>NC_143061.1:18220000-18867500 GCF_052426305.1 Pelodiscus sinensis | reverse complement strand
GGGGATGCCGGATTATCAGATTTGCCGGACTATCGGAAGGGGGGGATATGAGGGGTCTGGGGATGCCACCCCAGAACCCTCATAGCCCCTCCTTCCGATAGTCCGGCTCTGCCCCAGGCGACCCCGATTCAGCCGCTGCTAGTCAGTTTCAGCAGCGGCTGAATCGGGAACGCCTGGGGCAGAGCAGCTGGAGTGCTGCTGGGTTGGTCTGGTAGCGCCGACCCTTGGCGCTGCGTGACCAACCGGGCAGCACCCCAGCTGCTCTTGGGGACGCCTGGAGCAGAGCAGCTGTGGTGCTGCCAGGTTGGTCCCGCAGCGCCACTTCTCGGCGCTACTGGACCAGCCCGGCAGCACCCCAGCTGCTCTGCCCCAGGTGTCCCCAAGTTAGCTGCTGATGATACTGATCAGCGGCTGACTCCAGGAAGCCCGAGGCAGAGTTGCTCTGCCCCAGGCTTCCTGGAGTCAGCCGCTGGTCAGTTTCAACAGTGGCTGAATCCAGATGCCTGGGACAGAGCAGCTGGGGTGCTGCCGGGTTGGTCTGGTAGCTTGGCGCTGCGAGACCAACCCGTCAGCACCCTGGCTGCTCTGTCCCAGGTGTACCCAAGTCAGCCGCTGCTGAAACTGACCAGCGGCTGATTCCAGGAAGCTGGGGCAGAGCAGCTCTGCCTCGAGCTTCCTGGAGTCAGCCGCTGGTCAGTTTCAGCAGCAGCTGAATTGGGGACAGCTGGGGTGCTGCTGGGTTGGTCCCGCAGCCCCGAGGGGCAGCGCTACAGGACCTACCCAGCAGCACTCCAGCTGCTCTGACCCCGGCTTCCCCGATTCAGCCGCTGCTAAAGGCTGAATCTGGAAAGCTGGGGGCAGAGCAGCTCCAATGGTCCGGCTGCCCGGAGCACTTCCGGGTCCCTGATGGTGCCGGACCATCAGGAGTGCCGGACCATCAGATGCCGGATCATCGGAGTTTTACTGTATTTTGAAACACTGGCTTCCAGAGCATATTGCTATCGAAATGACATGTCTTTACTTTTTTCAGTCCATGAAATACAATTATGGAAGAACATCAAATCACTATTAGTACATAACCTACCTTTAGCACAAACAGTATTTAGGAAGGAACACTCAATTCTGTAGCTCCCACTCATTATTCCAAAGATTTTAATAGAATCATTTTAAATTACACTAAATTCCAGTTTTCCTTCCTAATTCACTCTCTTATCACACTAACTTAAAGGTAGGGACTACCATCCTAGCTTCTCCTATAACTTTTCATTTCATCATTATCTTCCTTTATCTTTTGGTAATAGTTTTCCCAAAATAAGTAGCAGATCTATCCCTCACTACTAGCGCATGTGGCTACTAGTGGAATAGGTGGCTGACTATGTAATTTGCCACGAAGGTATTAGTTCATTATCTTGTATATACAATTTTTTTTAAAAGACTTGTTAATGCTCCTCCTTTTTAGTGACTCCAAAGCCCATCTGGAGGCTATATTCCGCTATGCACATTCTGTCTCCATCGCACCAGCTAGTTATTTATGCGCCGCCTGCTTTTTTATGCTAATTCATATAAAAAGCTAGACCTCATGAGCTTTTTGAGTGAACTGGCTCTTTAAATATGATTTATTCCTCAAGTGTCAGAGCCTTCACAATTTGAAGTATATTGGAAAAAGAAAGGAATGCCTTCTGCAGTCTCTCATACTTGGAAAGATATCATTCTTATCAGTAATGCATACATTCACTTGAATCCATAACGGAGTTGTCAAAGACCAAAAAATTATTTAATTTGCTATAATTTCAAATTTAGCAGCAGCACTTCCAGGCATGCATTTTCTCCAGAGTGTATAGCAAGGTGTTCGCTGCAGATACCCATGCAAAAAAGCTGCATGCATAAGCTTATAGTCAGCTGAAGTAAGATAAAAAAGTTTCAAGAAGATTAAACAGATCTCATAAAAAGTAGAGCTGATATTCTGTTTTCCTTTCTGACCTGTGCAGCTGCTAGTGCACTCTTGTGGTCTTCCAACGTCACTACAAGCTGGTCATGTTGGGAGAGTAAATTCTTATGCTGTTGCTACGTAAAAAAGAAGAATGTGACATGTTTCATATTGTTTGTTCTGAATTACACCACTTCAACCTTAAATTGAAATATATCTCCACAGGTCTTTCAAATGTAAAAATCCTAACTGGGAATAACACCCACTTTGATATTTTAGTGTGTGTTTAATGTGGAGTTTAATATCAGAGGTAGCAGCAAACATCAAATTTAAAAATAGAGTTTTGTAACCACGTGGAAAGCTGGAGCAGATGTGGTGAGAGAACCTGAAATAGAATGCATATCAATATTAACATTATTTTCCAGAAAGATAAATTACAGTTTATTAAGAAGCCTTTCCTTTTGCAAACAAAACAAAAAACAGAATTTTAAAACCCTACCAATGTTATCGACAGGGACATTTCAAAACAATGCTGGATCGTGCCCAACTTGTATTCACCATCATTCTTTTAGCATAGTAGAATAGCTACAGATTAGATGGCAAGGGATAATATATGTTAGACATGTTTTGCAGAAAAGTTAAATGTTTCCATCATAACCCACCTATTGGTTGAAATGGTGACAAACTATGTGACATACACAAGGAAGAGGTTCTTCGTGTAGGGAAAGAAACTAACCTTGACATCTTGTAGCTGGGTATGAATATCTTGGTGTGCTTTTCTAAGTTGTCTATTCTCCTCTCGTAAATTATACATAGATTCTATTAAAAACAAAACAAGAATGTAGAGAGTAAATTCAGATAATGACATTTATGCTATCATGACTTTTAATACCACAAGTTGTGACGTATTTGCTCTTAAATACTACTGAAGCCTAATTTAAGATCTGTGCACAGAGCTCAAGTGAGCTTCTGTTGATATGAATGTGTCACTCTCACCTTATACAAAATACATAACCTTAAATTTTCATGGGCAACTTGTTAAATCTACTTCACTCGTTTCTAGATTAAATTTATTTTTGTATGACCATGCTCTTCAGGGCAGGGCCCAGTGGCATGTCCTATACTTAGGATGGGGGATTGCAAACAGCAAAAACTTCAGCCAGCAACCTGGATAGTATGCTGGGACTCTAACAGAGTATGGATCCCCTGCCCGTGTGAGGTAGAAAAATATCCTTATTTTAGAGGGGAAAAAATCTAATATTTTATAGATGAAAAAAAGAGGTAAGGCATGTGAAGTCACTTCATCAAAGGCTCACAGTTAAACTGGTAGCAGAACTAGTAACTGTATTCTTATAAGAGATTGGTTGTTTAAAAAAGAAATCTTAAAATCAGGGCCAATTTTCCTAGTTTTTAACGTGGCAGCAGAGTCAGAGCTGAGCATTTGAATCCAGCTCTGATATTAGAAATGTTTCAGAGCCAGGAACCCAGCCCTTTCTCCAATCGAGAATCAAAACAGCAAAACAGAGTCTAGTTGGAATTCTCACAAAGAGACCCAGACATACAGGATTGAGTAGCAAGAACATGTAAACTGACTAGTAAAGGAGAACATGCGGAGTGAGCCTGAATGATGCTCTGTTGTGTTCAGTGTGTACGCATGAGTATTCATATACACGTGTATCCATTTTCGTTCCTGGTCACTCACTTAAGAGTTTTAATCTGTGTATTATGATTAAGTAAGGCGGTATATACCTTTTAGCTTAGAGAGTTCCTGCTCTTTCTCTTCCTGTATTTGTACATATTTCTGCTTGTGATCACTGAATGTTCTCCTAAAGTCATCTGCTTGTTTTCGGTGTTCATCCTCGAGGTCTGCATGCTGCTTCTTTAGTTCTTCATGTTGGCTCTGCAAATACCAAAACTGAACATTAGAAGGAGTTCTGCATCTGAATTGTAGGGATATTAGATAGCATGTAACTGAATAGTTGTATAACCGCATGAAATTTTATCAGTTATATGATTATTCAATAGTTCCTGGAGGTGGGGCCAGCAGCCGGTGTGCTCCGACCCCACTCCCGGGGAGCCTCCTGCCACCTCTCCATCAAGGGGAGCCATTTAAAAAAAGGCTTCCTGCGTGAACAGGCTCCCACTTGCCACCAAGCGCTGTTGCCTCTAATACAGAGGCAGCAGTGCAGGGTGGCAGCAGCTCTTATGTGCGGAGCTGAAGCCTGGGGGAGGGGAGGCAGGTGACACCAGCTGCCTCTGTATGAGGCAGTAAGGGAGAGGCAAGGGGGTCTATAGAGCCAGCATGTGCAGGGGAAGTCTTAAAAGCCAGCTCCCTGGGTGTATAGGCTCCTGCCTGCCCCCCTCACGTTTCGCACTGCTGCCTCTCTATCAAAGGCAGCAGTGCAGGAATGGGGGGGGGGGGGACGAAGAGAGGGGGCAGGTGGATCTGGCATTTGTGGGGAGCCAGCTTTTCAGCCAGTTCCTCATGGACACCGATTCCTGCTCCTCCGCTCCCTTGCTGCCTCTGATACACAGGCAGCAAGTGGGAGAGTGTGTGTGTAGTGGATAAGATCAACCGATATGCCCAGGCTTATCGGCTAACTGTGTAGACATCTACTGTTAACATCTCTACTGCATAGCTGGCTAATATCACCTCTGGCAATTTGCTACATAAATCCAGATGAAAAGAAAGCATTCATAACAAGAAGTTTATTATTCAAAGACTGTATACTACAGTTCCTATTCAACAAAAAATTGCCTCTGTGCCAGCTAGCTCCCTGGTCCTGGAATTTACCATCTCCCTTGGCAAGCTGCTATGGCCCTCTGAGAGCTGCTTGAATACACCTTCTCAGAGGCAGTATCTGTAGGTCCATTAATCACATGGACCCACAGCAATATTAGAAGTCAATATTGTCAGTGACTTGGCTGCTGCTTTTTCAGTCAATATGGAATATTTTTATTGAAAATATCAGAAAACTTTTCACTGGATACTCCCAAAGATTTCTTCTCGTACATCAGTAGCTAGCTCCAATGAAGTCAATGGCAAAAGCTCTGTTGATTTCAGTGTGTAAGACTGGGCTAATAGTTTCCATATAAAAGACTTGCAATAACAGAGATACTGCTATAAATCTAGGGGAACGTTTAAATCTAAACTGGTTAAAACAGTTTCTCATAAATACTCATCATGAGTAACTAGGAAACCTATGGGAGCTGGAAAGAGTTGAAACACGCTGGAAGGATAGGAGCACAATTTCCATATGATAATCAATAGCACTGTGGTCCTAAATGCTTTAGGTACTTGTGAAAATCTCCATCAAGCACATGCTTTTCAAAACCAGTAATTCTCAGGATAAGATTAACTGTTGATTTTAATGGAGCACAGTGAGCCAAGGTGGAGCACTTCTTGAAAAATCCCATTCTAAAAGCAAAGGAGTCTGCAACACTGATTCTAGTTTTTCTGATGTAGAAACCTTAAAGGCTCTGTCATGAAATACATGTTTAAACTAATCTGCATTGTGTTTTTTTTTTCTTTTTCAAGTAAGAACTTAAAAACACCGAGCAATTTTGGCTAGCAATTGAAATTGCAATCCTATAAATAAACTTACTTTTGCTGTCAAAACATGCCATTTAATTTTTTAAACCCCTCTCTTTTATTATTTTCTCTGGAATCTTTTGCTGTGCATATAGCTTCATCTAAAATGAAAACAAGCTAAATACTAGAAGGATATTGATTTTAAATTACAAGATATTCTTTCAATATTAAATATACTGAAGCAGAGCTAGCTGCTATTTAAGAAGTGCTATTAATTGTGCATACAGTTACTTGCCATTGCATATTTTAATGTATATATATTCCCCACTATATATTATATTTGCAACCAGCATAATTGAATACTGCACAAAATTACATTTTTCAATGGATCTGTGCATAGTATCTGCACTGAAGTGATTCTGTTTCACCCAAAACAATGGCAAAAGGAGTAATTGTTTGATTACAGGATCCCAACTATAAATATTCTTAAAACTATTTCCAGAATTTATGTCAAAGTATTTATTACGTTGGATCTTGAATACAATTTCTAATATTCAGAATCTTTCCAATTTTATTTAATGGCATGCATGTCAATGTCTTCCTCAAATAATTACAGCATTACGAGCTTTCATGGGAGGGTTGTGCCCACAAAAGCTCATGATACCATCTGCATGTTTTGCTAGTGTCTAAGGTGCTACTAGACTATTTGTTGGTTTTTAAGTTTTTCCAGTTACAGACTAACTCGGCTACACTGCTGAAGCTTTCAAATAATTATGTAACTCACCAGAAAACACAGTTATTCAATATGCGAAGCAATATATTTTGAAACAATATATTGACCCTTATAGATGGGCCAAGAAAATTGTACATTTATATCCCATATAGCTACCCCCAAACAAGAATATCTCTGGTACCTACCTTCAACATTTGATGTTGTACATTCAGCGCACTATATCTGCTATTTGAATCTTGCTGAGAAATGAAAATATTGATGTTAATTAGGGACAGCAGAATCTAATACCTTGAGTCACTTTCATATTCCTATTCTTTGAAAAGAATATAATGGAGAAGCTGTAAATTAGCAATTATAATTCAGTATGGGGTATGCTTGGCCTGGTATCTTTTTGGTTCTGAAATGTATCCGGTATCGTAATTCTGCAATAGATGCAGTAGTAGTGGATTTTTAATAACACTACTTTTCCTCCCACTCTTTTCTCCCCACTCTAGAGCCAAAATACACAGCAGCATGCTTCCACTTACTGTTATTAAAAGAATTCTTTACAGACCTGCTATATATTTGCAATAACACTCTTAACTTTACTTCCTGGCAGCTACTGTGCAAAGCAAACTTTCTTAACGGATTTTAACTAGCCAATCAAAAAAACACTGGTTACAAGATTCTGGCTCTGCCCAATAAGGAAAAGGACAACATCAATAGGATGTATATACCTTCTTATCTCAATTTCTCTCCCTATTCTGATTTCTCCTGCCAAGATTGGCTGATGTGAGACAGCTATTTTAAAAAGAATACCATTATCTTGAGCTACTATAGTACCTCTATAAGCGAAGCAGTGTTTTTCCAAAGTAATTTCCTAGAAAGAAATTCCCTCTCTTATTAGAACTTACCACATCAGAATATTCCTAACGGGGGCATTTAACATACATAGCAAAAGTGGAAGAAGTCAAGGGTATTTCAGTTAGAGTTTTTTTAAGTCTCTTGGGGTATGTCTAGACAGTGGCTACTACGGGACACGTCTAGTATCCCGAAATAGCGTTTTCTGCAACTTAACACTAAGCCTGTTATTTTCAAATGCAATCAAAATAATGGGCTTGCTATTCTGACGTCCTGGTAAACCTCATTTCATGAGGATTAAAGGACTTGTCAGAATAGCAATCTCAAAATAAGCTTGAAATAAGATACGCAAATTGTGTAGCTCAAATGGTGTAGCATATTTCAAGCTAATGCCGCTGTGTAGATGCACTCTTATTGTTTGGAATGGGTATCATTAGATAACCTTTCCTTTCCTTTGTAAATGGTGTTGGGTCATCATTCTTTGGTACCAATTCTTTATTTTACTTACCCTTCCTTTATTTAGTGTTTCTTGTGCTTCTAATTTATAAACAAGAAAGTCTAGGAAATAATAAAAAAAGGAAACTATTATAAGAAATATTTCACTGACAAAAAGGCTTGGGGGCCAGAGTCTGTAGGTACTCTGCATTCAAAATACCTTCATGAAAATGGGAATTCCATACACAAAGTAGCTACAAAGTTGGGAAATGCTGCAATTACAGATTTCTTGAAGCAACTGTAAAAAACTAAGAAGGAAGCACTTTGACTTTTAAATCTGATTATCAAAGTATTTCGATATAAAACAGTTTATATCAGTACAAAATATGGCAAGGCAAGCTTGGGATCACTGGTGGGAAATGAAAAGTGATTTCAGAGGTCTTATTAACTAGATTTAAAGACCCTGTTGTGTTATTAACAAAGAAAGGTGAAGTAAAGTTGTGCATTTTCCTATAAGATAACACTTTAAAATTCTCATCAGTCACAATAATACCAGAAAGTCAAAAAGAGAAAAAAACCCACAAAACCACTTCCACCCACTTTTCATCATGATTTCCTTTGTATTCTTCTTTATTTTCTAATTCTGCAAAAGATGACTTGCCCTTTATAAAACTAATGATTTATTGTTATCCACTAGATGGCACTACAAAACCATCTAGGACTTCAGGGCAAGAAAACCCCAAACAGCTTTTAATGTTTTGTACCAAGCTGCTTTAGTTCCAGGGCCAAGAATGCCTAGCTTCCAGCAACTATTTTTTGGAAGAGTGCAGAGTGGACTTTCATTATCTCATGCCTTAAAATTTCAACCACGTAATTTACACCGTGAAAAATAAGTTAGAAAAATTATCTAAAGTATTGTAGTCAGAAAGCTTTTGTAGAGGATATCTTAACAAAAATGCAATACTTGTATAATAAAACACAAACTATGTCCAGTACTATATTATTCAAGGATATTTAACTAAAACCCAGTTTCATAAATCCCTTCTCTTGAGGACAGGTGTTTAAATAGATATATTTGGTATGCATGAAATGGTCATATGCCTTATGGATGTTTTTATTAAAATAGCCAATTAAAGACTTGTGCAAATATTTAAAGCATAGAAATTCTCAATGACAATGAACCTACCAGTGAATTACAAGGATCCATAATTTATAAAATTAACATTATACTAAGAAAAATGAAAAACAAGGTTTTACCTTCTTTGGCTTTCTTATGTTCAAGCCTTTCCTTCTGTAATGACTTTTCTAATCTTGACCTGTGCTCATAGACAACTGAAAAGAGAAAGATTTGAACACAGTGATTCATTTTACAGATATTAGAAAAAGGGAACATTACATAACAAATAATATTGATGCAGAATGCACAAAGACTATCCAAAATAAAAGTTATACCAATGGAGTATCTGGTCCTTAAACTTTAGTCCTAGCAATTCAATTTTATATGTATTACTCGAATTCTGTTTGTGCTATATCTCTTTCTATCCATGGCAAGTGAGTTACATGCTAAATTTGTTTATGGGAACAGTCAATGATGGTAGGCTATTTTAATTGGCTAAAATTAGACCTACCAGTTTATCTTTATTTCTTTGGTAAGCATGTGTGAATTTTGCCATCTACCTATGCAACGTCTTCTGTTTTACATGTAAAAAGACAAGTGAAATATTCAAAAATCCTGAATAGAGTTTGTCAAGATCAGAACTCTTACAGCACTCCACTTGCACACAAGAATGGACTAGGTAAAGTAGTAGGGCAGATGAGAAAGGCGGAATTGTCCAATGGTTGGTGGGTTAGCCTTGAAATTGGGGGATTTAGGTTCAGTTCTCTGCTTTGCCACAGCCATACTGTATGGTATTGAGGAAGTCACTTAGTTGCTCTGTGTCTATCTGTAAAATTAGGATAACAGTACTTCCATATTATTGGAAGTATTATAGTACTACAGGATAACTGACTGAGATGCTCAGATACTCAGTACAGGGAGGCTATGTAAGTATCTTACACAGCAAAGTAGATTCTGACATCAGCACTATGCATTTGCTGAGAGTGAGACATCCAAAAGAGAATCAGAGTTTACACAAATCCCACTCATTTTGGAGCTGGGAGCTGAGATAGAAAGATCATTTGCACCAAAAGAATAGGTAAAAGTATTTTTAACCTACAGAATATATAGCACTATCTCACAGAAGAGTTATTTCATCTCTCCCTCCCCCCCATTATCAGTCCAAGGGTATGAAACACCATAATTTAGGAGAGCATCTCAGTTCAGGAAAGGCATCTAAGAAACACTGATTTCAATGGAACTTAAACATGTGATTAAAGACTTTCTTGAATAAAGGTTAAAACTTCTAAATTGTCTTTCCCTAATAACAATTAAACACTTAATTTCCATCCAAACCTCTTGAGCATGAATTTTTTTCAATCTACCATTGTTACAACACCTAGTTACTTGTAACTGAAGTGCAATACAATTTTCTCTTAACTTTTTCTAGTTTGTTTACTTTGTTTATCTAAAAGTGTTTTGTTTTAGTCAGCTTTGGGATTGTGTGGGGCTTGCACAAAAGGAAAATATGATTTGTAAAAAACTCAAAATTGTTGCATGCCTCAGACTTATGTAGTTGCTGAAATCACTTTACTTATTTAAAGTGATTGAAAATTGTAAATGCTGTTTTATCAGCATATAGAGATATGTTAATGTAAGCAAGTAGTGTAAGACATTATATAATAAGCTTTGAGTATCAGCAGCAACATTTACCTCAAGTGACAATAAACTAGCATGAAGACATATAAATATCAGTATGTATTGTTTAGGCTTTGAAACAATTTAAAGATATAATTATGATTAATTGCAAGATTAAAAAATAGTTGATTAATTGCAGCTTTAATTGCACTTTTAAACAATAATAGAATACAGTAAACTTCCGATAATCCGGCACCTTTAGGACCCAGGGGGTGCCGGATTATCAGATTTGCCGGACTATGGAAGGGGGGGCTATGAGGGGTCTGGGGTGGAGTGGGATGCCACCCCAGACCGCTCATAGCCCCCCCTTCCGATAGTCCAGCTCTGCCCCAGGCGTCCCTGATTCAGTCACTGCTGGTCAGTTTCAGCAGCGGCTGAATCAGGGATGCCTGCAGCAGAGCAGCTGGAGTGCTGCGGGGTTGGTCTGGTAGCGCCGACCCTTGGCACGGTGAGACCAACCCGGCAGCACCCCAGCTGCTCTTGGGGACGCCTGGGGCAGAGCAGCTGGGGTGCTGCCGGGTTGGTCCCGCAGCGCCGCTCCTCGGTGCTACTGGACCAACCCGGCAGCACCCCAGCTTCTCTGCCCCAGGCGTCCCCAAGTCAGCCACTGCTGATACTGATCAGCGGCTGACTCCAGGAAGCCCCGGGCTTCCTGGAGTCAGCCGCTGGTCAGTTTCAGCAGCAGCTGAATCAGGATGCCTGGGGCAAAGCAGCTGGGGCGCTGCCGGGTTGGTCTGGTAGCGCCAAGCCTTGGCGCTGCGAGACCAACCCGGCAGCACCCAGCTGCTCTGTCCCAGGTGTACCCAAGTCAGCCGCTGCTGAAACTGATAAGGGGCTGATTCCAGGAAGCCCGGGGCAGAGCAGCTCTGCCTCGGGCTTTCTGTAGTCAGCCGCTGGTCAGTTTCAGCAGCGGCTGAATCGGGGACAGCTGGGGCACTGCCGGGTTGGGTCCCACAGCCCCGAGGTGCAGCGCTATGGGACCAACCCGGCAACACCCCAGCTGCTCTGCCCTAGGCGTCCCTGATTCAGCCGCTGGTCAGTTTTAGCAGCGGCTGAATTGGGGAACCTGGGGGCAGAGCAGCTCGAATGGTCCGCCTGCCCAGAGCACTTCCGGGTTCCTGATGGTGCCGGACCATCAGGAGTGCCAGGCCATCAGATGCCGGACCATCGGAGTTTTACTGTACCATGTATTTAAATATTTTTGAATGTTTTCACCTATAATGATTTAAATTCCAAGAATACAACCTTAATGGTGGGTTCTGCTTAACAAGAATCCAAAGCAGATCAGACTGCTACACAGTCATTTAAATCGTTTGAATCAGATGCTACCAACAAAAGGTTGATTTTCTTTTTGGGTGGTTTGGGTTCTATCGTTTCCACATCGGAGTGTTGCTCTTTTAAGACTTCTGATTAATCTGTTCCATTCCTGGTCCTTCTCAGATTTTGGAAGAGCTGGCAGGGGAACCAGTGGTGGCTGGGAACCTGAAGTCCTGGTGGAAGGGGGGCACCCTAAGCATTTGATTTAGCGGGTTGTTACTAGACCTGCTAAATCGAACCCCAGAAGATCAACTGCCAGAGCATCGATTCTCTACTAAGTGGAGACGTGGCCTGAGTAATAAGCAGCTGATCCCGTGTTACACTGTACTTCCCTAGGAAAACTTAACATTACTTTGAAAACAAACTGAGGTCCATAATCTCTTCAAGCATAAATATATGCAGTAAACACCCCATTAAAGTCTCAGTAGTCTGAGCAGCAAAAGCATGTGTCACATGTCACTTTTGGACATCGAGAATAATCACTGGCTATCACTAAGACACTTATTCTTCTCTGTAAAGCCGCTATGGTGTCTTCACCCAGGCTTTGTAGCATGCTTCCATAAATGATGGTGTGGTTTGTGGTAGGGATGTTAAATTGTGGGTAATCAGCTAAAAGAGTGGTCAATGGAAATTCCATTGATTAGTTATTAAGGGGAGAAACTGCAGAGCTGCAGCAGGGGGAACCAGAAATAAGCCAGGACAGCTGATTCCCAGCTCCCCTCTGATGCGCCTAAGCTTTTTAAATGTATTAACCAACTAATTTCTCTGTCAATATCTTAGTAGTTTTTGATAACTAGACTGAGACTAATCCAACTTTTCATATTCACTATTTTTTGATGATCTTGTAATTCAGCCACCATCCTAACATGTATGCTTTGTGGTAATACACTAAAACCTCTTTAATACAGCAATCTTCGGAAATAGGCTTTGACAGATTATGGAATTTTCTGGACCATGGTTGTTTGCCATAATGAAGGACACTGGAACTGTGGGGTCTGGGAGGGAGGAAGGGTGCAGGAGTACTGGGAGTGTGGAGTCTGGGCATGAGGGGGTGTCACATTTACCTACTTCTGCACCCCCTGCGGCTCCCAGGCACTGCCCTCTGTTGCTATGGGAATTGTGGGAGAAAAGTCTATAGAAAAGTGCTTCGCTACACTGCCGTTCCACCAGCTGGAGGGTAGGAAGAATGGCTGTGCAAAGAGCCTCTTCCTTCTCCCCCATCAGGGTTCAAATCACAGGTCTTCCTGGATCAGGGACAACCAGATTAGAGGTTCAAGTGTATTACCTTCAAACTGCATGCTAAACAGATATGGCAGGAGTAGGCAATAATTTTTGAAGTGGCCCCCAGCAGCCCTGGAAAGAAGGGGGTTGGGCCAGGATACTTCTGTGCTCCCCTGTAGACAGACTCTGAGTGGCTTGTGGACGGAGGGAGCATGTGAAGTCTTTCCCCCCGGCTCCTAGAGTGAACCGCCAGCTGTTCTCTCTAGGTACCGTGTGCACCTGCTGGCAGGAGGAGACTTCGTGTGCTATCCCCACCCCCAGGACAATCAGGACCTGGAGGCATGAGCGCATACACAGTCTCTCGCTCCCTGCCCTGCAAAGGGCACATGGTATTTAGAGTGAACCGCCAGTTGTTCAAAACAGCTGGCAGTTCACTCTAGGCCAGTGGTCACCAACCAGTAGATTGGGATTTACCAGTAGATCTTGGAGCATCTGATAGGTGATCCTGACTTGTTTGGCCAGGAAGCTTTCAAGTGCTGGCACTTCAGTTGCCCCTCTACCCCCTGCCCTGCTGCTCCTGCCCTCTGCCTTGGAGCTACCACCTGGTAGCCTCCTGCTTTCTGTGCAGAGTGCGGGAGGGAGAAGACGGAGGGTGCTGATGTCAGGGTGTCTCTCTTCCCCACATTTCTGTACCTTATCTCCACAGAGAGAAAAGGGGATTGACAGAGATTTGCACTGCCCAGCTCCCTCCCTCTCACAAACACCAACTGTCCTTCACTCCCATCTCCTAACCCAACACATACGTCCGGGGAGGGGGAGTTAGGGTTGTTGTTACTACTTTTACTGCTTGCAAAGTGCTTTATTTTTGGTTTTTGACTGGTCTGTGCATTTCATAATTTTCATTTTTCTTACGCTTAAATTTCTTTTAGTTGAGTTCTAAAATGCCTAACCTGTCATGGCTGGAATAATTATCCCTGTTGTAATTGCTGCTCCTGGACATGGCTGGCATGTCCCTGCAACCCGAGAAAGACAGAGCCGGGGGTCTCCACATGCTGTCCTTGCCTGCAGACACCACTCCTGCAGCTCCCATTGATCAGTAATGGGGAACTGTAGCCAGTAGAAGCTGTCGGCTCAGTGCTGGTGGATGACGGGCAGCACTTAGCGCCATGGAGCCATTGCTGTACATGCCAGCTGCTTTTAGCAGTGGTGCAGGGCCAAAGTAGGAGTAAGCCTGCCTTAACCCCACTGCTCCACCACCCAGAAGCTGTCCCAGTTAAACAGAACCCAGCCAGAGCCTGCTTCCTGAACATCCTCCTACACCCAACCTCCTGCCCCAGATGTGAGTCCCCCTGCACCCAAACTTCTTCCCAGAGCTTGCACCCTGAAACCCTCCTGGACCCCATCTCCCACCCTGAGCTAAGCCTGGAGCCCCTCCCACAGTCCAAACCCCATGGTCTAAGACCAGAGCCTGTACCCCAAGCCTAGTGAAAGTGAATGAGGACGGGGGACGAAGGGGGATGGAATGAGTAGGGTGAGGCCTGGGAGAAGGGGTGGAGCATGGGCGGGATCTCAAAGAAGGGTCAGGAAGGAAGTGAGACAAGGGTATTTGGGTTTGAGGTAGCTCTTACATTGCACTTAAATTGAAAAAGTGATTGTGTAGTTAAAAAGGTGGAAACCACTGCTCTAGGCGTTCGTGCCTCCCATCCCCAGGTCTCGCTTGGCAGACCAGATCCAGCCCTTGGAGGCTCTTGCACCCACTCCTGAGTTATGGTAGTCTTTAAGGTGCTAATAGACTATTTGTTGTTTTTTTAAGGTTTTCCTGTTACAGACTGTCTCATCTATCCCTTTGAAACTTATCTACCCAATGTCCTCTTCCCCCCTCCCCAATTCCAATTATTCCTCCTCCCCCCTCGCCTTTCCTTATTCATTCTTGGTTCTGGACTTCCAACACTCCGGTCATCTGAAGAAGTGGGCTGTGCTCACGAAAGCTCATGATACCATCTACAGGTTTTGTTAGTCTTTAAAGTGCTACCAGATCATTTGTTGTGTTTTAAGTTTATCCTGTACAGACTAACTTGGCTACCCTTCTGAAACGGTCTACTGACAGACCATTTTTCTATAAGTGCAAAAAAATTTCACATTCATGTATTGGATTTGTCCAGCCAGTAAGACAATATTGCATTGCTCTGACGCAAACAAGATTCTTTAGTCAATGGACGATTTCTCTTTTGCAGTTATGGATTATCACCAGGGCTTGACAAATCCGTGTATCTACTCGCCCATGGCAAGTAGATTTCAGCTGGTCGCCCTGTTCACTGGCGGCGTGCGCATGCACAGTGCAGGTCTGGCGCATGCGCGGTGGGGCTGGCGAGTGGATTTCGTTGCGGTTTACCGAGCCCTGATTATCACATAGGAAAGGATATCATGGTCTTAAATTGCAGCAAGGGAGGTTTAGCTTAACCACTATGGTGGTTAAGCACTGGAATAAGTTGCTGAGGGAGGTTATGGAATCTCCATTACTGGAGACTTTTAAGTGGGGTGTGTGTGCAAAAGGTGAAAACACACTCCCCTATGGTCTCCCAGGAGACCGACTCTGGCTCGGCTGGTGAAAACTAGGGTGGCACATTGCCCCAGTCTCCATCCCTCATGCTCCGGCTGGCCAGGGGAAGGCAGGAGCTGTCCCAAACCATGGAGTTTGCTGGATAAGGGGAGGTCAGTGCTGCCCTGCTAGCTCTCCTGCTGCTGTTTTCTCTACCGGGGCTCCCTGCCCTGCCACTGGCTCTGCTAACGCTGGCCTGGCTGCTCACCTGTTGCCCGAGGACTCCTGGCGGGGACTGCTTAGCCTCTATAGGTCCTGCTGCCACAGGGTATTCCCTGGGGTTCCCCAGCCACTGCCGTCCCTGCTGCCACTGGGATTTCCCTAGCTAGGGCCACCTTGCCACACTGCTAAGGCCATCCTGCTGCTGCTGGGGATTCCGTGGGTTCCCTGGCTGGGGCTGCCCGCCTCCACCAGCCCCACTTCAGCCATAGGGGTTTCCCCGACAGAGGCTACTCAGTCACTCCAGCCCTGCTGCCACTGAAGGTTTCCCAGGGTTCCTGGACGGGGCTGCCTGTCTGCTTGCAGCCCTACTGCAGCTGGGACTTCTCCGCTTGGGGCTGGGACTCCCTGGCCCCTGCCTGGCCCCATTGATACCGGGGGTTCCCCAGCTAGAGGAGGGGCTCCCCTGATGCCACCTGGCCCAGCTGGGGCTCCCCAAACTCTGTGTTCTTTCAACTGGTTCCTGTTCCCACCTCTGGGGCTCTTTGATCCAGCAACATCTGTGATCTGGATATTGCCAGACCAGAGAGTCTCAGATTTAGGAGGTTCAATCTGTACTATGTGATCAGTCGTCTTTGCATTGCAGGTTACAGTTTAAGAACCTTTGCTATATAATAATTGTACTTCTGATTGTAATTAGACAGCTGAGATGATACCTCTAAAGTATCTATCCATCATAATGATACACTCAATGTCTTGGGTACAGACAGTACACTAGTAAGGGAAAACTGCTGTATCATCAGAATTAATTAACCCTTTTAGAAGCTCAAAACTAGAGCCACGCCAAATGTTTACAATTAAATCAAATACCATGTGAATTCAAATACCAGAACAGGTTTATTGAAAGATTCTAGACAGTCTGTGAACCATGTCCTAGGTTTACTCAAAACTAGGTCAAGTCTTGATTTCACGTCACAGTTAAATTGGGAAAAAACAGTCTCTCTCTTCTAAATTTCAAGCTGGAACAGATCCCAGTCTCAAAAACATAATCTCATGATGAAAACCCAGATATATGTGAAATAGACAAAAAATGTTCACACAAATCCCTTTGAAGTAAAAGTGCAGTTTTACACAGCTGTGCTTAAGACAACTGACCACACTTTATTGAAAGACTTCTTGTTCCCTTTCCAAACAGTAATTTGCAAGGGACCTGGCAACTTATGAAACAAATAACTGAAAACTGTAAATGCATTTCCGTGAAGAGTGAAGTAGGTACCAAATGGTAAGCCATGAGAAAGAAACATCGAGTAAAGAACTGCTTTTTGGCAGTTCTAAAAGTGTGTTTTACAGCCTTCAATTTTGTTCTTAATTCCTCTAACATGCATCTGCAGCCTTTGTGGTTAGTGATTTATATAGAAGTGTTTACATTTTCACTTAGAAGTAGGATTGCTAAACAATCCTTGTTACCTACTTTGCTATTTATTTCCTAAACTCAAGGCCATCAGTCAAGATGAACTAATGTACCAAGAGCCACTGCAATAAAAACAAGCATAGAATGAATATTCACAAAGTCTCCACCAACTAAGTTTCAGCAGAGAAATAAATGGAAGAATGGTACTAATGGCTTCATCTTGGCACCAAAAATGTTGAATATAGAATTACATTGCAAAAGGAGCAGTGCTTCTACCAGAACAACTCATAGAACAAAATAAAATCCATAATGCTTTTCATCCTTCCATGCTGCCAGGAGCCAGAATAGGCTTGCTAGCAGTTAGGCTAAGCCAAGGGTTGGCAAAAGGGCCTCCGCAGGCTGCATGCAGCCTGCCAAGCAGGTTGATCTGGCCTACAGAGGTCCTGCCGCTTCCACACCCCCAGGCCAATCAGGTCCTAGGGACGAAGGAGTGCGTGGCACTCAGAATTAACCTTGGCGGTTGACTCTAAGCGCTGTGTACCGGAAGACAGGGTGATAGGAGACTTTGCTCACTCCCCTCACCTTCAAGCCCTTATCGGCCTGGGGGTCGAGGAGCACACAAAGTTTCCTCCTGCCCTACAAGGGCCTCGGCACTTGACCGCCAACTGCTGTTCAGCTGGTGGGTGACTAAGTGTGGCGCTCCCTTGCAGGGCAGGGGCAGACTTAATGGGCTACCCAGGCCCTGGTTGACCTGGGGGCAGGAGGAGGGAGTGCATGTTCTCTCTGGAGGTGAGGGCAAAGACTTCACACATTCCCCACCCACAGATCAATCAGGATCTGTGGACAGGGAAGCAGGGAATTGTCCTGGCTCCGCCTCTTCTGTCTGAGGCTCTACCCCTATATGATATGGATCCCGGTCAAAAATTATTACCCACCCCTGGGTTAAGTCATATCAAGAGTTTGCAAGAACATTTTTTACTTCACTTCTGCTTTACCTGCAATTGCAGCTTTCTCAGCAAACTTTGATTTAAAGAGTAAAAAACAAAGAGGTGGGTAGAAAGAAGGGAGATACATAATTCAGTGTTTTGGCTCTTTTGGCACGCTATTTTACACCTTCAGTTCTCCTTTGGAAAAACTATTGAGCTGAGTGAAAATACGCATGGGGAAATTTTTACTTTTTACAGGAGAAATGTTTGATTTTGATAGCAAATAAATAAGAACTCAAACTTTTAGAGCCAAATCCTTAGTTGATATAAACTGGTAACGTCTACACCCTGCACTATATTCTAATCTTACTGGAACCAAGATTGGAAATCCAACCTTATCTGACAAACTTTGGATTTTGGATCTTTCAGAGGAGGGAGATTAACTACAGACTAATGCTACTTCTAAGATAATGTTACTCTCCTTCTTATGTCACATTTAAACTAGGACTGTAATATCCTGTTTAATTGGCTAAGCAGTTAAATATATTGTTTAACCAATGAAGGGGGGGGAAGTGAAGGGTCCACTCCCCTCTTCCGTTTACTGACTGTAACAATTTTTTTTTCCAGGAAAAAAATAAATCAATAGTTGTCAAAATTCACTGATTAAGAAAGAAATTGTAAAACGTGTTACCACATTTTCCCTACTGTTCAGAATTTGGCACAGTTGAAGACTGAGCCTTCCAAGTTTCTAATTGCTTTCCTCTTACTTTCCCAACCTCCACCTCCCCCAAACACACTATGGATCTTAGTGCAGAGTCTAGTAGGGAATTGCAGCCTGGAGGATGGAGGTGCAGAGGGTTTGGGTGGTGAAACTGAGACAGGGAGTTGGTGTGCGAGAGGGGGTGGGGTGCAAGAAATAGGCTCTGGTCAGGAGGCCAGATGCAGCTCCTGGCCAGCAGCCAAGCGGGACTTTCAGGCAGGCTCCCATCTTACCAGCATCCCCAGACCACTCAAAGCAGGTGACTGTTCCACATGGCTTTCTGCATTGCACGCCAGAGGGAGAGGGGGAAGACTTTGCATGCTGCCCCCACCCCCAGCACAATCTCTCAACTACCATTGGATGGTTTCTGGCAAACACCTCCTCCCCCCACCCCATCCCACACCGCATAGAGAGCCACACGGAGCTGCCAGACACTTTAAATGTCATGGACCTGCTTTGTGTCCAGTGCCGCACTGGGGTAGGGCAGATCTGAAGGCTTGGCGGGTCAGATCCTGCCCACAGACTAGATCTTGCTCACCCTGGTGTAAAGGGTCTAAGTCTGTCCTGGCCCAATGTTTACTCCAGGTACTACATTTGAGTACCTGTTAAGTTAATTGGCTGCACTATTATTTTTCCCTTATCCATCTTTGTGGGCGTCCCTAATGGCTGCCGGGTGCAGCATCTGAACTGAGGTTGGGCAGTAAAAAAGCGACTTTTGGGCTTTGTTCTTTGAGGCAACATTGCTTACTTCTGTAGTCATCTGTGGATTTACGAGGTACCTTGTTTTAATCTTACAAATAATTTTTATTGAATTAACAGATATGCAAATACTAGCTCCATCTATGTCAAGGGTGGGAAAATACTGGCACCCCGGGCTGAATCCAGTCCACCAGGGTTAGTCCCTGGCAAGCTGCTATGTTTACCTGTACCTCTGAAGGTGTCGGGCGATTGCAGCTCTCGCTGGCATTTGCCCACCCCTGACATAGATGGGAGCTATTATTAATGTGATCAAATCATAATCACTTGTACCTAACCTACCATTACTTTTTAGTTCAGTGATCCGTTCTTCTTTATCTGCAAGGTGAAGTTTAATATAGACTTCCCTGGCTTAAATGGACCATTTTTTGAGTTGGGAAATTGTCATTGATAATATTTAGAAATTTGAAGGATGTTTTAGCACTAATAAAATGAGACCGTCCACATATGTCACTTAATCTGAAGCCCCATAATCACAAAGCTTTTTGGTTTTTTCCCCCCTAATGTTACAAACAGATACATAAACAGGCAGCCATCTGTTCCACTGTGTTATATGGTGGTCTGTAGCAGCCCCAACTAAAACCTGCTCGTGATTTACCTGTTAGAATACTGATATGTATACACTGAAGATGATTTTCTTTTGAAGAAACAATGACTTAAAAACAGGTAATGCCATTTTTGACAGTGTATGCCACTTCAGTGTCACTTTTGCTCCTACATAGGATAACCCTTGATTTAACATTCTGGTGGACTTTGTTTTGGGACTGCCTGTGTGTTAGCCCTTTACTAAACCACGTACAAATGTCAATCATTCTTAGGGAACACGAATCGTATAATGTGAACAGCTAATCTAAGATCCTTTGGTGTTACTGAAAACTAAAAAGCTTCCTCGTTCTGAAAAGCTTAAAACTTACTAACATGACTATTTCAGTAATAGCTAATATATCACCTTGAAATGGTAAGGCCCATGGAAGTCTGATTTTTATCTGGCTAGCATGATGAAGTGAGAGAGCCAGGTGCCATACTGATAGTTATGGTCAGTAGTAAATTATTATGGAATCATTTGATTTGAAGTAACAGAAAACACAAAACACAACTGTATGCAATAATTAAACCTGCTGGGCACTAAAAATAGAAACTAAAGAAAAAAGAACCACACACACAAAAGTAAGTGGAAATCCTAATTATTGCATATATGCTATGCATTCATTGTGCCATTCTGGATGCATAGTTATAGCTCTTGTCAAAAAACAGTTAACCTTCATGGCTCTGCACAAGCTGGAGGCACCAAAAGACATATACAGGCAGTCCCCGACTTACGCGGATCCGCACTTACGAACGGGGCTTTCTCGCCCCGGAGGTCGAGGTGGCGGATTGCTACCTGCGAGCTCCGGGGCAAGAAAGCCCCGTTCATAATTTGCTCCGGTGCCCCTGGTCTGCTGGAGACCGTCTCCAGCAGACCAGGGGCACCGGGCGGGTTCCCGCGCCTCTGAGGCTTTGCCAGAGCAAAGCCTCAGAGGCACGGCACCCCGCTGCCGCTGCGGCTCTGCTCCCCGTGTCCCTGGTCTGCTGGGAGGGGGGGCACAGCTAGTGTGCCCCCCACCAGCAGACCAGGCTTTTGTTTTGGACCCTGGGGCAGAGCAGCTGGAGCGCTGCCGATTGGTCCTGCAGCGCCGCTCTGGGCACTACTGGACCAACCCGGCAGCACCCCAGCTGCTCTGCCCCAGGTCCTGATTCAGCCGCTGCTGGTCAGTTTCAGCAGCGGCTGAATCAGGACGCCTGGGGCAGAGCAGATGGGGTGCTGCTGGGTTGGTCCAGTAGCACCGAGGAGCGGCGCTACTGGAGCAACCCAGCAGCACCCTAGCTGCTCTGCCCCAGGCGTCCCCAAGTCAGCTTCTGCTGAAACTGACCAGCGCTGACTACAGGAAGCCCGAGGCAGAGTTGCTCTGCCCCGGGCTTCCTGGAATCACCTGCTGATCAGGTTCAGCAGCAGCTGACTTGGTGACACTTGGGGTTCTTAAGTTGATTCTGTATGTAAGTCAGAACTGGCGGTCAGTTTCAGCAGCGGCTGAATCTGGACACCAGTTCCGACTTACATACAGATTCAACTTAAGAACAAACCTACAGTCCCTATCTTGTATGTAACCCGGGGACTGCCTGTACATCTAAAATGGGTTATTACCGCATGAGATTCACCTTTCCGTGACACAGCCCTGTGTAGTATCATCAGTACTGAAAGAAGGCAATGCCAAACACTACTTTAAAAGCAGTGT
Source organism: Pelodiscus sinensis (assembly GCF_052426305.1). Classification (NCBI taxonomy): domain Eukaryota; kingdom Metazoa; phylum Chordata; order Testudines; family Trionychidae; genus Pelodiscus; species Pelodiscus sinensis. The sequence goes on along the minus strand of NC_143061.1, from coordinate 18,845,817 downwards.
TTCCAATCTAAAACTGCAGTAAAAGACAGAAGGAAAATTTCATCCCCTGCAAACCAACTGTGCCAGCTCTAGTTTTTGTTCTAGCTCTAGTTTACTGTTCGTTTGCTGTACTGTTCCCATCTGTATTTCAGGCATTGTCCAATGATACTGCAACCCCTTTTTAGATGGGCAGGGGAAATGCTTGCAAGACTCTGGGGTTGGATTGAAGGATACTGTCAGGCTGTCTTAGGGTGTGTCTAGACTACCTAGTTTTGTCGACAAAAGTGGACTTTTGTTGACAAAACTATACCAGCGTCTACACTACCGCTGAGTTCTGTCGACATAACGTCGACAGAACTCAGCAGTTTTGTCGACGCTGGTATACCTCATTTTACGAGGCATAACACCTTCTGTCGACAGAAATCTGTCGACAGAAGGTGTTATTGCCTGTAACACTGCGTCCAGACTACGGAGTTCTGTCGACAAAGCAGCTTGCTTTGTCGACAGAACTCAATGTGTCTGGACGCTCTTTGTCGACGGAAGTTTTGTCGACAGTATCTGTCGACAAAACTTCTGTCGACAAAATGCGGTAGTCTAGACGTACCCTTAGTGTAAACTATCAAAATGATCCCTAAGTAGAGACTGTATCTATCTGCATCGTTTTTCAACTTCAGCCTCCAAAACAGTCCAGGGTAAAGCATACTTTTTGAAGGAGATAGTATCTTGCAGAGAACCCACACTTCCATAAAACAGGAGGAGTACTTGTACATGTACTTACAAATATTTCAGCTGTGAGACATAGGCTCTTTTAACAAGGTTGTAGACAAGAAGGGTTGAACAGATTTACAGACTTATTTTTTATAAGCTATGGTATATACTTTAACTAAAAATAAGTTTTGAAGCTCTTTTACAGTAAAAGCCCAAAGACTTCTTATGCTGATTAACATGACTTAAAAGTTTATACTTTAGGTACAATTACCACATTCCTCCAAAAAATGGAACAGATGGTAACAAGGTGCTTATTTTAAGAACAGTACATTATTGTTCCACATAAGCATGAATCTACTCAATAACTTCCTTTATCTTGATGGGGCACAGCAGCATCTGTCTGATTTGACTGGGAGAAGCAGAGAAAGGGTGGGTGGGTAACACATGCAAAAACTGATCATGAATCAGCATGTCAAACTTTTTCAAATACATTTCTGAACAGGAAACTTTATGTAATCCAAGACATTTTGATCTAGAGATGCATCTCCTTCCTAGGCCTTTATTATTGGCACAAGTATATGCATGCACATGGCCTTTGTTCATCTTCTTGGCTTCTGCTATAAAGTGCCTAATTTTCTACTTTCACCAGTTTTATGCAATGGTAAATCCAAGTTACGTCAACAGCATTAATTGGGAGTGGGAACAAAACCAAGCCTACGTATGCAGATGTTCAGTAAGAAATCCTTCCTGCGCTCCCTTTCTTTCCCCAGTAACACACTTTCTTTTTCCTGGGAATCAAGTATACTATGGCTAAGACTTCAATACGCCTCATGTTTGATTGCCTTAGTTTTTGGGTCACCTACAGGTTATGCTTCAATGAAGTCTAGTTTATGGCAAGGTGGGTGCGTGGTACGGTCTGAAAGTTAGGCCTAGCAAGCCATTCTATATTGGACATCCAAAAATCACTGATCACTTTTTAAAATCTTAGCCACAGCATCTGTAGTTCTTCCATGCAGTGTTCAGTGGCTTATGCCGGCCATTAGCAACTCCTGTGGCCAACACAAGCACTAGAAATGCAGGCAACCCTTCAGAGCAGAGCTTAACTAGCCATAGCAGTAAAGTCATCAGCTATTATCCTTGCTCTCATAAACAAGTCCTGATCACTTCATTGTTGTAAGCATACAGATATAGTAGGCTGCCTATTGTATAATGATGCATCAAGGACAGATCTGGGTGTCTGGCTAAAAAAACACAGGTCTCTTATTCAGCAAACTAAAGAACTAACACAAAGTAAACACTGTCAAGCAGTAACAGAATGTAAACATAGCTGCATGTGGCTGTGAGAACCCTTCTCTGCCTATACTGTATTATTCCCGTTACAGTGGGGGAGGTCTAGGTTGGATATGAGGAAAAACTATTTCACTAGGAGGATGGTGAAGCACCAAAATGGGTTACCTAGGGAGGTGGTAGAATCTCCATCTCTAGAAGTTTTTAAGTACTGGCTTGACAAGGCCTTGACTGGGATGATTTCGTTGGGATTGGTCCTGCTTTTAGTAGGGAGATATAAGCAAGTACTCGACTACTCGTGCCCCCCCTTAAAAGCTGGTTCCCCCCAGCAGTCTCCACGGTGCCACCTGCTCCCCATCCTCACTTCTGCCTCTATCAGAGGCAGCAGCGAGGTGGGGGAGGCTGTTCCGGCAGCAGTCCTTGCCCGTGGGGGTCCCAGCGGGGAGAAGAGGCTGGTCTATAGAAGAGTGAGGAGAGGCTCCTCTGATTATGATTATTTAGCTAGCGTGGTTTAGCTGGAGAAATAGAGAACGAAAGATACAACAAAAAAGGTGGCTGTTCCTCCTCTCAGAGCTATTGAGAGCTATTTTGGTGGCAACACCCAGTCAGAACTAACCTGCAAAGAGGATTCTGGACATTACTCCCAAGAGCAGCAACCTCTGACACATTCAGTTATTAACTCTTCTTATTACAGCTGACCTTGCATTGCTGATGCTACTTTCTGGGCCATCTATCACCCCATTTCAGAGGGGATCAAGGAAGAGGGTGATTAACCTTGCACACACACTCCGGCTACGTCTACACTGGCGCCTAATCACGGAAAAGCTATGCAAAAGAGGTAAGTCAGGATAGGGAAATCCGCGGGGGATTTAAATATCCCCCGCGGATTTAAATAAACATGTCCGCCGCTTTTTTTCCGGCTTGGAGAAAAGCCGGAAAAAAAACGTCTAGACTGGCGCGATCCTCCGGAATAAAGCCCTTTTCCGGAGGATCTCTTATTCCTACTTTGAAGTAGGAATAAGAGATCCTCCGGAAAAGGGCTTTATTCCGGAGGATCGCGCCAGTCTAGACGCTTTTTTTCCGGCTTTTCTCCAAGCCGGAAAAAAAGCGCCGGACATGTTTATTTAAATCCCCCACGGATTTCCCTATCCTGACTTACCTCTTTTGCATAGCTTTTCCGTGATTAGGGGCCAGTGTAGACGTAGCCTCCTTGAAGTGGCTGCAGCTGGTGTGCTTTCTGAACTACAAGGTAACTTTTCTTTTCCTTTTGGAGGTTTGTTTTTAAATCATTTACACTGAAAAACCAAGGGTGAATTTCTTATGCTTGTGCAACAATATGATTATTTCTTGCAAATATTTTGCCTGAAAATAATACCTTGACGAGAGTGCTGCCTTTTGGCAGCAGATTATGATGCACAAAAGGTGCATTTTCTTGAAAGATGATGATGTTGCATGCTTTAGTTCAAACAACAGCAAAACTGGAAGATTTGTCCCAGGATGATGACGATCCCAGTGGTTCAGATCAACATTTGCTTTATGGCTCCAGAGCGCCTTGATTTTTAATAACTTTTTGTTTTGGGCTTAAAATGCTTTATAAATTAACTTTTATAAAACATATTTATGATAATTACTTAATTTCTATACCAACAAACTGCTGAGCTAAAGGGGGTTCTCATACTTCATTGCACTGTGATACCCTTTCTGACAACAAAAATTATTACATGACCCCAGGGGGCAGCGCCTGAGTCCCCCCAAGTCCTGCTGCTTTGGGTGGAAGGGCAAAAGTTGAAGGCCCAGCCCCACCATCCTGGGCAAGGGGGGCAGAAGCTGAAGGCCAAGGGCTTCACCACTGGTCAGAGGGGCCAAAGCTGAAGGCCAAAGAGCTTTGGTGCTAGAGAGGGCGGAACCTGCAGACTGAACCCTGAAGCCCTTGGGTTTTGGATCCCAGTGGTGGGGCTTGGGCCTTAGGCCCCAAGAAGTCTAACATCTGTCCTGGTGACCCCATTAAAATGGAGCTGCAGAGCACTTTGGGGTCCCAACCAATAGTTTGAGAACTGCTGGACTAACTATTTACCTGTTCTTTTAAATGACCCAGGGTGTGATTCCAAGTTTGAGGGGCAGAGCGGGGCGGGTTTATCCTTTTTCTCTTCATCTTGCCAATTTTACCATGATGGGCAAATCGTTTCCTAGCCCTCACCTGGCTGTAGCGGAAGGAAAGGATTTCCCTTCCACCTCACCCCTGAACAATTGGGTTAGAGCCACTCAAGCCCAGCTCCTGTGTACAACTGCATGACAGCTGCTGCTTTCCTTGCTTCTTATGTATAAAAATGAGAAAAAAAAAGGGTGGGAAGCAAGCAATAATGGCTCAGTCATTTCCCTCTGTGAGCTGAGCAAAGAGCTGGCTGCACCTTTTCAGGGGTTCAGTAAATCACTGTCCCTCTTCCTGGCACAAGAGGAATGTCCAAGGTGGAATGGTGATGGGAGTCATCATAGTTCCCGTAACAACACACACATTCTTAAAACTGCATCTCATCGTCACAGTCTAGCCCTATTAATTATGTTTAATTGTTGATGTATTTTTTAAAAAAGGCAGAACAATTCCTAAACAGAACTTTTCCCCCTAAAATCTCCTTATATGGCATTAACAGCTCTAGGAAATGAGCTTATTCATTCTTACTACATTTCCTTCTCACCCCAAATAAGCAATAAATCCAGGCACTAGTTGTATATAACATGAACATGTATTGCATTATTGGCCAAATTCTCTTGTTACTATTGGAGTAAGCCATTTTTGTGTAACTAAGAATGCAGTTTGGCCTCTGCTTTAAATAATGTATTTTTAAAATGGTGTACTTTGGCTGGCTAGTTTGTTTACAGAGAGAAGGTGGATGAGGCAGTATCTTTTATTGGACTAACTTCTGTTGGTGAAAGAGACAAGCTTTTGCGCTTACACAGGGCTGTTCTTCAAGCTGGGGACTAACACAGAAGGAACAGCAGTTCAAACAACAATGTAAGTTTGTTTAGAGTCTTTTTTTTTAACTGTAATGGGACAAAGCAGTAACTGCGTCTTCAAAATTTTAGGGTGAGATTGGATTCTGAATGTTATAAAAACTCAAGGTTCAAGGCAGTGAGTGGGGTCTTTTTAGTCTTACCCAGTTCAAACACACATCAACTTTTGGGGTACTCCACTATATAAAGCAGGGGTGGGCAATAATTTTTGAAGGGGGACCATGAGTCTGCCCAAGGGGTGGGGTCTTGGGCTGAAGGGGTGGACCTTGAGTTAAAGGGGCGTGGTCTGTAAATAGCAAGAGTTGAAAGGGCCTATGCCTCCCAGGAAACGTGTTAGCGAAGGCCAGGACCTGTGAGCCCTTTCAATCCCTGCTATTTAAAGGGCTCGCACCTTGGCAATCACCCAGAAGGCACAAGTCCTTTAAATAGAAGCAGTTGAAAGGGTTTGCAGCGCCAAACCCTGCCGTTAAAGTGTTTCCCGGGAGCTGGGGAGGTGTGAGCCCTTTCAACTGCTTCTATTTAAATGGCTTGCCCCTCCTCAGCTTCCAGGCAACCCGTTAGGGGGCAGGACCAGGAGCTGCTGCATGGGCTGGATGAAAGAGCTTGGCAGGCCAGATCTGACCCACTGACAGGCTCTTGCCCGGCCCTGATATCAAGCAAAACCTAAGAGGGAGCTGTGGTTATCATCTTCCAAGTCTGTCAAAACAGTTCAGAAAAAATTCTGTTGTTCTATAAGGAACTTAAAGAAAACCCTAAAAGATACTACAAAATAGTGTCAGTCTAAGGAAAGTCATCACCAAAAATGACTTAATATTTTCTCTCAAGTTTGCATCTTTTTTCCTGAACGACATACATTTAAAACAAAAGCTATACGGTCAAATTAACAGGCTGAACTCAATAAGAATGTGCCATAGACTTCAAAGGAACCAGGAGTTGGCCTTGCTGGCATCTAAAAACAGCAAATCACTCCTAAAACATCTTCCTTAAGCAGAAAGAGAGCTTGCATATGATTTCTGCGTTATTTAATTACTGTTGTTACCAATAACTATTAACAGGCTGTCCCTTAATTTCCTTTAACAGAACAAATTTACTCAATTCATTTTCCCATGCAATAATCACATTCCAAAACAATCATGAGTTTAGAAGAGAGAGAAATCCTCCGGCATTCTACCCACCATGGCTAAGACATGCTGCAGGGTGTACTCAACTTCCAGAGTAAGGGTGGAGATGTGTGCAAATGGGGAAGCATCATGCTCAAATACTGGATCTCTCTTGGGACAACACACAATATTAAACAGAGGAGTTTGAAGTAATGTGTTGGAACATCATCATCTTAACACATGAGTTCAGGTGCTTCTGCTAATATATTATGAATTAATACTAGATGCTCAGTGAAATCTCCATTCAGAACAATTGCGCCTGTTCTGTGAAATCAGAGCAGCAGTTTTAGTCTGAACCACTTTGGAGCTAGTTTCAAGCAGCTGTGAGCATTATCAAGGAAACCGGTTTGATGCTGGAGCATAGACTTTCTTCCTAAATAGACATTACCACAAAACAGTGGTTTTCAATCTGGGGATTGCAGACTGTCTAAAACTTCCAAAGGGATCCATACCTCCATTCAACATTTTTTAAGGGTCTGCAAGTAAAAAAGGTTGAAAATCACTGTCCTAAGACCCTGGCAGAACTGGAAGCAGAACTGTATTTGAGAGTACAGTATAACAGCACAAGCTTTATGTGATGTGGTGTGAACCCCACAGAGTCTCCAAAACAGTTAACTGGGGCTTCAGAGCTCAGTTAGAGTGTCTGATTGCACCTGGAGAGAATCCAGGCCCAATTAAATATAAATGCAGGTGTGGGAGAGGAGATGGGTGGTCACTGTAAAGAAACCCAGAGGGGAAGCCATGGCTGCAGGCAGAGAGAGGAAGAACTGTGCAGTCCTTCTTTTAGCAATATAGAAACCTACAGAGTTGAAGGAGGAATGTGAGCCATGGGATTGTGTGCTTTGTAAAGGTCTCTAGCAAGAGGCCAGGAGAAAGAGAGGTCACCAGTGTGGAGCAATTGAGCCCTGACAAAATGATAGGACCTGGACCTCTAGGTAGGCATTTGGCCAAGGAACACAGCCAAGGGGAAATTTCAGAGGGCTAAAGTTGGAGCCCAAGGAAGGGGGAAGTCATTTAAGTTTGTATGTTCACTTGGGAATTATTGATGGGACTCCAGGTCTCTGTCCTGAAAAAAGGGTGAATCCTGATAAATGAAAAGGGGGGGTGCACCTTGCACAAAGTAGGTAAGGACCATGGGGCACAAAATCAGGAGGAGACCAGCCCAATGTCTTGAAATTATTTGTTGGGGTTGTGTTATCTCAGAAGGAAACTATAATGTGATCTGTCTGAAGGGCTTTCATAAGTAGAGGTAGGCTGCCCAGGGCTGGAGGAGCTGTCAGCAGATGGCACTAGACAAGAGAAGCCTGCTGTGCCGTGTTCACTCACAAGGGACATGTGTCAGCTCTAAATTCACTCTAGTACACCTTGTTATAGACTACAGGGATTCAGGCTTTCTTTGTAATCAAAGGGCCATTACAAGAAGCAATTTAAATGTCATGGGAGATTCCTGGGTTGAGCTTCTAGGGCTGCAATAGCTTTCCCACTCAACAGGTGTGGGTGCCCAGACTCCAAAGGCATCTCCATGCAGAGGGAGTGATGGAGGAGCCAAACATGCTAAAGCAGCCTCAGGTCATTTTTCACTCAATTCATGTGCTCTAGACTTGGGGTTGATGGTTGTAGTCTCCAGTCCCATCTATTCTACTGGAAAAAGGGCCCAGGTTTGCCCAGCTCAGATCTTTGGTCATTTTGGGCTCATCTAGACGATGCTAAAGTGTTAAAGAGGTTTCGAAAGTGGAGGTTTCGTGGCTTTTTGAAAAAGGGGGCAGGGTTGCCAAAAAAGTCACATCCAAGCTACTTTCACTTTCGAAAGCTCCGCTTTTGAAAGAGAGATCAGAAGAAGATATGCAAATTCCCGCTGAATTTGCATATCCTCTTTCGACACTTTAGCGTAGTCTAGATGAGCCCCCTAGCTAACCATTTGGGAAGATGAAGAAGGTACAGAAAAGGTTCATTAGCAGCTCAGTTGGGATAAGTTTTCCTCCCCGTCAGAAGCAGGGGGATTTTTCAAGTGAGAGACAGAGAATTCCTAAAGAAATTGCACAGTTAGGGAAAGAAACAAGGGGAAAAAAGTAAATTGCTTAGATTTAGGGAAAGGAATTATTTCAATTCTTTTATTCCCTAGAAGGGAAAACATACACTGCTGACTCTCTTGAATAACTCCAGGGAGCTGTTCCAAATGTAATCAACACATGAACCAAAGCAGCATGTATGACTGTAGTGGTCTGAGTGCTTCATCAACAGACTAATCACCTAACTTTCTGCAGTCAGGTATCTTTTGCATCTGTGCTCCAAAAGAAACTCCAAGAGCACTGATTTATCTGACAACTAGAGGGCAAGGCCACCACAATTAGTTTAGTCCAGGAGTGGGCAAGATCTGGCCCACCAAGCCTTTCAATCCTGCCAGGACCCTACGAGCAGTTCCATGCCACTCAAAGCAGTTGACTGCTCAGTGCAGCTCTCTGCGCAGCACACTGGGGAGAAGAAGGAAGCTTTACACAATCCCCCTCGCCTCCAACACAATCTCTCAGCTCCTGTTGGACTGAAACCAGCCAATGGGAGATGAGAGATTGTGCTGGGGCAGGGGCAGCATGCAAAACTGCTCCCCTCCCAGCACAGAGAGCCCGGTTGAACAGCCTTCCACTTTGAGTGAGGCTGGGGCTGCTGGCAGGCTATTCAAATGTTATCAGAGACAGCCGGGGGGGGGGGGGGGGGGGGACGGGGAGAAGAGGTGAGGTGCAGGAGCTGGCTGCTCCCTGTCTCCATCCCCAATGTGTAAACGTGTAACCACTAAAAAGATCCAGTGGTTACACTTTTACACAAATACATGTTAGTTAACATTCCTAACCCATACCCTCTTCTAGGGTACGTCTAGACTACATGCCTCTGTCGCCAGAGGCATGTAGATTAGGCTACCAGACATAGGAAAATGAAGCGGCGATTTAAATAATCGCCGCTTTATTTAAATTTACATGGCTGCCACGCTGAGCCGACAAACAGCTGATCAGCTCATCCCAGGAGGCATACCTGTGTGGTCGACATCATAGGTATTTATCAACCACCCAGGTATGCCTCCTGGGATGAGCTGATCAGCTGTTTGTCGGCTCAGCGTGATAGTCTGGACGCGCGGGTGTCGACATCATGGGTATTTGTCGACCACCCAGGTATGCCTCCTGGGATGAGCTGATCAGCTGTTTGTCGGCTCAGCGTGGCAGCCATGTAAATTTAAATAAAGCGGCGATTATTTAAATCGCCGCTTCATTTTCCTATGTCTGGTAGCCTAATCTACATGCCTCTGGCGACAGAGGCATGTAGTCTAGACGTACCCCTAGACACTGAACCCCCCACCTTCTGCCACAGGTCACAACCCCCTCCTTCACCCAAAATTACAGGTAGACTCATGGTTATAACACTACATTTTGCAAAATCCTACCATCAACAAGGGCCACTTAAAGACAGAGCATGTGCTATGGAACCCAGAGTCTAGACCAGCACTGTTAACAATTATTCTTGAAAATATCAATGAATTAGTGCATGTACTATACCCCATGAGGAGATGTTTTAGCACCTCCAGATGTGGACATTTATTACAAATACTGTACAATAGATAATGCATGCATTGCCATAATCAACTCTTTCTATTGTTGGAATTCAGTTGCCAGAACCAGGGAGTCAGGACTCTCTCTCCTCTCTCTCGTTTAATATGAAATCTCATAAAAGATAATAAGCCTGTTCCTTCATCTCATGGGGCTAATTGCCCTGTGCCATTTCTGAATGTAGAGTATGACATTTTATTACACATTATTTCATCTGTATCTATAGATAGATACTGGAAATCAGGTTTACCTTAAACAACAGATTTAGAAAGAAAACACACCTTAGATGGGAATACTATCATGTTTCACACGATAAATTTAATTTTTCCTGTGTACAGTGGATAAAGGAGTTTTGTTGAAGTGTTCACGAAACTGAACTCTGCCAACTCCACTGCAAACATTTAAAGTAACTACTTTATACAAAAGTTGAGAAGTGGGAATGAGTGGGAAAAGAATTGAAATTCTCAGTGACTTGAAAATCTGCAAGACACCATTTAGATAGCAGAATTAGGAAGCCTTATTTGCTGTTTTATACAGTCCTGCATTTGATCATAACACAGTAGACATTTATTATACTTCACTATGATTTTCTCTGCCACATTTGGTGTGAACGAGGGGGTGCCTTTTAAGAGCAGTACAATATGCACAAAGTAACCAAGTCTTAAAACAACCAATCTAATAAGTTACCGCAAAACAACATAAATAGAGCCAGCACCTCCAAGTCATCTCCAGATCCATAGCTGAGCTCACCCTGGTGCAAACTAGTGTAGTGCTCCTGATCTCTATAACCCCTGATGTCCTATAATGTTCGAAGCACTGCTAATGCAATTGTAAATGGACCAGTATGGGTCTTGCAGAGCTTCTCATGAAAGCATGAATAACATTGCAACAAGGAACAGAGAGGTAGCAATGTTAGTCTGATCTTGGTAAAACAAAAAAAGCAGTCATGTAGCACTTGAAAGACTAACAAGATGGTTTATTAGGTGATGAGCTTTCAGATCTGAAGAAATGGATCTGCCCCATGAAAGCTCATCACCTAATAAACCATCTTGTTAGTCTTTCAAGTGCTACATGACTGCTTTTTTTGTTTTATCATACCAAGGATTGCTGTGGAACCTGTTCTGAGGCTGGTGGAGCAATCAGTAATGCTCTGAATGCTTCAAGCAAAACAGTAGTGATAGTTCAGTGCTCACTACCCAGTACAAGTTATCCTGTGAATTTGCAATTCTTTGCACTAGCAAGGAGAACTGAAATAGAAGCAGTGAAATATCTGCTTCCTTATTGCAGAACTGACTTGTTTCAGGGTGGTGCAACATTCCTTGCTCAACAGTCAAAATGAGTGAAGGAAAGAAGTTTAAATTCAGCCCAGGACTATTAAATTTGTCTGTCATCCCTCACTCTAAGTACAAGAATACCTCCTTCAGCAGACAGTCTGAAACTGACTGGAATTTCAGAAAGCTCTGTTTCAGATCCATGCTGCTGTGGGAGGTGGGGAGAAGGGAACAGACCTATGCAACAGCACCTCAGATGTATGTAGTCGAACTGGATGGCAATTAGAAAGAGAAGAGCTCCAAGTGTTATCAGTTCTTCGCAGCATTCCCGCGTGATGTGAAACATGCAGTCAAATTCATGGATGTTTTTGTTCCCATATTATTATGAACGTTTTTAACAGATCAAAGACAGAAATAAATATTGCATAGCTCTTATATACCACTTTTCATCAGTAGATCTTAAATTTGTAGACTGACTTTGTAGACTATCAGCTTGGATTTTATCTTTTGTGGCAGACACAGCCTTTGGGAAATTTTCAACCTGTCTATAATAGGGCAAGCCATCCAGAAAGTTGAAATCTGAATGCCAGGAATCCTGCTGTGTTGCCTTCCAATATAGGAATATTTCAGGATTGAAAAGAGAAGCCTGAAACCGTCAGATTAATTGAGGTTCTGTGCTAACAATGAGTATCAAGAATAAGCTTGTCACAGGCATTTAGAAGCAGTATAGTTATTGGAATAGAGGATTAATCCAGGATAGATTAACATTCCAATAAAGTTATCTTATACCTGAGATGGGGGAGTCTGGAATTTTTTTAGGTTTAGAAATCATGGCTAGCTTCATTTAGATTGAAGTGGTCAGAAAAATGAGATTGGATATTCTTATCATTGTTAGTGCACCCCTATTTTAGCTACTGAAATCTGTACCTGTCTGTACCAGTGAACGGCCAAACAGCATCAAGCTGAGTATTAAACTTTTAAAATGATACTAGGGGACTGCACCCCCTGCACACTATGCTTGCCAACCCCCCTCTCTCTAGGGGTGGGTGGGTGGTTGGCCAGGGGTAAAGGGTAGGACCAGGGGAGGGTGCAGGAGCAGGCTGGTGACAAGTGTCTGGCTGGGGGGAGGGTGCAGAAGTTAGCAGGGGCTGCAGGGTCTCGGGCTGGTGGAAAATGAGTGAGTGGGCTGGGGGTGCGGGGTCTCGATGGAGGGTTTATGTCAGGGGGCTGGAGGTGTGGGTCTCAGTAGGGCGGTGAGTGAAGGGGCTGGGCATATGGGGTGCGTGAGGAGGTTGGGGGTACAGGGTCTTGACAGAGGAGTGTGAGAGGGAGCCGGGGATGTGACGTCTTGGCGGGGTGGTGAGTGAGTGAGCTAGGGACATGCTGGGAGCCTGCACTAGCGCTCCAGCCTCGCTACCCACACCAAGCTGAGACCTGGCACCCTTAGTCTCCTCACTCACCACCCTGCTGAGACTTGACACCTGCACCCCACTCACTGACCTCCCGAGACCCTGCACCCCATCCCCTCTCACTCACCTCCCTGCCGAGATCCTGCACCCACGGCTCCCACACTCACCAGCTCCAGATCAGCAGTCCCTGCTCTCCCTGCAGCAGGGAGTCCATGCTGGCATTCCAGCCTCATCTCCCTGGTCTCTTCCCCCTCCCTCCCACGAGGTTGAAGCGCCAGCGGAACCGCGATGATCTGCTGCTCCCCCATCCCCGCTGCTTCCCATCCAGTCTGCCTCCAGCCCCACTTTTGCTTCTGGGTCTGGGGCCCTGCCACTCCATGACCCAACAGGGAACCGCCAACAGCGGCCTGGCCTGAAACAGGCAGCAGCAGCGGTTCTCTGCTGGGTCACGGGACCCTGGACCTGGAAGCAGAAGCAGGACCGGAGGCGGCTGGATGGGAAGCGGCAGGGACAGAGAAGCACTAGAGCTCGCTGAGCATTCTGCAGCCATCTCACACCAAGAGGCTGCCGGTGGGACCCGAGAACTGGGACAGGAGGCGGCTGGGCTGAGAGAGCCAGAGCCCAGCAGCAGGCAGTGAAGCGGGGAGATGGAGATGCCGGGGCCCTGAAATGCAGTGAGCAACAGGCACCTCCTGACCCTCCTGAAAGGGAGCTGTGGGCCAATGGGAAGCACAGAGTACCTCCTGAGGAGAGGCCGAGAGGAATGACCGGTCTGGGTTGGAACCCTCACCCACCAGAACCCCCGGAGTCCTGCCCCCCTTCCATGCCCACATTCAGCCCTGGCCTCACTCCTGGGCGGGAAGAGGGAAATCACCCCAGCCCCAATGGTGAAGGTTTCCCATCCTGCCCTAAGCCATGGATTCTGTTTCCCTTTCTGACTGCAGAGGCGGGCAGAGGGGAATGGGGTGCATAATGATGATACTCTGTCAGTCCCACAGGAAAAAAAATGTATGTATATAGAGAGATTACATGTAAAAGATCTTAAAGGCAAATTAAATGAGATTATCTCCAAGAGAGTAAGATATAAAAATAATCAGTCTCCAGGGTAGATCAGTCAGTCCTTCTTTATAAAAAAACCTTTACAACTAACTAGAAATTCTGTACAGAGACACAGTAATGTAATAGGTTTTAGTGTATGCTATGAACAGTTTTATAAGACAGCACCTGTCATGTCTAAGCTTTGCTTTCAGTAATTATATTGTGGGTCACAAAAGCTGCCCTACTACCTCTAAAATCCTCTAGGAATGTGTTATGAAGCAAAACTCAGGAGACAAGACTCAGGCTATGTCTACACTATGGGGCTTTATTGGAAAAAGGTATGCAAATTGTGCACCTTTTTCCGATAGTTTTTTCGGAAGAGGCTTTTCCGAAATTTGGCTCATCTACACTGGGCCAAATTTCAGGAAAAAAACCTTTCGGAAGAGCCCTTCTTCCTCGTGGGAGGAGGGAGACAGGGCTTCCGAAAGAGCGCATCTGCTCTTCTGCCAAAAAAAGCGGAAGAGCAGACGCGTTCCCTGGACGTGGCAGAGTTTTTCTGGGTATCCCAGAAAACCCCCCGTAGTCTAGACATAGCCTCAGACATGTTCTCTTCTGTGATTCTCTATTCCTTAGTTCCCATGTAAGCAAAGGCCATAGAACTGACAGCCAACCTTCCAGCTCTTGCAAAACAACTATTCTACTCACTGTTGTGGAGACATCCATTTCTACTTATTCCCTCTCCCCTAATTCCCTGCTTTCATTTGGGGAAGAATGGAAACTTCTCTAATAAATTAAACCAAAGGCCAGAAGCAGAAAAAAATCATAAGCACCAGACAAGTTGCTAAAAGCAGCCTTGGAATAAGCAAATGCAGTTCCACTGACATCAAAAAAGTTACATTTACTTGAACCAAGGCTGAACTTGGACAAGGAAAGGAGAAAGCTAAAAGATGGAACAGGGATCAAACTAGGGATGTAAAAGTGTACCTGTTTAAATGGTTAACCGATAAACAGTTTCTGTTACCGTTACGCACCAAGCTGGCCTCGATCCCAGGGAGCCAGCTTTGCTGTGGGCTCTACAGTATAACCTTCAGCGGCGGATATAGAGCAGGGCGAGCGGGGCGGCTGCCCTGGGCTCCGTGCTTCAATAAGCCCCGCGCCAGCCCCACTCACCCTGCCGTATATCTGCCGCTGCTGCCCTTACCTGTTGGAGCCGCATCCGCCGCTGCCTTTCGCTGCAAGTCCACAAGCGGCTCCGTTAGCCAGTGGCATGCAAACGGCGGCAGCTCGTTGCCAGGGAGGCAAAGGGCGATGCCTGGCCATGGCTCCCGGGTATCCCGCTGTTCCACCCTCCTGCCCCGCTCAGAGAGAGGTGGGGGTGGCGCGGTTTCTCCCCCGGGGAGAGCCCAGACCCTTTTCCCACTGCCAGGGAGACCCCAGCTCCTCCCGCCAGTCCCCACCTCCCCCCATTCGTGGGCGCAGCGTGATCCAGCTCCACAGACAGCGCCCCCCCCACACATACACATCCCTGGGAGCAGGGGGAGTTGCCAGCTGCCCCCGCCCAGCCAGGAGCTGTTTGAGAGGCTGAAATGGTTATTTTGGCCTGTCTGATGAGTCAGACACCCCTGCCCGCTGGTCCTCCCTATGGCCCATCTGTGTGCCATCCTCCACGTAGCCACACCCTGCCTGCCCCCCAACCCGAATAACCACACGCTGCCTGCCCCGAGTCCCAACACTCACATGCTGCCTGACCCCCAAATCCTAGCACCCACACACTGCCTGTCCCCCCCAAATCCCAACACCTAATGCTGCCTGGCCCCCCAAGTCCCAACAGCCACATGCTGCCTCCCCCAACACCGAACGCCGCCTGGCCCCCCTAAGCCTCAACACCCACACTCCACCTGGCCCCCGCAAGTCCCGCCTGGCTGCGGAACACTCAACGCTGCCTGGCAAACACCAGCCAAAGAGAATCTACTGTGAGCCAGGAGAGTTTTGTAGGTCTTTCGATTATATCGATTGAAAATGACCTGTGTAAAGAAATGGACTTTACTGACATAATTGAAGAATGTGCTGCCAAAAGAGCTAGACAGCTATAGTAGACTTAAATACAAATTAAAATGTTTAATTATTAATGTAGAATTGTGTTTAAGAATGAATTACAATATAATTAAAATAAAAATTATCCAACTAAATTAAGTTTCTATCAAATTTACCCAATTCACATTTAATATGAAAAATAGCCTTCAATTTGCGCATATGACGCCTTTTTTCTATTTGTTTCCAATGGGGGCCCCCGCAAAATTGTGCTGCCCTGGGCCCCGCAAAACTCTCATCTGCCCCTGATAACTTTTATACTGTCATACAACGCTTCAGGCTCTGCAATATAAAAGTTATAACACATGCTGTGGGCTCTGAAGAACTGTGTAACTGCTAGGATTTTAGTGATCACAGAGTTATCTTTTTAAATAATTTTTTAGATCAAACTTCTGAAAATTGAACCTTTTCAGCCAAAGGCAGGAAATGCTGCTTCATTTCTGCTGTCAATTTTTAAACCAAGATTGGATGTTTTTCAAACAGATATGCGCTAGGAATTATTCTGAAGAATCCCTTTGTCTGTAACCTGTGCTATACAAGAGGTCAGACTAGGTGACTCCAGTAGTCCTTTCAGACAATGTAATCTGTTCACTGAGAGCAGGGCAATCCCTAGAAGGGTGCAAGGCCTTCACCCCATGCTCTGCTACCACCCTTGCTCTGCTTCTAGCCCACTCCACTTGCTCTTCCAAGCGACATGGAGAACTTGCAGGGTGGGCTGGGGCTAGGTCACTCCACTTCCTGCTACCACTGGTAAGTGTAGGGGCAGACCCACCCCCTACTGCCAGTGTCATGCCCCCACTAATCCCCTTGGCCCCATGCTTCCAAGTCCCCCTGAAGCATAGGGTCTTCCAAAGCATGGGGCCTGGGGCAGAGTTCATTCATGCATCAGGAACTGCAAAACGCAATAAAAAAGGCCCCTGTCTCCTGAGCTGTGTAGGAAGGCTGGGAAAGCTACGTAAAGGAGTGGCATGCAGGTAAGAAAGAAGATAGGGCTCTGCTTTTGATTTCTCTCTCAGAAAAGGATCCTCCCACATATTTATAACTAAATGTTTCTGCCAAAAGTTTGTGAATAGGTTTGCCGGTCCTCCGTATAAAAAAGGTTGGGAACCACTGTACTAGACCTGTCTTGCCCCCTCACTAGCTCATCTTTGGAGTATTTCAGCACACTTACACTTCCAAAATTATCACAACAGCAGCAGCCATATCCTAAAAGAACAACTAATTATGCAAAAAAAAAAAAAGGGAAGGGCTTACTAATTATAAAGTGTTGCTTTTCTAATAAGAATAACTTTCTCAATCACTTGATCAAGTTAAAATAGTGAATGAAATAATTCAATGCCAAATGTTTCTACGTAAATAGATTTATTCTAAATCAAAAGTTGTTGCCATTGGCAATAGTTTTATTTATTTTTAGTATTAAAGGAATTAACACTCTTTCACAAGATGAACTGGGATCTTCAAATTATAAAGAGCTCCAAAGAAAGGAAACCCAGAAAAGTAAGTATTTGTAGTCACCAACTTTTTAAAAGGACACCGTCAATTTAAAATCAAAGCTACTGAAAAATAAAAGTTCAAAGTACAGTTACATATGGAAACTGTCAGAGTTTCTCTGCCAATGTATTTTGTTTTGTGTTGTTTAAAACATGTTTCTTTAAAAAATATTTTCCTCTCCTCTGTTGCTTTGTGAAAGCCCCACACTAACACCAGGGGAAATTAACTGTAAACAAAAGACTGTACAATTGTTTATATTTGTTCTAAGTGGTCATAAAATATCACCAAATCAGAATTCTTCACACATTTACACAAGTGAATTATATACTTACTCTTCATAAATGGAAATGACTAGAGAAGGTACAAGGCAGTATAGAGGGTTGGGACAATGGGCAAAGTGATTTTTTCTAATTGCTTTTGTTTATATTGATGTTGAGGGTTTCTTATAAAAATAGTAAGCCAAAAATGCTATTTGTGTGAGTTTTTTTGAACCAATGGTGTCCCTTTACTTTTCTGTATGAAAAGTGTTTACATGTGTATGGTAGTAAAAGATTTATTACTGCCAAACAGGGCACCTTTAAATAGAAAATCGTAGCTACACCGTAGATATGTTGGTTATGTCTCCCAGAGGCTTTAAAACATATTTATAAATTAAAATAATTGATACTTGATTTTTCATATTTTAATTTTTTCATAATAAATTTAAAGTAATCAAAAGGGATATAACAAAATGCTGCATGATCCATGATGATGAGCTTCTGCAATTGAGTTCTGATTATTTTTTCATGTATTTGTTTATTTTGACAGGAATATGGTGGCTCAACATAATGTTTGGAAGGTGGATGTTTATAAGTCATCCCCAATGACTACTGTCTATATATCCCTTCTCCTTTATTTGGATAGCATGGTTTCTTTTTCTTTTTCTCAGTTTTGTGAGAGTAGAAAACTTAAGTGAATTGACACTTCACTAGGCAACAGTCGTTTATACATCCTTGGTCACTACAATGAAGATTGTTAATATTTTCTATGGCATTTCTATGGTATGAGGAGAGGCTAAAGAGACTGGGACTTTTCAGTTTAGAAAAGAGGAGACTGAGGGGAGATATGATAGAGGTCTATAAAATCATGAGTGGTGTGGAGAGGGCTGATAAAGAAAAGTTATTTATTAGTTCCCATAATAGAAGAACTAGAGGACACCAAATGAAATTAATGGGTAGCAGGTTTAAAACTAATAAAAGGAAGTTCTTCTTCACACAGCGTGTTGTCAACCTGTGGAACTCCTTGCCAGAGGAGGCTGTGAAGGCTAGGACTATAATAGAGTTTAAAGAAAAGCTAGATAATTTCATGAAGGTTAGGTCCATAAAACGCTATTAGCCAGGGGATAAAATGGTGTCCTTGGCCTCTGTTTGTCAGAGGCTGGAGAGGGATGGCAGGAGACAAATCGCTTGATCATTGTCTTCAGTCCACCCTCTCTGGGGCACCTGGTGCTGGCCACTGTCGGCAGACAGGATACTGGGCTAGATGGACCTTTGGTCTGACCCAGTACGGCCGTTCTTATGTTCTTATTATAGTATTTCAATGTGAGATAATAAAATTAGTAATGATGGTTTTAGACCATAGCTAAACTTAGTCAGCAACTAATTCTCTTGAAGTTAATAGATGGTGAGCCTACTCCTGCTGCTGTGTAAAGGCCATATTAACAAATCTATAGCATTCATTCTACATATTGATGCATGTGATTGGATGATCAATACTCATGTTCTAGACACTTTAAAAAGTTTTTTAAAAGAATATATAACCGGTAAAGTTTTCAAAGTTTTCAAAAACAACCACAGATGTGTGGTGCCTGACTTGGAATCCCTAGGGCTGGAGTCTCACTGGTGCTGAAGGCCCATACTTCCCACTGAATTGATGTTTCATACAAAAGTTTTAACACATTGGACCTAATTTTCAGAAGTTCTGAAATAAATAGGAGCTTTCAGTTCTCAGCATCAGGTACAAAGTAGCTCAGTTTGGGGCATCCTAAAATGGAAGCACAGGATTTAAAAAAAAAATGTGGCTGCTTTGAGTCAGAAATTGAGAGCTGCTTCCCACCACCGCCTCAGCACAGGCAACTCGTGGTAGTACTCAGAGGTGCAGAGCCCCCCCTGCCACTGCCAACATTTTAATTGGGATGTCCCCCACATGCTCCCTCTCTAGGTGGCCCTCTCTGCAGCCCTCCCTCTCCAGGCATCAGTTGCCCCTGCCCCCAAAGTTATTAAAAGTCTTTATTCAAAAAGCCTCTAAGGATGCCATACAAAAATATATCTACAATTATTAAACTGTTCCTCTCCTAGCATAGCTGAATGACAGGTGTAATGCTCAGCAACTTCAAACTCACACCTGAATTTCATGTCAGTAGACACCAAATAATACAGACAAGACAACTTAAAGCAACAAGCAAAAGGCACTGTGTGACACGTGCTCTTCTGTTGCTGAATGAATAAGAACAAGAGGCTGCTGTGAGTGTTCCTTTAAATAAACTGGAGATTGTAAAATACCTTGGGATTGAGGTATTATATAAATAGGAGAGGGGGAAATGCTGGGGCCATCAGACTCAGTGAAGACCCTCTCATTGACTTCAATAGGGCCAGGATTTCAAGGACAGTTCGTTACAGGGACACCGTGTTCCAAGCGGATGGAGTGAGCAGACCTCTGGCTGGGGAGGGCAATAAGCTTGGTGGGCAGCAGTTAAGGAGCCCAGGGCTCTCCGCTGGGGAGAGAAAAGCACCTCAGGAGCCACTGGGGCAGGCCGGGTGGGCGTCCCCTGCAGAGGTCACTGGAGGCAGCATTACCTTGTAGCTGGGCTGAGAGCGACTCCTGGTGCTGCTGGTACTTGAGCGCCACCGCCTCGGCTTTCCGGAGCTGGCTCTGTAGCTCGTAGTACACCACGGCCCCGTAGAGGAAGCCGAACGCGACGGTCAGGAGCAGAAGGGTCTGGAAAATCCGCTTCTGTTTTCGGGAGCACATCCCGTTGCCCATAGTCCCTTCGCGGGTCCCGGAGCCCCCCCACCCCGGCGGCTTAGCGGCGGCAGCTGGAGGAGGAGGAGGCAGCATTGGGCACCAAGGGACAGAGCCGGGAGGAAGGGACCCTGCGCGCTTCAGCCCCCTCCCACTGCGCCTGCCTTGACACCGGGGCCACGGTGAGCCGGCTGCGGGCAGAGGAACACGCGGCGGCCCTGGGGCTCTGTGCAGCCGGCAGGGGCTCGATGGCCGCCGGAGCGCTGGGGGAGGGATGAGGCGGGGTCTCTTACTCCAGGGCGGGGAGAGGTGGAGCGCAGCCGGCTGCGTGCCGGGAGAGAGGGGTCTCTACACCCCGGCTCCTGCCGTCCTGTCTGCGGGACTTGGGGGTCTGCAGGGCCCTGCTCAGTGTCTGTGGGTGCTGGGCCAGGGGACCCGCAGCTCCCCTCGTCCCTACCTGGGTTGCTTTGGGAGAGGGTCAAAGGGTGAGCGTCTTTCCCTGTCAGCTCCCTCCCCGCCTGCCCGCTTTAAGGGGGGGGGGTCCTCTGTGCATCAGCTCCCTCCCCGGCTACCCGCTTTAAGGGGGGGGGTCCTCTGTGCATCAGCTCCCTCCCCGGCTACCCGCTTTAAGGGGGGGGGTCCTCTGTACATCTGCTCCCTCCCCGGCTACCCGCTTTAAGGGGGGGGGATTCTCTGTGCATCTGCTCCCTCCCCGGCTACCCGCTTTAAGCGGGGGGTGTCTCGGTGCATCGGCTCCCTCCCCGCATGCGCGCTTTATGGGGGGGCTCTGTGGATCAGCTCCCTTCCCGGCTGCCCGCTTTAGGGGTGGGGGGGGGGGTTCAGCGCATCAGCTCCCTTCCCGCATGCGCGCTTTAAGGGGGGGGGTCTCGGTGCATAGGTTCCCTCCCCTCCTACCCGCTCCACTCTGCTGCCACCTGAACGGGAAACAAAGGAAACTTCCCTGCCTGCCCTGGCCACCTTCCAGCCCTTAACTTACGTGTCACCTCCGCTCCTCGGCCGCTCTCTGCAGTGGGATCCCCGAAGGAAGTCCCGCTCCGGGCGCTGCCTCATTGGGCCCAGCCTCTGCCCACCCCCCTCCCTTCTGGGAGCAGTGTCTGTGCGCATTGGGTGCCCGCTGTGTCCGTCTGGCCCACGGGGCGCTCTCGTTCCCTCTCCCCGCCTTCTCCTGCGTTCCTGGCTCGCCGCCTTGGAAAACGGCACGCGGGAGAGCTGGGGCCGCGCCTGGCTCTCCATGTGCGCGCGCGAGGGCTGCGTGTGTATCTGCCAGACTGGCACGTGGAGGGTGCGTGTATACAAATTCCAACTAGGCACACGGGCTGGGGGGGCTGTGCAACCCCTCCCTCCCCCGCTGTGCAAGCAGGCGCCTAGCTGTGGGCACACGTTGTAGGTGTACGCACACACTTCCCAGCTGCACAGTCCTACGGACGCGTCTGGGCTGTGTGAGTGCTTTCCAGCTGTGTACATCGGTAGTGTAGGCATGTGGCAACAGAGGACAGGCTGCGAAGGTTAGTGTGTTGTGCATGTCATCTGCAGAAAGAAACGGCCTGTGTGTACATTCACTCCTCCATACTCCTGTGTAGGCGCTGGATATGTAGGGTCCAGCGGCACACACATGTACACATCAGTTCCAGCCCCGTACATCTGTCTGTGGGTTCCAGCTGTATACGTGGTTGTACTGTGTGTTGCAGTTTCAGCTGCATACATAGATGCATGGGTGGCAGGTTTGTATAATTTTTGGTGGTGCCCCATTAGCCACGCCCTCCACCCCCATTGGCCACACTTCTGGAGGGAACACACTCTGGGCAAGATGGACACATGACCAGAAGTAAAAGGTGTCATGTCACCCATCTCAAAGGGCTTTTCCCACCATTCTCCTACCAAGAACGATTAGTTTGGCACCCACCAAACCCCCCTCATGCAACTATCCTGCAGTTGCATTAACCCAATGTGTGTGACATTAACTCAGGGGCAGAGAGGCTGGGGGAAGTGTTCCCTCTAAGGCTATGTCTACACTCGTGGCTTCTTGTGCAAGTACAGCCATTCTTGTGCAAGAACCCACAGAGCATCCACACTGCCTGCCTGCTTTTGCTCAAGGAAATTTACAGTATGGCGTGGTAAGAGAGGGCATCTTGTGCAAGAGCTATGCTCTTTTCTAACAGGTATAAGTTCTCTTGCGCAAGAGGGCAGTGTGGATGCTCGGCAGGGATTTCTTGCACAAGAAACCTCTATGGCTAAAATGGCCATCGGAACTTTCTTGTGCAAGATAGCATCCACACTGCCATGGATGCTCTTGTGCAAAAGCACAGCTTGCACATGGCAGTGTGGATGTGTTCTTGCGCAAGGCCTCTTGCACAAGAACCCTTGCGCAAGATGTTCTTGCGCAAGAAACTGCCAGTGTAGACATAGCCTAAGAGTTTCCTCCCATGAGCAGAATGAATTTTGTGTTGTGCACCAGTACTGAGTTCATGTGGCTTGTTTGGATGTGCCTTGTGGCACCCAAGTTATTAATAAATATTTTTAAACCTTTACCTTTTCTCTCTGCTGCCATGTCTCCTCCCCTTGCTCCATCAGCTCCCCTGGTGCCTGCTGCCCCCCAACTCCTCACCCTCCTCTGCTGCCCTGACTCCTTCCCTTCTTACTGCCCTCAGCCCTCCTGCGACCTGCCCCCCTCCACTAGCCCTTCTCTCCCCCTTGTGCCCACTTCTCCAGTAGCCCCACTCTGATCATGTGAGCTACCCCTCCTCATCCCCTCTTCTAACACCTCCCTCTACACACCTGCCCTGCCTCTCTCGTTTGGTGCTGGTCCCTCCCCTGCAGGTGTCTGCCCTTCTGCTTCACCCCCAGAATCCCCTGGCACCTTCCCTTAGCCCTGCACCCTCCTGGTGCCTCCCCCTGCCTCCTTTGCCCTTTTTTCCCCCTGATGCCCACCCCCTTACCACCTTCTGCCTCCATTCCCCTCATGCCCCTGTGCCCTCACACATGATTTGCTCCATGCCCACCATTCTCATGCCCACCCCTTCTTTCAAGCCTTCTCCCAGCACCTCCTCCCTGTATCCCCCAATGCCCTTACCCTCTCCTCTCCCAGCATCACCCTGTCCCCCCGCCCACTGACACCTCCCCTCCTTTTTCTCATTGTCTCTCCCCCGCTCCTGCATTTGTCTCTTATCCACGCTGCCCCTTGGTGCCTGCCCCTTTCTTCTCCTGACCTGCCCCCTTCCCCTCAGCACAAGCCCCTTCATCTCCCACTCCTTCCCCCTATTTTTCCTCCTCCCCTTCCAGTTTGCGGGGCTGGAGTCTGCGATCAGGCCCTGCCGCCCCTCTGTCTGTCGAGGGGGTATAGTCCGCTCTGGTGTTCGCTGCCCATTCCTTCTGGGGCTGAGGAATCTGGGCGTCCACCCCGCAGGGTTGCCTGCTAGGTTCCAGCTGCTGCAGGAGGGTGGACGCTTCCCTGAGCTCACCGCCCAAGCCCCAGGTAGACTCCCTTGCCCTTGCCTGCCACGCTGTCAGCATTTAAAATACCCGGCGCGTGGTGTGAGCATGCGCTGCAAGGGGGCGGGGCTGGCCCGCTGCACCTGCTCGCTGCAGCATCCGCCTAGGGGCGAGGCCTTCGCATCCTCACCCCTGTCTAGCGCGCAGTGTGCGCATGCGCCACAAGGGCATGGGGGCGGGGCCGCCCCGCCCTGGCAGCTTGCCGTGGCATCTGCGGAGACCGGGGGGCGGGTAGGATGCGTCGGCAGGTGGGGGCCAGGGCCCGCTCCAGGCAGAGCCGGGGGAGAGACCCAGCTCCAAATATTGCTGGAGCAGGGACCCTGGCTCTGAATATTGGTGGAGCATGGGCACCATGAGCCCATATAACTCGCTGCCGATGCATAGATGTGTATGTTGGTTGCAGATGCATACCTAGATGTTTGTAAGCTTCAGGGGGTAGCCGAGTTAGTCTGTACAGGATAAATTTAAAAAACAACAAATTGTGTCATAGCACTTTATAGACCAGTGTTTCCCAAATTGTGTTCCGTGGAATCCTGGAAAATAAGGGTTCCACGAAAAAATTCCATTACAATAACATTTTATGATGTACAAAAAATTAATATTATGTGATTTTTG
The DNA here is from genome assembly GCF_052426305.1 of Pelodiscus sinensis. Taxonomy (NCBI): domain Eukaryota; kingdom Metazoa; phylum Chordata; order Testudines; family Trionychidae; genus Pelodiscus; species Pelodiscus sinensis. The sequence continues at coordinate 18,821,656 of NC_143061.1, read as the reverse complement.
TTGTTAAATATGTGCAATTAAACTAAATGTTGATCTCATGACCTTGTTTAGCATTTGTTTATTATTATCCTTACTAATTTGTGGTCTACTTCTTCAGCTCCATACATTAGACTGTTATTAGGGGTTCTGCAAAATTCTTTTGAGTTTAAAAGGGTTCTGTGGCCAAATAAAATTGGGAAACACTGTTATAGACTAACAAAACATGTAGCTGGTATCATGTGCTTTCGTGGGCACAGCCCACTTCTTCAGATGACCGGAGATGTGTCAGTTCCAGCTGCCTACATAGAGGTGTAGGCTCCTGCTGTATACACAGGGGTGGTGGTGTGTGTGTGTGTTTTTGGGGAGGTTTCAGGTTACAGCTGGAGGCACAAACATATGCTGGAACTTGTGCAGGAGTCCAAAGAGTGTGGGTGGAGCATCAGCAGTGCTTACTGGGAAAGTGAAGCCCTAAAGAAGCTGTTGCCCTTGTCCGCACTGAAACTCTACCCAAACCTAGAGCAGAATGAAGATGATTAGCAAAAGCAGAGCGCTTTGGCTATGCAACCAAGTAAGAGGAGCACAGCAGATCAGGAAAGCAGGGATGTGGGATGGAGGAGCCAGCTAGTTAAATATGATTTTTTAAAACATTTTTTCATTATTTTTATTTTAAAAATCTCTTATACTTTAGCAGTCTGTTCTATCACTTGGAATAGACAGAAGCTGGAGTGCTGGGTATATTATAAATAAAGCTGTGTTTTAATCATGGGTGTTTTTAGTAAAAGTCATGGACAAATCCTGGGTAATAAATAAAAAGTCATGGCCCATGACCTGTCCAAGACTTTTAGTCACAGATATTTTTAGTAAGTCTTAGGTGCTGGTGGAGGAGAGGGGGTGCTCCTGTGGATGCTGCTGCACATGATGGTGTGAGGCGGGGAGCCCAGGATGATACTGCTGTTCCTGAGATCAGCAGTAGTGTCCCCCTGGGCTGCTCCCCATCTCCCCCAGCTATAAACATTGAGGCTATATCTAGACTGCCTCCTCTTGTGAAAAAAACCATGCAAATGAGGCAAAGCTTGGAGTATCGCCGCACCTCATTTGCATAATTAATGAGGCTATGTTTTTGCGTAAGAGGCTTTTGCGCAAGAGTCGTTCTTCCTCTTTTTTTCGGTAATAACGGCTCTTGTGCAAAAATGTAGCCTCATTAAATTATGCAAATGAGGCATGGCAATATTCCACACTTTGCCTCATTTGCATATTTTTTTGCACAAGAGGGAGCAGTCTAGACATAGCCTGTGGAAAGAGTTCTGTTGTTCTGGGACTCCGTGCATGTAGAGAGATGGTCATCGTCTCTTCTGTGTCCTTCGTCCTTTCATGTTGTGGTAGCCAAAACAGGGAGCATGGCTGCCTAAAATCAATAAAGAGAAAAATGGCTCCACATCATGTCCCTGTGCCCATGATAGACCTCAGCGGTCCAGGCAAATATCAGGAGGATGCCTTGACTTGGAAGCAGAACCTCTTTTCTTTTGGGAGTGAATGAGAGAGCCCACTCCCCAGGGACAGAAGAATTAAGATGAATCATATAGCTTGCCTAATTTACATGAGAAATGCTGAACCAGGAAATTCTAATGATAGAAAACGTTGTTGCTGTTCAATTAGGTAATCCTACATAGTTGAGTTTTTCCTGCTGCCTCATTGTGGGCCATCCTATATGATGATCTTGGCAGATGGATAAGTATATAGACCAATGAATTTTGAGTGTTTCCATTCCCATTAATTTCAGTTGTTGTCCTCAGATTGCCCGAATAAAAACTAAGAGTTGATACAAGGTTATCAACCATCCTGGTTTCGCCAGGAGTCTCCTGAAATTGGTCTTAATTACCCAGAGGCTACTGCAGCCAATCCAGGAGATTTTAAACTGTTAAAAGTCTAAAACGTAAAGTGCAGTAGGGACAAAGGCAGCTCCCAACCTGCCCTAGCCCTGCATCACTTCTGGAAGTGTCTGGCATGTCCCTGAAGCCCCTGGGGGAGGGGGTTATGGGGTCTCTTTGTGCTCCTGCCCCAAATACTGATTCCACAGCTCCCATTGGCCAGGAACTGTGGCCAATGAGAACTGATGGGGGTGGCTCCTTTAAGCAAGGGAAGTGTGCTGAGCCACCTGGCCTGTCTACCCTAGGGCCATGGAGAAATGCCATCTGCTTCCGGAATTGTCACAGAGCCTGCCTTAGGGTATGTCTACACTACCCTCCTAGTTCGAACTAGGAGGGTAATGTAGGCATACCGCACTTTCTAATGAAGCCCGGGATTTGAATTTCCCGGGCTTCATTAGCATAAGCGGGGAGCCGCCATTTTTAAATCCCCGCTGCTTCGAACCCCGTGCAGCGCGGCTACATGGGGCTCGAACTAGGTAGTTCGGACTAGGGTGCCTATTCCGAACTACCGGTACACCTCGTTTCACGAGGAGTAACGGTGGTTCGGAATAGGCACCCTAGTCTGAACTACCTAGTTCGAGCCCCGTGTAGCCGCGCTGCACGGGGTTCGAAGCAGCGGGGATTTAAAAATGGCGGCTCCCCGCTTATGCTAATGAAGCCCGGGAAATTCAAATCCCGGGCTTCATTTGCAAGTGCGGTATGCATACATTACCCCGCTAGTTCGAACTAGCGGGGTAGTGTAGACATACCCTTAGCCCTGCTGTGCTGCTGCATGGGAGATACCCAAGGTAAGTGCTGCCCAGCTGGAGCCTGCACTTTTCACTGCACCCCAAACCTCTGACCCCAACCCTGAGCCCCCTTCTGGAGCCAGCATGCTGCAACCCCTCCCGCACCCCCTTCCACATGCCAAATCCCTGCCCAAGCTCTGAGTCCCCTTCTGGAGCCAGAACACCACACCCTAGTCCCCTCCTGCACTCCACCCCCTGCCTCAACCTGAGCCCCTACACCCAAACTTTCTTCCAGAGCCAGCACCCCCTCCTGCATCTCAACCATCTGTTGCAGGGTTAGCCCAGAGCCACCTCCTATGCTTTGAACCCCTCAACTGCAGCCCAGAGTCCACCCCAAACCTCTTGTTCCATCCCAGGGAAAGTGAATAAGGGTAGGGGAGAGCAAATAAAAGAGGAAGGGGGAATGGAATGAGTGGAAACTGGACCTTGGGGAAGGGACGACTCAGACCTTGGGGAAGGGAACAAGGCAAGAATGTTTGGGTTTGTGTGATTAGACAGTGGGCAACCTTAAATTGATACTCTACAGCAGTAATCCCACACTTCCAGGAAAGCGAAATCTCATCCCCAAAATTGTTTCTACTATTAGTACACTGTGTATTTAATTCTCAGCAGCAGAACCAGAGGAATACTTCATCAACATGTTATATTTGGAAAATGTCTGTAATCCATTAAGCATTTGAAATAGAAACTTCAAGACAGAGCTTGCAAGAACAGCTGGTTACATAACTCTGCAAGCTGAAGTAATCTGAGGCTAGAAAAATACCCCCTATCTGTAGCTGTAAAATCTAAACAAATGCAGATAAACCTGGGTCATGAGTCTAAAGTCTTTAGCGTGGGTTTGCTGTCACTTTCATTTATCCAGTCTCATGAATGTCATGCCTGTTAGCAAGATTATCCCTGCCAGCAAGTGGCTCAGAAATGCAAAACAATTTTCTAAATGCACCTTGTGTCTATTTCTGGTAAGAACCATTTATTTTTATTTTTCTAACTTTCGTGCTAGGGTGAGCAAAATGCACAAGACGATCTTTCACAGACCACAACTAGTTGTCATAATTACCAACTTTACTTGCTTACTGTTGTGTTATAAAATCATATAATTCTAGACAAAGGAGCTTTACAGATTTATTCAGAAATAAAAAGGAGAACAGCAGAATGGGGGAAATGGCTGTATTTGGGAAAGACCTTGCAAACTTGTTGATTTGTGAATAACATTATGTGTGTACCACTACTGAACTCAGTAGGACACTTACATGTATCAAGAAGCTCATTAAAATATTTTATGCCAGGTCTACACTAAAAGGGAAGTTGAATCAAGATATGCAATTCTAGGTTGACATTCCTTGTTTTGAGTTTCCCTGCCATCCCCACAGTGGGAGTCTAACGGAAACACTCCCATCGGCTTCTATTACTCCTCACAGAAGCAGGAGTACTGGGGATGTCTTCTGAACTCAATTTAGCAAGTCTTAACTGGACTCGCTAAATTGAACTCTGGAAGATTGATCGTGGCAGTGTCGATCTTCCGTTTAGTGAAGACATGGCCTATGTGTTTGCAGGATCTTTGGTCTTAATTTGCAATGCATTGCACAGCAATGAACTGAACACCGATTGAAAAAAATAATTTTGTACTTTTCTTCCAAAAACCCAATACATTTGTTAGGTTTTAGAAATCAGTTTCATTTCCCAGGTAAAAGAAGTGGAGGATCAGAGAATCTATACTGTATCTTGCAGTTTTAGAAGGACCTCTCAACCAAAACCAGCTCCAAACTCCATCCAGGTTGAGTTGACAGGTGATGAATGGACTTCACGAACTGATAGATGTTGACACTGCTTCAGTGATAACTCTTCTGTTCCTCCTTCCTTGAACAAAGCGCTTGAACAAAGGATGGCAGTTGGCAGCTCACCCTCACATGAAGTAAGATACCCTCCTGCAGCCAGTAGGTGTAATACTCTGGCACACACACCTAAGGCAACCGGAAGCTGCTATGCTGTATCTCACAGAAGGCTGCCCCACAGCAACATGACCAGGACTCTGACACACAGATGGCAGTCCTGCCATTCTGGCTTCCTGGCCCTTATATACCCAGTAGTTGCTGGGTAGAATTTGGTCAGACGACCAGTTTACTTTCCCACCTTGTGACCAAATGCCCCCCAAGTGCACCTGGCTGTACGAAGGGAAGGAGAAGGGCAGCCACAATGTACTGCAGATTGCTGTTTGCTGGTTTCTAAGATAACACACACATAATGTTATATGCAAAGTTTTTTGCCCTTACATTAGGACTGAAAGCACTATTAGTGGATTAAGCTGCGGATTTAATTATTTTGGTGATGTTCTGAACAGTGTTCTGTCAAAAAAATCAAATTTACAAGTCTTTCTACAATTTATTTGCTTTGAAAAATCACATCTGGCAGTTGCCCATTTAAGAGAATTGGAGAGTGATCCAATACAATAACTGTGACGTGTTTTGGGGCTCGCGTTTAGTATAATGATAGTACATCCAAGGCTGCTAGAGTCATATTTGTCAACAGGGGTATCACAAATGAAGTAATGGGGGCTCCACAATCACCCTAGTGACTTCTGTGATAAACATTGTGCCATTCATTTCAGTGAGAATTGGATTGGATCTTCCCTTGCTGTTATCTTGGCCTGGATGATTTGCTCTGATCTGTATTCTGCTTTATGCATTCCAGTCACAGTAACTGTGTTTTTATTTATTGATGTTTTTTATGACCTGTATTGTGAAGGGCTTTGAAGAGCTTTTATATGAAGGTAGCCTATAAATTACATGATTGTTAGATCCATTGTATAATTTTAATGCTTCATATCTCATTACACAATGCTGCTTGCAAACAGGGACAAGAATACAGGCAGCTCCAACATTTACACACATGAATAACAGCTTAGTTGGTGGGACTCAACCTACTCCTGTGCTTGGTATTTGTAGATTCTGGATTTAAAACACATTAAAAAAACAATTTTCCAGGACAAGGACAGATTAACATGCAGTTTCTTTAATAAACTTAAATGGCCTTGGTTGCAGTCTGTTTATAATTATAGCTGCCTCCCTCTTTGGGTTCTTCACACATTTCAGCTTGCAAACAAACCATCTTGACTTTTGCTTGCTGGAGTGTTAAATCCTTGCCAATAGCATCTGCAGCCTGGGAACAGATGCAGTTTTATTACTCTATAAACCAAAATAGATAAAATACTCACTTCATGCTCCATTCAGAGGGTTTACTCCCCAGATACTTGATTCTGTAACCCTGTGTTTCTCAAACTGTGGGTCCCGACCCCCCTGAGGGTTGTGAGCAACTTAGAGGGGGGTTGGGGTATCACAAAGTTTGAGAACCCTCGCTGTAACTCATCAGGAGGCTTCCTTTCTCTCCTCCCTTTATCTTCTCCCCATTCATCTTGCCTATCTGCAAGCCCTCTGCTATTAGCTTATTTCCACACCCCTTTTTATACAACCCCTCTTTCTCCTGGTCAACCAGGTCTCTCTGGGGGAAAGAAGAGTTTTATAAAGTTTAGGGTTGTTTTTTTTTAATACAGTTGAACTCACAGAGTGGCTACGTCTACACTGGCATGATTTTCCGGAAATGCTTTTAAAGGAAAATTTTTCCGTTAAAAGCATTTTCGGAAAAGCGCGTCTAAATTGGCAGGACGCTATTCTGCAAAAGCACTTTTTGCGGAAAAGTGTCCGTGCCAATCTTGACACGCTTTTCCGCAAAAAAGCCCTGATCGCCATTTTCGCAATCGGGGCTTTTTTGCGGAAAACAACTCTCTGCTGTCTACACTGGCCCTTTTGCACAAAAGTTTTTTGGAAAAAGACTTTTGCCTGAACGGGAGCAGCGTAGTATTTCCGCAAAAGCACTGACAATCTTACATGAAATCGTCAGTGCTTTTGCGGAAATTCAAGCGGCCAGTGTAGACAGCTGGAAAGTTTTTCCGCAAAAGCAGATGATTTTGCGGAAAAACTTGCCAGTCTAGACACAGCCGATGTGTGAGAAAGCAGAGGGACCTTTGGTGGGAAAGGAGTCCCAAATGGAGTATTTATAGGATTGCCAACTTTCTATTCACACAAAACCAAATACCCTCCACCTCCTTCCTGCTCCGAGGCTCTGCCCTCTGCTCACTCTATACCCCTCCTTCTGTTGCTCACTTTCCCACTCTCACTTACTTGCTCATTTTTATCAGGCTGGCATAGGGGGTGAGAGGAGATGAGGGCTCTGGCTGGGGATGTGGGCTCTGGTGTGGTGCCAGGAACAAGGGGGTTTAGAGGCAGGAGGGGGCTCAAGGCTTGGGGCTGGAGCCAAGAGGTTTGGCATATAGGAGGGGCTCTGGGCTGAGGTAGGGGAGAGACTTATTGGCAGAGACTTTTCAGTTCCAATTAATCGGTGGGGGCTGGAACAGCTCCCTGCCCGCCACAGGCCCGGCCCTCCTCTCTGCCCCCCAGGCCCACTGCGGTCAGGGAAGCTCCAGCTCAGCTGGAGCAGCCCCTGTCTGTGACAGATACGAGTGCACCACAGACGGGCTGCTCTGGCCATCCAGAGCATCCCTTGTCCATGGCGGGAAGGGGGTCCTGCTCAGCCATGGGGGAGAGGGGGAGCACTCCAGCCCTTAAGCAAGGAAACCTAAGCCAACCTGCAGGACAGAGGAAGTACAATCCCGGATGATGGATGACACCTAGTGGAGTGCTGAAGATAAACATGCAAGACAAATGATGTGCAAGTATTGGGGGCGTGCTGTGAGACAGATGCATCAGGAGCAGCCTTAGGGTGCTAAGCAGCATTAATAGACAATGAGATAAGTATTAGAGAAGAGTGGGTGACAGCTGGCAAATCATTTGTGGATGTTGTCTGTGCGCAAAAGGATTAAGTCCCAGATGTAGCTCTGTAATAAAGGAACTCCGTTGTTTATTGAGTCCACTAACTTCTTAAGTAGGGTTGCCAGATGATTTCAACCAAAATACCGGACACACTTGACATTACATCACAATCTACATGACATCTTATTTAGAAAATACCGGACATTTATATTTTCTCATTTATATTTTCTCAATTTGTTTCCTGAACAGAAAGATCAAATACTGGACTGTCTGGTTCAAAACCGGCCACCTGGCAACCCTATTCTTAGTAACAAAAGAACCCCTAAAAACAGTGCTCAGTCTCTACAAAGGAGCACTGTGTTTAAGGAACAATTGTTAGTGATGTTATGCAGGCTAAGTGAGGTATAGCTCATAAAGCTACATTTGGTCATATACACATTGATCACTTATTTATCAACCCTGTCCAGTTTGTAAGTGCTTCAGAGCAATCAACAGTTTATAACTTTTGTAAAGGACCATGCAAACTATGACCTATTGTAAATAAGTTATTCACTAAGATTATTGTTGCTAATACTTTTGTGCTGTTTATTGTTGACCATTGACCCGATCTTGGGAGGTATTTAACTTTGATCTAACTATAATCTGCTAAGCATGAGCAAAGAAAAAAATAAGGGAAGTTTAGTTGTAACAAGCAAGTATAACAGCTCAGCCTATTTGCAAAGGTTTGATTAGTAGGCATGGTGTGTTAAGGGCTGGATTGACAGGCTTGACTTTTCGTTAGTCATAGAAGGTCTCATGGTTTGACCTCGGGGTATAAAATTTATCCATATGTATCTTGTGATAGTTTGGTAACACATTTGGATTTTAAATAGGTAAACCACAAACCAACAGATGGTAGCATTGTAGAAGCTTTTTGCAGTAAGAGCTAACCACAGTGACAAGTTGAAACACTTGGGAAAGGGACTGATGCAAATGGTTGGGTTAACTGTCAGAAAGGCAAATGTAATCCTAAAACTGGTCTTTGGGGGTGGATCTGGATGTATGTAGGTGGAATGGAAAAAGGTTGCTAACCCCATTCCTAGCCAGGATAGTAGCACAATAATATGAGACAACTTGGTGGGAAGCCTAGCCGAGTGCTGCTTTCTTGGAGTGGTCTCCACTTACTTTTAATCCCTCCTGTGTTTCTAATGGTCTCTGGAAATTATGGAAAGTGTGACTACCCCATGGACTGTCCTTCTTGCCTGGGTCAGTCACTTGATGTTCTGGTCTGAGAGTCTCTGTCATAGGGACAATGTCTCCTTGCCAGAGCTTAATTTGAAATGAAAAAGGTGCAGAGGCTCAAGCCATTTTTTCATTGATAGGGTTGCCAGATACTTTCACAAAAAACCCTGAACATGGCAGGAAAAAAAAAAAAAACAGGGAGCCAAAGTTTTTGAGTATTTTCTTTTTTTTTTTTACCGGACAGTGCCAAAAATAACAGACTGTTTGGGCAAAAATCGGACACCTGGCAATCCTATTAATTGATAACTGATGTTGCAAACCCAAAGGGGCCAGAGCTCGGCTGGCTCAAATTAAACACTGCTCTTTGCAGTCTCGCTGTGGTGAAGATGACGGAGCTTGTAAGAAAAGCCTGCTTAGAATTGGTGGCTGTATTTTTATATCTGGGATCATTTTCAGTGACACGGTGTCAATTTTACCTGCTCTGTACGAAGTGTCTCTTTCATTCCTAGTATCTGGATTACCTCTGTTAATTCAGAGATGCCTAGTGCTGGCCCACAAACTCCATTCATCCAGTGTGCCATCACAAGAAGATGTCTGGGATTTTAAAACTACAGGCTGAATCTCTCTAATCTGGCACTCTCTAGTCCAGCAACATCTGTCCAGCTAACTACAATCATGACGATGTCCACTTATCATGGATGTGGCCAAGTTTCCCAGGATCCCATAACGTTTGTTTACAATACAGGTACCAGTTCTGGCACTCAGTGTTATTTAGATCTAATTTACCCCTAATATCTTCTGACATCACAGTAAGCAGTAGAAGTGTTGGTAATGCTGCTAGACAATATTGACCTTCTATGGTTCAGCAAATTCTCTGGTTCTGCAGTCCAAAGGGTGCTGGACTAGAGAGGTACAGGAAGTGCACATTCTTAGGGTATGTCTACACTACCCCGCTAGTTCGAACTAGCGGGGTAATGTATGCATACCGCACTTGCTAATGAAGCCCGGGATTTGAATTTCCCGGGCTTCATTAGCATAAGCGGGGAGCCGCCATTTTTAAATCCCCGCTGCTTCGAACCCCGTGTAGCGCGGTTACACGGGGCTCGAACTAGGTAGTTCGGACTAGGGTACCTATTCCGAACTACCGGTACTCCTCGTTTCACGAGGAGTTCACCTCGTTACACGGGGTTCGAAGCAGCGGGGATTTAAAAATGGCGGCTCCCCGCTTATGCTAATGAAGCCCGGGAAATTCAAATCCCGGGCTTCATTAGCAAGTGCGGTATGCATACATTACCCCGCTAGTTCGAACTAGCGGGGTAGTGTAGACATACCCTTAGAGAGGTTGAATTACATATAATTAATAATGAATATTCTTGTATGATTTTATTTTGTTGTTATATAAATCTCTGTTTAGGAAATAAGGGGTTAAATTTATGCTACTGTTTATAAGTTATCATCATTAGCTGAACTGTTACAATGCCACCCTTTGGCCTGTCACAGTCATTACAGGAGGTACTCTATTGTTACTATATTTTTCTATATTACTTCTGAGTAAAGCTGTTTTGGCTCCAGCTTTTTAGGGGTGCGTCTACACAGTACAGTTATTTCAAAATAACAATGCGAGCATCTACACAGGATTCCATTATTTTGAAATAAATTGAAAATAACGGATGGCTTATTCCAACTTCTGTAAACCTCATTCCATGAAGAATAAGGCCTATTCCAAAATAGCTATTTCGAAATAGCTGTAGTGTGGATGCTCCACTGCTGCTATTTAGAAATAGCTCCTCCCCAGGGCCATTCAAACTAATTACTCCCCAGTGTCTCCTGGGGCTCTAAATTGAGGTAACATATCCACATTAGGGAAGCCTGCCTGGGACTAATTTTGAGGCTTCCCTGTAGTATAGACGTGCTATTTCAAAATAAGCTATTTTGGAGTATTTCTTCTAGAATAGTTTATTTGAAATAAGTGTGAAGTGTAGATGTGTTCTAAGAGCAATTAGAATGATTTGTCCTTATCTTCTAGGCCAGGACTACTCAACTTTGAAAGCCCCAGGGACTACAATGGTACTCACAGCACATGCCGAGGGGCCTAGGGTTGCCAGGTGTCCGGTATTCACCCGAACAGTCCGCTATTTGCATCACCCATCTGGTAAAAAAACCAGAAAATACCGGACATGTAAAATGTCCAGTATTTCCTGTTTCCCTCGAATGGAAGCCTGTCAGGGACAGTTTTCCACTGCCGCATCCGGCGAGGGAGGAACGCAGGGCCATTTAAAAGCGTAGCACTTTTTTTGCTTAACAACTTTTTTTTTTCTCATCAGAATTTTTTCCCCAGTGTTTCTTTTTTTTGAGGGGGGAAGGAGGTGGAGGGAGGGTATTTTTGCTTTAACCATCTGGCAACCCTACGAGGGCCACAATTTAAGTGTGGTTGCATATACATGCAAATATATATGTAAATATATGCAAATAGCTCCTTTCACACTGATGGGCATGAATACAAAGATTAAGGCAACACTAGACACTAGACAAAACGCAGGCCCCATTTAAGACAGTTCTGCTGAAATTAATAAAATGCAATATTTACCCAATTTCCACCCATATGACACCACTTTTAATGAGAAATGACAGGCCAGGAATTTAACTACTAAAATGCATAATAACAGAAGACCGTTATATTGACTACTCTTTTGGTTTTGTTCCCACCCATGGGCCATGTGTTGAGCCCTGTGTAAATGCAAACTGCACCACGGGCCGCAAACTAACGGGCCGCGGGCTGCATGTGGCCCATGGGCCACGTGTTGAGTAGCCCTGTTTTAGAGTATACTCACCTAACGTCTTCAAGCTTTTATCCACAAGTGTGGAGCCCAAAATTGTACTTTTTAAAAATGAAACCTGAGAGTCATATGCAATCTATTGATTCCGGGAACTGAAGCTTTAAGAAATACACCAAAAGCAACAAGTACTAGGAAAAATAGTGAGAATTGGCCACACTGGGTCCACCTGCTGGTGAAATCACAGAGGTATTACATCAGTTTGGTTAGAACAAACTGTTTTTGTGGCCATTGTGTTGCAAATACTAGTCCTGGACGCATTCTGCACCAAAAAAATGATAATACTTTCTTCATAAAAATATGCATAATACTGTAAAAATTAGCAAAATTTGGCATATTTGATTTGTTAAAATAATACAATATAATAACATCTGTTCCAGATATTTTGGTAATATATTTTAAAATGTCTATCAGCAAGTATGCTTGCAACAATACAGAAAAGAAAAAAGATCCAGGAAAATTTTTAACAAATAAGACTCCTTATTAGCCATGTTAATACAGAACACTGAGTAATAATTCATTTAAACTACAATGTAGAATTGTATTTCCCCCACCTTACGAAGAAGTGTACAGGCTAAGAGGGAGAGGGGAGCCAGGGGTAATGGAGGAGCTTAAGGAGAAGGAAGTAATTTCTAGGAAGGAGCCTAGGTGTGGACCGGGAAGACTGCTGAGTATGGGTGTGAGAGGTTTTTTGGCAGTATGGGGTGGGATTGTTAGGGAGCTTCCCCCATGTAAACCCTGGCTGACCCCTAGCCTCTTCCATTCAGTCAGGCATATTTTGCTGCTCATGTGTCCCTGCTTCCCCATGTGTTCTTGCACTTCCCATCTCCTTGTCACTGCATCCCCTCAGCTACCTTCCCCATCCCTATGTATCCCTGTACCAGGTGTCTTTGTGCCTTCATTCAGTCACTCTCCTTTCCCCATGTGGCCCTGGCCCTTGGGTTGTAAGGTATCCCGTTTTCAACTAGAACATCTGGTCAAAAAGAGATCCTGGTGGCTCCAGTCAGCACCGGCCTTTTACAAGTCTGCTCAGAGGGGCTAAGGCACGTTTCCTCCCTGCCTATCCTGGCTCCACATTGCTCATAGAAGTGGCTGGCATGTCCCTGCAGCCCATAGGTAGAGGGGCAATCAGGAAAGCTCTGCACTCTGCCCTGGGCCCCAGCACTGGCTCTGCAGCTCCCACTGGCCAGAAACTGCATGGGCAATGTGAAGAGCCCCCTGGCTTTAGGAGTTAGCCACTTCTGGGAGCCATGCAGAGCAGGGGCAGGCAGGGAGCCTGCCTTAGCCCTGCTGCACCACCAGCCTAGAGTTACCTGAGGTAAGTGCTGCTGAGCAGGAGCCTACACTCCAAGTTCCCTCCTGTATCCCAAACTCTTGCCCCAGGTCGGGACCCCCTCCTGTGAGTAAACTTCCTTCTAAATCCACATCCAATCTTCTCCAATCCTGAGCCCCTTTGTGCATCCCTCTGGAAGCCTGCACCCTGCTCTCCCTCCAAGAGCATACATCCTTGCCCCCTCCCGGAGCCTGCCCCCTGCATCCCTCATTTCTGGCCCCACCCCAGAGCCTGCCCCACAGCAGAACCCCTCATCCATTCCCACACTCCAACCCCCTGTCACAGCTCAGTGACAGTGAGTGAGGGTTAAGGAGAGTGAGCGATGGATGACAGGAGGGGAAATGGAGTGAGTGAGGACATGTCCTTTGAGAAGTGGTGGGGAATGAGCATGGTTTGGGGGAAGGGCAGGGCAGAGGTGTTCAGTGTTGTGTGATTAGAAAGTTGGCAACCCTACCTGCAGCCCCTACCCCCTGTACCCATGTATCCCTGCACTGCCTCAGCCAGCCCCCATCCTTCATCCCCATGTGTCCCTGCATCCCTTTCCCCCAGTCCCCATTTGTCCCTATATCACACTCCGCTTCCCCTTTCCTCCCATTCAGCCCCTACCACAGCCTCCTAAATGGCCCTTAGGAACACCTTTCTATGATTCCCTCACAATGTCCCACGCTATCTGTCTCCTCCTATCTCCTGTTTTCTGATCTGGCCTGACAGGTGCTGTGAAGAAGGCACTACAGGCTCTTTCTCTTCCCTGTGGTAGCTGGGAGCAGCTACTCTATTCTAGGGCCCTTTGGTGGGTAAAAGGCAAAACTGCAGAGGCTTTCTGGCAGAAGCTGTTTTCTGCTGTGGCTGGCCAGATGTGTGCTCTGTTCCAGTGCCACAGTACCCTCTGGTGAGCAAAAGACGGAATGGCAGCAACTGTCTGGAAGAAAGTATTTTCTGCAGAAAAAAATGTAGAATATGCCCAAGACATGAATTATGCACATGCACAGTGGTACTAAATCCCGCCCCCCGCCCCAAGTAAAATACAACTTCAGCATTTTCACTTATTTCAATTTAGACATGAGTACCGAACCGGAATGGAAGGTAGAACTTGCCATAGTAGATCTTGCAGGTAATTTAGCTAGTCCAGTGATTCTCAGCCTATAAAGTACTACTGCACAACTACTACTACTATAATGGCACATTACAGGGGGCACCTAGTGTGATGAAGGGCAGTGATAGGGAAGCTAGTAGAATCACAAAGTTGCTAGGAATGAGCAAAGAAAGAACAATTTGATGCCTCCTTCTCTTTTTGTTGCAGCAGCTTCTGTTTCACCCTCTCCCAAATCCAGTCATACTGGAGCTGTCCCTTCCTCCTCATCTGTGCTTGTGGGTAGAGGAAGTGGGGCTTGCAGTGTCCCCAGCCTTGGAGCTTGAGGTGGGCTAAGTGCCCCTGACCCCAGCTCTGGAGAACTGGGTTGCTGGTGCCACTGCAGCATGCCCTACAGCAGTGCTGGGCAGGGCTCCAGCCATAGCCTCCCCAAGTCCTGGTGGCAAACCATCCAGCTCCAGCCTCAGTCTGTTCAAATGTAGACCAAAGAGCAGGAACTCAACTCAAAGCACTCCAGGGAGCAGAGCATGGGTGGGGCCATGCTAGTCTGTGGAAGCTCAGCCTACTCCTGTCTACAGTACTGCTTCCTATGCTGAACACCCCCCCCCTCCCGTTACGCCTACATTTGTCCTTTCAACATCCCCATCCTTCACAGCTCCCAAACACCAACGCCTGACTTTGCTGTCTGCACGTAGAACTGACAGCTTTTGACAGGAGTCCTGTAGGCTGCAAGCTTGCAGGATTGGTCCTAGAAACTCCACTGACATGTGGAGATGTATTGTGTGTTAGATTTAAGCAAGCTAACGTGACAGCAAATCTCCCACCTCCCTGCATGCTGACAAAGGCCCAAATATGGCAGGTTAACATTTGCTCTCTCCTTTTTTAAGAAATCATCTTTTGAAATTGAAGCTGACAAAAGCTCCCCCATACAATAAGCCAAATGCCTCAAAGAACTTACTTTTATTCTGTTTTCCTCATACAGTATGGGATGATTTAAGAAAACTCCTAAACATGTAGGTGGGAAGTGACACACGAATTTTGCTCATGCTGAGAGCGATATGCAAATGAAAAACAGCCAATGTAAGTCTGGCCAAGGGCACTTTGAAAGCTTGTCTCCAGATGTACTTTAATCTTCTTTATTCAAAGAATGAAAATAACAAATAAAATCATAGCTCAAAGAGGATATCCTTGGGCATTGTACAGAATCAACCACATTGTCAACACTAAAATGACAGCTAATGTTATATTTATAAAGGGGTTTTGCCTGAGTATTTTTAGGAAATATTTAATTTGGAGTAAGAGAGGTTCATTAGCAGATGTTTTGTATTCCTCATGACAATATGAAGTCCATTTAAATTACTGCAATAAGTGGCCTGCTAAAATGTGATAGTGGTTATATTTTCCCTGTTCAGAAAAACCTCCCATTCCTTGCTGGACTCATGTTAACTTCGCAGGAGTTAAGTAAATGTTTTATTTTGAGGTTTTTAATAAAAAGTGCCTTCATATTTTTTGGATATCCAAAATTAGTATGTGTGAAAATCAATGTATATAAATCAGTCCTGAACCAATTGATCTGTCTAAAGATTATTTTGCATTTTAACAAGACAAGAGATACTAACTAGCACAGTTATGTATTACTTTAAGAAAGAGCAGTATGTCAGCCAATTTTAACACATTATAATGACAATATGTAGGGACTGAAATATTTCTTACAACTGCAATGATGCATGTTGATGCATGCTGTCTCCTAGTTTGAACAGTACACTTCTGATTTTTAATTCTGCCTGTATGCATCACCGTTATTTGTGTCAACTGCTGCACAGACCACTCAAATATAGTAAAAATGTTTCCTTTTCACATTGTGACATCTCTCTATATATTAAAAAACCTTTTCCCACGGGATGACAGAGAGACATCATCACATCACTCTGCATCCCACCTGCCTGCACGCTCCCTTCCCCCTCCCTAGTGCTGGGAGGCAGGGCAGAAGCCGTGAGCCCCCCCTCCCCAGTTCTCTGGAGGGGCCTCCCCATCTCTGGTGACCTGAGGGGTGGGGGGGGGGGCAGGAGCCGCACTCCCTCCCTGCACCCCAGCTCCCTTACACATCCCCTAGTTTGGAGGGAGAGCCAGGCCAACCTTGCCCCAACCCCCCCTCCTTGACAATTGGCGTGGGTGAGAAGGGGTTGGGGGGGGAGGGAAGAACAGGGCGGCCTGGGGGCTGGAGGGAGAGAGCCAGGCCAGCCTCTGCTCAGCCCAACACCCCCAGCAGCCGGGAGTGGGGGGAGAGCCAGAGCTGGCCTGACCTCAGTGGATGGGGGGGCCACTGGCGGGGCGGGGGGGGGGGAGTCAGGGCTGCCTACTTCCAGAGAGAGGGGTTGGTGAGGCTATGTGTACGCTGCTGCGTCCAAGGAACGCATTTGCTCTTCCGCTTTTTTTTGCAGAAGAGCAAACACACAAGGGCTGTGTCTAGACTGGCCACTTTTTCTGGAAAAGCAATTGCTTTTCCGGAAAAACTTGCCAGCTGTCTACACTGGCCACTTCAATTTCTGCAAAAGCACTGACGATCTCATGTAAGATTGTCAGTGCTTTTGCGGAAATACTATGCTGCTCCCATTCGGGCAAAAGTCTTTTTCTGAAAAACTTTTGTGCAAAAGAGCCAGTGTAGACAGCAGAGATTTGTTTTCCGCAAAAAAGCCCCAATCGCAAAAATGTCGATCGGGCTTTTTTTGCGGAAAAGTGCGTCTACATTGGCCACGGACGCTTTTCCACAAAAAGTGCTTTTGCGGAAAAGTGCCCTGCCAATCTAGACGCGCTTTTCCAAAAATGCTTGTAACGGAAAATCATGCCAGTGTAGACGTAGCCAATTTGCGTAGCTTTTACCAACAAAGGACTGTAGTCTAGACCTAGCCCCAGAGTAACGAGCAGGGGGCACTGTCCCCTAGTTATCTATTATAATATACTACAAGGCAATGAAATGAGAAAAATACAGCATGTCCACAAACAAGAAGCATTATTCCCAGTTAGAGTTACCAGATGGTTTCAACAAAAATACCGGACACACTTGACATTACATCATAATCTACATGACATCTTATTTAGAAAATACTGGACATTAATATTTTCTCATTCATATTTTCTCAATTTGTTTCCTGAACAGAAAGCTCAAATACTGGACTGTCCAGTTCAAAACCGGATACCTGGCAACCTTATTTCCAGTTGGAACCCCTCTTCTCCCAGACACAAGCTCTCTGTCAATTGCTGTATTATGTTCCTGGTCGCTCAGGCCTGTAATCTTGGAGTCATATTTTGTTTCTTTCAGTCTCTCCACTGCCTCTCCAGCATCCAGCCTCTTATTCAAACAGATGAGTTATTTCACTAGAGTACCTCTAAAATCTTGTTCTTTCTATCCCCATTGTTAAAACCCTTGTCCATACCTTAGGGTATGTCTAGACTACATAGCTCCGTCGACAGAGCCATGTAAACTAGTTTACCCGGCATAGTCAATGAAGCGGGGATTTAAATAATCCCTGCTTCATTAAAATAAATATGGCCGCCGTGCTGTGCCGACGATCAGCTGATCCAGCACAGCGTGGCAGTCTAGATACGTATCTCTCGGCTGGGGAAGCCTTTACCAACCAATCCCTTATGCCTCGTGAAATGAGGTTTACAGGGTCAGTCGGCCAACGCTTCCCCAGCCGACAGATCTGCGACTAGACTGCCGCACTGTGCTGGATCGGCTGATCATTGGCACAGCGTGGCGGCCATGTTTATTTTAATGAAGAGGGGATTATTTAAATCCCCACTTCATTGACTATGCCGGGTAAATTAGTTTACATGGCTCCGTCAATGGAGCCATATAGTCTAGACATACCCTTAGTTATCTTGTTTGTCTTCACTACTACCACCTTCTGCTTTTGACCTCAGTTTCTTCCACATCATCTAAAGTGCTGCTGAAAAGATAATGTCCAGAGAAACTGAGCATTGTTAATCAGAAAAAAAACCCTTAATCAATGCCCATTGAATTCAACGGTAGTTTTTCCATTTACTTGAATGCACACTGGAGCAGACGGAAGGAGTTTGAGTTGTTCATGTGATTCATGCATTAGAGTGGAGCACAGAAGGCACGAGCTGCATTTCCAGCTCCACCAAAGATCTTACACGCCCTGGTGCAAGTCACTTAATCTCTGTCGCTCAATGCCTCAGCAAAAATATAAATCATTATTACAGCTGGTCAGGAAATATCTCCTTGCTTACTCCCCTCCCATTAAGGATATCCATAAAAATAAAACTTTTTTTATTTTAATGGACATTTTTCTACCTTTTTTCCCTCCAGGATTTTGACTGAAATCTGGAAAAAAATGGTCACTGAAAACAATATTTTTCCTTTTTTTCCCCAATGAAAAATGAAGCTGGAAGAAGATATAATAAAGAAATTTCCATTATAACAAAAAGCCATTTGTTGAAAAAACATTAGAATATGAATAATTGGCTAGCTCTTGTGATAGTAATTCCCTATGCAGGGTTGGGAGAGGGGACTGAGAAGATAAATGAATTAACATTTTGGGGATGCTCAGATACCAAGGCGCAGGAGGCCAGAAAAGTGCATAGATAGGCAGACAATTCCTATTTAAGACAGACGCAGAGGCTCATTTCCTCTGAGACCAGGGCTGAGCAAAAGACTCAGTGGGTCAGATGTGGCCCACCTAGCACTTTTATTTGGCCCACAGCAGCTCCATGCCCTGCCCCTAACGCGAGGCCTTTCAACTCCTGCTATTTAAAGGGCTTTTCAGCTCCTGAAGCTGGAGCCTGGAGTGCTTTGAATAGCAGCAATTGAAAGGGCTCCTGGCATACGCCCCCACCTCCTGGCCAATTGAGACCTTGGGATGGGGGATCGCTGAAAGTCTCCTCCCCCTACCAGGACAAGTGGCACCAGAATGAACCGCCAGCTGTACAAAACAGCTGGTGATTCTCTCCAGGCACTGCGTGCCCCTGGCAGGGCAGAGGTAGGAGAACTTCACATGCTTCCCCACTCCCCAGGGCAATCAGGGTCTGTGGGTGACGAAGTCTCTTGCCCCCACTCCTTCTGCCTGAGGCCCCACTGCAACCACTTCAGAAATTCCCTAAGTGGCCTCCCTTCAAAAATTATTGCTCACTCCTGTCTGAGACCCATACATAATATTTTAAAAACTATGCATTACATCCCTTTCAAAAGTTTTGACTGTTTATATCTCATTTGTGTTGATAGGTTTGAATGTATTTTTAATGTATTAATTAAGTACTATAAGGCTGGGCACTATGAACATAAATGTCAAAGACAGAAAATTAGATCAGAATAAAAGACAAGTGCTTGTCAATGCAGCAGTAGTATCTCTGAAAAAATAAAAATTCTGATACTCTTATGTTGCACTCTTTCTTCCTCAGTAGATTTCAAGGCATTATAGAAAGCAGGTCAGTATCCTTATCCTCATTTTACAGATAGAAAAACTGAGGCAGGGAGAGAGGAAGAGACTTGCCCAAAGTCATCCAGCAAACCAGTGATAAAGCTTGGATTTGAAACCAGGTTCCCAGATTCTTAGGTCCTATCTACTAGGCCACACTGCTTAAAAAAATTGTACACATTTTTTATTCAGTGATATAGGACCTATTCCTAGATTTCCTTCCCAGGCAACCTTTCCATTGGAATTAACAGAATGAAGGGGTATATCCTTAAGACTTTTCTTAATAGTATTATGGGGCCAAATTCTAACTCCCTTAGGGTATGTCTACACTACCCTCCTAATTCGAACTGGCGGGGTAATGTAGGCATACCGCACTTGCAAATGAAGCCCGGGATTTGAATTTCCCCAGTTTCATTTGCATGAAGCCGGCCGGCGCCATTTTTAAATGCTGGCAGTTCGAATCCCGTGCCGCACGGCTACACGCGGCACAGAGTAGCTAGTTCAGATTAGGCTTCCTAATCCGAACTAGCTGTACTCCTCGTGGAATGAGGAGTACAGCTAGTTCGGATTAGAAAGCCTAATCTGAACTAGCTGCTCCATGCCGCGTGTAGCCACGCGGCACAGGGTTCGAACTTCCGGCATTTAAAAATGGCGCCGGCCGGCTTCATGCAAATGAAGCCCGGGAAATTCAAATCCCGGGCTTCATTTGCAAGTGTGGTATGCCTACATTGCCCTCCTAGTTCAAATTAGGAGGGTAGTGTAGACATACCCTAAGTGAGTGCCATGGTTCTCTGCCTGCAGCTCTCCCCACTTCCATGCAGATGCCTCTGCTATGCTAACCACTTCATTTCATAGCCAGACCAGGAGATGCTATTAATGATCCACGTAGAGAGAAGCCTGCGTGGGCTGGTGCAGAGGGAGAAGGGTGCAAGTTCAGGGACATAGCTGGGGAAATTCATATTGTCCCCATTCCCAGTTCTGTACCATAGTTGGAAAAGTGAAATACTTACCTAGTCTGCATTTATATTTCTGTTTAACACCCTTTCCCCTTAGGCCACAGTCTGGAGTGCACCATGCTGCCAAGGTACCATAGGGTGGCACCTGGGACCAGAGCTGCTATAGGAGACCAGTGTTGTCATTCCCAAGTGTTCAGATATGTCTAGGCAGGCCCCATTAAAAGTCATGAGATTTAAAAGTCATAATACTTAAAATGTATGTATATTTGCCCTGCAGTTTGTGTGTGAGAGTTGGCAACACTATAAAACTTACAATTTTTAATAAAATCTGGGTTTCTACATAATTACATATCCTCCCAAGCTGGGGTTTTAAGGAAAACACTACCTGTAGGATGACTAATGATAAAATCATCACAATTGTCAACATCATAGGAACTTGCGCTCCTGGGGACCTCTGGAATCCACCAGATTGGGGAGTGGGCTCTGTACTGTTTCTCAGGAGGAATGGGGCAAATTACACCCACCAAAAACGATGCCTGGGGGAATTTACATGAGATTTCCTCCCCTACAAAAACCTCTCTCACAACTTCTAATGCAGGAGGAGATAATCTAGCCTGGAGTTTGCCTATTATGTTGTGTATGATGTGTAGTCTTGCAAAGTGTCCACCAGATGGCACCAGTTAATCAATTGATAAAGAAAAAGCCTTGCTTCTGTATATCTTGACTATTACCATAATCAGGTATGGTGAATAGAGTCCTGCATATCTGCAGATATCTGTTTAGCATTCATAGGTATCTACATCCACAGATGGATGCCGATATGTGTGGCTCATTTTTGCAGATACAGATTTGCTTACAAATTTTGTATCTAGAACTCTGTGAATTTACGTATATCTGCTTTATATCCACAGATTATTGAAGATGTGGATACAGGTACCAATTCTGTATCTGGGCTGGGCTCTAATGGTGATCACCAACTCCCAAGGGCATGCCTACACTTCAGCGCAAAAGTCAAATTAAGATACACAACTTCAGCTACATCAATGGCATAGCTGAAGTTGAAATAGCCTAATTCGGCTTTTGGCACTGTCTACACAGCAAGAAGTCAAAGGAAGAACACTCTTTCTTTTGACTTCCCTTACTCCTTGTGAAATGAGGGTTACAGGAGTCCGAGTAAGAAGTCTTCCAGCTTGACTTTATTTCAAAATAATGGCTTGCTGGGTAGATGGCATTTTGTTAGTTTGAAATAATTTCAATTCTGAAATAACCCTGCTGTGTAGATGTACCCCGAGAGAGGCAGGGGAGTAGAGCTGTTAGCCAGGATGCCCCTCTCACTAATAAAAATAAGTTGTGTACAAACAATAATGTTTTTTTTAATTAAAAAGCACCACATGTATCCTCTTAGATGTACTATGAAAAAAATAATAAATTGATGCCCACATGCCTCCCACACCCTAGAAATATTTCAGGGAGGGAGAAATAACTTCCTGAGTTCCCACAAGACTCACCACACAGAGTACTTTATGCTTCCCACCCAGGGATTTATAGAATCTCAGAGGGGTAGCTGGGTTACTCATTAATTTAAAAACAACGAGTAGTCTTGTGGCACCTTAGAGACTAACCAAAATATATAGAATCATGAGCGTTCATAGGTAAAACCCATTTCATCAATGATGAATGATGATCAATGAGGAAGTGGTTTTTGCCCACAAAAGCTCATGATTCTGTATATTTTGGTTAGTCTCTAAGGGCATGTCTTCAGAGGGGAGTTATTTTGAAATAACTCTGCTTATTTTGAAATAACAAGGCAAACGTCAATACTACCAAGCCTGTTATTTTGAAATAATGGGCTTGTTATTTTGAAATAATAACTCCTGCTTGTGAAGAGGAATAAGCTTATTTCGAAATAGTTATTTTGGGAGTTATTTCAAAATCACTTATTTCAAAATAACCTGGTAGCATAGACATAGCCTAAGGTGGCACGGTACTACTTTATTTTTTTATGGTTTTATAGAGTGAGAAGTTGAACTCATGGGTGCCCCACTGATATATAGCATTCACCTCAGTTTACACATTTTACTATTTCTGGTTGGCTAGGACAGGGCTCTCAACCCTTCCAGACTACTGTCCCCTTTTCATGAATTTGATTTGTCCCATGTACCTCCAAATTTCACCTCACTTAAAAACTGCTTGTTTATAAAATCAGATAAAAATCAAAAGTGTAAACACCACCTATTACTTGCATACTTTCTCATTTTTACCATACAATTATAAAATAAATCAATTGGAATATAAATATTGAACTTACATTTCAGTTTACAGTACATAGAGCAGTATAAACAATTCATTATCTGTGTGAAATTTTAGATTTCACTGACTATGCTAATTTTTTTTATGCAGCCTGTTGTAAAACTAGGCAAATACATTGCTGAGTTGAACACCTCTGCATGCACTCAAGGGTATGTATACCCCTGATTAAAAACCTCTGGGCTCCTAGCAGAGGCATATCTGACTTCAGTTATTTTGTCCTTCAGAGCCGCTTGGCTGGACTTCAGAAACACAGAACACCTTGGCATAAAGCAGTGGTTTCCAAACTATGGGTCACTACCCAGTACTGGTTGACACAATGTCAGGCACTGGATCACCTTGCTGTAAGGCAACCCAGTGATTAGTTGAGGTGGTAAGGCAGGTTTCTTTCCTGTCCTGGCACTGTGGATCATCAAACAGCCAGCAGCAGGTCTGGCTCCTATGTGGCGGAGGAGGGCACATGGGGCTCCATGTGCTGCCCCTACTCTGAGCACTGGCTCCACATGCCTATTGTCCAATTTCTGGCCAATGGGAGCTGGGGAGGGGACTGTGACTGTGGATGAGAGCGGCATGCAGAGCTGTTTCTGTGCCTCCACCTAGAAGCCAGACCAGTTGGCCATTTCTGGGGCACCACGTGGTCCGTGGTGCCAGGAGAGGCAGGAAGCCTGCCTTAGCATGTCCACTGAGCCACTGACCAGGAGCCACTGGAGGTAAGACCATGCCCAGTCACAAGCATCAACCCCCTACCCCAGCCCTGAGGTCCCCCTGAACCTAGAGCTCCCTCCTGCACCACAGACCCCTCGGCTGTGGAAAAGGGCTTATTTTCCGCAAGATCCCATCTAGACTGGCGCTTTTCTCTGGCAAAACCCCGAGCCAGAAAAAAGCGGCAGCCATGTTCATAATAATAGTTAAATCCCCTGCGGAATTTGCAATTCCGAAGTGTCTCATTAGCATCCCTTTTACGGAAAAGGGTGCCAGTGTAGACATAGCCCTCATTCCTGCCCCCTCCCAGAGACGGCACTCTAGTCAACAATTATAATTATGTTGGGTCATGAGCATCAACAGTTTTCTTCAACTGGATCATGAGAAAAAAAAATTGAAAATCACTGGCATGAAGCCTTCTGCACATAGGAAACTCCATTTAGTACAGAACTCTGTGGCACATATCCTTAGAACACCTGCTCTCTGCCTTCCCTGTCTTTCCATAGATGTTCAAGATCTTGGCCCTCATTTTCAAAGTGTTTCATGGTATGGGCCCTGTGTTATCTGATAGACCATCTACAGGTTTGGGACAAAGGCCACTATCAACAGCTTCACTCCTTTGGCAATGAAACTCTTAACAATAAGAATAAAGCATGTCTGTGTAGGAGATAGCCCATTCTCTGGGGGGGCTTTCAGAAACTGTGTAACAAATTCTTCCAAAAGCTCTGGACCACCAACCTCATCACTTTCCCCTCCAATTCCAAGGTGATTTTTTAATCTTGTCTTCTCTAGCCTAAGTAACAACAGCAATAGTCATAAACAACAACCTACCAAAACAAGACACTTCCGTGCACACACTTCTGCCCCTGG
The DNA here is from genome assembly GCF_052426305.1 of Pelodiscus sinensis. Classification (NCBI taxonomy): domain Eukaryota; kingdom Metazoa; phylum Chordata; order Testudines; family Trionychidae; genus Pelodiscus; species Pelodiscus sinensis. The sequence goes on along the minus strand of NC_143061.1, from coordinate 18,797,387 downwards.
GGAGCAGATGAGAAAACAAATGGTGAGTGACAGATGCACAGTCACGTTGCATAATGCACCTCTGGAAGACACTCAGGCTATGTCTAGACTGCAGGCTTCTTTCGGAAGAACCTTTTTTTGGAAGAGATCTTCCAAAAAAACGTCTTCTGAAAGGGAGCATCCACACACAAAAGTGCATTGGAAAAGCGATCAGCTTTTTCAAAAGAGTGTCCACACTGAATGGACCCTGTCTCGCATGTAAGCTGTGATTACTATGGATGGAGTGGCCATCAGGGCACCTGTGCTTCTTCCTCTTTCCTCTTCTTTTGAAAGAACTTCCTCTTCCCTGTCCACACACGCCTTTTTCTGAAAGAGCTCTTTTGGAAAAAGGCTTCTTCCTCATAGAAAGAAGATTACCAGTGCTGAAAAATCTTTCAGAAGAACGGGATTGCAGAGTGGATGTGACTCAAGTTTTGTCGGAAAAACAGCCATTTTTCCAACAAAACTCTGTAGTGTAGACATACCCTCAGCTACTACAGTGATAAGCATGGTATAAGAACCTATGCGGAACAGAGCAGAATCTCTTCATGTCTCAGTGCCTCAGCTATAAAATTGAGATAATAATATGAAATTCCCCCATCCTTTGTCTATTGTCATTGTCTGTAAACTGCTAATCTCTGTCTGTACATGTATATAATTGAGCCCAAATCTTGGCTAGTGTCCTTATGCATTAGTGAGATACAATTAATAGCTCACTGCTAGCTTTTTTTTCATTTTTTTTTTTGTCCAAAATTTTATAATAAAACTCTGGGCATTTATTTTGAGATTCAGACTCTTGAGATAATCTGTGAAAAAGTATGTAATATGCTTTGAGTCTGCAAAAGGAACCTGCTGAAGAAGTGCCAGGTGATGTGATCATGATCTACGCAGTTATTGCCTTAGGATAACCCACAGATCTTTTTACGCACACACTTGGTCTTCTGAAAATTTTCCAATACTTTCTTATTTCTCTCTTTTGTCTTATGCCTGCTTTTCATTGACACAGGATTCCCAAGATGCCAGTGAGTTACTTATTTTCATTGCAAACTCAATTATACACATTTTAAAGTCTGCACTGCAGGAGAAGCATTTATTATGCGTACGCAGCTCATTATTTTCATTCATGGTACACCAACGCACTAGGGCATTTTCTAATGCGTGCTTGAAACCTACAAAGCAATTGTCTTACTTTAAGTGGTTACTGCTGACCTTATAAGGAATATATAGTAAATTGGTTTTAAATCTATCATAGAAGAGGGATTGCCATAGCACAATGGGATTATTTATGTCTATTCCTCGAAATCTAGGTTCAGTTTCACAAATAAAAATGCTTCTATTGACCTCTGCCTCATCCCTAATGGATATGTCAACACTCAAATATTCATACAGACAGCCTGAGCCAAAGCCCATTGACTTTATGGGGCCTTCAGACAGCAGGAAAGTAACAGGGTCAGCAGAGTTGCAATGTAGAGTTTTTATCCTCCCCTGTCTGGATTCAGTCAGAACCATGAATTCCTCATGAAGAAGATCTGTGAGTCTAGAAAGTAGGCTGACTGCTGCATGAGCAACTGCCACATCCACATCAGGCACAGAAATGATTGACAGGCTATAAACACCACAGCATGTGCAGCCACACACAAGACCTGACTGGCCAAGCTCATAGGTCTCTCATTGATCCAGGAGCACTAAGTAAGTCTGGAGAGGACACCACAGCAGTTGTCTGTGCAGTTATGTCGATTCCCAGCAGGTTGCTCTAACAGACTGTTTTTTACTGTGCTTTGGTTCCTGGCTTCTGACTCTGGCCCTAAAAGCCTGAGGGGGAAAATAATAAACCTAATTTTATAAACATCCTTTTTGCAATTTGACTCTGGAAACGCTCTTTATTTTCTAAGGCCATCTAGTTCATTAAACAGGGCTTCTGACACTGAAAATATTCAGCGTGAAATTTGTGACTCTTATTTTTACTATGAATTTAAATGTTGCTTCAACAGCCCTTCTTTATCAAAGCTTTTTTTAGAAATTGTTAACTTTGTATCTCTCCAAGTACAATGTGCTGAAGTGTGTATGTGGAAACCAAATTATAATATTGAAAAATACAGGCAAAAGACATTCAAAACATCTGCAGGCCTTCCCAGTCATTGACAATAACCCTTATTCCACTGGGGGAACTATAAAATCTCTGTGCCAACAGCTGCTAGAATGCTGCACTTGGAACTCTGTGCCACTCAATCCTCTCCAGACTCCCTGCCTAAGCTTCATAGGACAACTGGTATCTTGTCAGTTAAGCCATGGAAAAGTGCTGAACAAGATGAGGGGCAGGACTGCATTTAGGGGCAGGTGTCCTTGCTTACAGACTGGTGCTGAAAATAGAATGTTTGAAGTTAAATGTTTCAGGTATTTCACATGTGGAATCATTTTCACTAAGAGTATGACTACACTTGCACCCTAGTTTGAACTAGGGATGCAAATGTAGGCATTCAAACTAGTCAATGAAGCGGGGATTTAAATATCCCGCGCTTCATTAGCATGATCTTGCTGGTGTTACTCCGATCAACAGCTGTTTCAAAAGTGAAAGTGCGTGCCGGGACGCGTTAGTTCGAACCAAACCCCTTGGTTTGAGCTAATGTTACTCCTCATTTTTTGAGGAGTAGACTACAACCAGTACTTTTAAAAAAGCAAGTCGCTTTTTCAAAAGAGAGCACCCAGGCAGTCTGGATGCTCTCTTTCGAAAAAAGCACAGTTTGCATTACATAGCGCCTTTTTTTGAAAGAGCACTTTCAAAAAAAGGCATTCTTCCTCATAAAATGAAGTTTTCCGCGGTTGAAAAAACTGCAACATTCTTTCAATTTACTTTTGAAAGAACATGGCAGCAGTCTAGACACGGGAAGTTTTTTTTTTTTAAAAGTCCACTTGTTTTAAAAAAAACCTGTAGTCTAGACACATCCTTACTGATATCAGTCCTAAAGGAACCACTAAAAGGCAATGGTCTAAAGTTTCCTAGTGTTGCAGTTGTCATAGTTGATTGTCCCAGAGTGAGTGTGGTTATCAGAGAGTGTAAAAATCAGAAAAAGACCAAGTGCCAAATATTACTGAAGAAGGGAAAAAGGCTGTTGAGATTTTTAAATTCCCATTTTCTGGAAGTTCTGCAAGATAATATGTATTTTTTAATTCAATGCTTTAAAAGTCATTGAATCCCATCTCATGTTGGGCAATCATAGAAAAGAATTAGTTCAGTCAAAGGCCAACATAGCTTTTCCTGATAGAAAATTTAAGGGCTGATACCAATGACCCTTTAAATCATTTGAAGAATTAGTCATAATGATTCTCATTGAAAGAACTCATTAGCATGAAATCTCCTCTCCCTACAGATAAAAAAAGGACATGAAGAGCTCTGTGCTACATTAGGATGTCTTCTGGAGTCCAGACTGTGTGGCTGATGAATGATTTAGAATAAAATTGAGTGGAAATCTAAGTTCCACTAAGGTCACTGAAGTATAATCACTCTGAGTCTTTCGTTGAGTTTAGTAGAAGGTGGGTTGGACTCCTACCACAGAAAAATGGAACCCAGAATGAGAAGAGGGTAATTCAAATTGCTTAGTCTCTCATTAATTTAGTTTTTGAAAAGGGGAATTTAGAATGCAGACATGCATTGCTCAAGCCACATCAGCAGGTGGGGCAGAAGGGGACTTCATTTTATTAACATGATGCCACAAATGATACATTGATCTCTAAATAATAGATTCCCTCTCAGTGAACTTTCTTTGTTTCTAGGTATATTTACAATAATATACATCAGGAGAGGAAATGAGCCCAGTATCCATAGGGGCCTTTTATTTCCATGGACACTTAACATTGTCAGCTCTGAGTTATGAGGCAGTGGATTCCCAAGCCCTAAATAAATATTAATGAGAGAGGGTTTGCCCGTAAGACTCCATTGCTAAATTGAGTTTTGCTGAAAGAAGTTCGGAAAGCACATTCCCATGCCCATCCTTAGCATTCTTGGCTTCTTTCCATTTACGGCTAAGCTTTTAATATGGTCTCCCAGAATATTCTTGCCAGCAAGTTAAGAAAGTATGATTTGGATAAGTGGACTGTAAGATGGATAGAAAACTGGCTAGATTGTTGAGCCCAATGGGTAATGATCAACAGCTCGATGTCTGGCTGGCAGTCAGTTTCAAGCGGCATGCCCCAGGGATCGGTTCTAGATTCATTTTTGTTCAACATCTTTATTAATGACCTGCATAAGGGGATGAATTGCACCCTCAGCAAGTTTACAGATGACACTAAGCTAGGGGACGAGGTAGATACGTTGGAGGGTCTACATAGGGTCCAGAGTGTCCTGGACAAATTGGAGGTTTGAGCCAAAAGAAATCTGATGAGGTTCAATAAGGACAAGTGCAGAGTCTTGCACTTGGGATGGAAGAATCCCAAGCACTGTTACAGGCTGGGGACTGACTGGCTAAGTAGTAGGTCAGCAGAAAAGGACCCAGGGATTACAGTGGATGAGAAGCTGGATATGAGTCAACAGTGTGCCCTTGTAGCCAAGAAGGCTAATGGCATATTAGGTGCATTATGAGGAGCATTGCCAGCAGATCTAGAGAAATTATTATTCCCCTTTATTTGACACTGGTAAGGCCACATTTGGAGTATTACATCCTGTTCTTTCTCCCCCCCTCACTATAGAAAGGATGAGGATGCACTGGACTGGGTCCAGTAGAAGGCAACCAGAATGATTAGGGGGCTGGAGCACATGACCTTTGAGGAGAGGCTGAGGCTATATCTACACTGCACCTCTCTAGCGCAAAAGCCTATGCAAATGAAGCGTGGATTAGCATTTTGCCGTGCTCCATTTGTATAATTAATTAGGGTCCATTTTTGCACAAGAGGCTTTTACGCAAAAAGGAGCTGTGTGGACAGCTCATTTTTGCACAAAAACCTCCTCTTGCACAAGAGCCATTCTTCCTCATTTTTTCCTCATTTTTATTAAAAAAGGAGTCATCTACACAGCTCATTTTTGCACAAAAGCCTCTTGCGCAAAAATGCCCCCTAATTAATTATGCAAAATGAAGCACAGCTATATGCTAATCTGTGCCTCATTTGCATAGGCTTTTGTGCAAGAGAGGTACAGTGTAGATGTAGCCTGAGGGATTTGGGCTTATTTAGTCTGCAGAAGAGAAGAGTGAGGGGGGATTTGATAGCAGCCTTCAACTTCCTGAACAGAGGTTCTAGAGAGGATGGAGAGAGGCTGTTCTCAGTAGTGACGGATGGTAGAACAAGGAACAATGGTCTCAAATTACAGTGGGGGAGGTCTAGGTTGGATATTAGGAAAAACTACAGTAAAACTCAAATTGTCCGGCATCCAGTGGTCCAGCACTCCCGATAGTCCGGCACCAACTGGAACCCAGAAGTGCTCCAGCCAGCCGGACAATTGGAGCTGCTCCGCTCCTGCTTCCCCAAGTCCGTTGCTGCCGCTGCTGAAACTGAACAGCTGCAGACTTGGTGAAGGGTGGGCAGAGAAGCTGGAGTGCTGCCAGGTTGGTCCCGCAGCGCCATCCCTCACCTAAGCAGCACTGTGGGACCAACCCGGCAGCACCCTAGCTGGTCTGCCCCATGGCTTCCCCAAGTCCGCCGCTGCTGAAACTGACCAGTGGTCAGCCAGCAACACAGGGAGGGTTTTGTGTTTACACATGCAATTATGTTTTCCTGGTGTAGTTCCCTTAGGGTATGTCTACACTAGCCCCCTAGTTCGAACTAGGGAGGCTAATGAGGGCAACCGAAATTGCAAATGAAGCGCGGGATTTAAATATCCCGCACTTCATTAGCATGTTCCCGAGTGGTCGCCATCTTGGAAATTGACTAGCCCGGAAGAACTGCCCACGTCTACACGCAGCAAAGAAGGGCGATTCCAAAATAAAACCCTTACTTCGAATTAACAGTTAAACACAAAACCCTCCCTGTGTTACTGGCACATTGGGTCTCTCCTTTCCCTGGGACACAGCAGAACAATGATATGTAAAATGTGCCTGATTCACAAGCAGCTCCACCCTTTTAGGCTGATCCTCAGTTATGTAAATTGTCATCACTTCAGTGACTTTTGTGGAGTGATAACAATTTACACAACCTGATAATCTGTCCATTTAAAATAGTATAAATCAGATTGAAAGAGAAAAAGACCACAAGGCTAAGTAAGCTACTGCATAGTAGGATATTCAAATAAATAAGGAGTAGTTACAATAGCAGTGAATCAAAGCATGTGCAGGGAGGAACAAATTATATCACACACCATCTTATCCTGTTGCACTAGGTAGGGATTTCAATAGGGTCTGTGTAGTGCACAGGCGGGAATTCCATTCCCAATGAAGATTTAATACCTCGAGGTTTAACTGTTAATTCGAAGTAAGGGGGTTATTTCAGAATCGCTCTTCTCTGCCGTGTGTAGACACGGGCAGTTCTTCCGGGCTAGTCAATTTCCAAAATGGTGACCGCCTGGGAACATGCTAATGAAGTGCGGGATATTTAAATCCCACACTTCATTTGCAATTTCGGTCACCCTCATTAGCCTCCCTAGTTTGAACTAGGGGGCTTGTGTAGACATACCCTTACTAAAGAGGCCTCTGACTTTTTCTGGGAGGAACCTGTGTGCTGCAATCTAGCCCTAGAGAATACAACTCCCATGAGCCCTTGAGGAAAAGGGGAGAAGTGTGGCTTGTTCAGGCATGTTGGGAGAAGGGGCTCTCCATTTTTGGGACAGAGGAGCCAGGCTGCTGTGGAGGAGTCTTTGTCTGGTTCAGAAACTGTTGTGTTGTAGCTACAGCCTGGGACTGAGAGCCTGAGGGGCTTGGATCTAGCAGGCTGCTTCAGAGGCTGCTGATTGTCCTTCACTGGAGAGACTCTGGCTGTGCCTGTGGCTGAGAAGGACTATAGAAACCAGCACGCAGGACGAGGCTGTAAATAAACGGGCTCTTTGGGAAAGTGCTGCCTGGGACAGACCTCAAAGATATAGACTAACTCTGGGTCCAAAAAGAGGCAGAGTATCCAGCCCAGTGAACCAGAGCTGCTGGCGGTTGGTGGAGCCTGCTCCAGTGACAGAGGGATTTTGCATCCGGCTGCTTAGCTTGGACTAACACACAGTGCTGTCTCCACGCCAGCTGCATACCTTCAAACGTGCCTATGCAAGCAAGTATCTGGAATTCTGAATCCAGTGCACACTCTGGGGTGGGCTAAATAGTGACATTGCAAATGCCAGATAGATAAGTTCTTCATATTTCTATGTACTTTGTTCATTGATTTTATTCACTTTTAATTTGTTAACCCCTATTTCTTTAAGTTGTTAAGTAAAGGTGTGTTAATTCTAATGTAATCAATTAGATGTATATTATTTATAATTGTTGTCCTGGAGTTAGAAGATTATTGCTGGAATAATTTTATTCCTGGAGGCTCCCAATGCACACCGGTAAGTGTTTACAGGGCCAGCCAGGTGGAGGCACCGCCACTGTATATTCTTTATGAGCAAGGGACTGCAGCAAGTGGATGGATAGGGAATCCCCAACTAAACAACATCACCAGTGGGGTACTCAGGATCTCCTTTTATGTTAAAACCATCAGGCACCCAGGCACACCTATGAGTGTGACGTGCTCCTGAGTAACCCAGGAAAAAAGGGGGTTACACTGGTCAGAATGCATGATCATCCTGAAGTGGCTCTTTTTGTATAATTTCAAACAAATCTTGGTCATTATTTACTCTTGTGTTTATGGTCCTATTGTGTAAAATTTGTATATAAATTGGTGCCACTTTAGAGGGAAGAGATATCTGATTTTTTTTAAGTATAAATGTGTTCAGCATTCTTCCTTCTTGATTTGTGGTCTAAAATCTCTCCCCATGTTGGGAGGGAAACTTTTTGAAATGGTCTAATTTTCCTGATTATTAAGGTATATTCCTGCGAAAGCAGATTTTTGGCCCACAGTTTAATTGCTGCTATTCATACTATAGTGTAACCCAAGCATTGTCTTTAAATGTGATGGTTCAGTTCTGCAAGGTTCACAATTGTGGAATACATTATTTTTATTTTTTTTAAAAAAATCAGTAAAGCTTTTGGCTCTATTCTTCTTCACATTGATGTCAATGGAAAAAAAAACCCTCAGCAGAAAAAATGAACGATTTAATTGTAGCCTGCCTGTAGTGGGGTAATGACCCTACTTCAAGGAAATGAGAATTAAACCCAGGTTTGAGAGAGGGTTGGGACCAGGGGCCAATCAAAAGAGGACTAGAGATAGCCAGTCAGAGCCTGGATATATAAGAAGAGCTCCTGGAGAGGAGTATGCACTCTTGCTCCAGCTGTGGAAGAAGCAGGACCTTGCTGCCTGAAGAGGATACCTGAGCTAGAATGTTGCTGGGGGAGGGCAGACAAAGCTGGTGAGCTGTGGCCAGACAAGCCCTCAGGCTAAGGCTTTGCTTTTAAGGCCTGATGGGTACTAGGAATGCAGGGACGTGGCCCAGGCAGAAGAAAGCAACAGGTGCCCACCCCTTTGCCAATGATGAGCGGACATTTCAGACTGCTGTTTCCCCTAAGAGGCTAAATGACAACTGGCCGTATGTTACTGCAGCAAGGTGAGTCTAAGGAGTTTTTGGTGTTTGCCAGAGTGTGAGGACACTGCAGTGGGCAGTACTGTATGGAAAAGTGTACCTTGAGCTAGGAGGGATAGGGGCCTGAAGTAGTGCAGAAGAAGACAGGTAACTGAGAATGAGACTTTGACCCCAACAGTTCTAGGATCAGGAGACTTAATTCCCAGACAAACCAGCAGGAGGTGCTGCACTAGTGAGTGCTCAAACTCTTAACCATGGAGTAGGAATATAAAGATGGATTCTCCTTTCACTTATTTGAAATTTACACCTGATTAACTCTATCAGCTATCTTCTGCCTGTGTAAGAGAAGGGAGAATCTGTACCACACTATCCTCTGTGAAGGGGAAAAACAGAAACCAAATGCACCCCTTCAAAATAGGAAAGAAATGGAGATGTATAAACCAAATTCAAGTCCTGAGAAGTTAGAATAAGAAAGATTTTAATATCACACAGCCCTTCAATATCAATGAGGTTTGTCTATTGAAAGATATACTTTTTATAGACATAGTAGTTGAGCACCTCAAACATAAATGGATTTATCCTTAAAACACCCCTGTGAAGTGTAGAAATGCTATTCTCCTTGTATTACAGATGGCGAATTAAGGCAGAAAGAGACTTCTGTACGACAAATTTTTAAAGGTATTTAGGTGTCAAAAGGTAAAGCCCTGCATGGATGTAAATTTCTGTGCACAGATGCAGATATCTGCAGATAGAAAGAGGTATCCGTAGATCTTTAGGACTCTTCTCCCAGGAGTAATTTCATTTACAGCAGCCAACTTGCTACTCCCAGTGCCCCTACAGTGGCAGCTCCTTCCAGCCATGTGGTTGTACCATCCCTAATCACATTTCCTGTCTGGGATCATATAGCCCCACCAGCGGTGGGGCTGGTGGAGGTAGAACTGTACCACTGGGAGGAGCTGCCAGCATGGAGAATTGTCTCTTAGGAGCTATGGTACCACATTCTTCTAATTTAACTTATGAAGTTCTTGGGAATTGAGCCCTGTGGATCATCGAATACTGATTTCTCTCTATGGATATCTATGGAACTGTAGCATTTAATTTCAGAAAGTGGGACTATACAAAATGAGGAAGCTAGTTAAACAGAAATTAAAAGGTACAGTGCCAAAAGTAAAATCCCTGCAAGCTGCATGGAAACTTTTCAAAGACACCATAATAGAGGCACAACTTAAATGTATACCCCAAATTAAAAAACAGAGTAAGAGAACCAAAAAAAGTGCCACCGGGGCATAACAACCAAGTAAACGAAGCAGAGAGAGACAAAAGACATAGTTTAAAAGTGGAAGTTAAATCCTAGTAAGGAAAATAGAAATGAACATAAATTCTGCCAAATTAAATGTAAAAAATATAACAAGAAAAGCCAGAAAGGAATTTGAAGAACAGTTATCCAAAAACTCAAAAAGTAATAGCAAAATGTTTTTAAGTACATCAGAAGCAGGAAGCCTGCTAAATAGCCAGTGGGGCACTGGATGATTGAGATGATAAAGGAGAACTCAAAGATGATAAGGTCATTGCAGAGAAACTAAATGAATTCTTTGCTTTGGTCTTCACTGCTGCAGATTTTAAGGAGATCCCCAAACCTGAGCCATTCTTTTTAGATGACAAATATGAGGAATTGCTCCAGATTGCGGTGTCATTAGAGGAGATTTTGGAAGAAATATATTAGCTTAACAATGACAAGTCACCGGGACCAGATGGCATTCATCCAAGAGTTCTAAATGTGGTTTATAACCTATCATTTAAATCAGCTTCTGTACTTAATGACTGGAAGATAGCTAATGTGATGCCAATATTTAAAAAGGGCTCTAGAGGTGATCATGGCAATTACGGACTAGTAAGTTGAACGTCACTACCGGGCAAACTAGTTGAAACTATAGTAAAGAACAGAATTGTCAGGCACATAGATGAACATAACTTGTTGGGAGAAAGTCAACATGGTTTCTGTAAAGGGAAATCAAGCCTCTAATCTACTGGAATTCTTTGAGGGGGTCAACAAGCATGTGCACAAGGGGGATCCAGTGGATACAGTGTCCTTAGATTTCCAGAAAGCCTTTGACAAGCCCTCATCAAAGGCACTTAAGTAAAGTAAGTTGTCATGGGATAAGAGGGAAGGTCCTCTCATGGATTGATAACTGGTTAAAAGACAGGAAACAAAGGGTAGGCATAAATGGTAAGTTTTCTGAATGGAGAGCGGTAACCAAGGCTCTGTCCTGGGACCAATCCTATTCAACCTATTTATAAATAATCTGGAGAAAGGAGTAAATAGTGAATTGGCAAAATTTGCAGACAATACTAAATTGCTCAAGATAGTTAAGACCAAAGACTCTGTAGAGCTTCAAAAGGATTTCAGAAAACTAAGTGATTGGGCAACAAAATAGCAAATTAAATGTAATATTGATAAGTGTAAAGTAATGTACATTGGAAAAAATAATTCCAACTATACATAGAAAATGATGGGGGCTAATTTAGCTCCAACTACCTGAGAGAGATCTAGGAGTCATTGTCTATAGTTATCTGAAAACACCTGCTCAATGTGCTGCACCCAGGGACAGGTTATCCAGTAGGCACAGTGCCTAGGGCCTATAAAAAATGTATGGCCTCCAGAAAATTTAGGGCCTACAAAAATTCATAATTGATTAAAAAATAAGAAAAGAAAACTGCTAAATCACACTTAATAATTTTTATTAGAATACACGTGCAAATTATATCTTACCTGTTCTTAATATTTGTATCTCCTTCATAAACAATCCAAGTATCATTTTATCACTTTATTATCAGGTCTAAATAACCTTTTACTACCTAATTACAAAGGTTCCCTGTAAGCTGGGCAGCAGCGTGGCCTTGTAGCTGCTTAATGAGCCCGCGCAAGGGCTGCTTCACAGGGAGCTGCCTTATAGTGGGAGGGGTATTTCTCCCTCAACATCTGCAGTAGTTCCATGCTGGAGATGGAATTTGCCTGTTCCACCTGGTAGGGAGGGGACATAAGGTGGAGGGGAGCAATAAGTGGATGTGGGGATTTGATGGGGCACCCTGGCTGGGATGGGAGATGAGAGGATTGGTGTGATTACAGCAGCTATGTTTGGTGGCAGTTTCATGTGAGAAACACGGTACGTTCTAGCCTGCTAGGCTGGGAGGGGAAGAGGGGGAAGCAGACAGCGTGGGGTAGGTAAATGAGGGAAGGAAGAGGTGGATGGGTGCTGGCATCTGTGTGGTGAGGTTGGGGGAGTTCGTTGGGTGCCCTGATTCACTCCTTTCTGGACTGCAGTTGCTGGTGCAAAGGAGAGACATAGGACTCTCTCCTGGTCTGGGGGAGGGGTGGGGAAGCAGGCTGAATGGTGGGGGGTGGTATTCTGATATGTGGATTTATAGGTGATGGGGATGCTGCTGTGGAAACTTCATTGTCTCATTAATGCATCAGAGGGAGCTTAGTCAAATATACCTTCCCTCTTCTTGTTGAGGCTGGGGTGAGGAGGGGTTGGTATTAACTACCAGCAGATTGGTGGCATAATTACAAGATCTTAAATGTGTCAGGAAAACATGATGGGGGAGAGGAAAGAATAATGTAGCACCCACAGTTAGACTTGTAGAGTAAATACAAAACTGACTCCTCAGCAGTTCTAGACCAAAAGTATCAGGAGGGAAAGATAAAGAGCTTGCTTTTGGCCATTTTGAGTTTGGTAACAGGAGGCAATGTGCCTAGAGATATTAGCCTGAACTAAAAATTAATCTATGCTATCATGTGCCGAAAGTGTCCGTCTGCTATGTACATTGGACAAACGTCTCAGACCCTTCGCCAAAGAATCAATGCCCACAAAACAGACATTAGACAGGATCACAAAGAAAAAACAGTTGCTTGTCATGTCAACCAGAAAGGACACAGTCTCAATGACCTGCTAACCTGCATCCTACTTCAGAAGACATTCAAATCTGCACTTGAAAGGGAATCCTCTGAACTGGCATTCATGCTAAAATTCGACACTCTCCGCACTGGACTTAACAAAGACCCCAGCTATCTTACACATTACAAAGATAGCTTCCCCAATTATCACCTCTAATTCTATTAACTCACAGACATTTCCCCTTCCCCACCTCTAATATCATTAACTCACTGGCATTCACCTTCCTTCCCCCCCCCCCCCCCCACATCCCCCTTCTGTTCTGTAATGTGATTTGTCCTTTTCATGTTTTTTTGATCTGAGGAAGTGGGTCTGGCCCACGAAAGCTCATCATCTAATAAACCATCTTGTTAGTCTTTAAAGTGCTACATAGTCCTGTATTTTGTTTGAACTAAAAATTAGTTTGTTTGGAGGGAGACAGATCCAGAGCAGACAAAGAGGGAGAGATTCTGCGTTAGCAGATGTTAATGTAGGACTTCACTTGTATTGTTTTTTCTATTGTAAAGCAGTTAGGTTGCTTTTGTAGATAAGGATTATGTGGATAGGCCTAGCTCAAGACATTTGCATGATTACATTTCAAAGAAACCTTACATAGGTGTTAATGGCTTAAGGCAGGGGTTCCCAACCTTTTTTGGTCCCCATGACCCCTTGGCTTTTAGTAAACCTTCCTGTACCCCCTATTCAATATGAAAGGAAATAAATTCTAGACTCTATAATCCACAACTATTTTCAATAACATTACTACTTTTGGAATCTTTCAATTAGGATAATTTAGTTATTTACCAAATATTCCCCGTACCCCCGTACCCCCTTAACAAGTTTCTCGTACCTCCTAGGGGTAGGTGTACCTCAGGTTGGGAACCCCTGGCTTAAGAGAAGGAAAGAAAAGGATTCCTTTAACAGATTTTTGGAATGTTGTAAATATCTGAAGACTGATCTTTATTTTTTTTTAAATATCCTGTGTTACTAATTAATATATTGTAAATGTTTTAATTGGAAGAACTTTGCCATGGAACCAGTTTATTTGTTTGGCCTTTCAGTTAGCGTTGGATTCCAGACAAGTGATTTCCATTCAATTATAAAATTTGTTGGGGAAGAGCAGATCTTTTCTATATGGTGTAGTTCTGGTTTTTATGAGTCAGTGGGCATATTAAGTGTGATGCTAGGTGTGTTGTAATATGAAGACTGTATCTTCAAGCTCTTTAAAAAATTGATCTTTCTACAAACTCTGAATCCATGTATTAAAGTGCTGCTCTGAAGCTTCTACTCTTTGAGTTGGTTCCATACACAATGTGAAAGTTTCAAACAAGTATAACTTTTATCTATGTTTTCAGGTATCTATTTCACTTGCATAGTGATCCTAAACATTCATTTAAAATACCCATCACCAACCACCTGGGCTGCGTCTAGATTGGCATGGTTTTCCGGAAATGCGTTTAACGGAAAAGTTTTCCATTAAAAGCGTTTTTGGAACAGAGCATCTAGATTGGCACGGACGCTTTTCCGCAAAAGCACTTTTTGCGGAAAAGCGTCCGTGCCAATCTAGACGCGCTTTTCCGCAAAAAAGCCCCGATCGCCATTTTCACAATCGGGGCTTTTTTGTGGAAAACAAATCTGAGCTGTCTACACTGGCCCTTATGTGCAAAAGCTTTGCGCAAAAGGGACTTTTGCCTGAACGGGAGCAGAATAGTATTTCCGCAAGAAGCACTGATTTCTTACAGTAGGAAGTCAGTGCTTTTGCGGAAATTCAAGTGGCCAGTGTAGACAGCTGGCAAGATTTTCCAGGAAAGCGGCTGATTTTCCGGAAAAACTGGCCAGTCTAGACACAGCCCTGATGTTTTACTTCCTTTCCTATTTTCATATTTGTGGCTTTATGTGCTTTCCGTGTTGCTCTATTACTTATTTTTACTGTTCTATGTTTGCAAACTGTTAATCAAATTAAGCGTGACATTCCAGATAAGCTGTATAAGCCTGAGTGCATGCCTTTTTCTCTCCTTTCCAGTGTAAGTAAATATTCTATTAATATTTGCAAGGAGAGCATGGCTGTTTGCAGTTGACTCATAGTTTGCTTTAGCATCTTAAAGCTGAGCAATGTGTGGATAATATGCATTTTGTTGTGTTTACTAGCTTGAGTTGTTAGAAAGGATAATAAAATACATGTATTCCTAGGGTAGTGTTAATATCAAATAAAAAGAAAATTAAATAAACATCATAAGCATTGCTAATTGTTAATTATCCCTTATTTAAAAAAAATTATTCTGTACCTACAAACTGTTTAAAATATATATTTATATCTAGTTTTGTTTGTACTGAAGGAGCACATAAGAAAATTCAACCCACCCAAGGATGGAAAATGTTAGAGGGAACACTACTTATTACTACAGTGTTTGCATTTTACAGTTGTATTTCAGAAACCCTAGCCTACTACTAAACATTGTTTCTGGTGGAAATATACGGCCAGCATCGGCCAATGTAATGTTATTCTATTCTGTGCAGTGCATGGCTCTGTGGATTTTACAGTTGTAGTGCCAACAACATCACCTTATTTTTCTCCTTATCAGCCGATTAACTACCAGGTGACTCCTAAGTATAATTGTAGTATACAACAAAATGACTGTTATTTTTCAGTGAAGTACTATGAATTTCTCACATAGTGTACCACTTTCAAGAGCAAAAATTAAAGTGGGTTATAGGGCATTTCTCCCTTATATATTTCTATACAGTGTAATTTAAGGGCCTACAATTATGAGAGTGCCTAAGACCTACAAAGAGCTTAATCCGGCCCTGGCAGCAGCAGTCAAAAAGCAAGCAGAATGTTAGGAATAATTAAAAAATGGATAGAAAATAAAAGAGAAAATATCTTATTGATGCTATATAAATCCTTGGTACTCCCACATCTTGAATACTATGTACAAATATAGTCACCTCATCTCAAAAAAGATATATTGGCATTGGAAAAGGTTCAGAAAAGATCAACAAAAATTATTAGGGATTTGGAACAGGTGCCATATGAAGACAGATGAAAAAGACTGGGACTTTTCAGCTTAGAAAAGAGGAGACCGTGTTGCCAAGAGGCAATGGTTCTTCCCTTAAGGCCGCGTTTCTCAAACTGTGGGTCCCGACCTCCTGGGGGGTCGCAAGCTACTTAGAGGGGGGTCGCAGTATCAAAAAGTTTGAGAACATCTGCCTTAAGGGATTCAGAGGCAATAAGCACACAAATTGGGTGAAGGCTTAAAGATTTTACTAAGCAAATGTTAAGGTAAAGTACAATGCTTAATATCAGAATAAAATACAATACTTATTAAGCCTAAGCAAATCTTAGAATAAAATGCAATATTTATTAAGAAAATACAATACTCATTAAGCCTAAGCAACCTCAGAATAAAATACAGTGCCTATGTCCCTTCTGCTGCTGGGAACCCCGTGAAGAAGGGCAGCGGACGGACCCCAGTGGCCAGTGCGTAGCACCTTCTGCAGCTTCAGTCTATGCCGAGGTTCCAATGTTAGGAATATTCCCGGCCTCTATATACTGTTGGATCTACAGTAATCACACCTGTTGTTTTGAGAACCTAACAAGATCATTGATACTTTGCATATTTTCCTAGGCCAAATAATTAGCATTATCAGGTGGGAAACATTCAGCAAAGATAGCTATGTGATCTTCCTGAGCACTCCTGCACTCCCATACCGGATGCATGGCCTTGGGACCTGTCCCAGAACTTGTTGAAAGTAAACAGTTCATTCCAAACAGCTAACAAAAGAATAATAAGAAGCAAAAAGCATAAATAGCTGCCTCAAGTATCCAGGCCTGTAAGAAAATGCAGGCACGAAAGGGACAATTGTGGTACACCACCTAATTTCCTCGATCTCACAATCATTTTCTGCATTTCCACTACAGAGACGAAGGGGGGAATATGATAGATGTATATAAAATCATGACTGGTGTGGAAAAAATGAATAAGAAAAAGTTATTTACTTATTCCCATAACATAACAACTAGGGGGTTACCAAATGAAATGAATATGTAGAAGGTTTAAAATAAACAAAAGGAAGTTTTTCTTCATGCAGTGCTCAATCAAGCTGCGGAACTCCTTGCTAGAGGATGTTGTGAAAACCAGGACTTAACAGGATTCACAAAAGAACTAGATAAATTCATGGAGGCTAGGCCCATCAACGGGTATTAGTCAGGATGGGTAGGAATGGTAGCCCTAGCCTCTGTTTGCCAGAGGCTGGAAATGGATGACAGGAGAGGGATCATTTGATGATTACCTGTTCTGTTCAATCCTTCTGGGGCATGTGGCATTGGCTACTGTCAGAAGACAGGATACTAGGCTAGATGGACCTTTCGTCTGACCCAGTATAGGTGTTCTTATGTACACTTATTCATGTGCAGGGATCTACTAAAAGGTGTAGATGGTGTCCGGTGGGATTTTTAAAAGCACCCAGGCATGCAACTCTCATTGTAATCAATGGGACTTAGGTGCCCAAGAGTATTGGAAGTCCCACATGGGACCCTCTGCCTGTTTAGGTGCCTAAATAGCTTTAAAAATCTGGTTCTGAATGATTGATTGCTCAAGCTTATATACAGGAAGTCAGAGCAAGAATTGAAACCCAATACTCTAGAATCTCATTTCAGCACTTTAATCTCAAATTATCACTCATATTCTTTGCAAATTCCAAACACCATCAAGATCAGGTCCATTATGGATGGTAAGCAACATCAAGATCCTGCTACACTTTTTCACTCTGCATTGGATGGAGAATCAACAAAGGTTAAAAATGTAGCACTGCATGATATTTTATATCTGGAGAGACCATATTTTAAAACACACCTCTAGCTTTGAATATGCCCAACCTAACAATAATATAACGGGGAACCACATTAATTTTCCTCAATGAGAATCTTAAGAAAATTCTCTGACTTCTGAAACTAATTTAAAAGAACAAATTGGATTTCAGGAATGGATATCATTTCTAAATATCAATTTTCTATCTCCTGAGCATATATTATGCATTATAGAAATAGCCTATGATATATAAAATAGCCTTAATATTAAGTGAATATGATCTAACAGTATTACTACAATAAAATTAATTTGCTCCTTTTGTTCCTACGTAAGGTGTGAACCATTATATAATTGGAAAAGATGGTACTGAACGAATGGTAATATAGAACTCAGTGTTTACTCTTTTGCAGGTAGTCCATGTCAAGTTTTGTAACAGCAGACTCTGCAAACTCAACCTGGGATCTGCTAGCCAGCTTGTGTTTTTTCCCCCTCGTGTGCCATCACCAATGATGCACAAATGTATAATGAAACCTCCCATTCTTCTATTAGCTCAGCAATGCTAACCTTGGAAAAATCTTCCTTATCTGTACATATATGACTTGAAAATACAGAGAGTAATTACGTTCTGTAAGATGATAACACCAATCTTTATTTGTCTGATTCTAAGTGCACTCTAAAAAGCTGCTAATTTCACATTATAGGTATTGTGCAAATAAAGCACAGGAAGGGCAGATCTACACAGCAATATTATTTCAAAATAACTAGTGTTAGTCCGTGTCTACACAGCAGGCAGTTATTTCAAAATAGTGCCAAAATACTGTCAAGCTGGAGGACTTCTTACTCCGACTCCTGTAACTCTCATTGTCTGAGGAGAAAGGAAAGCTGGAGGAAGAGTGCTCTATTTCAGAATAAATGCTGTGTAGATGCTCCCAATTTTAAAATAAGCTATTTTGAAATAACATGCGCATGTAGATGCGCGCTACTAGTGCATGAACTGTCTCCACTCACTGTGGTAGAGTTACACTCTTCTGTCACATTACCTTTGAGTGTAGATGCATGCAGCTTTGCATTCTGAAATTGTGGCTGACTTTTTTTTTTTATAGCCCTTAGGTAATTTTCCCACAATCTATTCCTCTAAAAAGAAAACATTATAGCCCTGGGTAATGTAGTTGTATGGTGTAATTTCAAGGATGGTTTACCTTTTTGGGGAAGATTTTGATGAGTTCTGTTGTCCATGAATCTGAGATTTATATCAAAGGGATAGCATCAGAATGTGAAATTACACTACAGTGCAAATACCCAAATACTGTGTTGAGTGCCAATGGCTAGCTAGTTAGATAGGCAGGCATTTGGTTATTATTCTAGCAATGTCCCTTAATATAATCTTTGGATTTTTAGACTGCAGTCTCTCTGATGAGGTTTCTATTCATGGTGAACAAGGTGATTGTTTTATGTTGCAGCTGGTTGTGCGTTCCAGTAGCTACACCGTTGTTTGGAATTGAAGAGATTCTGCTTCTTGCTTTCTAGATGACCTTAGACAAATCACTTCACTTTTCTGTGCCTCTTTCCCTCCGCTCCCCCGTAAATTAGTGATAATTATACTGATGTCCCTTGTGAGCCAGATTTCATTACATGTATGCTTGTCCTTTGCAAAGTTACTTTGGAAAAATGGAGTTTCTGTACTTATGTGAGCTGTTCCCTGTGTGTATCAGTCATATCTGCTTGCTTGAATGAGGACAGTAAGTTCATAGTTATCCTGTCAACCCTGCAGAACCAGTACAGAACTGTTTACAAATTTCCAGGGCTCACCAGTTACGCTGAGTAACTGCATTGCTACTGAAGGCATAAACATCATAATGTTGCTTACAAGAATAAGTCCTTCCTTGCAAGGTCAAAGGAGGAAAGACCCAACTTGATTTTCATATATTATATTGAGGTTAGCAGGGTTGACAGTTAGAGAAAACAACAGCCTTATTAATTGTAAACTCAGCATATTTTATCTGGAAGTCAGTGAGAGACAATATTATAGGAAAAGTTTCTTCTGGCAGAACATTCACTCCAAAAGTGCAGATTTACTCAGCTCTTAGGAACATTAATGGAAGTTTCACTGCTATCATATTTCACACTACGTACAGAACTCTGTGACTGCAATTTCCTCCAGACACACTGTTATTGGCACATGGGTATATTACTATATGTAAAATAAGCAGCATGCAAATACACAAGATTCCCTTAGTTTAGTAGTCATTGTATCGGGGTGAATTTCTGCATATTGCAGGTACAATGTCAAATAATATCTACTTTCCTGTTTTCCATATCAATTATGGATAAAATAATGAACATTTTATTACTCCAAGATGGGGCTCTTGAGTTTTCTAATTTTCTAATAGTAAAATGGAATTCTGGGGTCACTTTTTACGTCCTAGAATTAAAAGATAATTCATTGCTGTATAGTACTGTGATGTAGTGGGGGTACCTTGTTCATTACGGTGATGGGCAGTGGGCTGTGGGCGACCTCTGCTGTCTGTGGCAGGACCCAGCAGGGCAGAGTCATTATGCAAAGGGGGCTCCAAACCTGTCTGACCAGCTATCCCCCAGGGAGAGAGACAAAGGAAGGTGGAATGCGGCCCTAGCTGGGGGCAAGGCTGGAAGAGGGTGAGTTTTAGTCTCTGTCTGGGATCATGGAGGAAGCAGACTAAGCAACAGGCTGGGGGTTTAGAAGCCAAGACACCCCCCCCCCATATCAAGGGGGGCTGAGGCATCCTAGGCCGGCCCGGTAACCAGATAACATCAGTGCTATGCTGTATCCTGGAGAAGCAATAAACTCCCTCTCTTCTACTGGCTGGTGGAGTCTGTTCGTGCCATTTCGGGGGTGCAGGAGGCGGGGGAACCCCAACGCGCCGTCACTGATACCAACATTACAATATGAATAAAGTTTCATTGTACTGTATATTCAAACAGGAGCTATTCTGTTGTTCCATGTGAGGGTGCAACATTCTGGCTGCGTCTAGATTGGCATGATTTTCCGGAAATGCTTTTAATGGAAAAGTTTTCCATTAAAAGCATTTTCGGAACAGAGTGTCTAGATTGGCACGGACGCTTTTCCACCAAAGCACTTTTTGCAGAAAAGCATCCGTGCCAATCTAGATGCACTTTTCCGCAAAAAAGCCCCGATCGCCATTTTCACGATCAGGGCTTTTTTGCGAAAAACAGATCTGAGCTGTCTACCCTGGCCCTTTTGTGCAAAAGCTTTGCACAAAAGGGACTTTTGCCTGAACGGGAGCAGAATAGTATTTCCGCAAGAAGCACTGATTTCTTAGTAGGAAGTCAGTGCTTTTGCGGAAATTCAAGAGGCCAATGTAGACAGCTGGCAAGTTTTTCCGGAAAAGCGGCTGATTTTCTGGAAAAACTGGCCAGTCTAGACACAGCCTCTGTGTATGGATATAATGATGGAACTCATACAAGTGAATGAATAACAGTTGAAACAGAATAACAGTATACTATCTATAGCTCTATACCTGCAATTTCTATTCCAGTCAATGGATGTTTTGCTGGCTTAAAGACTGCTTGGATTGGACTCTACATATATTTTCTCATACTGCAGTGGGGCTCTGCTTCAGCTGGGAGAGATTAAACCAGGCTGGAGGGATCTTGTCCAGAGCCCAAGCCAGTCAGGGAAAAGGCTCATAGGGAGACAATCCGAGGACGGCTTGCTGGGGCAGCCCTATTTATAAGGATCTGTTTAGTAAAGCAGCAGGCACCTGGGTTCTGACCAAGGAGGGTACAGGACTGGTTCCCTGGGAGAAGAGTCTTAGGTGGAGCAGTGCTGGGCAGGCTCAGGGGAGAAGAGAGAAACTCTAGCGTGATACCTGCCAGGCTGTAGGATTTGACACAAGGGCCATGAGGGTGCAAGGGTCACGGGGAACTGGCCCAGGGAGCATGAGCAGTAAATGGGGAGTGAAGGAGAGCAGGGCAAGGCTGCTGCCAGAGGGTCCCTAGGCTGGGACCCAGAGTAGTGGATGGGCCTGGATTCCCTCCCCTTTGCACTACACCTGTCCACCACATAGTGTGACCTATACAGACTGTAGGCAAGGGGCTTGATTTTGGGGGCAGCAGTTGGCCACACAGGCAGGTGTAAGAGTTGAGGACTGCTGATATCCCCCAGAAGGAAGGGAGAACTGAGTGGTGGACACTGCCGGATGGCAGTGCCCTGAAGAGGACACCATAGTCCAG
The DNA here is from genome assembly GCF_052426305.1 of Pelodiscus sinensis. Classification (NCBI taxonomy): domain Eukaryota; kingdom Metazoa; phylum Chordata; order Testudines; family Trionychidae; genus Pelodiscus; species Pelodiscus sinensis. The sequence continues at coordinate 18,775,812 of NC_143061.1, read as the reverse complement.
GGAGCAACATGGGTCCATGGAGACGCACTGGAGGGCAAAGGTACGATGACACTCAATTGTCACAGCTAATTCCTCGTGTGACCAGAAGGCGGTGCCATAGCACTGCCTTAACCTCCCTCCCCCCTTACAGATAAACATGCTTTTTATCATAAGTGTATGTAGTGCTACTGGTAAATAGGTGTAGAACTGGCATCCAGGAGTGCAGTTCGAACATCATTTTGTTGGTTTTGGATACCGTTGGTATTAGTCCTTTTAAGATGTCGATAAACAGTGTATGTGAAATATTTAATTACCGTTTTATTGCTATAGTCCTGTGCTTGCTGTTTCATGAAGCATAGTCAGCACATTTTACCCCCTCAAAGTGATTTTATTTGTATTTGGCAACAAATAGTGCTGATCCTAAGATCAACCTCCCTTAAGGACTTGAAACTATCATCAGTTTATCAACTCCCCAAAGAGAAGAGCATTTAAATTCTGCCCCATACGAGCTGTAACTATAGCGACAGATATTGTATCAGATCACATGCAGTGGATTGGAAGAGCTGAATATGGCCAAAAACCTGGGACTTGTGCTACAATGCTTTGTGCTGCAATGACACGAGACCACTTGCTGCTGGCTTTTCATGGAAAGGGGTCCTGCTGCTGAGGACAGAATAAGGCAGGCCTTCCCAGGAACTTTGTGAGAAGGATCAGAGTTCTTCTATGAGAGCTTTATGGAGATGTCCATGGAGGATTCCTGCTCCATTTCTAAATATGTTAATCTGTTTCTGGGATCCCTCACTGTGTAGACACAGTGGCTACCACAGATCACACCCAGCTTCCTTAACTCACATTTAGAAAGTTGAACTCACCAGAAGTGCCCTCCCTGGGATCAGTGAGACGTTCTGGGAGGAGAGGATTGTCTCCAAGGTTATTGGCTCTCAGTGACATTGGTTACCTGGCTTGCCTGCTGACCATTCTCCTCTTCCTCTTCCTCCATGCTGCTGCCATAGGTTCCCTGAGGAGTGTCTTGGGAGGAATCCACAGACTGGCTAAGGAATCTGGTCTGGTCCCACTCCTGCATGAAGGGCAAGTTGCATGCAGCTGTCATAGAAATGGCTTGATTTTTGGTGATTCTCCAGACTGCCTATTTGCCTTCTTTGCCTTTTGGTACAACTGCCTCAGCTCCTTATTTTCACTCAGCACTGCTGGGCATCCCTGGTGTGTCCTTTTTCCTCCAAGTCCTTTGCAATCTTGGCATAGACATCAATGTTTCTTTTTCTGGTTCTTAGTTCTGTGAGAACAGATTCCTCTCCCCACACAGCAATGGCATCCAGGATCTCCTGCATGCTCCATAGAATACTAGGACTGGAAGGGACCTTGAGAGCTCATCGAGTCCAGTCCCCTGCCCTTATGGCAGGACCCATGCTGGTGCTCCTCTGCAATCCTGGGAACTCTCATGGTCAGGTGTGCTCCTGCTGTGAGCTCTGCTGGCTGCACAGGAAATTAAATTGTTTTTCCTGTTTGCATGAAGAGCAGTAGGGTTGAAAGTCCTGGCCAGAGTAATCACTGTGGGACATCTCCCAGAGGCCAAGAATGTCGACTTTCACAGCACTGAGTCTGTACTATGTAAAGTCCACCATGCAAAGTCAAATTTAGTGTTACTCATTGCGAAGGAAGAGTACAGAAATCATCTTTAATGCCCCTTAAAGTTGACAGAACAAGCTTGGTGGTGTGGACTCATTGTTTAAAAAATCAACCTAAGGCAGTTAAGACTTTAACTCCCAGTGTAGGCCAGGTGAAAGGCTTCCTTATGCATAAGAAGGTAGTTCACTTTCTAATTTGTAAGTGTAAGGCAATCTAAATTAATGTAATTATATAAAGAAGGTAAGTAATGGTCTACTGTAACTCTCATATCCTCCTGTTAGCTACGTAACCTTGCTATATGCTTCAGTCCTATTAGTAGGTTTGTTACACCTAATTAGATTCTATTAGGTTGAAGTAGACACACTGTATCAAATTGAGTAGTGTTATAGAAAGAATCTGTTTATAAAGTACGTGATAAGTGGTATGATATACCCATTTAGGTGGCTGAAAGAAGGTGTAGGCCACATCAAGTTAGTCTAACTCCAACTCTCCTTTGAATTTGGTCCATTGAGTTTAAAGGATTTCAGAGGAGTTTTTGGTACTGCAGAATCTTTAGATCTCTTTTGTGTCTTTGGGGAATATCTTTTCTTTCTATCACAAAAATAAAAGTTTAAACTAGTATAAATTTTAGAATCCACAATCTTCTAAAACCATTTTCATGTAAGGGCCAAATCCTGCATTTCTTCCTCACTCCAAACTACTTCTGAACCCTATGAGAATTTGGACTGAGACTGGAAAAGATTAAATAATAAGAGTTTTTGGTTTGCCAATTTCCTGTGAATTTTACAACACATACATCTCTCATAATCTGTTTGTTTTACATAGAGGGGAAAAAATAAGCATAAAAAAACTCCTCTCATGCCAATGCTCTCTGTATTGTAGACCAAGTGCCTTCAACGCCAAGAAAACATGAACCTAAGAATAAGGAAAAATATCCCTCTTTCTTTTCACTTCAGCTTTCTTCCTCCCTCCCCCTTCTCTCTCAGCAGCTCCACTAATTCGCTAACTGAGTGATTATAAGCTACATCAAGCATTTAAAAGACCAGTGGTGAAATGTGACAGTAGGTAGGCTAGTGGGAGGGGGAATAAATAAATAAATGCTTAACACATCTCTGAGAGTGTCTAGTGGGGTCAGCACATTCCTTTGTTTCAGTTGATAATTTTTTCTTATCAAGGTTTGGGTTTCACTAGTTTTTTAAATGTATTTCTTTGGTTCTCCAGATCATTACTGTGAAGGGACCCCCCCCCCTCATGTTTTATGAAATGGACTTGTGGACACAAATATACATAACTCAAAGATGTTTGGGACAAATTGCTTCATGTAACCTATCAGTCTTAATGTCTGAATCTGCTGGGTCTGTATTTCTTATTTTGGTGTATGTATCATATATTAATCAATAGAAATTTTTGTGCTATACTTTCTGCTATATTCCGACCTGGCATTGTTTTACACCTACTTTCCACAGTTGCACATGACTCTAGGGGTGTGTCTACACTGAAGGTCTTAGCTCAATTTGCTTAGTTTATTTCAAGTTAAGTCAATTGCGTATCTTATTTCAAAATAGCTTATTCAGAAATGGGAGCATCTACACAGCACTTATTTTGAAATAGAGCACTCTTCCTCCGACTTCCTTTATTCTTCGTACAATAAGGGTTACAGGAGTCGGATTAAGACGTCCCCCAGCTTGACAGGATTTTGACACTACAGTAGACTTCCGATAATCCGGCACCTTTTGGACCTAGATGGTGCCGGATTATCAGATTTGCCGGAGAATTGGGAGGTCCAGTACAGCTACACGGTTTAACAGCTGGCCAGGACACAATCTCCCTCCCTCTCCCCTTCCCCTTTCCATCTCCTCTGTGCTGTAGCCTGATCTTCCTGCCTCTCCCCTCCCCTTTCCCCTTCGCTGAAGCAAAATGCTCTTCTCCATACTGTAACACGATCCCGATCCCACCCCCTCCCCCAACCTTATGCTCCATTTGGTTATAGCCAGCATCTGTGCTGAGTGGCAGGCTTTTTAATCAGCTGGTCAGGAGCGCTTGGCATTTTGATGACGGAGTATTGGGAGTGCCGAACAGTTGGATGCCGGACTATCGGAGTTTTACTGTATTTTGAAGAAATTGCCTGCTGTGTAGACACGGACTAAGTTATTTCGGAATAGTGCTAGTTATTTCGAAATTGTGTTGTAATGTAGACATACCTCAGAAGATACTAGGCAGTGAAGAATCAGGCCCCTAGAAAACATACTGAAAGACAGTCAACACCTGAAAGTAGATAACTACCAATATACGACATTCAGTTCTCTTTATGCTTGCTCCCCTGAGAATTAACAGACAAGCAAACTAACAAAAAGCCAAATAAGAGACTTTAGGAACAGTCCAAAATGAAGAATACTGCTAAGACAGTTAATGTCTGTTATCCCAGCTGCTAACTTAATTAATGTAATGGAAAACATCTTGAGGGAAAGCATTGCATATGGTTATTAGCAATTAACCCACTACCCTAAAAATCACAATTCCTGCTAATAACAGAACACAGCACAGTTACTTTAATTACAATCTCTGCACGAGAGTTGCTATCAGGAGGGAAGGTGAAATCCTGCAACGAGCCAGGATTTAAAAAGCAGGCAGAAAATTGAAATGTTGGGGAGGGGGGCGGAGGTGGAAGAACAGAGATTTAGGGAAACTTGTGCATGGTAAGATACGCTTTAGTTCTATCTGAGTGATGCTGATAAGTGACAGATATAAAGGTTAAATGTAAAGCGGAGGGAAAAGGTAATGGTATGAAAAATGGTCTCCATAGAATTTGTGAACTGACAATGACTTGTAAGTGGTATGTCCAATGTTTGGAAAGTACAATCATGTTGGTGCCTCTGTGAGCCCCTCTCTGAGCAGCTGGAGGAAAGGCCAATAAAAATTGTTTTTCCCATCCTATATAGGAAGTCCTTTGGTACTAACCACTGGAGATGCTAAGTAGCAGTTAATTAGCTAATCGAGTAGTTGATGGAATTTCCATCGACTGCTTGATTAGTTAAGTGGGGGGAGAGCGGGTACTCACTATCTCCGCCATGGCTCTGCAGTTTAAATATAGTAGGAGCCGGGCGTGATGAGTTGCAGGGGGATTAGTTTGTGGGGGCAGCATGAGCCGGGACTGAGTAGTCCCAGCTCATGCCGGTTCTGGGACCGCTTGCTCTGCCTCTCTTGCTCCACCTGCACTGCAGAGACGGTGCTGGTGGGGACCTGGCTTTTAAGCTTGCTTTCATCAGCGCTGGTTTCTGCTTCTACCACTCCTTTCTGCCTCTGATACAGGCGCAGCAAGTGTGTGGGGGGAAGCAAGTAGTTGAGTTGTGACTTGACTACCTGATGAACCTAAGCTTATTGGGAAGTCGATTACTCGAGTAATCGCTTACATCCTTACTAACCACTGAGGGACATGTTTCACTGTCTTTTACCTGGTGTAGTCCCACTAGGCTAGATTGTAATTTGCCCTGCTGTGTTCATTTGGGGCAATAGGCAGGTGTAAGGAAACTCCCATGCAGCTGCCCAGTTTGCAGGAGCTACTTAGACCATATTCTCTGCTTCAAGCTAGCAGGCAGAGCCAGGGCTTGTGGAACATGATGTGGAGAGCAGGAAAGGAATTGTTTTGCTGTTAAACAAATATAGGCATTCTACTCAGAATCTCAGATACTCAGAGATACGTCACAGTATTTAGTGCCTTGATCAAGGTATACTTAAATTATGCAACAAGTGGGTTGTATAACAATAGGCAAGTGTTCACTGGGGTTGGCAGGGGTTGTGGAGAGATCTCTGGACTGGATCCACACTGGGTGTTGCCACACTCAGCACTAATTTTTGGGTGCTTGGAAAACCACTGGAACACACAAACATAGGCTAAACTGGTTATGCTCCCTCTACAATGAATGGGGAGGGGTAGATACCTAAGATTAGCAAATCCAGCATGCTAGGTGGGGAAACACCTAAATTAGACAATCAGTCGATGCATGATGAGCAGGGTTGGGTCCAAAACAGCACCACTCTCATGGAGTTAAGATGTAAATCTAGGCTGGAGGGAGATGCCTGTCTCAACCTATGACCTCCTGCTGGGAACGCTGTTCTGGAGTCATGTGTCTCAGCTGTTTCTGATAGGCATTTGTCACCACCATTCCTAACTTCATACAAAACGATGATGAAGGTAGGTGTCACTTTTAGCCCAGCCAAGGCCCATCCTCTGCCCACTCCACCATTCTTCATGAAGTCAGGCATGTTCTGAGCATGCCTATTGGAGCAGGTCCCGCAGGTCTATTGCCACCTGGTTTGAGGATTATGCCAATTCTCTACAATATGTTCCACTCTGACTGCCACTGGCTTGGCTTGGCTTCCCCCATGGAAGCACTAGGGTAGACATAGCCAGGTGGATGTTTTTGTCCTTGGGTTGTATAGGCCTGGTCCGAGCAGGACTAGGCAACGTAGTTATAACAGTACCAGCAATCCCTGATGCTTTGCCTATGCTAGTGCTCCTACAGTTGCTGTCACCCGTGCAAATGAACCCGTGATCTAACTGGTGAGACAGACATCACTTTGACACAGAACAGGACTACAGGCAGTCCCTGGGTTATGTACAAGATAGGGACTGTAGGTTTGTTCTTAAGTTGAATCTGTATGTAAGTCGGAACTGGCGTCCAGATTCAGACACTGCTGAAACTGACCGCCAGTTCTGACTTACATACACAATCAACTTAAGAACCGCAAGTCAGCTGCTGCTGAAACTGATCAGCAGCTGATTCCAGGAAGCCTGGGGCAGAGCAAGTCTGCCTCGGGCTTCCTGTAGTCAGCGCTGGTCAGTTTCAGCAGCAGCTGACTTGGGGACGCCTGAGGCAGAGCAGCTGGGGTGCTGCTGGGTTGCTCCAGTAGCGCCGCTGAATCAGCAGCGGCTGAAACTGACCAGCAGCGGCTGAAACTGACCAGCAGCGGCTGAATCAGGACGCCTGGGGCAGAGCAGCTGGGGTGCTGCCGGGTTGGTCCAGTAGCGCCCAGAGCCGCGCTGCGGGACCGACCGGCAGCGCCCCAGCTGCTCTGCCACAGGTGTCCGGAGAAAAGCCTAGTCTGCTGGGGGGGGGGGGGGGGGGGGCGGGGCGTACTAGCTGCGCCCCCCCACTCCACCCCAGCAGACCAGGAAGACGCGGGCGGCGGACCGAGACGCACCGCGGTCCTGCTGCCTGTGTCCTCCGCGGCTTTGCTCCCAGTCTCCCTGGTCTGCTGGAGACCAGCAGACCAGGGAGACGGGGAGCAAAGCCTCTGAGGACGCCAGCAGCGGGACAGCCGTGGGGTGTCTGGGCTGCTCTGCTGCCGGTTTCCCCGAGGCTTTGCAAAGCCGTGGGGGAGGGGGGGGCTCGGGCAGCAGGGCAGCCCAGGCGTGCCTGGGCTGCCCCACTGGCTGAGCCCCTCCGCGGCTTTGCTCCGCGTCTTCCTGGTCTGCAGGCCAGGGAGACGCAGAGAAAGCCCCGGAGTACACGGGCGGCAGGACCGCGAGGTCCCGCAGTTCATGTCCTCCGGGGCGAGCCCCGTTCGTAACTGCGGATCCAACATAAGTCAGATCCGCGTAAGTCGGGGACTGCCTGTATACTTGTAAAGTGGCACACTCTGCCACTGTGTCCATATTCAAATGTTTCTAACAGTTTAGCAAACCCAGCTTAGGAAACCCTAGGCTGCATCTAGACTGGCATGATTTTGTGGAAATACTTTTAATGGAAAAGTTTTTTTGTTAAATATTTCCGCAAAAGCGCATCTAGATTGGCATGGATGCTTTTGCGCAAAAAGTGCTTTTGCGCAAAAGCATCTGTGGCCAGTCTAGACGCGATTTTGCGCAAGAAAGCCCCAATTGCCATTTTAGCCATTGGGGCTTTTTTGCACAAAACAGTTCTTACCTGTCTACACTGGCCCTCTTGCACAAGTATTCTTGCTCAAGAGGGCTTTTTCCTGAGTGGGAGGGTGAAAGTATTTGCACAAGAAGCACTGATTTTGTACATTACAAAGTCAGTGCTCTTGCGCAAATTCAAGCGGCCAGTGTAGACAGCTGGCAAGTTTTTGCACAAAAGCAGCTGCTTTTGCGCAAAATCTTGCCAGTCTAGATGCACCCCTAGTGATTAGAGGAGTGGTACATGAGTTTACAGTAGATGCTTAACTATGCAGAGTTATTAATATGCACTAGGAAGGACCAGATGTAGAATCAGGAAGAAATTTTCCCGAGGGTATATTGGCAATTAACTTGACTGACACTCATCTGTTAGGAAATGGTGGATTAATTTTACATATTTAGTTTCCTGTTACTGGGAGGAAGGGAACATGTGGTCCTTTCCTTCTTCTATTCCTATGTATCATGGTTGCCTAACTTCCACTAGTTTCTTGGCAAATGTAGGTTGTTTTCTGGCTAGTCTTACATAGGTGGAAATATGACTCATTGTTTCTTTATTTTTTTATCTTGTTTTTGATGATAAAATATTACTATTACTCTTGTAATAGTCCCAGATGTAAGTGGCCATTCTTTGGTGAGTTGTTTTGATGAATGTTTCTTTCAGCCTGCAGACTTGAGTAAAGTGTGGGAACTGTGGAAAGAATATTCTGCTGCTCAATTTACATTGTTTCTTAAGTTTCAAGTGATTGCTTTTTGCACACATACACTGTAACATGGCCCACAATCCATGGGTATCCCCATATGAAAAGTTCTTGTTTGGTTTGAGAAAGATGGACAAAAAGTGCAGCTGGAGATGCTATTGGGAGGTCAGTCTCTGTGTTCAGGAATGTATGGGACTTGTGTTGAGTCCCCTTACCCTCAGGAGCTAAAACCTATATGAAAATTCAGGGTGATTGCTGGTAAGTGGGTTCAACTAGTTCCAGCCAGGATATAGGGGCAATGAAGGGGAATATTTTGGCAGCAAGAACTTAAACAGAAGAGGGAATCCAAGTTTGGAAAGAAGTCAAGGCAGAGGTTTATGGTTTGCTTTCAATTTGAAATAAAGCTAAAATCCTGAGATAGGGTTTGGACATGAATTCAAGCTCTGAGGTAAGAGTAAGTGAGAACTGTGTTGCTTCCAGAAAACTATAGTCCTTGTTAATAATAAAGCTGAGGAAGAGAATTCACTGAAGTTCCTTTTTCTCTGGAAAGGAAGTAAGATTTTCGCGACTCTAATCCTAAATCTTTATTGATTGATTGACTGTTCCGCTGTAAATAAATACTGACATAATCACTGGGCCAGAGAGAAGGAAAGAGAATGACTCTATAGTCCGGTGGTTAGGACACTGACTTGAGAGATGGGGAAGGGGCTTATCCGGTACCCCTTCTCTATTCCCTCTTTCTTTTTCTGCAGGTCTGATAGGAGACACTGAGAAAGCTAAACCACATAAGAATATCCTATCACTCCATCTTTTCTTCCACTCTAGCAATGGGGTGGGGGTGGGGTTGGGGTTGGGGGTTGAATCTGGGTCTTCCAAATCTCAGAGGAATGCTGTAATCACAGAGTAAAAAGTTGCTAAATTTCACCATCTCTTCTTCGATTTTTGGGCCATCTCTGCAACCTGATCTACTAAGCAGCTTTTAAGCATGCCTACTGAATTGTGTCCCATACGCAACTTAAGCAACCAAATGCCAGTCTTCTAGTTTGTGAATTGCTTTGTGGTTTAAAGGGCAATAAGTATTTGGATGCATGAGGGGTGGCCACAGGAAATGGCCCAGAGACAGAAATATAGGTACTGAAGGAACTTTTGGATTGCAGTGGAGACAAAGCTGGGAGTGAGGCTTGGTCTACACTGCAGACTTAAGTTGTCATAAGGCAGCTTATATCAACCTAATTTTGTCAATGTAGGCACTACAGCCTCGATTCCACGGATGTATTGGCATGTTTGCAGTAGTGCTGGATTGGCAGGCAGTGATTTATCCAGTGAGGCTTGATTTATCAAGTCTAGTATAGACGCGATAAATGTACCCGCAATCGCACTCTGGTACTCTATCTCAACAAAAAGCACAAGGGGAGCTGACAGGAGAGAGTCTCTAATCAACACACCGCAGTGAACTCTTTATTGTAAGGAGTTCTAAGTATGTCAACTTCAGCTACATTATTCACGTAGCTGCGTAACTTAGGTTGTGCTTAGGCTTTGTTGTCTACACCAGCATAGCTCTACCTCCATGAGAGGCATAGGGCTTTTGTTAGTGTAGTTAGAGTGATACAGTACCTGTGTAGACACTGTCTTACTTGCATCAGCTTTCATTCTTGTCATAGAGCTGTGAAATTGACATGCAAGCTAGACTGTTACTGGATGTGCGTGTGTGTGTTGGGGGGGAGGGACAGCTACAGCCAGACTGCTTCAGGGCTCCCTGCTTACAGCCTGGCTGCCCCAGGCTCCTCACTCCCAGCCCAGCTGCTGTTTTGGTTTCTTGCTCTAAGCTGGGCTGTGCCTGTCTGGCTCCCCCTCCATGCTGGGCTTGTGCCCTGAGGCTTCTGGCTCCTCACAGGGAGCTTAGGTAGAGCTTCCAAGTTATGAACTCCCTGCTCCACTTGAGGAGTCCAGATGGCTACCTCTCCAGCTCTTGGCTTCTTGCTGCTGGGAGCCCAGATGGCCCCTACAGGGTTCTTGGCTCTTTGCTACAGTTGGCTCCCAGTGGGGAGCTCTGCACACTTGATGCAGCCACCAACCTGCTGGGATCCCATTGTGGAGGGACTAAACATAGGTTGACTTATGCTTTCAGTGTAGACTGTTATATTGGCTTCCTTTTCATCCTTCTAGTTACAGAGGAGGCTGTACGAATCTGCTCTCTTCAGAACTGGGTTAACAGAAAATAAATTCTGCATTGCTTTCTGTGAAAATATTACTTTGCAATGTAATTCCAGTGGAAAATCTGAGTAATGTACTTGTGTATATACGCCATTGTTCATGAATGTAACAAAGAGCACTAATTTGTAGTATAAACTAACAGTAGGCAAAAAAGAAGCCACTTCATAAATAAAACTGCAAATGCAAAATGTATTTTGAGCATATGTTTCTATGTAGTTTGTGTCCTATTGTTTTCTCATTGATGTTCATATAGCACAACTCCTCTAGTACCAGGGTGTACATTCACACTCACTGAGGATCTGGCCCATAACTTAAAACTAACCATGTCCATTCTCTTAATGGACACTGCCAAAACCTGGTTCAATAGCAATAGGTCTGTTCCTGCTGTTCTGCTGTCCCACTGAAGTCAGTAGGTTGCAGGATAATTCCATTAAAATATAACTCAGGAAATAATTCTAGATAATGATCAAAAGAAAGAACAACCCAGGAAACTACAGACCAGTTAGTTTAACTTCTGTGCCAGGGAAAATAATGGAGCAAGTAATTAAGGAAATCATCTGTAAACACTTGGAAGGTGGCAAGGTGATAGGGAACAGCCAGCATGGATTTGAAAAGAATAAATCATGTTATACCACATCCACAGCTTCTCCCTTATCTATAAGGCTCATTATCCTATCAAAGGAAGCTATCAGATTGGTTTATCTAGACTTTAGTAAGGCGTTTGATACAGTCTCACATGATATGATATTCTTGTGAATACCATTTGGAGAAATGGTCGCAGGTAAACACATAAAGACAAATGTAAAGTGCTCCACTTAGGATGGAACAATCAGTTTCACACATACAGAATGGGAAGCGACTGTCTAGGAAGGAGTACGGCAGAAAGGGATCTAGGGGTTGTAGTGGACCACAAGCTGAATATGAGTAAGCAGTGTGATGCTGTTGCAAAAAAAGCAAACATGATTCTGGGATGCATTAACAGGTGTGTTGTGAGCAAGACATGAGAAGTCATTCTTCCGCTCTACTCTGCGCTGATTAGGCCTCAGTTGGAGTATTGTGTCCAGTTCTGGGCACCGCATTTCAAGAAAGATGTGGAGAAATTGGAGAGGGTCCAGAGAAGAGCAACAAGAATGATTAAAGGTCTAGAAAACATGACCTATGAGGGAAGACTGAAAGAATTAGGCTTGTTTAGTTTGGAAAAGAGAAGATTGAGGGGGACCATGATAGCAGTTTTCAGGTATCTAAAAGGTTGTCACAGGGAGGAGGGAGAAAACGTGTTCTTCCTGGCCTCTGAGGATAGAACAAGAAGCAATGGGCTTAAACTGCAGCAAGGGAGGTTTAGGTTGGACATTCGAAAAAAGTTCCTAACTGTCAGGGTAGTTAAACACTGGGATAAATTGCCCAGGGAGGTTGTGGAATCCCCATCTCTGGAGATATTTAAGAGTAGGTTAGATAATGTCTATCAGGGATGGTCTAGACAGTATTTGATCTTGCCATGGGGGTAGGGGACTGGACTCCATGACCTCTTGAGGTCCCTTCCAGTCCTAGTATTCTATGATTCTATGAACACAATGCAGAATCAAGGCCTGTCTTTCAGTTTTGGAGAACATTTTGTGCATCCCTACTTGCACATCATTGTGTGCATGTTTTTATAACTACTTGATATGTCATAAATATGCATTAAAAAAAACTTGTGAAGGGCTTTCAAATGTTAATTTGAGAAGAAAGTTAAATGATTTGACCAATGGATCTTTACAAATGGTTTTTTTTTAATCATCTTGTAAAACCTAGTTTGTCTCATTGGGTAAGCTAGCTGGACAAAAATTTTTGCGTAGTCTTGGCTGTTTTGTTATGCACTGATCTGAAAGTAGTTTCAGACTGGGAATGGCATCTCAGCTATAATTAACATTCAGCCTTGATGTAAAGAAGGTCTATTATTTTATGGAAGATTTTTCTAGGGTTTAAGAAGTAAAAATGATTAAAAACCTATGTGCACTCCAGGAGATAATGAGATTAGCTGAACACAGGACCCTGCGGAGTTAAAATTACTCCGGATGCAGGAAAAGGCTTAGCAGCTCATTGGAAAGCTCAGGGTACAGTTAATCTGCATTGAGTTCTTATGTGCGCTGTATATTTTCTTTACATTTAAAAAAAGACATTGAAACATCCTTGATACAATCCCAGGAGCATTGTGTCACTTCAGCCTTCAAAACAATGAACAATATTATATAAAAATAATTTTCTTGTTATGATCCCTAAGTATTTCAACAATGATGTTAGAAAATAGAAACCATTAACACTCAGTGAAAACTTGTGTGTCTTGTTACAGGAATTAAAGGGAAATTAATTCATAGTTCTTCTAAAATGGCTATTTCCTCCCAAACATCTTGATAGTAGTAGTATCTAAACAATGAGTATAAGTTGTGTGCTTCTGCCAGGTGGGCCAGCTCATGGTGCCCTCTTTGGTGGACCACTCTAGTCAACTGCCCTGGCTGCCCACTCCAAAGACCAGTCCAGATTGGAGCTGTTATGGAAGTAGTTTGGGCCCAAACAGAGGTGAAAGTAAGCAGGTGCACTCTGGTGCACAGCTCAGGCAAGAGCTGTGGCAAAAACCAGCAGGGAGGTATTTAAAGAGCGGTCGGGAACCCACGTTTCTATCGGATGGTACCTGTAAGTTACTTTTACCAGTGGACCCAAACCAGCTTCACTTAAGTAAATAGAAATCAAGTTGTCTTCAGCTGGAATTTGGTTTGGAGTTCTTAGTAGGTTGTTTCCTGACTTCCTGGTCTAGTGATATGAAGCTCATGATGTGGTAGGGGAACTGCAAATAGCCTATTTCCCCCTGTGGTGTTGTGGCCCCTCTCCTAGGTTAGATCACTCCTTAAACATGCTCCTTCCACACTGAGAGACTCATTACCCTATGTGTGTGCTTTCTTTCTTTTACTCATTACCCTATGTGTGTGCTAGAACTATCAGGAGAGGGGCCTTCTTTCTCAGTGTCCATGAGGAAGGAGGGGAGTCACTCTCTCTCATAGCAGCCAACTTTCAGAAAAGAAGCATGGGGAAGGGTGGCCTTATTTTCAATTCTCTGCACCAGAGACTTCCTGTGTGACTTTGTTGGGTAAGTCACTTAGCTACGTCTGCAATTAAAAACTCGTGGCTAGCCTGTGCCAGCAAACTTGGGCTCACGTAGGGCTGTAAAATCCCATTTAAAATGTTAACTGGTTAAACTATATATTTAACTAATTAACTGGCTAGTAGAGGAAGTAGGAAATAGATAAAGCTCTTTTCCCAGTAGCTGGAAATAACCATGAAAATGAGGTTACAGATAAAGAAGGTTATGACAGGAATAAATCTCTCCTCAATTCCCACTATATGTTGTCTGCCTCATTTCTTGTTGCACACTATAAAGGAGGTTGTTGTAACCATTTGGGCTCAGGAGACATCTTTTTATAGAAGGGGAAGTGAAATTACCTCTCACAAGAGAAGAAGCAGAGAGTATACAGGTGAGAAGGGAGGTGGCTAAAATGCAGGAGAAAAGACCAGGAAAGGGAATACAGGACAACAGCATTAAGTTCTACATCTTCTCTTTCACATGCTAGCTGGTGAGACAAAGAATAAGCAGAGGAAATGGGGAAAAGATGGGACTGCAGGTGTGAGAGGTGAGGCAGGATAGTATGGTATTTATTGTATTGCTGTCATGTGTAGAAGCCCCAGTTACAGACCAGGATTCCATTGTGGTAGGCACTGTCCCATCAGAACAAAAAGATGGTACCTCCTTGACTTCTTTTCCAAAAGGAGCCTCGACTTCTCCTTGATGGTCCAAAAATAATGAGACTGGTTTCTAATTGGGCTAACAGCTGTAGTAGTTATAACAAAGTTCACTTTCAGCCCTTGTTTGTAAAGCACATAATACATCTCACTGAATATTAATAATTTGTCTAAGTCAGTGGTCCCCAACCTTTTGAGGCTGCTGGGTGTCCGGGGGTGGGGTCACGCGTGCACCGTGTGTCCGGGGGCGGGGCTACGTGTGTGCTGTGCGCATGGCGCCGCACATGCGCCACACACCTGGAGCAGGGGCCACGCATGTGCCACGTGCCCAGGACCCAGGGCACAAGAATGGTTTGGGCTGGCCCTGATCACTCGGTAGGCGCACATAAGTGCCCCGGCGGGCGCCATGGCACCCGTAGACACCATGTTGGGGACCACTGGTCTAAGTGATCTACCAGCAACTGCTATTGGTGTGAATGATCAGACTGGTTTAACTCAGCAAAAGGTGTAAAACAATTGCTAGATTAGGTCCTCAGTGATTTCTATCGATAATAAGACTTGATATTCATGTCTGCACAAACTGTATCTTTCTTGCTTTGGCCAGTGCTAAGGGACACAGCTGTCGTGTGTGTGCGTACTGTGTTCCCTATGAGAAGGGCCATGGCTTTGTATCTTGTTTTCTTCCTTGATGTGCTGTCTGCCCTTTATCTCTGTGTGGCAGTGGGCTCTGTGACAGCCTAGGTGAGAGAGCTCTCTGCTCAGGAATGTGAGGTGCCTTTGAGTTTTGAGGGGGTTGTGTTTTGTGTGCAGCGGGGAGGGGAGGCTGCGGGGGAATTGTAGGGACAGTGCTGGGGACAAAGGGGGGCTAAGACTAGAGTTGGAAGCTTTGGTCAGACTGCCAGGTATGTTGGAGTGTGTGGGATGAGTGTCGAGGCCAGGGCTGGGAGTTCTATATGGGCTGTGGGTCACACTATTTGCACAGGGGAGGTGCTGAAAGCCACTGACCCAACCTGGAAACCCCATGTGAGGGAAACCACTTGAAGTTAGGGGGTGCAGCAGCATCCCAGTTCCAGGCCCTATGGCAGGCTGTGTGTGTGTGTGGGGGGGGGGGGGGGCTCAGAGATGTGAGTGGGGGAGGGAGCACTGAGGCAGGGGGTTGAGGGATGGGGGGTGGGAGCAGAGGCTTTGAAGAGGAGTGGGGGGCAGTAGTGAGGCAGTGGGCCTGGGTTATGCTGTGCGCGGGAGGAGGGGCAAGGCGGAGTTACTGCTCCCGCGGGGAAGAAGTTGCAGGTAAAGGCGCGGAGACTGGCGGCGCTGCCGGGCGGGGCCGAGGGGCTGGGCGAGGAGGCGGCGGAGCCGGCGATTCGCTGCTTTGAACGCTTTGGAGGGCTGGGGGCCGGGAGCCTGTTGCTCACGTGGAGCGGGGCAGCTGAGCACTGCCGGCTCCCAGCGCCGCCGCCTCGGAGGAGACACCCGCTCAGCAGCCCCTGGGCTCCGACGGCTCCAGCCCCCTTTGTCGCTTGTCCGGGCCGGCTCAGCTGGTGCAGCCGGCGGTCTGCTGCCCGGGGCCCCGTGTCCCGCCCAGACGAGCCCGGAAGCCTGGCTGCGGTGCGTGTCCTGCGCCTTGGCTGCATCGCTGCAACTTCAGCGGGGCATGTAAGTGCGGGAGGGGCCCGGCTTGTAGCTTCCCGCCGCCAGGTGCTCGGAAGATGCGTGTGCGCGGCGCCTCCGCCCAGCCGGCGGCGCCCAGGGCGCGCCGAGCCCGCTCCGAGCCCTGCTGGGGCTAGAGCTGCACCTGCAATCACCGCCGCCGTGTCCTGGGCGGGCAGATGCTCCCCGCTCCCATCTGCCGCTTGCGGGAAGAGCTGTGAATAGCGCTGTCCCGTAGTTAGACGCGCGCTCTGCTGGCTAGGCGGCTGGGGACGGAGGCGCTGGAAACTGCTCTAAAAGGACGTCAGGGTCAGACTGGTAAATGATCAAGGGCTGTAGATGGGGTTCCAGTGAAGAGAACAGAGGGAGGGAATGGGGTTTTACAAAGACACTGTAATGCGTGCGTTCTGATTGTTTAAACTGAGCTCTTTAAGTCAAGGGTTAGATGGGTCTGTTTTAAAAAAAAAACCCCAACAAACCTAGGATGTTATGTATTACACACATTAATTCAGTGCTGTCTATAGAGTCCACATCAGTGCTCATCCCGTGACGAAAATTAATTGGATTTTTCTTTTACTGACTTGATAGCTTCTTTTGTAACATGGTAGGGATTTTTTGAACTGCAATTATTAGTGAAATATGTATTCTCCAGCTGTTTTTCAAAACCTGCCTTCTTCCCTCTCTTTATAATTAAAAAGCAGAGATGATCATTAGTGAATGCAGAGATCCATTCGTGGTGGTGTAACAATGAAATGAAAGAGTTGATCCTGAAACGCTACTATAGTCAACACATTTTATGTGTTAAGAGGCATTTTCAGCTTTAACATGTCAAAGCAGCAGTAGAGGACACTGGATAGTAAAAGCACTGAACCAGATTGGTGAGGGGATAAAAACTGGGAAAAGCAGCTGCCTCGACATGTATGATGTACACAATGCTAATCTGCAGACACAAAGGAATCAATACTCACCCATTAATATTGGGTCAATGGGTGTCAATTCTTGTATACATCTCACATGAGCATGTGTATGCAATAACATTTATTAAATGTGTGTATGCCACTGGCATTGGATGTTACACTGTTATGAATACTGGAAAATGTGACCAGAAAAACTAATAATTTTAAAAGTAGAATGATCCTCAAGGTGTGTAAATCTGTGTTTAGTTCTGTGGCTTGAATATTGTAAGCACAAAATACGGAAGGAAAGCTTTTCCTTCTTTTAGTCTCCATGACTTTACTGAGGAGGCAAAAGTGATCCTTTTTACAACGGTAACCAATTTGATATTTCCTAAATATTAGTGTTAGACCATAATGGCATTAACAGTGCCTCTTTTTTTTTCTTTTGGTAAGGAAACAGCTCTGTGTACCACTCTTTCTATAGTCCATCTTCTGCAAGATTGATTTTTCCATCTAGTTTCTGTAGATGTCATTGAATCTAAATCTTTGGCTAAGATACTGATTCCTGTTACTGCATAGAGTTTTTCCTGGGAAGCAGTCTGCAAGTACAGATTCAGAAAACTGCTTTTAGTTAGAATGATACCTCTTAATTTTATTTTGAGTACTTAAGGCTCACTGTGTAAGGAAAACATTTTCCTCTTTTGTTAAAGGCTCTTGGTGAGGATTTGACGGGTTTTTTTTTTTTGGGGGGGGGGGTGTCAGTGAGATTTAAAAGTAAATCGAATGTAAGGACTGCCATTGACTTATATTTTCAACTTTATTCACATTTGACTTAAACAGCTGTGATAACCAAGGTTGCACAGTGTTGAGGGTAATATTAGTTTATAGGATATACTTCAGACTAAGCATGTCATATGAAGTCCAGGACTCTGAATTTGGTAGGTTATTCCCAAATAATTATATTATCTATTAGGGATGGTCTAGATGGTACTGGGTCCTGCCGTGAGTGCAGGGGACTGGACTCAATGACCTCTTGAGGTCCCTTCCAGTTCTAGTGTTCTATGAGTCTGTTTGCTTATTATGCTTACTACTTTTCATAGACTCTCTCTTAAAAAGGTATCATGAATGATAGCCCACTGATATCGGCCTAGAAGATTGAAGCTATCAGGTCTGCCAATAATACTCTATTTTTATCTGATTAAGGACAGTCTGGAATGATATACCAATGGCAAAAAGTGTTAGGTGCTTTTCCTGGGTGGTATCTTTCCGATGGAGAATAGGCTGCAACTGTAACTTTAATGTTTTAAACTAAAATGAGTAAGAAGGGAAATTCCCCTCCCCCCACTTCTATAATCACCCTATAAAACTTGATTGGTTTCCATTTTTTGTAGATATTTTTACCAAGTGTGCTGCGCACTTTTTTTTTTGTAAAGATTACTCTGTAGAAGTGAGGCTCTGTTGATTGCTAACATGGAGTGTTGCTACAAGTGTTCACAGGGAAGTGGTGTCCCCAAAGCACTTCTTGCTGTTAAATTAATTTGCAGTGTGCTTTTTTACATAGTTGTTCATTGTTTGTGGGATAACTACCACAAAATGGACCAGTGAGAATATATAGTGCTGACTATTTTGTTTTAAGTTCTTCATTTTTGTCTGTATGGACTATATAGCATACATTTCATACTTTGTTTTTAGTCTACTAAAGCCTAGATAGAACGTAATGATTCTGTGTAGTTATTTGTTCATGCTGGTGATCTGATTCCAATCTCCCTGAGGCAGGAGATTTTAACTCATAGTAGATTATGTGGCTGCTATCTCCAGCAACCATGTTTTTAGAGAATTAGGCCTGATCTTGTATGAGAACTTTGTGAATGATTCTGCCATCACCATAGTACAAGTATACTGCTCTTTTCTAAATCCTTGTTGCTTTATACTTTAGATGAGAAGTCACCAACATCTCCCGTCCAAAAAGTGTGGTTTTAGAAGCTATGGGTTTACTTGGCTGCAGTGAGTATAGCAGCTTAAAGTTGTGGTAGTGTGAGGTTATGGGGTGGTGAGCTGCTATTCTGTAGCTAAAGCTGCAACAGGGATTCTGTTTCATGTCAAATAGAATAAGAATCAAAACTGAGGGGGGAAGGTTCAATTTGATTGAAGAAATATGCTGTTCAGAATGTACATTTGGGAAGATGTCCCTTAACTATGTAAGACAGAGCAGAAAGCAGGAGCTCTATGTTGTCACAGAGGCTGAGTTGAGTGCCTTGCTTGTTACCGTCAAGCAATAAGGACCTTTTACATTCATCATAAGTCTTGAAATGTTTGCCTCCTTTTTTCCCAGTAATACATAACCATATGTAATATATTTACATAAAGATTATTGATCATAACCAAGTGGAAGGAAGAATCTGTTTTTTTTGGAGCGGGGATGCGGGGAAGAGAGCATAGTTCTTTACTGTGGCTTTCCAGACTCAGAATGCTGTGTTAGAATGGAGAGGTAAATAGCAGAGTCCCCCAGATATCTGTATTGGGTCCTTTGCTCTACATACTCATGAATGATGGAAAAAGGGATAAAAATTGAGGTTGCAAAATTTGCAGACAATACAAAATTATTCAAGATAAAGCTGAAGCAGACTGCAGAGCATTAAAAAGGGGAGCTCATAAACCTGGGCAGCTGGGGGGAGGAAATGTCAGATGAAATTCAATGGGGATAAATGCAAACTAATGCTCCCTGGAAAATATAATTCCAACTATACATACAAAATAATGGGATCTAAATTAGCTGGTACAGGTATGGTTGCCAGGTGTCTGGTATTCTACCGGACAGTCCGGTTTTTGCACCCTCTGTCTAGTAAAAAGAATTCAGAAAATACTGGATATGTGCAATGTCCAGAATTTTCTGTTTTTCCGGATGGGTGCCGGACGGAAGCCTGGACGGGGGCTTCTGCACACAACCAGAGGGAGTCCCAGGCTAGGAGGCGGGGCTGCAATCGGTGCTGGGAGCCTCTAGTTACGTGCAGAAGCTGGGCGGGGGTGAGGGGAGTGGCTGGGCGGCGGGGCGCAATCGGCTCTGAGAGCCCTCAGCTGATTGCGTCGGAGGAGGAGAGACGCCTTGGGGAGGAAGAGAAGCCGTGTCCCTGCTCCTGTGCGCTGTTCAAGCGCGTTGTGGTGCTGTAGTCCAGGAGAGAAGCCCGCAGGCACTTTGTAGTGCATTTAGGCGCCTTCCATGGGCTCTCAGCCAAAACTGACTGGAGTGGAATTTCTGCTTCTTCCCACTGGGACACCCAAAGACCTGGCTATGGAAGAGTCACCTTCCTGCCTATGGTCACCCCACCCCCATCCTGCCATTGTGTTGCCCCAGGGTCTGCCTCTCTCTGCTTTGGGTAGCAGGTAGCTGTTTTGCAGAGCAGGCTCTGCTGCCTCCCCCTTTGTTCCCAGCTTGGTAGTAGCCACACAGGATGTGTGTTTGGTGTGGGTGGGTTTTGTTTGTTTTGTTTTGTTTTTTGCTCAACAAATTTTTAGCCTGTGTGTTTGGTATTTTTTGGGAGACCATCTGGCAACCCTAGGTACAGGTTGGACCGGTGCTGTGCTCCCCGCGTTGCCTGAACCCCTCGCTCCAAGGCTCTTGGTCCACCACTGGTGCCTCTGCCCTAAGGCTCTCTGGTTCAGGAACATTCATGGTTCTTCTGGACCTCGGATGCTGGACCAGAGAGTCCCGATTTTGGGAGGTACAAACTGTGCCAGTCAAGAAAGAGATCTTGGAGTCATTATGGAGAGATCTCTGAAAATGTCTTTACTGGGGATGTTGTGAAGGCCAAAACTGTAACTGGTTTTAAACAAAGAATTCAGATAATGCATGGAGCATAAGTCCATCAATGACTATTAGTAAGCTTAAGATTTGATCATGGTTATTTATTGTGAAAGCCATGGACAGGTCATGGACAATAAACAAAAATTCACAGAAGTCCACAACCTATCCCTGACTTTTACAAAACCAAAAAGGGTGGGGGAAAGGGGCTGACTGCCAGGGAGACTGAAGCCCAAGTCCTGTGGGGGTTGGGATTGGGAAATCTACCCCCTACCACAGTCAGGAGAGTTGTAGCCGAAAAAGTCATAGAGGTTTGTTAAGGTCACAGCGTCTGTAACTACCGCGACTTACTCATAATTTTAACTATTGTCTAAGATGGTCACGGATGCAACCCCATGTGCTGGGTTTCCCTAACTGTCTTCCCCTCCTTACAGAGACTCAATTACAGTGATGAGTAAATGGTTCCTTAAATGTGATTTGGTAAGTGGTTTGGAATAAAAGGCCCTATGTGAATTATTCAATATACATTAGAATTGGGCTTTGCAGCTGGGACATAAGTCACTATTGTCATATTTTAGTGTAAGATTTGTCCTCTTGAGGGGAAGTGGTGAATTTTTACACTAAATAGAAAATAGGCCAGTTGACATCCTGCACTCCGGCTCTCTCGGTGAACACCAAGAGAGTACATGCAGGTTATTAATTACATAGACTATGTTGAAACCATTCACATTTTACAAGATCTTATATTTGGACTCTGTGCTTCAGCATAGTATCTATTAATGTGGAATTTAATCTTTCAACAGATGAAGGTGTTTTTCTTCTATTTGAATTGGCAAGAAGTCTAAAGATTGCATGAGTGTTCACATATTTCTCTTCCTTTTCTGATTTATTGAACATTTTACTATCTTTTTTTGAGGAAAAAATGAGCTCAACCTTTGTACTATGTTGTGAAAAGCCATAAAGCAATGAAAAGACACGACTGTAAGACCTGATACTCCAAAGCTGCTGTATGTTGCTTTTGAGGCTGAACTTAATTGTTCCCTGATATAGAGTTCCTACTTTTATAAATGTCTGTGGCACATTGTCATGTAAGTCACATAACACACATGATATGAAGGGTTTGGAAGTTTGCCAGACTTAATCATAATGGTCTTAAAACAGTTTTGAAGATTTTAAACTGGGTTTTCAAAGGAGTCCGAGTCAGAACTCAAACTCCTCTAGAAGGTCAGCAGGATTTACTTTCCGAACTCCAGAAGTGAAAGCAGGGTGGTGTGCCCCAGTGAGCAGCCCAGAGGTGAAAACAGCTGCTGCTGGGAACTCACATCTGACCTCCTGGTGATGCTGTTAGTGTTCTACAGGCTGGCCTAGCACTGTGCTAAGCAGCAGGTATGTGCATGCTGTCAGTGAAAGGACCCAACTGGGCGCACTATAGATGGAGGTGCAAGTGCTTTCAGCTGGGTTTCTAATAGGGCATCCTAGCCAGTCCTGCAGTCCCACACCACACTGGCTGGATGCAGTGCAGGCTTGTGAAGTCCCTGCTGCATGTGACCCCTGGGGGAAGGGAGAAGCAGGAGGTCTTTCAGTGCCACCTCTGGCATGCAGCACCCCCACAGCCACAGCTTCCTTTGGCCAGGAACTGCAGCAGTGTGGAGCAGGGACCATCAGGTAACCTACTGGGACTGCCCCAGCCAAGTGCACTCCTCCCTCCCTCCCCCTGCACTCCCTCCCAACCTCTAGCCCTGTACCTGTAAGAAATATTTGTTACTTTTACCCCTGCCTAAATCCCATAAGTCTTTGACTAAATCAGCCTAGCTACACTTAGAGCAAAAGAAACTGAGCTTTTTATTGTGCAACACTTTACCATTGCACTTTCTGGTCTTAATAAAAATTGCTCTAATTCATTCTGAATGTGTATTGTTATGTCCGGCTCCTTTTTATCATAATGCTATGTGTGCAACTTTATGCATGATAAAGGCAAGACATTTCTACTAAAAGCAGCAGAAGGGGACAGAGAAGGAGCTAGCATTTGGGCACTGTTTCAGCAGGGTCTTTTTAGTTATTGGAAGCTTGGTAAAACCCTTGTAACGTCAGAGTTTTCTGAACGTTCAGAAAGCTGGTATGTTTCACAAATGAAAGATTTTATTTCATTGGGCATGGATAACTAAAACTTGAAACATGCCGTGGCTTCAGTCCTTACTACAACTTTGCTTTTGAGAGAGCAGATGGAGCAAGGAAGGAACTGATTTGGAAATACAGGTGGGAACTCTCTGGCCTGGCATCATCGGGATCTGACCAGTCCTGAACAAGAGAATTTGCCAAACCTGGGGAAGTCTCCTGCCACTGTTACTGTGCAGCAGGGAGCACCCATGGGGTTGGGGCTCTGACCCTGGCCCTCTGCAGCCCCAGCCCTGGCCTCGCGCAGATGGGAAAGGCTACAGGCCCCAGCTCCACTCAGGAGGGGGAAGCTGCAGGGTTCTGGCCTCATTCCCACTGAGGCAGGGAATGCTGCAGAGCTCTGACCCCGTTCTGGCTCAGGCAGAGGAAACCGCAGGGCCTGTGGGAAGCCATGGAAGTTCCTGGGGGCTGCTGGAGAGCTCTGGCTCCGGTCCCGCGCTGCTCCCAGCTGGACGGCCGATTCTGATGTCCTGCCTAGCTGGCCCTCCTGGGTTCTTTGCTCTGCCAAACCATGAATGTTGCCGGACCAGAGAGTCCTGGATTTTGGCGGTACAACCTGTACTTTCCCTTTTGTTGTTTCAAACTTCTCATATTGCACATAGTCAGAGTGGTATTTTGTGTTAAGGGTCGCATTCTGCTTTCACTTATAAAACAGGAGACCATAGGGTCAAATTTTCAGTTATACCTAAGTTTCAAACAACTATTGAGGTGTTTTGTTCTAGTTGCATATGTGTACATCAGGAACTAGAGAAGCAGAGCATTACAAATTGAAAGAAATAGAACCATTTTAGGGGTATATTTAGCTGTATCTTTGATACTCTAAATATTGGAAAACTTTAATGTATTTTAAACCAATGGACCAAATTTACTCTCTATACTACGATAATTTGGATTTACAAGGGTGTAAATTAGCTGAAATTGGGTTGTTAAAAACTTGAAATTAAATAATTCCTTGATAGGCCCATACTTCACATATATTGTGGGGGTGAGAGTTAATCCCAGATTAAAAAACAGACATACAAATTTTGGATAAGCATTTGGATAGGTATGATTGCTATGCAAACAATTATTTTTGAGTCAATAACAGATGAGCACAAAGCATATGGCATGGCATCAGCAATATCACATCTCAACCCTCTTGTGCTTGCTTTGATAGAGGTATATTATGTTGAAGTTTTTCATAGCACTCTTCTTTTTTATAATTGCTTTCTTCAAGGGGCAGAAACTCTGGCTGTCTCATTTGTCTCCAAAGAGTTATGTACACCACACTCCCTGTGATAACAGGAAACTTGCAGGACAGGAGCTATATGAGGATCAGTTGGAACCATATTTTGCCTTCCTCAACTTACAGAAAAGACAAATTAGAGTGAATATCGATTCAAAGGCAAAACCAACTAACACCAATCAATTGCGTGGGCATGTCCTGATGGCCACCATTCTGTTTTTTCCAGTAGAGTATACTGTTTTACACTAATTGCCTGATCTTGAGCTACAGAAGTAAATGAGACTTTTAACACTTACATCAATAGGGTGAGGCATGAGGCTTGTATAAGTGTGGTGTGTGTCAGATTTATTAAGATTTGGATTATTCAGGTTTCTGACTGCTTTCAATGCTGTTAGATGAAGACAGCTGATTTAGGATATTTATGGACAATGGAGTGCTACATTCAGAAAGTACTTTTTTTTTTTTTTTTTTTTTAACCAAGGTGTTTCAGATATAACCTTTAGGAATCTGACATTTACCAAATGGAGATTGGCAGGTACTGATAACAGTAGCCAAGTTAGAAATGGCTCAGTCTTAACTAAAGTGGTGCTAATGCCCTATTTTTTTTCACTTGCAACAGAAACTGGAACACCAATCTTCAACCTGACTGCTATATAGTGTTGCATCCTTTTTGTCTCTTGCTTTATTAAAACTCTGCTTCATACACCTTAACCAAAATAAGACCTTTACAGCAGCTGCTTTGTGTAAGTGATCATATTCAGAATCCTATATGTCACAAAGTTTGCAATAACATCTACCTAACACCTCCGGGTGTCTCTCTTCAAGACAGATCATGCAATATGACAATAGACCTTTTGGCTTTTCTAGTTTTAAAATCCTGAGAGATTGTAGTGATGTCGCTATAAAGCTACTGTTAAGTTGCAGTGTGTCATCCAGAAGACTCTCCTCTAGGAAATGCATTTGTTCTTGTTATGAAAACACACTCTTCCATTTCCACTTGAGGATCATATTTGGTTTGTTAATTTGCATAAATGGTTTGAGCTTCTATGTGTGAAATGCTTATTTTCTAGCTCCCTGGACAAATAGATGATACATATACACTATATCATAAACAAGTTGGTATATTTCAGAAATGGAGCCTATGGATTTGAATTCTTTTATCTGATGTCAAAGTAGCATTATGTTGTGGATTTTTAAAAATCTATTAGGGGGTGTTTACATTAGTGACTGTCCATGTGCATGGGCGAGCCATAACTCGCTGTTCATATCTAAATCCCCAGAAGTATGTGTCTGAAAGTGAGCAGGGGGCAAATAAGATAGTACACCTATGGAGTATGGGTAAGTATATGCCTCAGTCTGTGGCATGGCTCTGTACCCATGCCAGTTTGCAGCGTGGATGAAGATAAGGGGTGGGAACCTCAGGTGTCAATAGTCCTCCACTTCAATTTCCACAATATACTGAGACCTTTTCTTCCTGCCCCAACCTGTCCCTCTACTTTCACTGGTATTACATAAGAACTGCTTTCCACTGCACTCTTGATCAATGCAGGTGAACGTGAAACTTGCTTCTAGTGCAGCTGCTTGGCCCGTCAACCCTGACTGGAAGCTGATTTCTGACCACATGCTGTATGCCATCCTCCATGACTGCATGGAGCATCAGGAACATTCACCTGTACTGGAAATTTCACAGAAGCTGGAGGAGGGCTCATGACACGTGCCTCTTCTGCAGCAATTTGGACTGAATGTTTGCAAGGGCTCACAACTCTTTTCTTAGTCCTGCAAGCCTTGTTGTCTGACTGGGTGCCAGTGAAGACCAGGGTGACGTGGCATTGGGGCTATGAATGATGCCTTGAAGATAAAGAATGTGATTTTTAAATTTATTGGAGAAGCTTTTAAGAAGCCCCTACTCCCTGAAGCCAACCTGAGGAAGATCCTAAGCTCTGAGAGGAACCAGAAAAGTTACAATGGACACCCCACCTCTTGGGCAATAGCTACTCTTTTCTCTGGTGCATTTGAGTTTCAGGGCATTTCAAGTGCTGTAGAAGAAACACTTTCCCTCCCTGGGTAATATGCCATGCATTGTTATATCAGTGATGGAAACCATGGCATTTTCATGCCTCATCCTTTTACCAAACTCCGTCAACTTCTATCCAGGTTCCACTCTGCTTTACCGTGACATTGTCCCAATGTAAGACATGATTGTAGATCAACAATTGGTTCATTTGGAAAAAAATCACTATTATGCATTTAGCTAAAGCAACATTCTAAAAACCAGATTAATGGAAAATAATTGCGCACCCATGCCTGTTATTTCTCAGCCAGGCAGTGATGATCCTAGGACTGCACAGACTAGGCCAGGGGAAAGGAATGTCCTGGTTGGTTATGGAATAGTAGTAAAACTTCTATAGCTGTCTGTCTAAAGTTAGTAATAACCGTCTTTTTGTTGTCTTCCAACGGGCAGTTTCAGTGCTTCTCCCATGGTCTAACAAACGGGTTCCATGTGGAATGAGCCCAGAAAGGCCAAGATGGAGTGTGGGAAGGAGAGGGAGTAGGTTCAAACATAAAAGGAAATGATTGTGTGAGGAAACACTGGAAATACCGGCTCTTGAAACACCTTGGCTATGGGTACTCTTGAACATCCAGGAGAGGAATCCTAGAATCATAGAATACTAGGACTGGAAGGAACCTTGAGAGGTCATCGAGTCCAGTCTCCTGCCCTCATGGCAGGACCCAGTACTGTCTAGACCATCCCCGATAGACATTTATCTAACCTACTCTTAAATATCTCCACAGATGGAGATTCCACAACATCCCTAGGCACTTTATTCCAGTGTTTAGCCACCCTGACAGATTGAAAGTCTTTCCTAATGTCCAACCTAAACTTCCCTTGGCTGTAGTTTAAGCCCATTGCTTCCTCAGAGGCCAGGAAGAACAAGTTTTCTCCCTCCTCCTTGTGACACCCTTTTAGATAACTGAAAACTGCTATCATGTCCCCTCTCAGTCTTCTCTTTTCCAAACTAAACAAGCCTAATTCTTTCAGTCTTCCTTCATAGGTCATGTTCTCTAGACCTTTAATCATTCATGTTGCTCTTCTCTGGATCTTCTCCAATTTCTCCACATCTTTCTTGAAATGTGGTGCCCAGAACTGGATACAATACTCCAACTGAGGGCTAATCAGTGCAGAGTAGAATGGAAGAATGACTTCTCATGTCTTGCTTGCAACACACCTGTTAATGCATCATAGAATCATGTTTGCTTTTTTTGCAACAGCATAACACTGTTGACTTATATTTAGCTTGTGGTCCACTATAACCCCTAGATCCCTTTCTGCCGTACTCCTTCCTAGACAGTCGCTTCCCATTCTGTATGTGTGAAACTGATTGTTCCTTCCCAAGTAGATCACTTTGCATTTGTCCTTATTAAACTTCATCCTGTTTACCTGCAACCATTTCTCCAATTTGTCCAGATCATTTTTAATTATGACCCTATCCACCAGTGCACTTGCAACCCCTACCAGCTTGGTATCATCTGCAAACGTAATAAGAGTATTCTCTATGTCGATATTTAAATAGTTGATGAAGATATTGAACAGAACTGGTCTCAAAATAGACCCCTGGGAAACCCCACTTGTTATACCTTTCCAGCAGGATTGTGAACCATTAATAACTACTCTCTGAGGATGGTTATCCAGCCAATTATGCACCCACCTTATAGTAGTCCCATCTAAGTTGTATTTGCCTAGTTTATTGATAAGAAGATCATGCGAGACTGTATCAAATGCCTTGCTAAAGTCTAGGTATACCACGTCCACCGCTTCTCCCTTATTCACAAGATTCGTCATCCTGTCAAAGAAAGCTATCAGACTTGGTGAACCTATGGGGGATTCCTGAACCCTATCAAACTCCCACTCCTCAGATGCCATGCTGGAGAAGATTGTCCTGTACTGATTGTCCAAGAATTTTTTCCCATATCCTTATCTTCCATCCTATTCAGGGAAGGAAAAGGAGACAGGTATAGAGATATTAATATTTGCTGGTATATGCAGGATCAATCCCCTTATGCTTTAAATATTTTTGGTTGACATTTCTTTAAAAAAATTGTAATTATATGTTCCTTATATTAAACAGGTGGCAAATAGAAGATGTTCTCAGGTTCAGGATTGGGCCTCCAGATTCACCAATGGCAGGTTCAGTAGAGAGGCCAAGGATTGGTAGAGCGGATAGTGTGCCCTTTTTCTCCTAAGGGTCCAGGGTACAGCTGAGGAACTTTAGTAGTGAAGTGTGGTGAAGGAGCAATAGTTCACAGTAGGATGCAGAAGCCAATGATTTTGATAACTACAGGCAGTCCCCGACTTACGTGGATCCGACTTATGTCGGATCCCTAGATACGAACGGGGTGAGGCAACTCCCGCACATGCGCAGCAGCATTCCCGGGGCTCGCTCACCTGGGTCCTAGGATCCTCCTCCTCCTCGGGCCGGCTCCGACTGGGGTCCCGCAGAGCTGCTGGGCAGAGGAAAAGTGCCTCCCCATGCCCGCTGCCCCCCCACCCCCCTGCCAGCAACAGGCTGCCCCCTCCCCTGAGCAACAGGCTGCCGAACAGCAGACAAAAGCAGCCTCTCCGCCCCTCCTCCCCCTATACATGCTGGGCTCCCTGGGCAAACAAAGACTCCACCAAAACAAACAAAGTGCTGGCCTCATTGTGTTAGCAAAAAAAGGACCCTCCTCCTAGAACCCTGGTGGTGTGGAAATAAAGCTATTAGCTCAAAGCATGGTGCAGAGCTGTTTGGTATTTGACGAGTTACTCCTTTAGTCCTGAGTTTGTCACAGGGACAGAAATAGATGTGAAATCTTCTGAACAGGGGAACAGACAGCAAAACAAACATTAGAGGGGAGTTAACCTTTCCCTATGCTATCCAAAACTAAAAAAAATGTTTGGCTAGAGTTTCCCCTACAATATGTACCAGTTCCGATTTACATACAAATTCAACTTAAGAACAAACCTACAGTCCCTATCTTGTACGTAACCCGGGGACTGCCTGTATTGGAAAGGAAGAAATGCTACGCGTCTCCTCAGCACCTTGTTGGATTCGGATATGTCTGTATTGGATTGTTGAGCTACAACACACACGAAGATTTCTAAAGCAATTGATCACGTAACTTGTTCCATTATTTTTGTAGGTGAAAATTGAATTTACTTTTTTCCCTCTCTCCGTGGATAGGGGGACTAAAGTACTTAACATTTGTATATATGTTACAATTCTTGTGGACACATCACCTTGAGGCTCAATGCACTTTTCTGCTGTTTCAAGCATACTCTAGCAGGAAAATGTTTAAAAGACCATTTGTGTTTAGAATTTTCTGTGTGCACAGTAGAGTTGTGAGGAACTTACAGATTTCCATGAAGTGGTGTTTCTAACAAAGCTGTTATAACAAAATTTTGCTCTAAATTACATCAGTGTGTCAGTCCCCCTGCTTTAGACTTCCTGGGGAAGGTGAGGAAGGGGTCATCTCTGGGTGAGGAAGGGGTCATCTCATGGGAGGGGTGGGGCCTCAGGCAGAAGGGACAGGACTGGGGTGGGCAGCCATCCCTTAGAACCACCTGGAGCGCACCGCACTGTGGTCCCCACCCAAGGCAGCCCTCAAAGGTGCCCCGGTCATGCTCCAATGGCAATTTAAAGGACCCCGGGCTCCGGCAGCTGCCCCTTGGGGCAAATGCTCCATTTGTCTCCTCCTGGCTTCTCCCCTGCTGCCTCATTTGTGGGCCTGGTCTAAAGTAGCTGGACTTATGTGGAGTCACACAGCTGATGTACTCAGGAAAAAATTCTGGTCTAATCAACTACATTGGAGTCAGTTAAGATTTGGACCATAGTTATGCTGGTGTAGCGTTTCAATCTAATTAGTTCTTGTTTTACCTTTTCAAAATAAATTTGGAAAGTCATGCAGCCTCTCTCCTTAATTTTGATACAAGATCATAATTTACTCTGAATAGTTTTGTTTAATAGGTGGGACGATTAGCCATATTTATTTTTGAAGAAAGTCACATTCCAGATTAAACTCTCCTACATCTTTTAAACTTTTCTGTTATGACACTAAACTTATGGACTGTTTCATGGAGAGATCACAGTAGTCAGGCTGCACATTCTTCCATTAACATCCCCAGTAAGAGGAGCGTTTGTGTCATTTTAACAGCTTTCTTGCTGGTTTGAGAAGTTTGGTGTAATTTATGTAATTCCAGCAGAATGATCCAAAAATAGACAGGCAAGTCATCGTTCATATTCATTAATGCTTTGATCTAAAATTTGCGCTGTTGATAGATGCCTTTAGAGACTTGATGATGTGTAGAGCTTCATCTAGAGGAAGAATGTTGTGCCTTTTTCAGATGGTGCAACTGATCCCTCCTCTTGCTGCTTAATGCAGGCTCAGGGAGATAAGAGTGTGGCCCTGTCAATTCCACACCAGCCTTGTCTCTTGTGTTTCTGGAGTGATTGTCGGTAGCAATTCCTATGCTCCTCTAGCCAGATGCTTTGCATTTGTGGCTGGTCGCTGCTGTGAGATGTCCACTTTGGCTCTAATGGTGGCGTTTGCAATCACAGTTGGGACCCTTATGCAGCATAAAGAATTAGAGTAGCATTGCTTTATTCGGTAAGCCCCTGAAACTCCTATAGAGGGTCAAATTCCATTCTGCTCAGTTACATGACTGGTCAGGGGAACTGAGGACAAAGGTCTTTTATTAAGGAAAATCTCAATAATGAGTGAAGACTTTTGGGTTAAAATCCCCTCCATTCTGCCCTTTGATGACATTGACATCTGTATGTGGAAGGCAAACTTCCTTAACACGAAAACTTTCAGAAGGTTCCAGTTACATTTTAGTTCCACATCTATAGTGGGCTGGGATACTACATGTGCTATCCTTCCTTCCTTCCTACACCCTAAGCCCCTGCTGCTATCCCAGCAAGCATAGCAGAGGTGGCATTCATTTCTTTGTGAAACTCCCCTTGCGGTGAAGCTCCAGGGTGGGAGCAGTACGGTGGGGAGGCCTAGAAGGGTAGCTGTATTGGTGCTGAAACTGCTAGTAACAGGAGCTGTAGGGCAGCATAGGTTGCTTGCAGAGATGTGTCTGTCTCTCTCTCTGCTCAGGTCTCTGGGATGTAATAGGTGAAACCTGCCCTTTGTAAAGTGATCCAGAGTGGTCATCCCCACTGTATTCCTCCTGTGCACTTTTCCATGGGTATGTGTGATCTGGCAATGTGGATTATAATTAGTCTTTAGAGAAATGAGAGTTTAACTTGGCTAAAGACTGAGTAAACACTTCAGTAACTGGGGAGGAGGGGGAGAGTCTCCCTTTGTTTTGGGGACAACTTGTGATACTAGTCTGAGTTCTGCTGGCTCAAACCCGTTCATTTGATTCAGGAATTAAGAGTTGGTTTATTGTTCGTTGCTTATGTGAAACTGGAAAAGATGTCCTTTATTTGCAGTGTTTCCAACTCTTGAGCTTCAGAAATCATTAACCAGCTATTCCAAATCATGAGATTATTTTATGGAATTTGCCTTCTAAGCTTGTAGTGGTCTTCTCCCTCCCCCCCCCCCCCCCAACTGTTGTCTGCAAATTTATTTTTAAATGAAACGTGAGATTCTCATTCAATTACATGATTTTGGATTTAGGGGCTTTTAGAAAAACTCCAAGTTCAATGAGATGAATATCATTAAAATTGTTCACACAGTTTCTGTTCTATACTACAGTCCTTACCAGAAATACACCTATAGGACTGAACTATACCTCTGCTGTGGATGAAGTTTTCTCTTCTATAGTGAGCAGAGATTCACAGGATTGACAGTCTGTGTGATTAACTGTGGCATCTATCTCTTCAAGTACATCTAATTACCTGTTCATTAGACTGGAAGCCCAGGAGTCAGGAGATTGTGTGGGGCTGTCTCTGTTTAAAGGGCAGTTTCATAATGTAAATATTAAAAATGAGCTTTCTGGTTTGCTTAAGTTAGACTGACAGGCTAAGAGCTTGTGTTAGCTTTTGAGGATTGTTGTATCAATAAAATCATAACGCATAATACAAACTTTATACTGTTTGCTTATTTGACATTTAAAAACTTATTAACAAATAGCATCTGCTTGCAGAACAAACAAATACAACGTTTATAGAGGTCTCTTTTGTAAACATGTCTTTAAACCCACCTGTTGCTTTGATAGAAGATTGTCACACTGGGAGAGAAGTCTGCCTTTACTCAGTGGAGAACCATAATTCTATATTTTTCACTATCCTGGATCTTACCTAGGTTTACATGTAATGTAGCAAGGATAAATCAATCAGAATTTTGTTACTGGCTTTCCCCACCATTTAAAGAGGTGGAGGAATAAGGGGAAGAATATGAAAGGAGGAGTGTTCATTGAGGGTTACATAGATGGAATTGGTGTGTGTGTGTGGGGGGGGTCGGGGAAGAATCAATATTTGCATTTTAACGGCATATAGAGCATGTGAGTTCTCCGGGCACATGGAGCAAGTGGATGATGTGGGTTTTGTTCCTCAGCATAAATTTTAAGAAACATATGGCCTGATGCTGCATTGCTTTTCTCCATGTAAGTAATACTTATTCATGTAATAGTACTGTTGAAGTCAGTGGGATTGGTCATGGGAGGCAAAAAGGCATAAGGGTTAGCAAGATAGGTTTAATAGCTAATTATAATTTTTTTTGGCTTCCTTTGTTGCTAGGAATGTAACATACCGGTATCTGGAAAGCTTTAAAGCAATTCCTTGATATTTTTAACTTCAGCAGTTTGAGAATGGAGCTAAAACCTGTGTTGCTTTGAACACAGAGAAAATAAAGGTAGCATTGGTTAATGGTTAAGTTAGCACAATGGGGATTAAAACACCTGAGCTCTGTTCCTGACTACCACTGAATTGCTGTGTTGCCTTGGGAAGTTTCCCTCAAGCTGAATAGGGTTGCCAGGTGTCCAGTTTTCACCCGGACAGTTCGGTATTTTGGCATTTCATCTGGTTAAAAAAACCCCCAGAGAATACTGGACATGTAAAATGTCCAGTATTTTCTGTTTTCCTCGGACGGATGGCTGGTGGCATCTGCGAGGGCGGGGGAGTGAGGAGCACAGTAATTTAAAGGCGCAGCAGCCTCTTTTTTTTAATTTTTTTTTTATTTAAAGTTTGGTCTCCTTTTTTCCCCTCAACCAATTTTTCCCTGCCAGTTTGGGATTTTTTGTGAAGGTATCTGGCAATCTTAACTGAAATATAAAAAAACCCTCAATCTATTTGTAAACAAAGATTGGGATGATGATGATTTCCTTTCTTGCAGGGGGCTCCTTTAGTAATGTTTGTAAATATTATGTCTTTCATTTGATGATCAAAGACCCACCACTTACTTCAAGTGTGGAATGGCCAGAACATTCTTAGTGCATTTTAACAGTTCTGTTTGAGATCTCATTATGTTAAAGTAAACTGGGGAAGTTTTTAGTGTGCACCAGCAGGGTAAACAGTGGGAACTTAGCTAGGGAATTTCAGTCCCTTTCAGAGTGCTACCTTCCTCC
The DNA here is from genome assembly GCF_052426305.1 of Pelodiscus sinensis. NCBI lineage: Eukaryota > Metazoa > Chordata > Testudines > Trionychidae > Pelodiscus > Pelodiscus sinensis. Next base: position 18,742,294 of record NC_143061.1, on the reverse strand, counting down.
CCGCCACACACACACACACACACACCCTCAGCAACCAGACCCAAGGGAATGTACATGAAGGACTACATCTCTGCCATAGTTCCAAGAGCCACTCTGGGGATTGTTGAAAACATTTCTATGGTGTTTTTATCAATTGTGTTGCATCCACTACTTTACCCTTGAATTCCAATGGCCTTTTAAAAAGGTGGTTCAATTCAGACCTTGCATCTGTTTTACATTGGAGTTACTGACTTTAATGCAATCACTCCTACTTTACACCAGTATAATGGGAGATCAGAATAAGGCCAACCTGTCTATTTTTATCTGCAAAAGTATCTATAACTAAAATGCAAAATCATTCTCCTAATTGCTCTGGGATGACTCAGCTCACCTATTGCTATTTTTGTAATTAACACTTGAGGCATAATGAAGATTAAATTTCTATAACACCTCACCATACTTATTTCCAGTCTTGTTACCAAAGGAATTGTCAGTGCAGAAGAACAGCTCCTACCACTGTGAATTGGGGGCATGCTTCATGGGCGAAAGAAGGGCACAAGGAATCTATTACAGAATGCATATGGGAAGAAAGTAGCAGTCATTCAGTTTATAGAGATGTGTATGTCGGTGCAGCATACTTGCAGCTCTCTGCATTCCCTTTATCTGAAAATTCTCATTATCCAGATCCACAGTGTGTTCCCATGTAGCCAGGCCCCCATAGTGCCCCCCATCCCAATGCACTCACCCCTGCCTCAGACCCAGGCCCTCTGCAGCGTCCCCCATCCCAGTGCACTCATGCCTCCCCCTGAGCCAGGCATCCCCAGGGCTGGGAGCACTCTGCCCCAATCAAATCCCCCCCCCCCCCCGCCACCATGCCCTCCCCTGGCAGAGCCAGGCACTGGAGGAATGGGACAGCTGGGTAAATTAATCTTACTTTTAAAGTTGCTGCTCCTGCTGCCCTGCCTGGGGCCTTGGCTCACATTGTGTAGAGGGAGGCATCACGTGGCCAACTCCCGGGTCTTTGCTGGTCAGATGGGCTAGAGCAGTGTGTGCTCCACTCCCACCCGAGCCCGGCGCCCCCCTGGCATGGCACCCGGCAAATGTCCCCTCCTGCCCCCCTTCGCTATGACTCTGCAGTGCTCCTCACTCCCCCACCCCCGCCAGATGTGGCAGGGGAAAATTGTCCGCGCTGGGCTTCCCTCCGAAGGAAACAGGAAATACCGGACATTTCACATGTCCAGTATTTTCTGTGTGTGTGTGTGTGTGTTGTTTGTTTTTTTTTTTTCAAACACCAGACGGAGCCTGCAAATACTGGACTCTCCAGATGAATACTGGACATCTGGCAACCCTAACATCAAATAACTCCAAGCAGGGAAGGACATATACCCTCCTCCTAACCAGAATTACCTTCACTCATTCCATCCCTCCCGTTGAGCTATGAATGTCGAGCCCCTGCTTTGCAAAGTTCTTTCTGCTCCTTTGAAACAATTTAGCGCAATTCTACTCGTCTGTATTCCCACAAAATTACAAATATTGCTAACCATATTTTACCTGTCCCTGCATTGAATACAAATATAACTGGAGTTGGGTCACAAATTAAGTTGATTGTAATGAGCAAAATGCCATTCCATCTGCTGTATATCTAACACATGTAAGCAAAGCAGGAACAAACCATATTTACATAGACACAAGAAGAGTCTCTTCCCCCCCCCCCCCCTCCTCCCTTCCAGCTAGCTGCAAGGGAAGCATTCCTTCAGATCCTGCTTACAAACTGATATTTTACACTTTTTGAAGTCCTAGCATATCAATTATAAGCACTAATGAATGTTTTATGTTCATTTTAAATCTACTAAGTAGAGGAAGAAAGTACAAATCTTTCTTGTTTATTATTAGATATTACTGAATATCCTGAAATAGAAGAATTATTTAGTACTAGGAGAAATAATTACTAATTGTGACATATATAATGGAGATTATTGTTTAGATCGCTTCTTATGATAAAATATCTACAGTACAATAATTGCTTTTGGCTGTAAATTTGCAATATTTAGCAGAATTTCCTTGTCACTTCATACTAAAGTGACATCAAGAAACCTGAGATTAGTAGTTATGGGGGAAATGACAGTTACTTTTAGAAATTATTGTGTGTCTCGTGTTTAGTGTTCCCTGTAAGCTGTGCACTTGGGCGGCTGCTCAGGAGAGATTCCAGTGCCATCCAACTGATTAGCAGAGCACCCACAGTTGGGTTTCTGTTTCTCCTGGTGGTGCACATTCACACATGTCTTTGTGCACACAACAGTTTATTCTGCATATGTATGGAAAAATCTGCACATGGATGTAAAAGAGAATATTGGTCACTTTACCTGTAAGGTCCTATTCTCCTATTTAAATCATCAGGAATCTTGCCATTGCTTTTAGTAAAAACAGGATTAAACTTTGGGTGTTGTAAAGAATTCAGCACAGCTTTAACTTTACTTCTAGGACTAGTGTCACTGAACTCAAACTAAGTAAAGGAAAGAATGTGCATAAACCTTTGTTGGTTTAGGGCCTTACTTGGCAGCACTACTGGGTATAAACAGACAACAGTTTGATGGCATGGGTCATATTTTACCCTCCTATTGTCAATTACAAAACCCCCACCGACTTCTCTCGGGCCAAGTCTCTCTCTCTTGTTCGGTCCATGCACTGGGAGACTGTCTGTAGCAAAATCTGGTCAGAAATTCTCAAGTGAAATTTTTTTGGACAGAAATACAGATTCACTGAATTTAGAAAAGCTTCACGGAGACAGTGGAAGGGTTTTCATTTTAAATAAAGGTCCAACAGAACACAGGGAAGAATCTGACACCACCCTGCTACATGTCATGCTAGCTCATCCTTACAGCCCTTCAAGCGCCTGCCTCGTGGGCTGACAGAGACCTGGAAGTGGTAGCAGCCCTTCTACCCACCGGGCAGAATTTCATTTCAAAATTATGGGAACATTTTGTCTTCCTGCTCAAAGCTAAAATGTTCAGATTGCATTGTGGAGACTATTTTATCACTTTCTAAACCTAACATAAAATTTCTGAAATTCTCCACCAAATAGAATCTCCATTCTCTGCACATCTGTAGTTCCCGCTGTCAGCTATGGAGCCTGTCTCTTCGCTCAAGCTATAGAGACTCATGCTTACAGCTCTTGAGAAACTGCTTCAGTTCCTGGAATGACAGCTAAAAGGGCAGCTGTCACATTTAGGGTGTGTCTAGACTACATGCCTCCTTCGACGGAGGCATGTAGATTAGCCAGATCGGAAGAGGGAAATGAAGCCGCGATTAAAATAATCGCGGCTTCATTTAAATTTAAATGGCTGCCCCGATCTGCCGATCAGCTGTTTGTCGGCAGATCGGGGGAGTCTGGACGCGATGCCCCGACAAAGAAGCCTTTCTTCATCGACACAGGTAAACCTGGTTTCACGAGGCTTACCTGTGTCGATGAAGAAAGGCTTCTTTGTCGGGGCATCGCGTCCAGACTCCCCCGATCTGCCGACAAACAGCTGATCGGCAGATCGGGGCAGCCATTTAGATTTAAATGAAGCCGCGATTATTTTAATCGCGGCTTCATTTCCCTCTTCCGATCTGGCTAATCTACATGCCTCCGTCGAAGGAGGCATGTAGTCTAGACACACCCTTGTAGTGCATAGTACCATAGCATTGGGGCTCTGGTGTTACTGCAATAGAAATAAATAGTAAGATACTAAAACTGTCAGACACATTCCTCAGCCTCCTGTGCCCTACACTCATCTGCCTGTGAGGTTCCAGTTGTCTATCAGGGTACGTCTACACAGCAACATTATTTCAAAATAACTTAGTCCATGTTTACACAGCAGGCAGTTATTTTGCAATGATGTCAAAATATTGTCAAGCTGGAGTATCTGACTCCTATAACCCTCATTGTACAAGGAGTTAGGGAAGTTGGAGGAAGAGTGCTTTATTTTGAAATAAGTGCTGTGTAGACACTCCCAATTTTGAAATAAGCCATTTTGAAGTTTGTTTGCTAGGGTCACTATTGAATAGGGCTGTTTGAATAAGGCTAAACATCATCTGCAAACATCCACTTAAATGTTTAAATAAATTCACACCAGTCATGTTCATGTGCTTTGTTTCTAGGAACAGCTGTACAATCAAGCTTTAATATCACAGGTCTTCGGAGGCAATTTTAAAAATTTTGTACCCACAAAATTTGATAGCTGCAAAAGTGCTTAAACACTCATGAGCAATCAAATCTAAACACATCACGTGAGATAAAATTATGGTTAATGGGAATGTCACCATTGTGTTCAAAAGAACCAAGATTTCACCAACTGTGAATAGTGAATATTTGCAGGAATTTCTTTGTAATGAATCCAGAGAATTGAAGAAAATCACTATATTGCTCAATTTTGAATAACAAATTAGCATAAGTCAGAAATAGGGCTGTGTGGAGAAGATAACTCAGCCATTAATGTAGTTCTCTGAACATTTCTTTCTTAGTGTATTAAATTATTATATTTATATTCCTTTTCTCTATTCCTTCTCTCTCCCTTTCCTTTCCCCCAAAGGCCAAATGTACATCTAGAACAAGAGCTGGCGATAGTGGGACAACAGCAGTCGTGTGTTCAGGCTTTTACCCAGGTTGTCAAGATGTGGAAACAAGGCTGCATAGGACATAGGTGGTGTATGGGCTATAAGAGAAGGTAATGTGTGATTAATAAAATAGTTGGCACCTGTTTTCTGGAAAGGCAATCAATGGGAATGCTTCATACTTTCCCCAAGTAATATGTATTGAGAAATATAATACAGTACCTTTTGCATTTTTCCTTCTTACCACAGAAAAAAGGTATCGATATATCATTATGTGCTGTTGGAATTTTGCAATGAATTTGTATTTCTATCAGACTGAGGCATGTATTTATGCACATTAGCATTTATCCATGTGGATAAAATTAATTTAATGAACTTTTTTATATAAATAGTTTTATATTAAATCCTAAACATTAGAAATGATTAAACTCAATTAATTTAAAATACAAAAAAAAAAAAAAATTCTGCCAGGTTTTAAAGAGTCAAACCACTGAGTTGATGTAAGACAGTGACTAAGTACCTGGAACTAGAATTTCAGTGCTAACTCCATTTTGGATAGTAGAAGTTTCTCATGTAGAACGACTGAAAATGTTTGAAATGAGTGTATGTTGAAGATATAATGCATGTGATATTTTAAGTACTGTGCATATTACTGATGTGATTTGAGTAAGCTGCACAAAAGTAATTTGGGATCATTCTCTTCCATTGACGCTTCTTTATAGGATGGGGTATTATATGGTCTACAAACAAGTGTACATCATGGAGCATAAAACAGTCTATAAATGTTGTCCAGGATGGACTAAAAAAGATGATGAACCTGGTTGCTTGCACTGTAAGTTGTGATTGGCTCCATCCAACATTGCGAGGTAAAGATAGAGAAATGTTTCTATCTGGCTGTATTTACTTGTTGACTGTCTTGTCTAATTGTATCTAAAGGTCATCTTTTCACATTCCTTTTTATGGAAATCCTCTTATCATTGAAGGAGATTTTTAAAACGATTTTTATTAAATGTATGTAGTAGCACCAGACATCTTTAAAATGACTAAGACATAGTATGCAAGGACTATTATTAGAACTTTGACATTCATAATTTATTGGTGTGTCTGCTGGCCTTCCATAGACTTGGCCTCACATTGGGTCCAGTTTAGTGCTACTGTAAGCAAATGTAGATTATCAGATATAATAGAGTTCTGCCTGTTTATACCAATACTTAATTTGGCCTCATGTCTCTTATTCTGCACCCTGCAATTATGTAGCACCGGTTTCATGCCATTCCTCCACAATAGCATTATCATTGTTAGATCTAGAACCTCCTCCACTATAGCTCTTATGTACAGATTTTTTTTTTTTGTATCTCTTTACCTCAGATTCTCCTTTTAATTTACTGTACCTCTGAAATCTCTTTACTTTGGCTATTCGACTTTTGGCTATAGAATATTTTAGCTTATGCTTCGTATGAGAATGACTAGAGACAATGTTTGTGCTCAGTGTACTAGATTCTTATGGTCATTTTTTTGGAGAGGTTGCTCCTTTCTGCATCAGGCTATTAATTCTGTTTTGTTTGCTTCTCTGTAAATCGTGCCGAAAATGCATTTTAAAATCAGTAACCAAATCTGAAGCATAAAAGTAATTTATTAAATTGTGAAAATGTAAAATACTTTTTCTTAGAAAAATGATGCAGACTCTCTGTGAATTCTTTAAGGCTTCTGAATAGCTGAACAAGACCTTAATATTCAATACATTCAAGACTCTTTTGATTCAGTTGGTTCTGTATTGTGCATTTGGCAGGCAGAGGCAGAAAATTGTCTCTCCATAGCTGTAACATAATCTATTAAGGTGTGTTTGTCATCTCTAGATTACACCACATCAGTTGGTCTACCCTTCCATCTCTGTGGACTCTGGTAACATTCATCTTGCCAAAATGTGCTTTCCACCATTTAAACATCTTAAAGTCAAACCACACCATTCCCATTAAAGTATCCCACACCCATAATCCGGTTATATTATTCAGTATTTTATTTTCCTTGACTGGGACATCATATCTGTATGAAATCTGGAAGAAGATTCTTTTTGCCCAGTACCTCTGGGCAATTCTAATTTAACTTTTTTAGTAAAAACCAAGCCTCTAATTCACATCCATTTGGAGGCTTCTATGAATGAGACTGTGACGGTCTGAGGTATTTGTTCTTTCTGAAGAGTTATATAATCAAGTTTCTTCTTTGCTCTTTGTTGTTTTTTCTAGTGTTGTGCTCTGTAGGCACTTGCTTCAATGGCAGGAAATGCTCTGAAGGAGGATCGCTGATGTGCCAATGTCCTGAGGGATTTCAGGGTCCTCGGTGCCAGTATGGTGAGCCAAAGCTTAAATTGCTTGCCATGTGTTTATAATGGTCCATATTGTTTTCAGGAGGTATTCAGATAAAATGAGCTCAACTAATATTTTATCATGAACACTAACCTGAGGTTACGTCTCCTGCTTTTTAAATGGTTATGCAGTGGATCCACATGTGCTCTGCATTGGCTTCCTTTTTATTCTAAGGTTGATTAATAATATAAACAAACAAAAAACCCAATTGGACTGATTCATCATGAGTCTAATACTAGTGAAAATCTCTATGCTAAAAAGATTGTAGAATCTTTGTCTACTGCTCACTTGGCAAATTGGATCCTTTTCAGAAGCAGCCTGACTGCTTCTTACTCGATCTTGCAGCTTTGGCCTTACCTTTGCAAATAGTGTGCACCCAAAACTCTTGTGTGAGTCAATGGCATTTTGGCAAATACAAGGAAGGTAGGAACTGGGTCATAGAAATATAATGATGGGAGGCAGTGATGATGTTTCATTAGGAAGACTGGCTTCACTAAACACTTCCTTAGTGTTCTATGAAATTGTTACTGAACTGCAGATCTCAAAGTAAAGACAGTGCACTTTTTGTGACTCTGGTATCATTGACCCTTTAATTGTGATATTTTCCCTCATTTGCTCCTTCATAATATTTGTTAATGGGTCCATCAGGAATTGGCGAGGTTCTGCTCTACTGTACACTAAGTATGTCAGTAGAGTATATATATATTGGTATTAAGTGCTCCAGGTTAACAGGGGTGTTTGGTTTCTTTAAGACAGTGTTTCAGAACAGGCTGTCTCTTAAGGTAAACAGATGTATAAATAATAGAAAAATAATGATTTCCATTCTATTTCAGTCTTCAAGGGATTACTCACATTGTGGTCTGTGCAAATACAACATTATGGCTGTGTCTAGACTGGCCACTTTTTCTGGAAAAGCAGGCGCTTTTCCGGAAAGCTTGCCAGCTGTCTACAGTGGCCGCTTGAATTTCCACAAAAGCACTGACGATCTCGTGTAAGATTGTCAGTGCTTTTGCAGAAATACTATGCTGCTCCCATTCGGGCAAAAGTCTTTTTCCGAAAAACTTTTGCGCAAAAGGGCCAGTGTAGACAGCAGAGATTTGTTTTCCGCAAAAAAGCCCCTATCGCGAAAATGGCGATCGGGGCTTTTTTGCGGAAAAGCGCGTCTAGATTGGCCACGGACGCTTTTCCGCAAAAAGTGCTTTTGCAGAAAAGCGTCCTGCCAATCTAGACGCGCTTTTCCGAAAATGCTTTTAACGGAAAACTTTTCTGTTAAAAGCATTTCCGGAAAATCATGCCAGTGTAGACATAGCCTATCTGAACTTTTAGATCTTTAAATTTTCCTCTTTCTAGACACATGGAAAGTAAGAAGAGTTGATGGTGCTTTTACACTGACAGAGTTGGATAGGTTGTAAATGTGGAGCCAAATTCTGCACCTTCACATTCTGGTGCAGATTTGAGTGGAAGCCATACAGAAGCTAGACTAACCTCACTTCATGAGCTCTATGCCTGCAGAAAGAATTTCTCACTTGATTGTTCAGAGAGATGACATACTCTGTCACCAAATCTTTTATTTAAAAAGGCATTCTAAAGTAATGGTCCAAACACTGTGACATCATTGCTGTAATAATGTAGGCCTTAGGGGTTCAATTATTCTCATTCAACTATATTTTCCCCTAATTTACATATATTGTTTAATGGGTATAAGTGAGGGAGAATTTTAATGCCTCTGCCTCACTCCATCTTGATTACGGGCCTTAATTTAAATGCAATATGCTCAAAAGTTAAATTTCAAATTCACTGTCTAGCTTGAATCATTCTTGTCCTATCGGCTATCTGCCTCTGCTGTACACTTGAACTGATATGGGGCTCTCTCAGATTTGACCTTGTATGGACTCACTGTAGTGGTGTGGCTTTTACTCCAGATGAGGAACAACAGCCACTCTTGAGTGAAGATAACGAGGCAGTCTGGGTTACAGCAGGCTACATCATCTGAGGGAGCTATGCAAACATTCAGCAACTGAAGGGACAAAGTGTCTATTTCACTGAATGAAGCCCTGTTATGGGGTCTGGTCACAAATGACATTTTTAATGCATCAGCATGCAAAAATGGAGCACTTAAATAAATAAATAAAATGGAAAATACTTCACAATGGAACTTCTGATGGTAGCAAAACTACAGAATGTTGTGGGACAAACTGTGGTTTCATGCCCAGTCTGCATTAAGGATATCTGCATACACATTTGGACAAATTACAAATGTATATGTGCTGAGCTGATGCAAAGCAGGGCTTATGCAAATTGTGTTTCTGAACTATGTTGACAGAGCTACACTGCAGAAAATTTCTTTCATGTAGATAGGGCCTAAATGACACCACTGTGAATCTGAAGTAATGGTGGTAACACCAGTGGAACATTGGTGTGTAACTGAGGGTACGCCTACATAGCCAGGCTAAAGTCAAATTGAGCTACTCAACTTCAGCTATGCCAATTACGTAGCTGAAGTCGAAATAGCTTAATTCGGCTTTTGATGTTGTCTACACAATAGGAAGTCAAAGGAAGAACACTCTTCCTTCTGACTTCCTTTACTCCTTGTAGAATTAGGGTTATAGGAGCTCAAGTAAGAAGTCCTCCAGATGGACATTATTTCAAAATAACAGCTTGTCGTGTAGATGCACACTATGTTATTTCAGAATAACGGAAGTTGTTCTGAAATAACACTGCTGTGTAGACATTAGCTGGATTATATTCATTCAGGCTATCTGAGAAGGGCCCAAAATAACCTTTACTTTGGATCTGCAACATATCAAACACAGCAAAAGTTAAGAAACTCTCAGAATAGCTTCAGCCAATACATGTATATATTTGAAAAACTGAAATGGAATACAAAACTAGTTCTGAATGCACTGCTTATCTTAAAATACCTAAAGCATAAAACATGAGAAGTTCTATGGCACCTGAGAGACTAACAAAAATATATATAGTATCATGAACTTTCATGGGCAAAACCACTTTATCAGATGAGCTGGAGAGGGATAACAGGAACCTAGAAAAAGAAGTGTGGAAAAAAAAAGGTACCTGTCAGTTGTAGGACCAATGCTAATGAAGCTAATTAAATGGGCTGGAAGTGTCCCATACTTAGCTAGCTATTAATGTAAAAATGAGTCGTTAAATGCAGAAAAGTCTATCCTTATGGACCACTTAACAACCCACACAAACTCATGATACTATCTATATGTTTGTTAGACTCTTAGGCCAGGTCTACGCTAAAGGGCAAAGTCATTTTAAGATACTTCTACTCCAGCTACATAATTGACGTACCTGGGTTTGCGTATCTTAAATAGTGTTTTGATGCCATCCACACAGCGGGAGGTCGACAAGAGCACACACTCCCATTGACTTCCCTTACTCCTCATGAGGAGCAGGACTACTGGCACCGACAGGAGTGCCCTCTCAGTTCGAATTAACAGGTCTTCACTAGACCCACTAATTTGAACCCCGGAAGATGGACAGTGGCAGCATAGATCTTCTCTGTCATGTAAACAAGCTGCTAGGTGCTCGTTGTTTTTAAAGTGACAGACTAACATGTTTTGTTGTTTTTAAAGGACTGCTCATTGTTTTTAAAGTGACAGACTAACATGGCTGCCCCTTTGAGACTCTAAAGCATTAAGCCATTCCCTAGAGCAGACCAGGCCTATGGAATTCCAGTGTGGGGGAGAGAAGGCCAACTCATGGGGCCAAAATGTGATTATGCACAGAGAGCTGGATTGTAAAAAGAGTGCAAGTTACTCCGCAGTTTCAACTTTTTACAGTTAGGTGGAGCTCTACCTTGATGTATCGCTTTATAATGATTTTTGAGTTAGCGAGGAATTTTGGTTCTTGTTTCCAATGTTGTAATACAGTAGCTGCTACAGTAGTCGATTTATAAATCAAATACTAGGAATGTTAAATTTCTATTAATCAGCGTAGTTGATGGAATTTCTAATTTGATTACTCGATTAGTCGATAAGAGGGAGGGAGGCAGGCAGGAGTGGGGACTGAAGGGTGCCTCTGCCTTCCCTGTCTATTCTCCCCTACACTGCAGAGATGGTGCTGGGGGAACTTGCTTTTAAACCTGCTTCCCCCAGCACCAGCTCCTTGCTGCCTCTAATATAGATGGCAGAATGTAAATAGACTAATAAGCCTAGATTTATCGAATAGTCAACTGTTTGACTATTCTTTTACATCTCTATTAAATACTAGAAGAAAAAAATCCATTCAGAAAGAATTCTCTGACCAACAGAAACAAGGTAATTTAGAGAATAAGTCATAGAATCATAGAATCATAGAACTGGAAGAGACCTCAGAAGGTCATCAAGTCCAGCCCCCTGCTCTAGGCAGGACCAATTCCAACTAAATCAACCCGGCCAGGGCTTTGTCAAGCCGAGACTTAAATACCTCTAGGGATGGAGACTCCACTACTTCCCTAGGTAACCCATTCCAGTGCTTCACCACCCTCCTAGTGAAATAGTTTTTCCTAATATCCAACCTGGACCTCTCCCACCACAACTTGAGACCATTGCTCCTTGTTCTGCCATCTGTCACTACTGAGAACAACAGCCTCTCTCCATCCTCTTTGGAACCTCCCTTCAGGAAGTTGAAGGCTGCTATCAAATCCCCCCTCACTCTTCGCTTCTTCAGACTAAACAGACCAAAGTCCCTCAGCCTCTCCTCATAAGTCATATGCTCCAGCCCCCTAATCATTTTGGTTGCCCTCCACTGGACCCTCTCCAATGCGTCCACATCCTTTTTGTAGTGGGGTGCCCAGAACAGGACACAATACTCCAGATGCGGCCTCACCAAAGCCGAATAAAGGGGAATGATGACATCTCTGGATCTGCTGGCAATGCTCTTCTTAATGCAACCTAATATGCCATTAGCCTTCTTGGCTACAAGGGCACACTGTTGACTCATATCCAGCTTCTCATCCTCTGTAACCCCCAGGTCCTTTTCTGCAGAACTACTACTTAACTGGTTGGTCCCCAGGTTGTAACTATGCTTGGGATTCTTCCGTCCCAAGTGCAGGACTCTACACTTGTCCTTGTTGAATCTCATCATATTTCTTGTGGCCCAATCCTCCAATTTGTCTAAGTCATTCTGTACCCTATCTCTACCCTTAAGCGTATCTACCTCTCCTCCCAGCTTAGTGTCATCTGCAAACTTGCTGAGGGTACAATCCATCCCCTCATCCAGATCATTAATAAAGATATTGAACAAAACCGGTCCTAGACCCGAACCTTGGGGCACTCCTCTAGAAACCGACCGCCGTCCTGACATCGAGCCATTGATCACTACCCGCTGGGCCCGGCCTTCTAGCCATCTTTCTATCCATCTTACCGTCCATTTATCCAATCCACAGTCCCTTAACTTGCTGGCAAGAATATTGTGGGAGACCATATCAAAAGCCTTGCTAAAGTCAAGGTATATAACATCCACTGACTTCCCCATGTCCACCAAGCCAGTTACCTCATCATAGAAGCTAATCAGATTGGTCAGGCATGACTTGCCCTTTGTGAATCCATGCTGACTATTCCTAATCACTTTCCTCTCATCCAAGTGCCTCAATATGGATTCCTTAAGGATCCCTTCCATGATTTTTCCAGGAACCGAGGTAAGACTGACCGGCCTATAGTTCCCTGGATCATCCTCCTTCCCTTTTTTGAAGATGGGCACTACATTTGCCTTTTTCCAGTCATCCGGGATTTCTCCCGATCTCCACGACTTTTCAAAGATAATAGCCAAAGGCTCCACAATGATATTTGCCAACTCCCTCAGTACCCTCGGATGCACTAAGTCCGGACCCATAGATTTATGTACGTTTAGCTTTTCTAAATAGTTCCTAACCTGTTCTTTACCCACCACGGGCTGTCCATCTTCATCCCATCTTGCATCACTTGGCGCAGAAGTCCAGGAGCCGACCTTGTCCGTGAATACAGAGGCAAAGAAAGCATTGAGTACTTCAGCTTTCCCCACATCATCTGTCACTAGGTTACCTCCTTCATCCATTAGGGGCTGCACACCCTCTCTGATCACCTTCTTCTTGTTAACATGCCTGTAGAAACCTTTTTTGTTATCCTTCACATCCTTAGCCAGTCGCAATTCCATTTGCGCTTTCACCTTCCTGATAACCCCCCAGTATTCTCGAGCTATACCTTTAAACTCCTCCCTGGTCATTTGTCCAAGTTTCCACTCTTTGTAAGCTTCATTTTTGTGCTTAAGTTCACCAAGGATTTCCCCTGTAAGTCCTGCTTAAACACCACAGGGATTCCCAATCAGTATGCTTATGAGATCTATATCCTATTTACAGACAAAATGTAGTTACATATATTGTGGTGTTCACAACCTTGACTTCTATTTTGTCCAGCTGATATCAGAACACTATCTCTTTAAAGTAGTTTTGTATCTAATATGAATGCATTATTAATGCCAATATATTATTAGCTATCAACTTTGAAAAATCATCGAAGTCAGAAGAGACTCCAGAATATTGGAAAAGGGCAAAGAGTGCCCATTTATAAAAAGGGAAACAAGAACAACCCAGGAAACTACAGATAATCAGTTTAACTTCTGTGCCAGTGAAGATAATAGAGCAAGTAATTAAGGAATCCATCTACAAACCTCTGGAAGATAATAAGTGACAGTAACAGCCAGGAGGGATTGATAAAGAACAAATCATGTCAAACCAATCTGATAGCTTTCTTTGATAGGAAGATATCAAGCCTTGTGGATAAGGGAGAAGAGGTGGACATAGTATGCCTAGACTTTAGTAAGGTATTTGACATGGTCTCGCATGAACTTGTAAATAAACTAGGGAAAAACAAACTAGAAGGGGCTACTATAAGGTGGGTGCATAACTGTCTGGATAACCATTCTCAGAGTCATTATTAATGGTTCACAATCCTGCTGGAAGGGCACAACAAGTGGGGTTCCCCAAGGGTCTGTTTTGGGACCAATTCTGTTTAATATCTTCATCAACGATTTAAATATTGGCATAAAGAGTATGCTTATTAAGTTTGCAGCTAATACCAAGATGGGAAGGGTTAAAAGTGCTTTGGAGGATAGGGTCAAAATTATCTGGACAAACTAGAGAAATGTTCTGAGGTAAATAGGATGAAGATTAATAAGGACAAATGCAAAGTACTCCACTGAGGAAGGAACAATCAATTTCACACATAGGCTACGTCTACATTGGCCGCCTATTACGAAATAGGCATGCTAATGTAGAACTTTGGAAGAGGCAAATGCGCGGGGGATTTAAATATCCCCCGCGGCATTTGCATTTTCATGGCCACCGCTTTTTTCCGGCTTGGAGTTAAGCCGGAGAAAAGCGTCCAGACTGGCGCGATCCTCCGGAATAAAGCCCTATTCCAGAGGATCTCTTATTCCTACTTGCAAGTAGTTACTTCTAATAGGCAGCCAATGTAGACACAGCCACACAGAATGGAAAATGATTGTCTAGGAAGGAGTACTATAGAAAGGGACTACAAGCTAGATAGGAGTCAACATGTGACACTTCTGCAAAAAAAGCAAACATGATTCTGGAATGCATTAACAGGAATCTTTGGAGCAAGACAGTAGAAGTCATTCTTTCACTCTACTCTGCACTGATTAGGCCCCAATTGGAGTATCGTGTCCAGTTCTGAGTACCACATTTTAAGAAAGATATGGAGAAATTGGAGACAGTCCAGAGAAGAGCAACAAAAATGATTAAAGGTCTAGAGAACATGACCTAAGAGGGAAGATTGAAAGAACTGGGCTTGTTTAGTTTGGAAAGGGGAAGACTGAGCGGGGACATAATAGCAAAGGTATTACAAGGAGGAGGGAGAAAAATTGTTCTCCTCTGCTTCTGATGATAGGACAAGAAGCAAGCGGCTTAAATTGCAACAAGGGAAGTTTAATTTAGGTATTAGGAAAAACTTCCTAACTGTCTGGGTGGTTAAATACTGGAATAAATGCCAAGGGAGGTTGTGGAATCTTCATATCTGGAGATTTTTAAGAGTAGGTTGGATAGACATCTATCAGGGATTATTTAGGCAGTGCTTGGTCCTGCTGTGAGGGTAGGGGACTGGACTTGATGATCTCTCAAGGTCCCTTCCAGTTCTAGGAATCTATCTTTTTTAATGGCCATTAAACCCAGTTCCCCCCTTCTACATACAACCTGTATGCAGAGCAAACTGTTTTAATTCCTAATCCTTTAGGTTTATTTGAAGTGTACCCACCATGTCCTAAGTTTTGTGAGGTGCGTTGAGAGGACCTGGGGTACAGTCAAAGAAGCATTGGTGGGTTAGAATATAAATTATTTATCGCACAGAACACTACTGTGGTGGAGCCATGGCAATCAAGAGCCTACTTAAATTGTGAATATTGGAATTGATTTACCCTGGTTCATACCAGGAGCTACACTTTGTGCCTCACCAGAGGCTGTTGTGCCCCAGAGTAGGGTTCCATGCTGGGAAAAGGATGTCTCTGTCCTAAGTGGTTCTAGTTGGGGAAGAAAGCTTTCAGCTGCATTTAGGTGTGTAGAGCCCTGCTAGTGAAAGCATCACACAGTGGCATCTTCCCTAGTTAGAATCTCAGTGCAACCATTGCCTCTCCCTTCTGCAGCTGCACAGGCCTGCTGTCAGTCCTCCACTGGTGAGGGGGTGAAGCAGGCACCTTGCACCATTTTCACTCTTCAGTTCAAGAAAGCTTCCTGCAGAAGCTCCTGCCGGGTAATCTACTCTGAACCCTAGAGTATATGATTCATTCGATTTGTTCAGCTCTCGCTCTTCCCATCATCTTGCCAGTCTGCAACAGGCTTCCAGCATCCATCTAAGTAGAACTCGTAGTGTCCCCCAGGGTGGGACAGTGTAGAGGGAAGAAACATCATATGGGGACTGGGCTTCAGTTTGGTTCCTCTGTAGAATGAGTTTGCAATATTGATTTCCCAGCCTTTCTGCTCTACACATGGCTATCTGGCCTGTTGTTCCCCTTGGCCCAACAATTGCTGAGCATCCACACATGCCATTAAGCTAATTGGGAACTAGTGGCACCCGTCCTCTTTAAAAATCAAGATTTTATATATGTGCTGCATCAATCTGTCCCACAGAAGGTTTGTAACAGATCAATGAGATGACTTCTGGTAGCCCTGGGTATTGTAATAGTCTATAACAGGGAGATCAACATTTGTAAGTCAAATGATTCTTCTAGAGATGTTAAACTGTGTTGCCTGCCTGCAACATGTGGCCATTTCTATGCTAAGGCCATATTAGTAATGATTCACATCACGAGAAGCTTGTGGAATTGTCAATGGAAATCTGTTAATTGCACATCATGTGTTTCATTAGGTAGCTTTGCTAATTTGCAGCATTAGCAGCAGTAAGAACTTAAAAGAAAAAAAAAAGATTTATCCCTGAAATGCCCAGCCTCTTCCTCTCACCATTCCAAGGATTCAGTAACAGATTGAGCTGTCTTTCTCACTGTCACTTGCCATTTATCTTGTAATGTATATGTCTGCAAGTTTTCATTGTAATAACAATCAGGGAGGGGTGGTTATATTGTGTGAAACCTGAAATCCCTTTTTTCTCAAAAATGTAATGGACAGGAGGGGGAGGGAAGGATGTTTTTTGTAATACAAAGAGAAATGATGGGAGCATTATGCTATGAATGCAGTTGTCTGCACCGCAAGTTTTATTGTCATTCACTAATTGTTACTGGTAATCTTGCATAAGGCTTGCTTGTCACCTGAACTGGACACCTATGTAAATTCAGCTTCAGTTTTGTCCTCAGATTATGTAGTAGGAGATGGAGCTACTGAAAACCATAAATTCTGCAAAGTGTGGGGATTTCATTTACTTATATAACTAATATGCAAAAATGGGGGGGCGGTGGTATCTATGCTCTGAGAGTCTCCTAAGTGTTCCATTACTGCACCATTAGTCATAGTCAATGATTCTGTAAAGCATCTTTCTGTAAAGTATCTTTCTCTGCCTTTGCGCACAGTTTAAAATACAGCGATCATGATTTAAAAGCCATTAAGAATTATAGTAATGCAAAATGGTAACATTGCCCAGAAGACCCTAAATAGGGATAGGCTCGGAAAAGGTAGACACTTCTTTAGAAGTGGTAGTATCTCAGAAAAGGTAGACACTTCTTTAGAAGTCTTCCCAGACTGGGAAGGGATTGACAGAGGTGGATTTTCAGGGAAGGGAGCTCTGTCTTTTAACGTGATCCACCCACTGATTAAGAAACCTTAAAAAGATGGGTGTGATATCCCTTGTTGGTGAGTGTTTAATGGAGTATCATCACCTCATGAGATTATACACTGGGTAAGGGTGTAATAAATTTTGCACTGTTTATTGGTATAGACAATTGCCACTAATGAGAAATATTCCTTTAACTTTGAAGGCACTGTGACCTGTTTGGTTAGGGTATTGGGTAGGGAGTCAGGATATTCTTGGCCTTGTCACTGGCCTGATTGATGACATTAAGCAAGTCATTTTACTTTTGTGTCTCAATTTCCCCATATAAAAATGGCACCACTTGTGAGTTCCTTTTTGAAATGACACATGCCATGCCTGAAGCACCTATATTCCTGTCACAAATAGGGCCATCATCAGAAACTGTAGCAATGGATTTCTTGGGTCTGCTGCCTAGTTGCAAAATGAGGTAACACTCATTTGTGGGAACAGTTATCTTTCATGGGTTAAAGCTCTTCTCATTGCTATATGGGAAGGTTCTAATTGCTGCCAGAGTTGTTTGTGTTCTCATTGCAGATTTGGGATCCCAAGTCCCACACAACTTCAGCCATGGGTGAAACTACAGAGTATGAATTGCTAAGAACTATATACAGTAGTTCCTAATTTAGCCCAGAGGGTGTGTATCTGTAGGACAGTGGTCTCCAACCTTTTTAAGCACAAGATCACTTTTTGAATTGTTCAGTCCAGGATCTATCTCAAACTCAAATACCTCTGCCCTGTCCCTTCGCTGAGGCTCTACTCTCCCACTCTGTGAAGATAAGGTACAGTGGAAGGGGACAGAGTGACTTCAATCCCCCCGTTCCCCTTCACCTCTCTCTCCCCCATTCTGCACAACAAGCAGGAGGCTCCCCGGTAGCTCTGGGGCTCTGGGCAGGAACAGCAGGGCAGTAGGGGGAGGGGCAGCTGAAGTGCAGGCCCTTGCTAGCCTCCTAGCCAAGATCACCTGTTAGAGGTTCCAAGATCTACCGGTTGATCCTGATCTACTAGTTGGTGACGACTGCTTGTAGGACCATGTTTCTCAACCAGTCGTACGAATACCCTCAGGGATACTTGAAAGAAGTCTGGGGGGTACGTCAACACAACTGAAATTTGGAGAAAACCAAATATTTGTTTTAAGTTTTACAGCACTTGATTATTTCTGTGCTTTTTACACCCAAACATTGCCCGCCCGGCTACGATTAAGTTGTTTAAACAAATGTGTGACAATAGTAGAAAAAAAATTGTGTCTGAAAACTAGGTACTGGGGATACTTATAATTTTTTTTAAAAGGGCTACTATATAAAAAAAGGCTTAGAAACACTGCTGTGGGAGGATCAACGCTGTTGTCCTTGTTCACAGATCCTTTAGCCCAGTACACACAATGTCCCTTCAAGATTATCTACTCCTTTTTGGCAGTGAGTGACTTCCATCTCTGTATTACTAAGCAATATCCAGTGATCATTTGGGGATATGTACAAGGTATTGCATTACCTCCCTTCTTCCATAGCCATGTGGGTGGCTTATATTCTTTATGGCTTCAGCTCTTGTGGGTGACAAGACTTCCTAATTAACATATAAGGTATTGCGTGGTTGTTTCTTCCACAGCCTTGTTTCTTGTGCCTCTTGCTGCGTTGATCTCTATTTCCCGCCTTATTGGAGGTGGAGGGAGGGGGGAGGAGGAGAGGGAGAGAACCTGTTTCAGTGACTGATGTGTTCCTTAAATCAGCAGCCCTCAAGGTCTGATCATACTTTGCCAGGTTCCATTTCTTTAAAGCTCTTAAGGAGTCTGCAGGATTGCTTTTGCCCCTAGGCCTTCTTTCATTACTGTCATGGGGCAGCATCTTCCTCCCTAAATTCTGAGTCTCTTGAGGCTGTCCATACCACCTGCTCGCTGTACTACATGGTGCCCATTGTTAGCAAGGTGTCCCTGCCCTAATAGAATGATCTGTGACTTAAGCCCTTCCTTTGAGGACATCCTAACATGGAGGCAGAGGGAACTCAATAATGACCCTGGATGCTCAATAAAATAACATCATAATAATGATGTTCAAATTAGTATGTCTGGAAGACTCTTGATATTAAACCTATCATCTCCAGTTTTAGTTCTTTTGCAGGAAAAATTTTCCCTAATTTCCCATGTAAATGTGTCTTGTCAGAACTGTAAAACGCTCATGACTTTAGATTATTTTTCCACCAAGAAAACAGCTGTGTAGTCAATAAATAGTGAAACATAAAAGAGATTCCAGCACAACCATGATAGTGCAAAGAGATTGTTCTGAAGAGACAATTTTTTCCTGGTACAGAGTCAGTGCTGTTAGGTGTTAGAAATGGGCTTAACTACAAAGATCATATTCAAATCTCAGTTTCTTCAAAGTCTGAATAAAGCGATTTAGCCCATCCTGTGGTACTGACTACTGTATTTCCCCTTGATCTAATATGTGTAGTATGCTAAGGCCATATCTCGATTTGCAGGGAGATTGACACTGCAGAAGTCTGCGGAATCTTCCAGCGTTCAATTTAGCAAATCTAGTTAAAGCTTGCTGGATCGAATGCTGACGGTCCCCTGGTCAATGCTGATAGTCCTTACTGTCACAAGGAGCAAAGGAAGTCTCCAGGAGTGTTTCTCCTGTCAACCTCTCGCTGTGGAGACAGGGCCAAGCTCAGTTTAAGGTACATCGACTCCAGCTATGTTATTTCCATAGCTGGAATTGTGTACCTTAAGCTGACCTTCTGGGTGTCTGGCCTAAGACAGTGTGATGAGGAGCATCTTGTTATTGTACCGGTAGAGGAGAATCCAAATCCCCTTCTGGTTGTGGAAATTAGTTGCCTCTTAAAAAAATGATAAACTTCTAAACTACACAATCGCCGTTCACATGGACTGTCATTCACTTGCATTGGAGATCAAGGATGGACCTAGCAATTGTTCTGATGACTAATGTCATGAATCACATTAGCGTAGCTGTTTAAGGAAGTTTGCTCTGTCACTGCTTGTGCAATAATCATTTTGAGGATGGCCCTTTAATGCCCAGTGCTGCCAGTCATTAACAGTAATTTAAGGAACCAATTTCTATCTTAATATCTCAGTTTCTGATTTCATAGAAAACAAGTTGCTTGTGTAAGTTTGAGTTTTGTTGATCAGTTGTGTAGCCAATTGGTTGATCACACTTTGGTTCATTGTAAAATACACTCGAGACCAAATAACCAAAGTTACAGGTTTCTAACTATGGTACAGGAAAAAGATTCTGTGTGACAGCTATGTGGGATGGCCCTCCAGACACTGTTTTGTTACATTCACTTTATACAGGTGTGCTTCTGAATGGGGATGTAAGCAACTAGTCAAGTAGTCAACTACCCGATAAGCCTAGGCTTATTGGGTAGTCGAGTCACTACTTGCTTCCCCCCTCCCTTGCTGCCTGTGTATCAGAGGCAGCAAGCAGAGGAGGGATGGAAAGCAGGAGCCAGCTTAAATGCCATTTACCCCCCAGCACGTCTCTGCAGTGCAGTGGGGAGGAAGGGACAGAGGAGGCAGAGGTGTAGCAGTTCTGGACTGGCAGGAGCCAGGACTCCTCAGTCCTGGCTCAGGCAGGGTCCAGGACCACCGCGCCTTTGCATTTTAAATGTAGTCAGAGCTGCTCGGCTCTTACTGCATTTAAAATGCAGAGCTCCTGTGGGGGTAGTTTGGGACCGGGTATGAGCAGGACTGACTGCGTCCCAGACCTATCCCTGTTCAGCTCTGCAGTTTAAATGTAGTAGGAGCCCAGGTGCCTGCACTTCTGGCTCCTGCTACATTTAAACTGCAGAGCCGCAGTGGGGGCCCTCATCAGCAAATCTACACAATTAGTCAGTTACCCGCTTCTTATCATCCTTCTTTATGAAGTTACATTCCCAAAGCCGTCTTTTTTTATACCCTGCTTTTAATCTCTAAAAGGATTTTAAGCATTCACTGAAACGTGAGTTAATAAATCAGCTTTTTACCTTGTTTGTGTACCCCTTTGTCTTTTTTGTTATGAATCAATGTCATTCAGGTACTAAGGGACATGAAGACACTTCCTAGGTCTGTGTGAGGAAACTCTTTACCTGCTGCTATGAGGAAATAACTCACAGCATTAGGAATATGATTTTCCTATGTATTCAAGCCAAGGCTTACTTCAGTTAATGCAAGCTATTATGGGACACTTTGTATGTATAAAAGATTATAGTAAAGGTACAGGCCAATTTGGGCTATATAACCGTTGTTGTGATGTTTAATAATATGTATATTTCAGATTGTATTATTAGCATATGTATGCTAGGCCATGTATATTAATCAGCAGTCTTAAACAGCTTGTCTGTGAAATTAGATAGATCATTACACATGACAATTATGGCAATTATTGGCTCTTAAGACCCAGAGATGTAGAGATTTAAGAATTCCCTAAATATTTCTTGTGTCTAGAATTGTTTCAACTTTTTGAAGGGTTTAGAATGGCTTTCAAGCTATTCTGAAAACTCTGTTCTGAGCTTTCTCTAGCCAGTTTAGGTATCTTTATGTTATGCAAAGACTGGTTATTTTGACAGCAGAGATGATACGTTTTGTTCTATCATCTCCCCGTGACCTTATCTTAGCTTTCATTTATCACAAATGATTTCCTGTTTGAATTGCAATTGCTATGAGAAGGCATTGTTGAGATGCCTGTGTTACATATGACATTCTAGAAGAGTGAAAGTGAAATTGTGAATTGGGCAGGAATGTAAATTTTTTCTGGTCAGGGAGTGTGAAGCATGGTAAGATTTTCTGATAGGGAGGTCTGAGTTTAGGGGATTAAATTGAGGCTGGCATGCATGATGTTTTTGGATCTGAGACTTGTCTGAGACTTGATAGCAGGAAACAAAAAATGTCTGCAACCTCTCTCCTTCCCTTGTAGCTGGTCACAGTTACAATCTAGGAATGGATAGTACTGATCTGCTACTTACACTGAAAATAGTATACACTACTGACAAAGGCCCTCATCCTATATTCCTTATGCTGATCAAACTCCCATTGACAGCAATTGAATTTATATAAGGGATTGGATCAAGGACATAGGCATGGCACTGTTTTGGTGCTGAACTGACCTATACATTCTGCTACCACATGGCAATACAGGCAGTCTCCGGGTTACGTACAAGATAGGGACTGTAGGTTTGTTCTTAAGTTGAATTTGTATGTAAGTCGGAACTGGTACATATTGTAGGGGAAACTCTAGCCAAACATTTCTCCAGAGCTCAGTTTTATTCTCCCACACCTCACTTCCCTCAGTTCTTTATTCTCAAGCTTTATTCTCAAGACCCTCCTTCCAGCCGACAGCGGGGGGTGTTGGAGCTGCCCAGGGGCGTCCGCGGGGCCAATGGACCCAAAGCTGGCAGGGCGGGGTGCCTCCCCCACTGTCGCCGCCTCCAGCGGCACGGGGGGCGCTTCCCCCCAGCAGACCAGGGAGACGCGGAGCGGCTTTTCTCGCCGCGCAGGACGCGGGTGGCGGGCTAGGTAGTTCAGACTAGGTAACGGTTTCACGAGGAGTAACGGTAGTTCGGACTAGGAAGCCTAGTCCGAACTACCTAGTCTGTTCCGCGTGTAGCCGCGCGGCACGGAGTCCGCAGTAGCGGACATTTAAAAATGGTGGCGCCCGGCTTTATGCAAATGAAGCCCGGGAAATTCAAATCCCGGGCTTCATTTGCAACTCCGGTTGCCTACATTACCACCCTAGTTCGAACTAGGGTGGTAGTGTAGACATACCCTAACAAAGTAATTAAAATAAGCTCTCAGGCTTGTCTTTTGAAAGTGTTGTGCAGATTTCCTTTGAGGATGAGAACTGATAGGTCAGATACATAGTAATCTCTTTTATGAAAAGTGTTCACCCACAGGTGATAGGGTATTTTCTGTCATTTTTCCTGTTTGAATTCATGTGAGAAGGTTCTTCTGACGAAATGGGTCTTTGCCCACGAAAGCTCCAACACTTCAGTTAGTCTATAAGGGTATGTCTACACTGCCACCCTAGTTCGAACTAGGGTGGCTAATGTAGGCATTCAAAGTTGCAAATGAAGCCCGGGATTTAAATATCCCGGGCTTCATTTGCATCTTGCCGGGCGCCGCCATTTTTAAATCTCCGTTAGTGCGGACTCCGTGCCCGCGGCTACACGCGGCACGGAGTAGGTAGTTCGAATTAGGCTCTCTAATTCGAACTACCGTTACTCCTCGTGTAACCAGGTATACCAGTAATTCGAATTAGAGAGCCTAATTCGAACTACCTACTCCGTGCCGCGTGTAGCCACGGGCACGGAGTCCGCACTAATGGGGATTTAAAAATGGCGGCGCCCGGCAAGATGCAAATGAAGCCCGGGATATTTAAATCCCGGGCTTCATTTGCAACTTCGAATGCCTACATTAGCCACCCTAGTTCGAACTAGGGTGACAGTGTAGACATACCCTAAGGTGCCACAAGACTTCTCGCCGCTTTTGCAGATTCAGACTAACACGGCTACCCCTCTGATATGCGAGAAGGTTGTGACTGTCTGGTTTCACTTTCGCAGTTGTTCGAACATTTAGTGCATTGCATGAGGTATACAGTAATTAATCGTTTAACATGTGCCTGCTTAACACGTTTTCACAATAGCACGTTTTTTTTTAGGGAACTTTTTCAAATAACACGATCGTCCCCGAAATAACACAAAAATAATCAAGTGGTGGACTACTTTGCGTGGCGGTATAAGTTGGTGAAAACAGTGGTAATATGCATGAGCGGATGAATACGTGTGGTCACAGCGCTCCTCCGCTCACTCATGTGTTTTATCTTTGTGTTTTAACAAACCACAGTGACTTGTGTTGCTAGATATCTAATGTTGATGTTGGCAACCCAGAACCAACAAAAAATTGACTTTGCCACCACCACCTGAAATGCAACCCCCACCTTCTCCATTATTTTTAATGGGAAAATTGACCCCGCATAGCACATTTTTGCTTAGCACGAACATTTTCAGAAACGCATCTGTAGTGTTAAATGAGGAATTACTGTACTGCATGTACCTAGGGAACATCTTTGTGTGGTCTGAAAGCTTATCTGTTTCATCAATAAAAGTTAGTGCAATAAGACATTACCTCATCTAACTTTCCTGTCTAAGAAAAACAGAGTTATGTGAAGTCAACAGGGAAAACAAACAATGGAGGGAACGAGCTTTGCCTAGTGATGCAATTCAGAACGTTTATTGGGCTGTGACCGGAAGACAAGACGGACACTTTGCCATCTATTCATCTTGAAGGTGTGAGGTGTTCATGAAATGTTTAGATCCTAATTTTAACTGGAAAGTAACAGGTCTATCAAACTGAATTCTTGAAAGAAAATCTACCTTATTTAATAGAGCTATGTCTACACTACCAGGTTATTTTGAAATAACTTCCCAGTGTAGACATGCCCTATGAACAGTAACTATGGCTAACTGTAGATATAGGATTGCATTTTTTTTCTTTTATGTGTAAACATTTCTCTTTCTACTTATCCCTTTACTCACTCAAAACTTTTGAAGATAAATGTCTGGCTGTTTCACTAGAAATATTTCATTGCTATGACTGTTATAAGTGACCTGAGCCTGAATAGTTGAGCTCTGTGTACTCTGTTCTGAGAAGGGCAGCTTACCTGGTAATTCCTGTGGGTCAGGTTGCAGAAGTTGCACTTTACCTACTGTTTATCTACAAAGAAAAGTAAGGGCTGATAGAGCTCTGAGGAGCAGATTTAGGCTATGTCTACACTACAAAGAAAAGTCGGAAAAAGATACACAAATTGTGAATCGCAAGTTATGTATCTTTTTCTGCTTTTCTTTTGAAAGAGGCTTTTCCGAAATTTGGCGTGTCTACGTGGAGCCAAATTTTGGAAAAACCTTTTCTTTCAAGCCATCCCTTCTTCCTCGTGAAACAAGGTTTACAGGGATGGCAAAAGAATTTTTTCCGAAAAAGCATATGCGTTCCTTAGACGTGGCTTAGCTTTTCCGGGAAAAGAGCTGCGATCTAGATGTAGCCTTAATGTAGTCAGGGCACACTGAGAAATCTAGAGGAAGGAATAATATGTACAGTTTTTTATATAAGTTTTAATGTCTTGTGCTCACACTTTTAGCCTTTTAAGAATTGAGCCATATTGTCAGTGTATTTTAATATCTTAGGCTCTTTTTAAAAATAAAATAAACACATGAGAGAGAATATATGATGATGTCTTGTATTTTATCAGCATGTGTTTGATATGGTCTCATTATTAATGAGTGTCTGAGTCAAAAGTGAGATATGAAGGTCATTGCAAGTAAGTGCTAATTAAATTTTTATCCTACACCATCATATTTCAGGAATGCTTTAAATTAATAAAATAAATGACAAGATTCCATGCAGAAAAGAGATAATGCTTTACAATGTCCTAATCTGCTACGCTACTTCGAATCCTCACAACCTTTTCCGTAGCACAACTCCAGTGTTCACTGCACTTCTGTGTGCTCCTTTAACCAATTACATCGTTCATGGGTTTCACAAATGAATGCTGATGAAGGATCTCAAACCAATAGGCGTATCCCTACCAGAAGTGATGGTGACTGAGCCGGCCAAATTTAATTTCTCAGAATGCCTGTTTTAAACATGGAGGGTAATTTCTGAAATGTTGATATAGAACAGTCTTGGGCAGAAAGAACAGAGCTATTTCTCTGGAAACAGCTAGTGATTCAAAAGCAATTGATTATGTAAATCTGGTTGGAGCACTTGGGCAGTGGATCTCAAAGAAATGATCTTCAGTTCACACAAAATCATCCCTGTGTCCTTATTCCCCAGCACTTACCTGGTCTTGCTGTCTTCCTTCACCCGGAGCTGAAATTTGGTTGTAAATCTCTTCCACATTCTGGTACTTCTATTTGAAAATTTAGGAGAGCAGGTCTCTGGATAAAGGATGTGACAGTGTTATGAGTGTGACATCCTACCTCTTGTAGATGGAAATTCCTTTCAGCCTTTATCTTTTGCCCTAGTGGTCACCCCAATACCTTTAGGAAATACCCAGTACCTAGATGTCTTCTGTCTAGAAATTAGTTTCCTAAGGGTTAATGTTTCTCAGAATTCCTTTGCATAAATAGTACTTCACATTTAACAACATTCCTTAGCTCTGATGTTTATTTCATCTAAGAGGGGCAAAGAAGTTAATTACTTTGTCTGTCTAGAAATGGAGAGAGACTCACTAACAACCACTAGACATTACTGCTCACTTCAGTATTACTGAACTCACAGTAGTGGCAGCTGGACTTAATTATAAGTTTGCAACCCTGTGGTTTTAGCAGCAGCTGCTGAAAAATGGATAATGCAAGGAGCCTTGGAAGCCACTCACATTAGAGATAAAACCCTTGTCATTCACTGAGACAGCCAAATGAACAAGTATTAAAAAGATCAAAGATGTACCAAGGGACAGTTTGTTTTTTGTCTATTTGGCTCTCATTCTGATATGTTGGTTATATGTTATAGCACTATTTTTCTAAAAGGACAAGATTTTTTTTTTGTGAGAACCGATTTTTGAGAGTCACTTTTTAAAAAAATCTTCAGGGGTAGCTGATTTAGGGTATGTCTACACTACAGCGTTATTTCTAAATAAGCCATTTCGAAATAGCTTATTTCAAAATAATGCGTCGATACACAAAATGCATTTCGAAATAGCTTTTTGCTATTTTGAAATAGCACATCCACACTGAGTGGACACTGAATCGCATTTAAGGCCGGCTGGAAACAGGTCCGGCAGGGCATCAGGTCAGGAATTACTTTGTGTGGCTCCTGCCTGAGGTTATCTGAGGCCCGTGCTTAAAGGGACTCCACCCTCTCCCCGCCGCCCCAGACAGCAGTTCTCAGGTTTCCCTGCTTGCTTGCCTACCTTGATGAGGGACAGCAAAGCATTTTGTCTCTGCGTGCTCTGGTTGCTCTCACTCGGGACACCACAGCACTTTGCAACATGGAGCCAGAGCTGCCCCTGGGCACTCTGGTGCTTCTCGTGGACGTGTTGCTGCGAGCCTGGCTGCACTTTCTGCAGGCTGTCATCTGGGAGGTCCATCGGAGGCTGTCAGTATCCAGGAGGCCCTGTGTGAGAGCTTCCACCCTGACGAGCATTAACAGTCTCCCTGGTCTGCCCCCACTGGGGGCTTGTGCCTCATTCCTCCCTCGTGTCCTTCCACTTACTCCCCCCCCCCAAGCCTGCCTTCCTGATGTAAAATAAAATACACATTTTTTAATGAACACAAACTGTCTGTATTTAACAAAACGGGGGGGGGGGGGAATGAAACTCTGGTGAGACTGGGGAAAGGAGGCGGGAGAGGGGAGGAGAAACCTGGGAGGAGGGAACTGGAAGGGGGAGCAGAAGCTCAGAGGTGGGGGTCTTGCCGGACCAACTTGATTTTCGTGCGAACCTGCTCCTGGGTTCGCATTTGGCCTTTGGTGGCCAGGCTGGCACCTATCTTCCTGTAGACGGTCACATTCCTCCATCTAGTGTGGAGATCATGGATGTTGGGGGCATCCCCCCTAAACCTGAATAAGGTCCATGATCTCTGCCCTGGACCAGGAAGGCGCTTGCCTTCCCCAGGCCCTGGCAGGCTCTTGGGAGCTGGCAGACTGCTCCTGGGGAGCGGTGGAGGGCTGGCTACCAGTGGCTTACTGTCTCATATTGTGGGGCCACTGAGACAGGGGCAGTGACTGTTGGCTCTGGGCTGGTAGGCTTGGAGCTGGCACAGGCACTATGGACAGAGTCTACCCCTTTAAGGGCTCCGAGGAGGAGGGAGAGGAGTGTTCTTGGTTGAGGCTGGAGTGGCCACCAGGGCACCTTGGGAAGGCTGGAGGCCCCCTATTTCGAAATAAGTGTCTACACAGCACTTATTTTGAAATAGCTATTTTGAATTTGGTGTTATTCCTCGTAGAATGAGGTTTGCTAAATTCGAAATAAGCACTCCGCTATTTTGAATTTATTTCGAAATAGCAGTTGGGCTGTATAGACACTAGGAAAGTTATTTTGAAATAATGGCTGTTATTTCAAAATAACTTTGCTGTGTTGAAATACCCTTAGGGTATGTCTACACTACCCTCCTAGTTCGAACTAGGAGGGTAATGTAGGCATACCACACTTGCAAATGAAGCCCGGGATTTGAATTTCCCGGGCTTCATTTGCATAAGCGGGGAGCCGCCATTTTTAAAACCCCGCTGGTTCAAACCCCGTGCAGCGCGGCTACACGGGGCTCGAACTAGGTAGTTCGAACTAGGCTTCCTATTCCGAACTACCGGGACGAGGTGGAACGAGGTGTACCGGTAGTTTGAAATAGGAAGCCTAGTTCGAACTACCTAGTTCGAGCCCCGTGTAGCCGCGCTGCACGGGGTTCGAACCAGCGGGGTTTTAAAAATGACGGCTCCCCACTTATGCAAATGAAGCCCGGGAAATTCAAATCCCGGGCTTCATTTGCAAGTGCGGTATGCCTACATTACCCCGCTAGTTCAAACTAGCGGGGTGGTGTAGACATACCCATGGTCTGTAACTGGAAAAATGTAAACAGCAAATAGTCTAGTAGTTCCTTAAAGACTAACAAAACATGTAGATGGTATGAGCTTTCATGGGCACAACCCATTACTTTATCTGAAGAAATGGGTTTTGTGCCCATGAAAGCTCATGATACCATCTACATGGGTTTTTTTTTTTGTGGCTATTAAAAAAAAAATAATCCGAAAACAGCTAATTGCTGAAAAGTAAAACATATGCAGGCAAATGGATCGGCTAGAAAATAATACCAATTATGTTGGACTTTGCAAACATTGCCAACTCCTTGTCACAATCCTGTGAAGTGAAGTAGTATTATCCCTGTTTTATGCAGTGTAATTGTAGCTATGTCAGTCCCAGAGCACTAGAGAGAGAGAAGATCAATGAGATTATATTGTTTAAGTTAGTACAAGTTTGACAGATGAGGGAAAGGATAAGTGACTAGCTCAAGAGTACACAAGTCCTTGATCCCCATGTGACCAAAATAGAACACTGGATCCATTCTTCACCTTTCTCTTATCCCCATCTGTGCTGCAAGTATCAATGACATGTGGAAGACATGTCTTCAGTCGTCTTCTCTGCAACAGAGGTGACTGGCCCAGGTTTAAGGGAAAAGCCTGTTGATTGAGAACTACAATATCTAGTGGGTGAGAAAAGCTGTTAAATCTAGATGTTGCCCAGTCTAACAGGATTGAGAGTTTAGACTGCATGCTTACATTTTCTTTTAGTAACCATGCTGCCTTTTTTTCCTGTCTCATAGTCACTTAAAATCTACCTTTAATAGTCAATAAACTTGTTTTACTGCTTACTTTTACCAGCAAGTTTGCCTGGAGTGTTTGGTAAGTTTGCTCAGGTTTTACAAAGGCTGGTGCATATCCACTTTTCACTGAAGTGGTGAACCAGTTAATGAATTTGCATTGCTCAAGTTGAGCAGTACTAGGTGATATATTCCTGAAGCACAGTTCTGGGACTTGGGGTGGGGGAGGGTTGAATGGGACCTGAGTGATTTATGAGTGGCTCTGAGAGCATTCATGCAGAATAGCTAGACTCCGCATACTGTTGTGATCTCTCAGCACAGCACCAGGAGGGGCTTTCTCTCTGCTTGGTCACTAGCAAAGTACTGAGAGAGATCGTGCAGGCTAAGGTTAAGGAATCACAGTCAGTGTTCCCTATAAGATGAACACTTGGGCAGCCTCCCAGGAGAGATTCAAATGCTGCCCAGTTGATTAGCAGAGCACCCAGAGCTGGCAGCATTAGTGTTTATTGAAGGTGTACAAAATTTATTCCCCACATGGCTTGAAAAAAATAGAGGGAACATCGGTCACACAGTACCCCAGTCTCAGCATCACCTTTAGATCTTGATTCATTGAGACAATTTTATGAAATGCTATAAATTGCTGCATAGCACATACACATGGGACCTAAATTCTTCCTTTGAATGTAAATTTTGAACTCCTATTTAAAAGCCAGTCAGTTTTGAAATCAACATCCTCCCCTATTAGGAGCTGTGTGTGTATTTGTGGGTAGGAATTTGTTCCTATATTTAACTAACTGAACTTCTTTCCCTACATGTAACAATCTCTGTTTTACATTCTATTTGGTGGAAGACTAAAAGAAAGGAGAAATGCACCAGTGAAGAACTGGGATAGGCTCAGGATAAGTGGGCCTGCTAAATGTCAGTTACTGAAATCTACAAATGCAGGGTTGATTTACCTCTGACATAAACAGAGCCAGCGTTCCCTCTAAGCTGTGCGCCTGCGCAGCCGGTGCACAACAAATTTTGCACCCGTGCTCCTCGCCTGCAGAGCCGCACTCAACACCACTCATTTCCCGTTGGACCAGTGGTGGGACGGCAGGGCCGTGTGATGGCGGAAAGGCTGCCCTGCCCCTGTTTGCTTCAGCTAGAGCTGGGGCGTGGTGACACTGTCCCTGCGGAGGCAGCTTTACCAGTTCCGGTTCCACCTATAGCAGGCAGGATGCCGGGGGCTGGTGGGGCTGTGTAGCTGGGGGTGGCTGCTTGGGTGGCCCCTGCTGGCCCTGGAGCCACAGTGTCGCCGGGGGAGGCTGCTCAGGCAGCCCCAGTTGGGGCCGGAGCACCACATGGTTAGGGCTGGCTGCTCGGGTGCCAGGGCTGGCTGCTCGGGTGGCCAGGGCAGCAGATAGAGGCAGCAGGGGGAAAGCAGGCAGCACCCTGGAGACAGTGCTGTGGGGAACCAGCTTTTAAGCTGACTCCCCCCAAAACCAGCTCCTGTTCCCCCTACTTGCTGCCTCTCACAGAGGCAGCGGGGGGGGATGGGGATGACGCGTGGAACACAGGGCCAGTGGGAACTCAAGCAGTCCCCCACTCACACTGGTTCCCACTGCGGCCACTTCAGCCTCTGAAATGTACAAGAGCCGCAGAGGAGTGGGGGACTGCTTGAGTCCCCTGCTTGCCCCGGGCTCCCTGCGGCACTTCAGCTTTTGAAATGTACATTGTAAAGGCTGAAGTGACCTCAGTAGGAACTGGCATGAGTGGGGGTGGTGGAGGGTGGAGACTGCTTGTGTCCCCGCTCGCGCCGTTTCCCCACTGCACCCCATCCCCCCCGGAGATGGCTCTGGCTCCTGCTACCCTCTCTTGCTGCCTTTCTCTGATAGCGGGGGGTGGAGGGGAATGACTAGTTGAGTCACTACTCATCTATCTGATAAACTTATACTTACTAGTCGCTTACATCCCAGGCTGGCCAGGGGTTGGGCATCCCTCAGCTCCGCTTTCTCCCCTGGCAAGCAGCTTCCTGGGGGGCAGGGAGGAGGGCTGAGCAGCCCAGTCCTGGGCCCATTCCCTGCAAGGAACCACTGAAGGAATGGGCAGCCCATATCCAGCCTCCCTCCCCCCCGCCAGAGAGGAGCTGCCACCTCATCAACCTCTCAGCCCCCCCATGCTGGCTTCCCCCTGCCCTGAATCCTGCAATCCCTCGTCCTGAGCCCCCCAACTTTCCTCCGCGCCCTGATTCCTGTACAGCAGGATCATGCCCTCTTGATAATTATCCCTTGGTTTAGTATTTTTTTTTACATAATTTAAATTTATATATGTGTGTGTGTGTGTGTGCGTGTTAGAAAGTGGTGGTGCCACAGTGGCACACATCTGAACAAATGCACATGTGGGTGCAGAAGACACAAATCACTCCACTCACAGATGGGAAATCTTAGAGGGAACACTGA
Source organism: Pelodiscus sinensis (assembly GCF_052426305.1). Classification (NCBI taxonomy): domain Eukaryota; kingdom Metazoa; phylum Chordata; order Testudines; family Trionychidae; genus Pelodiscus; species Pelodiscus sinensis. The sequence continues at coordinate 18,710,374 of NC_143061.1, read as the reverse complement.
GTAGAGCCCTGCAAATTGGCTTTATATCTGCGGGTATCACATCTGTGGATGTGGCCATCCTCATTTTTGCGGCTACAAACGTGGATTCAGATACAAATTAGGTATCCATGCAGGGCTCTAGCCAGAAGCATGTGCGAATCCATTCATGTGGCTGGAGCTAAGCTTCTTTACACCACTTTTGAATTTGTTCATGCTTGATCTCTGTCCCATCACTGATCCCAACCTTTTGCTTTATCATATGAAATAAAATAAATTTAGAACACTCACTCCCCCCCCCCCCAAAAATGCTGCTGATGCATATAGAAAAGTAAAAATTGAAAAGCTTTAAAAGAAACTCAGTGTGGCCTCCTCCTCCTCCTCCTTGTATTCTTGATAGTTTAGGCTGGCAATCCATTTATCATGACAATCATTCGTTATCCTGCCAGCCCTTAGGCATTATCATTTAGTTTGACAAGCAGATAATAGAGAAAGTTGAAACGTGCAGAGACTGATGAACTACGGTGTATGACAAACTAGTTCCCTTGTTTGGGTTTTCTTTTGGCTGAATTATTTATCTGGGCAATTAAATTACATTGAATTTTTTTTAAAGTGTCTAGTAATGAAACAGTGATAGACCAAATAGAAATTGAATTAATCAGCTGGTGAATTGCAGCTTCCTCTGTGATGGAAAGTAGAAGCTCTTCAAATCTGTAATGAATAAGGATAGGACAGTACAAGTTAGAAAATTGAGTGAAGGACACCATGGCGCTGGCAGACCAGGTGCCAGGTTGTGTCAAAGCTCAGGGGCTCATTGAATCATGACAGATAAATAGCTGCAAGTCATTAGTGTTTATAAGAATGTGTTCAGCATTTGCACTTTATGTAATGCTTGTTGGATACTGCATATATTAATTTTACTTATTATATCTGTGTCCTATGGTATAACATTAAGTTGAGTGTTTTGCATTGTAAACATGTGTACTTGTTTGGAAGTTTCAGGGGGTAGCCAAGTTAGTCTGTACGGGTATGTCTACACTGCCACCCTAGTTCGAACTAGGGTGGCTAATGTAGGCATTCAAACTTCCAAATGAAGCCCGGGATTTAAATATCCCGGGCTTCATTTTCATGTTCCCAGGCGCCGCCATTTTTAAATGCCCAGTAGTTCGAACTACCTGCCCACAGCTACCCGCGGCACGGACTAGGTAATTAGAATTAAAGCTCCCAATTCGAACTACCATTATTCGTCTTGCAAGGAGGAATAACAGTAGTTCGAATTGGGAGCTATAATTCTAACTACCTAGTCCGTGCCGCGGGTAGCTATTTTAAATAGTAGAGCTTCACGAATAGGCCTTCCGTTCAGTTGCAGAGACATGCTTTGCTTATGAGATGTGATGGGCTCACAGTCCTTTTCCCCTCCCATATATAATCCAAGTTTTTAAAAACAGGGATAATGTTGTACATTGCAGGTAATATTAACCCAAATTTAAATTATAAAGTAATTATTCATTGCATATTAATTTTAGACTTTCATACAAAATTGCTTGATATCTTATTTTGTTTCCTCCTTAAGTAATGTGCAAAGAGAATTTCTGTAGTGGGTTTCATAGTATTTATTACACCAAACTTTATTTTTTTATGTATTAAAGGTTAGTCCAGTGTTTAATAAGTTCCACACCTTATATGATTTAGTGAACACCTGCAGAAGATCACTAATGAGGAATTATATAGGAAGATATAGCCGAAAGAGAACCTACTGCAGAAGGTTATAGAATGAAAGTTACAGCCATTCGGGCATATCTGCAGAATGAACAAGGAACGAAAAGTTAAGACCCTGGTGTTCAGCTTAATGGATGGTCAGAATAGGAGAGGCAGATCCCACAGAGAATGGGTAGATGATATAGTACATTGGTGCGGAGCTAGTCTACAGAAACTAAGCCACTCCAAATTGGACAGGGAAAAATGGAAGAAATAGTGAGGCAGGCATCGGACACCAATGGGTGTTAAGCCCATGGTGGTTGATGATGAGGAGGAGAAGGAGGAGGATGAACAGGAATGAACCTTTTAAATATGTTAAGTTAACCCATTCTTTGTGAACCTGATTTAAAAACCTTTATTTGTATATCTAGTTTTGTTGTGACATTACTGGCATTGGTGGAGAGATTAAAGTTTGTATGATTGGTCCCTAGAAGTGAAAACAGTTCAGCAACTTTATATAGACTATTTGGCTTTTCAGGAAAATATACACAACCTGTTTTGAGGTTTATTTTGTTGTGCTTTAGGGGACTTCAAAAATTTCATTTTTCTGAATATTTTGCAAGTACCCAGGAGAGGAAAAGATGGCTGTTGGGTGGGGAGGTGGACGGGAGGAATGTAACCATTCCAGGTAACTGGAGGAAGCTGTAATATAACTAATTTGCATTTGCGAATATTCTTTATTAAATAAAATCCATCCATACAGTCTGCCTTTTTTTCTAGTGAGGCTTACTTTACATAACCCTGATCAAATGTCAATGGACTACTGGTATCTTCTTTTAAAAAAAATGGTGGTGTAAAAACATCAACAGGCAGCTGTCTATGCGAGTAAAGCTTGAACCCAAATTATCAGCAGAAGGAAATATTCTCTGTATGTATCCTCTTTATCAGTACATGTGCTTTGTCATTCAGTAGCTGACCATGCTTAAAATACAATCCAACATAATAGAATTTATATAGTCCAGTTACCTTGTGCAAACAGTTCTGGCTAGGCTGCATACAGTCCATTCTGTACTATGTGGTTCATTAAACTGCATTTCTTTTGGCCTTTAGCTAGACAAAGATTCTTAGCAGCTATCATCTGATTTATGTTGTTAGGCTGTTTCTATAGCATATCAGATTTCCTGACTTAGTTGTTTTAAAGTGGTCATTTTCTATGCTCTGATAGAAACGGTGACAGAAATATGGACTCCTAAGATTTTATGTGGGGTCATTATTAACTTGGTTCAGTGCTGAACAGGAAACCTAGACTTGGCATGAAGTTTTAAGCAGTAACAGAAGAAAAAAATTTCTGGCAAGGTTATGAGTATCCTACTTATTGCTCCAGTCTTCTCATTATAGCAGTAATCCCCAACAGGGTGTGCATTGGTCTTATTAGCACATCCTTATGGCACTGATGTATGAAGAGAGGCTGGGTTCTTTCCTCAGCCAGGAAGCATTCTAATATCCTACTTTTTGCTATTAGAATGTGACTCTTGGCTTTACATTTTCTTTTTTTCTAAAACAGATGTTTTAAACTGCTTCCTTTGGGAGGAAGATATGCGGTGTATGAATTCCAAGAGAGAAATATTCATTTACACTTAATGCTGCAAACAGTCTGCTTTAACTTTCCTTTAAACTACTCTCTGTAGAATTGTCACTGAGACTTGGGATTTCCAATTTGAGAAACTTCATTTGGTTTAATTATTAATAGGATCAAACCCATTTTTTAAAATATAGACTAGAAATCTCCTGAACTAGAAATCCCTTTCTTGTTTCCCACCCCATTTACACCAGTAACCGCAGCCCATAGACCAGCAGCTGCTGACTAAAACTGTGATAAATCAATGCCAAAGATATTCCAGGTGATATCCCAAGGCTACTGCTTCTCTTCTTATTGGCTAAAACATTTTAGCAAATACGATTCATGGAGATGTAAAGAGGCTTCTCCCTTTGTTTGAACCTGTCATTGTGCCAGGCCCCTAAGTGAGATGCACTGCTGCCTACAGCAGACTGGGAATATGGTTCTGCTCTCATTTGGGTTTACTTGGAGCATGGTGTTGTACAGCTATAATACTGTAGGTTCCTCACTTTGATGTCTCTTTGGAGCTGTTAAATCACTATGTTCTGACCCTTATTTACACCATCTCTGACCACTTGAGCATTGCATCAACCAGTTCCCACCCACCACCATGATTTCAGAACCAACTACTTGACAGTGGTCCATGCTGGTCCCCACAGACTGTTACATTTCTGCTACTGCGTACATCAATAAAAGTTGTTCTGCGGGCATTGTGCCATGGATGAATTTGGGACCATGTCTTACAAGTTCATCACTGGGGAGTAGATTTTTATGTAAGCATCTTTGAACTAGACATCAGGAATATTTTGTTTATTTCCAAAGGAAAATGAACACTTAGTTTTTTCAATCAAAGGATTTACATAAGAAAATTTGATCAAAAACTCTGTTTTCTGGTTAAAGCAATCCGAGGTCAGCTTTCTGATGGTAAAAATGTGTTTTAAGTAATCAGAAGATCCCTGTGCAAATACTGACATGAAGAAAGGCTTAACTTAGTTACATGTCTAGTAGAGGTGTCTGTGTGTAAAATATGGGCTTTCAAAAGGAAGTCCAGGAGCATGATGGGAAGAGGAAGCTCTTTCTAAAGCTTTTAGCTTGTGTTGAGAAATTCACTGATAATGGTTGAGGAATTACTGCATTGAATTATATGTTTTCAGTAATTTTTCACAACTGTTTGCGAATGGGCCAGATCCCCAACAGGTAGTATTTAGCATAACTCCACAGACCTAAATAGAACTATACTATTTATACCAGCTGCGATTCTGTCTTATTTACCTAAATTCTTACAAAGACTGGACAAGCAGTTGGGTTAATTAGAAGGCTTCAGTAATCCAGAGGTAGCCAAATCCCACACAACCTATTTTTGTAAATACATATTTTGTAATCCCCAGACTATTATATGTGTTTATTGAAGCAGGAGACCGAAAAGCTGGGAGGGGAACAGTGGTTTGGTTTTCCTTGTTGAATTCCTCAGGGTGGTTAGTTGAGCTCTGATTAAGTCAGTGAATAATTTTTTTTAATTGGGAAGGTGCTCATTTCATAAAGTGTATTGACAAGGTGCTCCTTTGGATTCTCATAATTCACTATGTCCAGACCCACGTTCTCTGCTAGTTGTGGTTGAAGTTTACTGTTTGTCTGCATTTTGTTATTTTATTAAATGCATCAGCTCCCCAATGTTTGTTTATTTTTTTTGGTTTTGTTTTTAAAAACATTTTCAAGGACATAAAAAAAAAAAAAAACCAGCAGACCAGGGGGACAGGAGCAAAGCTGCCCAGGCGGCGGGGGTCCCGCTGCCTGGGCGGCTTTCCTCCCGGGCAAACGAGCAAAGCCACCCAGGCGGCGGCTTTGCTCTGGTGTCCCTGGTCTGCTGGGGGGGGGGGGGGGCTCCAGCGGCTTTGCTGGACCCCCCCCAGCAGACCAGGGAGACGGGGAGCAAAGCCGCGGAGCACGCCCGCAGGGGGACAGCTCAAGCGCGCCCGGGCTGTCCCACTGCGGGCGTGCTCCGCGGCTTTGCTCTCCGTCTCCCTGGTCTGACCAGCAGACAAGGGAGATGGGGAGCAAAGCCTCGGAGCACGCCAGCAGTGGGACAGTCGCGGCGCGCCTGGACTGTCCCGCTGCCCGCGTGCTCTGCGGCTTTGCTCCGCGTCTCCCAGGTCAGCAGACCAGGGAGACGGAGCAAAGCTGTGGAGGACTTGGGTGGTCCCGCCACCCCCGGCTCCCTGGTCTGCTGGGGGGGGGGCAACAAGTGCTCCCCCCCCAGCAGACCAGGCTTTTCTTGCCTACCCCTGGGGTAGAGCAGCTGGGGGCTGCCGGGTTGGTCCCGCAGCGCCGCTCCGGACCAACCTGGCAGCACCCCAGCTGCTCTGTCCCAGGCTAGTTCGAACCCCGTGCCGCGCGGCTACACACGGCACGGAGTAGCTAGTTCAGATTAGGCTTCTAATCCGAACTAGCTGTACTCCTCATTCCAGAAGCCTAATCTGAACTAGCTACTCCGTGCCGCGGCACGGGGTTCGAACTAGCCGGGATTTAAAAATGGCGGCGCCCGGCTTATGCAAATGAAGTCCGGGAAATTCAAATCCTGGGCTCCATTTGCAAGTGCGGTATGCCTACATTACCCCGCTAGTTCAAACTAGCGGGGTAGTGTAGACATACCCTCCTTTCCTTTGGTGTCCTCTAGTCCTTCTATTATGTGAACTAATGAAGAAATTTTCTGTATGCACCCTCTCCACCCCACTCATGCTTTTATAGACCTCTATCCTGTCCCCCCTCAGTCTCCTCTTTTCTAAACTGAAAAGTCCCAGTCTCTTTAGCCTCTCTTCATATGGGACCTCTTCCAAACATCTGATCATTTTAGTTGCCCTCCCCTCTCCCACCCTCTCTCTTCCCCTCTCCCACCTCCTTTTCCCAGTCTCCTCAAGTTTTGTTCAATAAAGAGAAATTCTATTTTTGACCACACGTTTTCTTTATTTTGTACAGCAGGAAGGGGGGCTAGGGAGGAGTAAGTGGAAGGAGGTGAGGAAGGAATGGGGTATGAGCCCCCGATGGGGAGGACTGGGCTGGCTCTGCGGGCTTCTGGGGGTGGAAGCTCTCCTGCAGCCCCCCGATTGCCCCCACTCCCCAGATGGCAGCCTGCGGCAAGTGCAGCCGGTCTGATGGCCGAGTGCTGTGATGTGCCCAGTGTGGGCACTCAGGGCACTCCAAGACAGGACTGCTTTGCAAGCGGGGCACCCCTGAGAACTGTCTGTCTGGGGTGGGGGTCGGTTCCCTTTAAGCACAGCCCTCGGCTAGCCTGAGACAGCAGCTCCACGCTCTAAGTCCTCATCTGATGCCCTGCCGGCACTGCTTCCGGCCATTCTTAACCCCAGTTCAGGGTCCACTTAATGTGGACATGCTAGTTCGTGAAATGAGGAGTAACGGTAGTTCGAACTAGGAAGCCTAGTTCGAACTACCTAGTTCGTGCCCCGTGTAGCCGCGGTGCACGGGGTTCAAACCAGCGGGGTTTTAAAAATGGCGGCTCCCCGCTTATGCAAATGAAGCCCGGGAAATTCAAATCCTGGGCTTCATTTGCAAGTGAGGTATGCCTACATTACCCTCCTAGTTCGAACTAGCGGGGTAGTGTAGACATACCCTCTGAGACTAACAAAATACCCCTCCCGCTGTGGCACTCAGCTGAGTGCTGCGCCCCTCAGCCGTGCCGCCAGGGGAGCCAGCAGCGCAAGGGGCTGTTAGGGCTCCCCTGGGGTGGGAGGGGAAGGGAGCGCAGTGACGTACCCGGCCCCGCCCCCTGGCCGTATACGTCACCGCCCCACCCCTCTCCCTCCTGGCAGCCTGGCTGAGCAGGCAGCACTCAGTCAAGTGCCACGGTGGGAGGGAAGAGGAAGGGGAAGGGGAGTAGGGAGAGACGGAGTGGAGAGAGAGGCAGGAGGAGGAGGAGAAGACAACGGGAGAGTAAGAGGCAGGAGGGGGAGAAGAGTTGGGGGGGGGGGGAAGAGAGAAAGAGAGACAGAGCGAGAGAGCTCAGGAGAGAAGACCTGAAAATCCCATCTTATGATGGGCTAATTGGCTAGTTGTTTATAACATTGTTTGTTTGTTTGTTTAATATCATAGTGATTTCAATCACATTTTATTTGTCACTCATTTGTACATGGAAAGATTTTCCTGTTACAGAATAACTCAGCTCCCCCTCTGAAACTTATAAATGAACAGACATATTACATGTAAAGGTTCATACATTTATGAATGCACCTTTTTTGTTTCCTTAAACATGAACATTGTTTTACTGTGTCACCAGGAGGGTAGAATTTGCTCCAAATAAGCTCAAATACAATTTGAGCCTCACTTTGTCAGGGATGTGCTTTTTACTGTTTGCTGCAAATGTGCGCAAACTTTAAGCCTTTGAAAAAATTTGATTCACACAGAGCTCAGAGCTTTCAGATTCTGGTAGCTAAAAATCTCCAAAGATTCTGACTTCCTCAAGCACAGTCAAGCCTCTCTCACCTTCTTGTGCTGACCAGTCTGTGTGTTATGCTTATAAGAAGCACACAATATGCACTCTCACTCTCACTCTGTCTTACTCTGACACACACACACACACACACACACACACACACACACACACACACACACACACACACACACACACACACACACACACACACCCCTCCACCCCTGTGGATGGTATAGTTAACAGTCAGTCTTCCTGGCCAGGCAATATTGACTGAGTGAGGAGTCTGGGTTCATCGATAGCAATTCGAGGCTCCTCTGAGGCTTGGCTTGCAGACAGAACCCGGAGTCCCATGGCAAGAACACTCCATTTTATGCTTGTGAGATCCCATTACAGTCTATGCATTTTGCAGTGTCATGCTGCAGTCATTCATCCTTAAAAGGTGTTCATCTCAGGGCTTTCCATAACTGTCCTTTGATGGTTGTTGCCAGGCTCCTCATCCAGGTCTCTTGTTTGTGACTCACTCTTGGTGGGGGGGGGGGGGGGCTCTGCCTGTCTCCAGGGTTCCTCAATTCTGCTAATTTAATTCAGCCTCAGACACAATGAATGTTTCCTGGTTATCTTTAAGGTTCCCACTTTTTGACTACCTGAGCATTTGTGATGGCTTTCACACTTACATCCTCCACTCACACCAAACAATTTTGCAGAGTTTCAGAGAAGATTAGTAGTTAGTAGAAGACACAACTTAGTTTGTAATGCAGCCATGAGGTACAACTCAATTTGTAAAGCTAACAGGAAGCAAGGCCTTACAGCAAACGTTTTTTCATAGAATCCTAAGGCTGGATGAGACCTCAAGAGGTCACTGAATCCAACATCTTGGTCAAAGCAAGATGAACCCTAACTAATCATGAGAGACAAGGTGAAATAGAAGCAGACAAAACTTATAAGCAAGTCATATAGGACTTTTTACTATCATTGTACTTGTATTCTTATACTAACACTACAATGCAACTCTTTGGCTAAATGTGCATTTGCCATCCCCACAGAACAAATGAGCATGCTTCATCCCCTTACAGTTCCTGTGTGTAACTGGATGCCACATGCTGTATCCCACCAGACAAGTGAGTATGTTTCTTCCACCCTAGTGATACAGGAAAAAAGCCTGACACTGCAATGATTGCTCCCTGCTCTTTGAGACTGAGGTGCGTCAAGGTACCAGAAATGAAAGCAGGGAGCTTTCTCCTGCCCTTGCTCTTGATGACCGCCCTCCTCTAACTTGGATTAGGACAAGGAGTCTGGTGATACTGAGACTGGTAGTAAGGGAGGGGGGCATAAAAATGGAAAGAGCTGGGGTGACTGGAACTGGTTGGGCAAGGAGGCTGTAATGAGGGATACTCTTTTCCTCTTGGCTGAAGTCAGAGAGTTGTCTGTGGGACTGATATAAAGCAAATCCTGATCTTGGCAGTGAACTAGAGATAACAAGCCATCCATTCATAGTCCTGTCCATACTGCCTGCAACACTCTACCCATCTGTCATCAGTATCCTTTATTCCATGCCAGAATGAAATCTGGAATTTGATTACTTCAGAGATATTTGTTATGCCTGGCAGTACAAAACCCAAAGGTCTCATTGTTTGTGACAGTTCTGATGTATTTGTTTAGTAATAAATGTTGGTACAGCTTTCCTTATGGCACTGTCCTCTTTCATGGGCTTCCATCATGCCATGTTTAGATTTCAGGAAACAAAATATTAAACTTTGGATCCAATGAGTGACAAGATTGCAGATATTTTTACAAATAATCAGATGAAATGTTCTTTAGTTTTAGGCTTGTTCCTGATTCTACTGCAGTTGATGGGAGAGTTATAATTTCCAGGATCAGGCCCTTGATGTAGATGAACAGCTTGGAGTCACCAAAGTTTGACTAGTGATAGAAATGTAGCCGTGTTAGTCTGGTGTAGCTGAAACAAAACACAGGACTATGTAGCACTTAAAAGACTAACTACATAGTCCTGTACAAAGTTTGACTGTGTGTTCTGCATAAGTTGCAATTGCGTATTTGGAAAAGGAGAGCAAAGCAAAATCCAAATACAGTTACATGTGGCTGTTGTTTGAGTTTTAAAAACTTTAAAGGGGTTTTTAAATAACAAGAGGTGGAATTGGTGGAATTCCTAAAAGGATGGAGGAATTCCTAAAAGGAAGAGCAGAGGAGTTCTATTCAAGAATATATTTACATATTGCATCTAATTCTGATCTCATTTACATCAGCTTAAATTGGGAATAATTGCACCAAAGTCGACATGTGTTGAAAAGAAACAGAAAATATAACTGTCTGTAGCTGATCTGCCATGAGTAGATGTGTTCAGAGGACAGGATTTTCATATCCAAATTGAAACAAGAGAAAGAAGTGGTAACCCCTTGTATACATTTGTTATATTACCTTTGTGGGCTTCCTTTAGCATTACAGTTGGGAAACATTTGTTGTTTCAGATACTGTTTTAAATGTAAAGAGTGTGCCTTCTGCAGAGCAGTCATTCCATTTCCAGATAGGCTGCTGATTTATTTTAAAGTCTTGTCAATCAGGTTTTTTCATAGTCTGTAATTGATTCTGTTTTCTTAGAGGGATTAAAACCACCATTGTGCCAGCCAAGTCAGGATTGTAATTTTCTGAGCTTTTTAGTTTGCTGCTGGCATTGGTTAGACATGCCTGTCAACCCTGACTCGGCTGTTGCTCTGTTCCTGTGTGTTTCTTTTCACTCTTAATAAAAATGTGAGAGATGATTTGAAAAGAAGCCACTAGTCTTAGCTATTTTAATAAAATGTAAAAGTAGAGATGGTAGCAGCTGACCTCTGAATATCTTTGTCCCTGGTTAGCCTGACCTTTTCAATCTGGAAGACTTAGGTAACCTGAGTTTATAGAAAAGACTACAAAAAATGTTTTTGGAGTATAATATTGTCCCTCCAAGCCTCTCCCACCTACCTTAACTGTGTACTTTCCGGTCCTCTTCTTTGGACTACAGGCAGTCCCCGGGTTACGTACAAGATAGGGACTGTAGGTTTGTTCTTAAGTTGAATCTGTATGTAAGTCGGAACTGGCGTCAGCCGCTGCTGAAACTGATCAGTTTCAACCGCGGCTGAATCTGGATGCCAGTTCTGACTTAGATACAGATTCAATTTAAGAAACCCAGGCGTCCCCAAGTCAGCTGCTGCTGAAACTGATCAGCGGCTGATTCCAGGAAGCCTTGGGCAGAACAACTCTGCCTCGGGCATCCTGTAGTCAGCCGCTGGTCAGTTTCAGCAGCGGCTGACTTGGGGACGCCTAGGGCAGAGCAGCTGGGGTGCTGCTGGGTTGGTCCGGAGCGGCGCTACTGGAGCAACCCAGCAGCACCCCAGCTGCTCTGCCCCAGGGGTAGGCAAGAAAAGCCTGGTCTGCTGGGGGGGCGAGGCACTAGCTGCACCCCCCCCAGCAGACCAGGGAAACGGGGGTGGTGGGACCGCCCAAGTCCTCCATGGTTTTGCTCCGTCTCCCTGGTCTGCTGACCTGGAAGACGCGGAGCAAAGCCGCAGAGCACGCGGGCAGCGGGACAGTCCAGGCACGCCGCGGCTGTCCCAGTGGTGGCGTGCTCCGAGGCTTTGCTCCCCATCTCCCTGGTCTGCTGGTCAGACCAGGGAGACGGGGAGCAAAGCCTTGGAGCACGCCCTCAGCGGGACAGCCCAAGCGCGCCCGGGCTGTCCTGCTGCGGGCGTGCTCCAAGGCTTTGCTCCTGTCCCCATGGTCTGCTGGGGGGGTCCAGCAAAGCCACTGGACCCCCCCCCCCCCCGCAGCAGACCAGGGACACCAGAGCAAAGCCGCGGCGGCGGCGGCTTTGCTTGGGTGTCCCTGGTCTGCTGGGGGGGGGGGGTCCAGCAGCTTTGCTGGACCCCCCCAGCAGACCAGGGAGACCAGGAGAAGCTTTTCTCGCCCCGGAGGACACGGGTGGCGATCCGCCGCCTGTGAGCTCCGGGGCGAGAAAAGCCCCGTTCGTAAGTGCGGATCCGACGTAAGTTGGATCCGCGTAAGTCGGCGACTGCCTGTACTGTTATTGTTGACTATCTTCCCAAGAACACATAGTCCAAGAGACATTTGCATTATCTAATTCTTTTCTGTCACTGTATTATTGATATTTGTGGGAAGAAAGATAAAATAGTTGCTCTTTTTTGCATTTCAACATGTTGTGCCAATTGTAAACTAAATAAGACCCTACAATAAATGACTGTTTTTATTCATATAGCTTCAGAGGGGTAGCCAAATTAGTCTTTAAAGTGCTGCTAGACTATTCATTGTTAAAGTTTTTCTACACCATTTAGTAACTATCTTCATGCACTACTAACTTGACTAACAAGTGTGACAACATTTGCAACTTTTAATTAGTAACGTGTTGCATTGGTAGCATAGTGGAAAGTTTCCAAAGTGATACTTGGCTGCCTTAGTTTGTTTTTGTTTTTGTTTGCTGTTTCCTACATTGAAGGAAGCCTGATTTGTTTTTTCAGAGGGTTAGTGCTCCTCATTGGCTGAAATCAGACCCAGTGAAGGTGAGTTCAGATTCCCTCTTCTGCTCTCCCCCCCTCGTAAGCTTCTCAATCACCTATCAATTTGGGAAAATTTTAGCCTTAGTCAGCAAAACTATGATGATATAATACTTTGGACTAGATAATGTATTAGTGGATGAAGAGCTGAAGATCCACATATTTGAAGGAACATCTCTTTCTCCCGGTTTCATGTCTTGACAGGGCGATGCATAGGGGTACAGGTGGGGTAACATGCTCTCTGCAACTTCTTGGGATGCCCTCATTGGGAGATCCAGCAAGAAGGAGGCAGTGGCTCCCCTGTGTCATTTCAGCACAGGAAGGGAAGAAGCAGCGGGGTAGCGGGCTTTGTTATCCCACCCCACTGCATGGGGATGGGGGCTTCTCCATCCATAATGTTAGTCCCAGTGCTTCCCATTGTCTGCTTTGTAGACTGCCTGTTGATGTAGATCTGGGGTGGAGGCAGAGGCTATGTGAGGGATGGTCATGTGCCTCCTACAGAACTTTTCAACTGTGTTCTTCTGCTATCCATGGTTATATGTCACCTAATGAATATAGATATTTGAGGTGTTTCATAAATTCTAAAGCTTGATCAAGACATGGTGATCATCTAGATCAGGGCTACTCAACTTTGGAAGCCCCGGGGGCCACAATGATACTCAAAGCACATGCCAAGGGCCGCAACTTAAGTGTGGCTGCAGATACATGCAAATATATATGCAAATACATGCAAATAGCTTCTTTCACACTGATGGGCATGAATACAATTAAGGCAAGACTACATAACATGCAGGCTTCATTTAAGTCAGTTCTGCTGATATTAATAAAATGCAATATTTACCAGATTTCCACCCGTATGACAGCACTTTTAATGAGCACTTAAAAAAAAAACTGTATAGCAGTATTTTGGGTGTTTAGCTTGAAGCTTCAGATTGTGTGTTTCTTGGAGTGATGTTACTCAGAAAAAGTTTCCAAACCAGAGAACTCCGAACTGTGGTGGGTGGGGAGCTTGGCAAGTCAGGCCAGACACCAGAGGCAAAAAAGGACATGGGTGTGGGAGCCCATCACTCAGTGCAGGATCGAGGCAGGGCTTCCTGGCCACAGCACCGGACCCAAACATGGCCAGTGTGAGCCAGTCAGTACCTCTCAGGCTCTGCCTACTAGGTTAAGCATCCAGCACTTCCCACAGTGCTCCGGCACTCTCAGCACCTCCTCCCTGGGGACTAGAAATGCTGACACCTTATACTCATCTGTTCCAGACAGCCTGTCTGCTTGTGTCTCTCAATGCTCACCCTGCTGGGGAGATGCCTTACCATTGTGGAGCCTATTCTCAGCGGTGGCCATGTTCAAAGGATCCCACCCATGGGATGCGTGTTGAGCCCCACGGAAACCCAAACCGCACTGCGGGCCGCAAACAAATGGGCCGCGGCCCACAGGCTGCGTGTTGAGTTGCCCTGATCTAGATTGACATTCTGTATATCACAGTTCATAGAACTTCCCTGAATCATTTCCTTTGTGAATTAGAGCATCTCGTTCACACACACAACCCCAATCTTAAATTTTAAAAATTGCCAGTGTTGGAGAGTTCTTTGCAACTCATTGGTAAATTGTTCCAATGGTTAACCCTAACTATGAAAACTTTGCACCTTATTTCTGGTCTGGCATTTGTAAACTGTACCTCAGTAAAGAAAAGGCCATTTATTCACTTTTCTACAACAGTGTGATTAAAAAATGCCTATCAGTTTAACCAATTTACTTTCAATTAACTCTTACTGCCAAATTTTGTTGTGTACACCATTGTAAATTGGGAGCAACTCCATTGAAGCCAGAGGAGGGTTACTGAGAACAGAGAGCCTGTTCGGAAAACCCTATGAAAGGAAGCTAAATAGAGGAAGTATCTGCAAGCAATGTTTCCTCTACTCTTTTTCATCCAGATACGGATTTTCCCATACATGTGCAGAATAATTTTTTATGTGCACCAAGACATGTGCATATGTGGACCACCAGTAGAAACCTAAAAACCTACCTCTGGGTGCTCTGCTGATCATCTGAGCAGTATTTAAAATTCTCCTGAGTGGCCACACATGCACACAGTTTACAGGGAACACTGTCTGCAAGGCTTCCTTCTAGGAATTTTCATCTCAGCCCCACTGAGTGGAGTAGTAGGTTTGCAATTTGCGAAATACGCCATGGGGCTTAGCCCTTAAATATCCTTCCTGTGATTCTCTTGGTTCTTGTGGAATCAGCAGAGGAGAAGGCTTTCTGTGTGCAGATTCCAGGAAGCCTGTTCATTTCACTCTTTGGTAGCACAGCTCCAGTGGGGTATCCAGTTGTACTTCTGCAGCTCAGTACTCCCTGATTTGATCTGCATTCAGAATGGGAGGTGGTTAGTGACATTGATTCTCTTTGCTGTTTCACATCTGACAACAAAGACTGGAAAAGTAATGAGAGAATTTTTCATGCAGTTTCCTGACCAGTCATGTAGTCCCAAGAAGTCTGGATAATGTTCAAAAGATACCCAAGCTCTGAACTTTTGAAACTTTTTGAGCTTTTCCAACACCTAATCTAAATTAAATTATTAGTATATCAAAATCAAATATTGTAAAGTCTTGTGCTGCATTTCTGGGTAACCAAATAGAGAGGACGAGCAGTATCATCATGAATTTTTGTGATGTGAGGATAAAAGGAAAATCCTTTTGGTATTAAGATTAATGCACACAGATTTTATCCAGTGGAAGGAAGTCTCCTTGAAGATGTATATGAATTATACCTGCTTTATTAAACTGTAACTATTAAAAGAAAACAGAAGGCTGCCCTCCAGAGTCATGAGATCTTTCCATTAGAAAAGCAGAGAACTCTATTAAAGAACAATATGTAGGAAGAGCTTGGAATAAATCCTTTCTGGTAGATGGTTTAGATAGTTAATCTCATAAATCACTTCCTGTTCTAATTTATATCTCAGAAGTTGCAGTAGGATGTGTGTGTATTTTTTCACATATCAGAATGAATCTAAGGAGTTCAATTTCTAAATGTCTTGCTCCACTAAATAAACTCTGCCAGTTTTTGACATGTGCTATTACTGGTAAGTCATTTTTGCCATTCAAATCTTGTTTCATGCTACTATATATTTAGAGTTGTATAGGATTTGAGAATGTGTGCTGGTAAACAGTCTTGTAGAAGCAAATAGAAAGTAATATCCTGTTTATAGACCACTTTACCATATTGAATAGAGAACTATACTACTTTAGAGAATTTCGTAGGAGGACTCAAAACCCCTTAATATTTTATAGATTAGGGTCATTTCCATAGAGCCTTATTGGATGTCTCCTATTTACATTCAAAGGAGCTTTTCCTTAAAGGGATTAAGCAGTTTTGGTGAGTGCATAGAGAAGCAGGACTGTACTCCGAACTTTGGTTGGTAAAGAGATGTGTGTATATTTTAGCTTATTGTATGTACTCTCTCTCTCTCTGTCTGTCGGTCTGTCTCTATCTCTGTCTCTCTCTCTCTCAGCCCTGATGTAGGTGCAGCTGTACTGGCTTTTGCTAATATCGTTTATTTTGCTTGGAGAAGTGCTTTTGCCAATGCCAGCAAACCTTTTCTAGCATAGACTAATGTGAGAGTAATGGGGTGCAACTCACTGCCATGGTGCCTCTTCCTGCCCACTCTGGGAATTAGCTGTGACCTCCACAGGGCACCCCCTTTTGGCTGGTGTCTGACCCATCATCACTCTCTGCTGTCTCTTTGGACCCATGGTGCTCTTATGATCATGGAGTCCTCATCGGGATACCTCTACTCTGGTCTCTTGTGCCCAGCATACGCCAGTTGTAGCTAGATGCAGGGAAGGAAGGGATCCAGTCCCATCCACTCCTCTGGGTCCCAGCCTCAGGGACTCTCTGGCTGCAACTTTGTCCTGTCCTCCTTTACTCCCTTCTACTGCCTCTTGTTCCCTAGGCTACTTCCCCATGATTCTTGCATTTTCCTGGCCCCTGTATCGAGGCCTGCAGCCTGGCAGGAATCGGGATGGAGCCTTCCTCTCTAGTTCCCATGAGTTTGCCCAGTTTGCTCTTAGTGCTTTCCTGGGAACTGGTTCTGCCCTTTCCCTGGTCACATCCCAACTGCCCACTGCTCTGCTGAACTGCTCCTTATAACTAGGGCTGCCCCAGCAAGATGTTCTGATTGGCTGCTTTTAAGAGCCCTTTCCTTATTGGCTTGGGCTTTGTGCAGGCTACCTCCAGCCTGTTTTAACCCATTTCCTGATGGAGTTGGGCAGCTGACCCTCTACAGCAGGGGTCTCCAAACTTTTCTGCCCGAGGGCCGCATTAACTATCAAACAGCAGTTCGGGGGCCGACTACACACTTGAGGTCCAAATAAAAACCAATCAAAAAATGGATGTTGTTTTTAATTATTTATTTAATATTATTTTATCCAGTTATTATTTAATAACACATTGATACACTACACATGAACACCTGTATTAGTGTGAATGGTGAAATTGTTTCCTGGATGCCAAAATAGCAGACATTTCTGGCTTTAGAAATCACTGTTTGAAATTGGGGGTGGTTCAATATGTTCAGCCTAAGACACTCACACTTGAAGAGATGTGATCGCTCTCCTATCATGCAGGGAATGAGGTGACAATTTGTAACATAGCCTCATGGAACAAGGGGCATGCATTTTAATGGGAAAAGCTGGTTTGAAAGCAGACACGTTATCACTGTGCCACAGCAACCAGACCGCCTCCTGCAATGGGCACCAGCTCCTCAGCCCCGCCCCCGGAGAAGTAGCCCCTCGCTCCTAGCCCCTGAGAAACCACTGTCGGGTTTCCTCCCCTCCGTCCAGCCTCCCGCGATCCTCTGCCGCCGGGTCTGATCCGGAGCCCGCCTTTGAGACCCCCCTTTTTCGCCCGCCCGGCCAAGCGGCACGCGGAGCCGTCCCTGACCTGGGCTACCTGCTGTCCCGTGCGCGCGCTGGGGCCTCGCGCAGCCGCCTGCGAATCTGTTTCTCCCGCTGACACCAATGCTCGGACTCAAGCGCCTCAGGGATAATCTCGCCGGCACGCGGAAGAAGGCGGGGCCAGACAAAAAGGTCTCCACGGGCCGGATGAGAGGGCCTCGCGGGCCGCATCCGGCCCGCGGGCCGTAGTTTGGAGACCCCTGCTCTACAGGGAACATTTTGCAGTGACTGGAGTAAAGGTAGGCAGTATTATCCCGTCAGTCCTCAGAGCTGTTAGTAGATCACAACTGTGGTCTCCGTTTCTTATATACAGAGAGAGGTCTTATGTGTGTATCCATCTGTGTAACTGTGGATCCACTAGCCATGTGCCTTCCTCTGCTTCTCCCTCTCCCCACAAACATCATTGTGTACTTAGTTCAGGCCATGTGGGGGGGACCCCATTTAGTAGAGATGCTCCAGTGTTAGCACTTGTTGGGTAGTTCCATGTCTGTCTATGGAGAGCAGAGTTGGTCCCTTTGTTATTCCATCAAAGCAGGTCCGAATCTTTCTGCATGCTCACTGCTTAACCTGGGGCAAATGACAACTCCCAAGCTCTAAGAATCTTCAGCTGTGTAATAGAGATGAAAATTCTGACCTGCTTCCCATGGACACTTTGCTAATTCAGGCACTTTGAGATGCTTGAGGAAAAAAGTGGCTTCATAAGTGAGTGATGAGTTGTGAGACCATGGTCAAGACACTTAACCTTTTAGTGCCAAGGTTTCTCCACCTGTATATACGTCTGAGACCTTTACCTAAGTAGTATGATAAAAAGATGTATATGTGTAAACTATTCTCCATTCTCCTGAAAGGTTTTTATAAAACTCTTGTCTTCTGTTAGTTAATTTTTTATCCTTTTTTTTTTTTTAAACAAAAGTTGTGAACACTCTCCTAGGAGGTAGCCGAGCACAAAAGGAATTTACCAAAACAGCAACTATGTGGTTTTTGGTGTGTTCTGCTAGAAGGTGGGATTGTGTTCTCCAATTCCAAATTCAACAAATACTACTGCTGTATTTGACAACAGCTGAGAGAAAACTGATGTAATTGTGCACTTCTGAGCTGCTTTGCTTTCTTATGACTAGCTGCTTTTTTCCTGTAATGCTGGAGTTTCCATTTTCCAATTTCCAAAGAGGCATTAAAAATATGTAGACCAAATCTAGAAGTGTTATCTGAGCAGCTTCTTCATCCAAGTGATAAGCTAATTGCTAAGGGATTAAGAGATCTTTCAAAAGACACAGCAATTTAATGGAAGTTGTTGATCAGTGCAGAGGAAATGAACAATATTGTTTTGGTTATAAATTCCAAACTAGAATCTGAATCTAACAGAGTGGGGATTATTTTGCATGGCGTGTGCGTAGCTTTATAAGTAAAAATTGAGATTCAGAAGAGAGCTCACTCAGTGAAAATAGTGGGAAATTTTCCATTGGCATCACTGAAGCCAAGATTTCTTCTTTAGGTAATTATGAAGCTCAACCAGTTGCTGTATCAGTATTTGAGCCAGTGCAGAGACTACAAAGCAAATCTTTGGCAAGTCTCAGGACAACAATTGAATGTGAGGAGATAAATAACGAAAATATCTTAATGGAACTTCTCAATGCACTTGAACAAAGAGGCTATGTCTAGACTACATCCCTTTTTTGTAAAAGGGATGTAAATTAGATGTATCGCAATTGTTAATGAAGCGGGGATTTAAATCTCCCCTGCTTCATTAGCATAAAAATGGCTGCCACTTTTTTTCCGCATGGAGCTTTGTCGGAAAAAAGCGCCACTCTAGACGCTGATCTTGGGAAAAATAAAGCCTTTTCTGAAAGATCCCTTATCCCTCTATGAAAATAAAGCCTTTTCCGAAAGATCCCTTATCCCTCTACGAAATAAGGGATAAGGGATCTTTCGGAAAAGGCTTTATTTTCCGCAAGATCAGTGTCTAGACTGGCGCTTTTTTCCGAAAAAGCTCCGTGCGGGGAAAAAAAGCAGAAGCCATTTTTATGCTAATGAAGCGGGGGAGATTTAAATCCCCGCTTCATTAGCAATTGCGATACGTCTAATTTACATCCCTTTTACGAAAAAGGGATATAGTCTAGACGTAGTCAGCATGTTTACACTCTATATTCACAACATTATTTTGGAAAACTGGGATTAGGAGTTTATCATTTGTTATAGGTGGACCCTTTATTGCATGACAGAAGATTCTCAATGGATATGGCAAAAACCTGCTTGTGTGTATGTGTGATATGTATCAGAGTGGAATATATACACGATTTTGTGTAAACAATGTAAAAGCAAAAATAAGAACCATTTGGACACACAGCCACCCCAGTGTTATAGTCCTGTTTTTTGCTTCAGCTACACCAGACTAACACGGCTATATTTCTATCACTACCCCAGTGTTATGAATTCCTTAATGTTTAATCCATTTTTTTTAAAAGGACTCTGTTAGTAATCTCCAAATGAACGGTCTGTGACTTTAGCCTACATTTGTATTGGCATCAGTCCAATTTAAATTATGATTTACATTTCCTTAGTTTCTGACTCCCCCGAACTTTACATTGGAATTATAAGACTCAGTTCGTTTCCCACTGGAGTCAATGGCAAAATTCCCATTGATATTAGAGAATTAAATTATTCTTTCATAAAAGAAATTGAGGTCAATGTGGGAAAGCATAAATTAAAAAACCTATGTACGTTTTCTGTGTTGTAAGAATATACAAATATTAAGAATCCTTATTAATTTATAACTACACAATATACCATATACCTGTAATTCTGCATTACGATAAGTGAACATTATTCTATGAGAAAATGTATCTTCTGAAATATGCTATTTATAAATAATAAAATAATCCTGAACACTGTCAGTTTAAGGATCTTTTGTTATAAACAAATCTATTCTTTGCAACTAATATTACCCTGAATTGTTAAAATTCTCTAAGATCAACTTTACTTTTTGGCGGTGGATGAAATGTGTTTAGTTATTGCCCACTCAAATCAAAGGCAACAACAATTAACCAAATTATGTTTTACTTTTGCATCTATTACTTTCTAGTTCTATGTGCTGCATGGTTGGGGTTGACAACACACATGGAAGTTATAAAAGGAGCGGAATGTAGGTAGTACCATGACCGTAAATGTTTGTATAAATTGCTTACTCTGTGTTACCATCCTGTTCAAATCACTCTTCCTGTAGTATTTATCTAAATGAAAATATGTGGTTTTAGGTAGTCCATTATTAATATGTATTTATATATAGCAGTACCAGAAATGCCAAACAGCATCATTGTGCCAAGTGCTAAATAACTATTTAGCAAGATGAGTCCCTGACCCCAAAAAGTTTACAACCTAAGAAAATTCCCAGAAGAAAGAAGGGAATTTAATAAATTGTGTGTCCCAAAATTATTTTTACATGCATCTAAAATCCATCTTTGCACCAGATCTGAAGTTTGTTTTTAAGTGTTTTATGCTAGATTATTGCTCTTGCCATTTTCTTGGAACTTCATTTTGTTGATTGATTGATTTTCAAAAGTAATCATTTCAGGAAGATCTCCCAGTAATATTTAAGGAGTGTGACTGAGATTATTCTCTGTTGCAGAACTGAATGAATGATGGCAAGGGGGGGAGTGGATCTGCTATCCTTCAAGCCATAAACCCACTGTGTTCTGCAACTGGTCCACTTTAGAGAAGTCAAAACTCAGTGGGGACAGGTTAAATGGGCTTATTTTAAGACCAAGTTCTATATTAGGAGTGAAGTCAGTAATATTAGAATCTGTCAGAAAAGGATAACACTGAGCCTAGAATCTTATTAAATGTTTGGCCTAAGTGCGAGGACACCACTTGCTCTGTTCAATTATGCTTCTTTGGTCACAGGCCTGCTTCCTTGTATGAGTCCAGGTTGGAGCTGAGACTTTCAGAAAAATCCCTTTGTGTGTGCAGCTAGAGTAATGCTCTTGATAGACTGCAAGATCGGTCCCTGAATGAGAAATAAAACTCTTCTTCTTTGGGAAATGTGCAGGTTTTTTTTTTTTAAATTTCAGTAAAGATGTTTAAAGTCATTTCTTCAGTAACCTTGTGCTGTGTGTAATGGTGGTGGCTTCCTTAGAGAAAATGGTAATTCAAAGTGAGGTTAGCATCTGTGTTTTGTAAAATTAGTCAAAATGCAGATATGGTTTTTAAAAACTTCATAAGGGCCAATGATGATTCAATTTGTAAATTGAAATAATGGGAAACAAAGCAGTTTGAGAAATGTTCACTGCTTTTTCAATTAAACAGTCATATCCAAGAAGTGTTTATATCTTCTGACAGTGAGACTTCAAGAAGGGAGAAGGGGGAGAGTGCCAACAGCTAGACTTCTTCCCGTGCCCCAGAATCATGTCTTTAAACATCTGTTTCCTTTACAACGAAAGTAACTATTGCAGGAGACTTACCAGGGTTCAGATTTGTAGCATTATCAATGGAGTTACAATTTGGAGAAGAAATTACTAATGTTGGACCCAGCAGCTTGCGTGGTTGTAAGGGAAAAATATTTTCAAGGCACAAGAAAAGTTAATCTGTTTACAATACTGAAATATCAGACTGAGGCTATGTCTACACTATACAGTTTTTCTGGGATACCAGAAGTATCCTGAAAAAACACTGCCGTGTCCAGGGAACACGTCTGCTCTTCCACAAAGAAAAAAGTGGAAGAGCAGACAGTCTCTTTTGGAAGCCCTGTCTTCCTCCTTCCACAAGAAAAAAGTGCTTTTCTGAAAGAGGAGTCTTTTCCGAATTTTAGCCCAGTGTATGCGCAATTTGCATACCTTTTTCCGATACATCAGTGTAATGTAGACATGGCCTGAGAGTTATAAACATTCAGTCCTAGCATTTCCTACAAACAGGAGTTCTTCACCTTGGAGCAATCAACTCTCAGAAACAAGTAATATGCTACTTTGGGCCCAATTCTTACCCATGAATTATGATAGTGAGAGACTGCTACTTCCTCTTTACCTGGATTGCCAGAGAGGGCTATCTGAGCAAGAATTGGTGGGACTTTGACTATCCATGTTCAATATGCCAACCAGGATAGCTGAGCTGATGTGGAGAAGGGCTATGATTTTATTAGGCATAGGGCAGGCACAGATAATTTCCTGCTATGAAGTAAGCCAGAGAGTTAATTTTGACTTTAGTCACGATACTGTCCAAGGTCTGCTCCTGGGGCAGCACAGCAACATATTGACCTTTTCGGAGGGCTTGTGGCATAGACACAATGAAGTTTTTTTTATCATTATTGATGTAGATATACATCAATCATATACTATGCATTCATTGCAAAATGGAATGGAGAAGAGCTGTCTTGGATAAACATAAAATAAGCCAAAGATTTGTCTTTCTTTGAAAATAAATCAAGGTTAAGGATCAGTCCTTTTTGGCAACTCAGTATCCCAGGCAGTATAGAGAATCTAGTCATATACAGAGAAAGAAGAGGCAATAGCACAGAGGAGACTTTTGCAGTCTTCCCTCTAAGACCGTGGTATTCAACCTTCTTTCATTTGCACAACCTAACAAAAAAAATCAAATGGAGATGTGGGCTTCTTTGGAAATCTTTATGGACCACAAATTGAAAAACACTGATCTATGCTAACAGTCTTTTGGTGGACCCCCCCTTAGGCATAGTCAGCCGATCTCTAAGGGTCTGCGGATCACAAGTTGAAAACCACTGCTCTATGATGTCTTTGCAACAAAATGGCCCAGTTTATATAATCTGTCTTTAGTAATTTTCCAAGTTCTGCCCTTATTTATGTAGTAGTGGTTTTATATAAAAACTGTTTAAAATTACCCAGGAATGGGTGACAGGAGAGGGATCACTTGATGATTCCTTGTTCTGTTAACTCCTTCTGGGGCATCCGGCATTGGCCACTGTTGGAAGACAGGATACTGGGCTAGTTGGACCTTTGGTCTGATGCAGTATGGCTGTTCTTATGTTCCTTAAAAAGGATGTAAGAGGAGATCCTAAGTGAGGCTCTAGATCTGTAGAAAAGGTAAGGACCCAAACTTGCAAAATAAATACAGACATATAATTTTTCTTCTTAGGTCAGTTGTGCTATTGAAGCCATAGGAACTATTCCCCTGTAAACATTTGCATGTAACTGCTTTTTATTTCATCTGGACTATTCATGCTTGAAGATAAGAAAATTCTTGAAAGTTTGGCTGAATTGGGGACTAAATTTGGGACTGTAGTACTCTATGTTCCAAATCAAAGCTCTCTTTCAGATCCAGTCCCTTTAGCGGTCTACAAATATGAAAAGAGACCACACGGCAGTATTTATAATACATACATTGGAAATCAATGGAATCAATTGGAGAGCCGTATAGCCGTTTTAACATGTATTGTTCTTTTGTCAAACTATTTTGTGAGATTTGCAGAATTTGATGTTACAGCTGGTTAAATATCTCCAGAAATAGGCTCTTATGTTTGTGAACGTGACCAACACAGATCTCTAGATGTTAGTTTAAAATAATCACATTATTCTACGCACTTGAAGAAGCATCAACAATTCCCAGACCTCACTTCTCTTCTTAAATATTGTTAGCAGGTTGTGTCTAGAGACAAGCAGAGATAGATAAAGTGTGGTAAATATAAGGTTCTTTCCTCCATGAAATAAATGCATTTTGTAGGTAGAATCAAACAGACAGTGTTAAGAGAAACACTGAATAATGACTACAGAGTTCACTGAGAAGCTTGTTTCAAAGTGTAGCCTTTTCACATTCCATACACTGTCCATTCTGTAAAATGCGCACATTAGTCTCTTAAACAGTTTCATCCCTTCCAATAGATTCCCCCCCTCAGTAACTGAAAATCAGATACTGAGTGTGTCTTAAATCCTATATACATTTTTTTTTTTTTTTAAAAAGTTTAATGTAAGAATAGTTGTCCTCCCCCCATTTTACAGGAAGGAATTTAGGGCCACATTTTGAAAAAGCTTCTAATGTTGGGTATTTCATTTGCTGATTACCTGATTAATCATGTGCACCTATAGTCAGAGAAGACTATATATTTCTAGTCAGAAGACTGGTCACAGGAAAAGGGCAGAATGGGATATGGTGCTTCATGTCTCCCTGCCCATCAGTAGACCAGATGGTTCTTGAAAAGTTGCACCACATTCTCCTTTGGAAGCTTTACCAGGATGTAGTTGTAGGTTTTCACAGCCTTCATCACAACTAATTTTCACTTCACAAAAATAAAAATGTGAAATCATACAAAGTGAAATAGTAAAAATTTTCATATTGACAAAAACTGACTTCCAGTTTTGCTCGTAGTCAATAACATTAAAACATGGGCCATGTACTATAGCTTGGTCTCTGCCCTTTCCCATCTCTTCTCTCCCTGCATGGGGGCTTTGAGGCTGGGTATAAAGAGGCATGTATGAACAGTGAGCAGCCACATGATGGGGCTGGCATTGAGTGGCAGGAAAGGGAGCTTGGGATGGGGCCAGAATCTAAGAGTTGCACACCGTCCATGCAATGGTTCTTTTTTTAAATCAAAGCAGCAGAAAAAGATGGCAGATTACATACAAGCTAACTACATACAATGTCATTATGGCCTGGGTTGAATGGTTCAGAGTACTTCAAGAAAGCAGCCTAAAGATTCACTTAGTCATTGCTTCCATTATTGCTGCCTTTGAGGAGGTAACGGTGCATAGCCCAGAACAAAGGATTTTTATAGTCTTCCCTTCCATTTGCCAAAGTCTGATGCACCACATTAATCGCATCTATTATAATTTAGAGGGCTCAATATATGTTTTCAAATTACAGGAACGTACAAGAACTGCTAAGTGAATAATTTTGGAGAGAGATACATTAATAAGTTAATTCTTCCTCTACGGTTGCCTCTGCTCGTGTATGATGCCATCTCACTAAGCACAAACTCTCTTTAGAAATTAGTTTTGGTTCAATCCACTTTCGTTTCTCTCTTGCGCCTGAATATAAAATGTCAGCTTTGAACTGTCCCATATTACTACTTAACTCTCAGTCATTGACGCAATCTATTCTCTAGGGTGCCACAGGAGGTGACTGGGAAGGTAGGTCAGGCCTGAATCTAAGGCTTAGTAGATAATAGCTTGCCATAAACTGTACAATGGGAGAATTATGTAGATTGTTAAAAACTAGATTTAATTTTCTTTAGGCCATCTTCCTAATGGGCCTGATCCAGGGCCCATTACAGAAAATGGAATGATTCCCACTGAAGGCAATGGGCTTTGGATCAGGGCCCTTAGGAGTAATTGGATACAGGCGAATGGTTCCTATGCCAATTAGAAATTTGTCAGCCAAACAAAGATATACAAATCTAGTGTGTGTTTATTTTTATTTAATAACTTATGTTGATCAAGGCATCTATCCTAGGCCTTTCTGGTTTGCTTGGTCAGCCAGGATATTTTCTCATTGTATAATGAGTTGCTGCAATATTAATACATGTGATCTTTGCAGCATGGTCACTGCTCATAGTCAATAATAAAACTGAAGTCTAGCACAGACTTGAAAGGTCAATAAAATTATGATACACAGAAGGAGCTACACTTGCCTTCTTCCGAGCATGGGATCAGAGAGGATCCTGTGGATGCAGCAGACTTCAGCAAAGGCTATGTATAATTTATGAGAGCCAAAAGGGAAAAAAGGACATGACACCTGTTGACTTATTGAAACTATGACTGTCGAATGCAGTGGACGTTAATATGTATGTAAATACTGATGATAAGCAGGGAAGTGACTTGCTTTTGGTTTTATGTCTGCCAATGATCCTTTAAAGGGAGTTAGGTTCATGTAATGGGATGGCACTCGCCTCTTGAGTGCTCTAGTCCAGATGAGTGCATGTGCTTGCACTCTTAGTTGAAAGCCTTTGCAGCAACTTAGCCCTCTGACCCCATGTGAAATACAAACACCTTCCTTGGTATGCTTTTAACAAGGACTCATCCCCGTGTCCTCTATAGTCTCTCTGTCTTTTCCCCACACTCTGGTGTCTCTAGGGCTTCTCCTTCTGGAGACAACTTTTTGCCCCTAGCTCAGGGTTTTATCACAGTTCATCAGTGTCACCATAGTCCAGTCTCTTATCCAGGTCACCACTGGGAGCTCTCTGTGCTGCTACTCCCTCAGCCAGCCAGTTTTCCTTCCCCCTCTCTTTTCTCCTTGAGCTTTGCCTTGCAATTAACTACTGCTCTGCTTTGCAGCTCCTTCTGTAGGCCGTCCTGGCCCCTCATTGGCTGATTCCTCCGCAGCCACTCTAGCCTCCTGGAGGACTTGTCTATGATCCTTTTCTGGGGCAGGGTATGGCAGGACCACAGGGCTTCCAATAAAAACGTAAAATACAACAGGTGGTCCTGTAGCACCTTAGAGATTAACAAAAACATATAGACAGTATCATGAGCTTACCTGGGCACTACCCACTTCTTCAGATGATGAGTAGAGCAAGAGGCACAGAGGGACAAACTTAAGGCAGAAAAAGAGTAGAGGGGAGAAGAAAAGAAAAAAACCTGCCAATTAAAGTGTCCGTTCTAAGTGAGACTAATAGAGCGGGCTGTAAGTGTCCAATAGTTAGCTTTTCATGTCATTCATGTGTTGAATATAACAGCCCATCCCGGAAATGTCTTTGTTTAGTCCCTTGGTAAATGTGTCAAATTTGCATATGAAAGCCAGTTCTGCTGCCTCTCTCTCTCTCTCATTGGTTCCTGAAATTACTCTGTAAGAGAATGGCCACTTCTAAATCCATTAGTGTGTGCCCGGGCAGGTTGAAATGTTCCCCAGCAGGTTTCTGTGTGTTACTATTTTGAATATCTGATTTGTGTTCATTAATCCTTTGTCATAGAGACTGTCCAGTTGGCCAATATACATGGCAGAGGGGCCTTGCTGGCACTTGATAGCATAGATCACATTAGAGGATGTGCATTTGTATGCGCCTCTGATGTGGTGGCTTATGTGGTTAGGTCCTGTGATGATGTCTCTTGTACAGATGTTGTTCACACATCTATATAAGTGACATCTTCACAGGACCTTTTAACCCTGTTATATGTGGGGAGTGAAAGCGCGTCACAAATTATTGTCTGGCTTCTTTTATATCTGTGCTTGCTAAGCCCACACATTCCTCTGGTGTCTTTTTAGGGTGCATATAATTTTTTTTCTCTGCTCTTTCAGGCCTCAGAAAATGAATCAAAATGTCCTTCAGAACAAATGCATATAGATTTATCTGTCTCTCTATTATTTGCAATTTCCTGGCTTGGCCTCCTGGCCTGTGACGTTTAGAAGTTCTACAAGAGCTTAGCTAGCCAAAACTCTGAATAGCTATAGGTTTTGGGTGTCCACTCTATTTTTTTTTGAGTAAAAGGGATTGATTTGTACACCTTTCTGTCCACTTATTGCCAAACACTCCTATAGTGCAATTGTACAAATTTTGGCAGCTGCAGTTTTGAAAGCACAGTTTCTGAGATTATAGATTACCACATGAGCAAATTTGAAGGTCAATTCTCTGATTGTAGAAGCATCTACTTGCTATAACAAGGCAAGGAGTTGGAAAATACTTGTGCCCTTTTGGGAATGCTGTTGATCCAATGCAAGTTCTGTAGTTTCTATCTGAACTGGTAATAGATGGATAAAGACTCCAACCGTGATGAGCCTATTAAGTGCTTATCTTTATGGGGAAGGAACACAACAAAAAATACCTTTATTTCTCCTCTGACCCCAATATTTAATCACAGACTTTGCAGCCATCACGGTCAATATCTGCCTCTTGAAGTTTCCATATCATTACTCAATACACTCTCAAACTTAAATGCACAAGGAGGTGCCTGCAGCTCATTTTATTTATACATTCCCTTAAAGACATACAGTTGGACTTGATATGGTCTTCTGCAATACTTTCTTTCAGCTTTGTGCGGAGAAGGAACTGCTTTATTTTAAAAGTACATTAGTTAAATCTGAAATTAACCCAACACTGAATTTTCATATGTGTGGTAGAAGAGGGATATATTGTTTTAATTAATGAGTCCCAAGGCATGAAATTCAAAGGGAAAAAGGAATAGGGCCTGCTTGAATAATTCTGGTGTCATCCACACTTTCTCAGGGCATGTTTATGACCTTTGGAAGGAGTGCTGAGTATTCAAGGTAGGAAAATGCTCATTATTATCATTACAAAAATAAATGTGCTAATTAGGATATGTGGGTATATCTACACCACTCAGCTTTTAATGACAAGGCTGATACAACCTTGTTGCTAAAATGTGGCACACGTGAATGCTTTTTGCCAGCACCTTTGCTGACAAAATACTTTCACCCCCAATGAGTGGGTTTGCTTTATCAGCAGGAGAGTGCTCCTGGAAAAGAAGCAGCATTCACAAGTGCACTTGCCGCAACAAAACCTTGTCATTCTCAGTGGGTGAGAGGCGAGGTTAAGCACCTGTGAACAATAAGATTTTTTGAGCAAGTGTAGAGACAGCCTTAGTACTGGTGAAATGGCGCAGATTGTTAGATCTGGAGCTTCTTCGAGAGAGACGTCCCTGGGGGTGCTCCACATTAGGTATAGATGTGTCCTAGTGCCTCAGAGTGGATTTTTGATAGCAGTGCATTTGGGCTGTCCCCTCCCCTCGCCCCCCAGTACCATCGCGCATGGGCAGCCACCCTCCCTTCAGTTCCTTTTTACCGTCCCCAGCTTCAGATGGACCTCTGAAGTGCTCCTCGTTCCTCAGTTGTTCTGAAGATTACATAGATTAATTCATTCCAAGTTCTTCTCCCTTGTTAGTGTTAAAAACAAAAACAAAAAACCTGCTGTCTGCCTCAGCAGGCTCCTTTGGACAATTGCCACAAGATGAGCTCACCCGGCTTCAAACACTGTGCAGACTGCAACAATGCTATGCAGGCCTTAGATGGCCATGAGAAGTGTGTTCTGTGCCTTAGACACTCTGGGTATGTCTACACTACAAAGTTAGTTCGAACTAACGGAGCGCTTAGTTTGAACTAGGTAATCCTCATTCCACGAGGATTAAGCCTAGTTCGAACTTACTAGTTCGAATTAAGGGCTGTGTAGCCCCTTAATTCGAACTAGTGGGAGGCTAGCCCTCCCCAGGTTTCCCTGGTGGCCACTCTGGCCAACACCAGGGAAACTCGTCTGCCCCCCTCCCGGCCCCGGACCCCATAAAGGGGCACGGGCTGGCTACGGTGCCCGTGCCAGGTGCAAGCCTGCCAGCACCCAGCCAGCAGACCCTGCACCTGGCACGGATCAAGCCACCCACCCGATGCCCCCCAGCCCTCCCCCTCTTCCCGGGACCAGGCTGGCGGCTCCCGGGAGCTTGCCCGGGACCGCAAGAGGCGGGCACCCGCCTGGGCTAGTGCGGACATCGTGGACCTCGTCCACGATCTCTGCACTAGGCACAGGAAGGTGGCCGTCTAGGGCAGGAGAGCTGCCAGCCTGGCCAGCCAGGAGCAGGAGTGCATGAAAATCAAGGGGGTCCACTGAGACCCCCGACCCTGAGCCCTGAGCTTACAATGGCCGTCCTGGGTCAGACCAAAGGTCCATCTAGCTCAGTAGCCTGTCTGCCAACAGTGGCCAACTCCAGGGACCCTAGAGGGGATGGACCGAAGACAGTGACCAAGCCATTTGTCTCGTGCCATCCCTCTCCAGCCTTCCACAAACCTTGGGCAGGGACACCACTCCTACCCCCTGGCTAATAGCACTCCATGGACCCAACCTCCATGACTTGATCTCACTTCCCTTTAAACTCTGTTCTAGTTCTAGCCTTCACAGCCTCCTGCAGCAAGGAGTTCCACAGGTTGACTCTTTGCTTTGTGAAGAACAACTTTCTTTTACTAGTTTGAAGCCTGCTACCCATTCCTTTCCTTTGGTGTCCTCTAGTCCTTCTTTATGGGAACTAATGAAGAACTTTTCTGTATGCACCCTCTCCATCCAACTCCTGCTTTTAGAGACCTCTATCCTGTCCCCCCTCTGTCTCCTCTTTTCTAAGCTGAAAAGTCCCAGTCTCTTTAGCCTCTCTTCATATGGGACCTGTTCCCAACCCCTGATCATTGTAGTTGCCCTCCCCTCTCCCAGCCTCTCGCTTCCCCTCTCCTACCTCCTTTTCCCAGTCTCCCCCAGTTTTGTTCAATAAAGACAGATTCCATTTTTGAACACAATTGTCCTTTATTTTGTACATCAAGAAAAGAGGCTAGGGAAGGGTAAGTGGAAGGAGGTGAGGGAGGAATGGGGTACGAGTCCCCAATGGGGAGGACTGGGCTGGCTCTGCGGGCTTTCCCTATCAACTGAGGGGTCGACAACTTAGCAGTTTTCTCACCACGGCTGTCTCCACATAGAGAGGCATCAGGACTGTCATTTAATTCCGGTCAGCCTGACTTCACCAGAGCACCCATGGCTCCCTAGGCCTCATATCCATGGATGCCACCACCTATCCCCTAATCCCCCCCCACCCACCGTGGCAATTGTGAAACCAATGGCCTCAACAACAGAAGAAGAGATCACACAAAATGAAGCGCACAGCAAAAGCTCTCTCTCCCTGACCCAATCCCTTTAAAAGGGGAGGGGGCAAAATGAACCTGATGAACATCAGTCCCCGAATTCGGGTCCAGCGGCATTACTAGGCACAAACTCACCAACTGGTACAGCTGAGGCCATCTTTCCACCATCCTCCACAACCACCGAGGACTTCTCTTCTTTTCAGGATCTCTTTAAAAGAGTTGCAACCAATTTGGACATTCCCATGGAGGAGGTGTAGGGCACGCAGCATGAACGCACAAATATCCTCCAGGCGACGACACCTGCAAGAATCGCCTTACCGATTAATTCTTCCATACTCAAACCTGCCAAGACTTTGTGGCAAACACCTACCTCAATTCCACCTACTTGTAAAAAGGCAGACTGCAAGTATTATGTCCCACCTAAGAGCTCAGAATTTCTGTTCACTCACCCGCCACCAAATTCACAGATAGTGGATGCGGCTCAACAGAGGAATAAGCAACAAAACCTTTCCATGCCTTCTGACAAGGACAATAAGAGTCTTGACTCACTTGGGAGGAAAGTGTGCACATCAGCTACACTACAAATGAGAGTAACTATGCCACACTTCTCAGCAAGTACGATTTCAATAATTATGCGAAGTTCAGCACCTCTATTGATGATATACAGTAACCAGACAATAAGAAGGTACAATTCAGAGTGATTGTCTCAGAGGTAATATCATGCACAGCCGCACAAGCTGCCTTGGGCGCAGCTGATACAGCTACAAGAACAACAGCCACAGATGTTGTCGTGCGACAAGTCTCATGGTTCAATTTGTCTGCCTTCCCTCAAGAAATCCAACCATCAAAGACCTGCCATTCGAGGGAGAGAAGCTCTTGTCATAAAAAATCAATGAGGTCCTCCATTCGATAGACTCCAGGGTGACATTATGCTCCTTGGGGATCCAGACATCTGTAACAAGAAGACAGTACAGACATCAGCCATACCAAAGGCCAAGATACCCACAACTTACATACCACTACCAAAAGCAAGACCACCCAACATACCAACAATGTGGCCGTAATAGACAACAGCGTCGATGGCCCAAAACTAATACTTCCAGCTGCCCATCCCAACCAAATAAGCAAATCTGAGCCATTTGTCCCTGCCTCCTTAACGCACATTGCTTTGCAGTCACCTATTGTGGAGCACCCCCAGAGATGTCTGTCTTGAAGAAGAGGAAGTTACTCACCTTCCTGTAACTGGTGAGTAACCCTCCCTTCCTCCCCTCTACATTTGGGAAAAAAAAGAAAAAGAATCTGTTCTCCTATGCGAGGTTCCAGATAGAGAAGGAACTGAAGGGAGGGTAAATACTGGGGGAGGAGCCCTGCGTGCGTGCGTGCATGCACGGCCCCAATGCACTGCTATCAGAAATCTGCTCTGAGGTACTGGGATGCACCTACACCTCATGTGGCGGTCCTCCAGGGACACTCATCTTGAAAAACATCAATTACACGAAGGTGAGTAACCTCCTCGTTGCAGCTTCCCTTTGGACCCACGGCATCCTTCAACCTTTGCCTAGTTGGCTGGATTACTCTCAGCAGAGAGGTTTATTCAGGGTTTGGTTCCTTTCCTGAGGCTGCCAACTGGGATGTCAGTGAGTGTAAATTTAGGTAGACATTTTAATATGGTGAGATTCTATCTGTCATCTGAACTGGAGCCACCTTTATGAATAACTAATATCTACATCTCAACTGACGGTATTATGAACACATACTGAATAAATGCTGATTGTCTACAAGTATATCTCATTTTGCTACATTACACACTGTAGTTATTAGTGGTTCAATAGTTTGCAGAGTCAGATGCTGTTTCACATCAGAAAGTTTCCTTCTCAGAAAATATATTCTTGAACTTCTAATTCTCAGACCTCCATGATTGGTCATAAATTTTTTCAGCTTCCATCAGCTCCCTGCAGTGATGCTTTTAATGAAACACTTCAGTTCACATCTGTTTTTTACTAGTGTGGATTTATGAGTGAATGCAAAAGGGTCCTTTATTTAAAAACAAATACCTGAGGCATGTAAGAATGCCATAGCAGTTGAAAGTGACTTTAAACAAGTCCATTTTAAATTAGTCTTCAAGACCATTTTTTGCATACTTTACATTTCAAAAATGTCCAAGCTATGTACATGACAGGTAAATCTATGTAGGCCATTGCTTAGTAGTGATTTGTACTTATTTTACTATATCAATATTTGGCTACATTAAATTAGTATCTATACTTAGTACTTTTGTGTGTCCTACATTATTTTATCTACCTAGGGCAATAAGCCAGAGGTGATTCACTAGAGTTAGACCCTGACGGGCCATCAACACTTTATTTACCCGCACCTCCACAAGTATGGCCGCCTGCAGCTCCTGTTGGCTGTGGATCACATTTCCTGGCCAATAGAAGCTACAGGAAGTGGTGCAGACTGGGACACTGCTTCCCCCTGCTCCCATTGGCTGAGGATGGAAATCTATGATAAATAGAAACTATAAGCTCACACACCATTTGAGGGGGAGGTAAATAAAGCCGTGACGGCCCG
Organism: Pelodiscus sinensis; assembly: GCF_052426305.1. Lineage (NCBI taxonomy): Eukaryota > Metazoa > Chordata > Testudines > Trionychidae > Pelodiscus > Pelodiscus sinensis. The sequence continues at coordinate 18,677,035 of NC_143061.1, read as the reverse complement.
CCAGGACTAACCCTGGCAAACAGGCTGTTACTGCCCACTTCTGATCTAGGATGTTATCCCTGAGGGCATCTTTGTTTATACAGTGCCCAATATAACTACTCATTGTGGACATGCATTGTTCAAAAGGACAGTAGAACCAGTCCAGCTTCACTCTGCACAGAATGGCAACACGTAGAAAGCATATGAAAGTGATTTGCACCCAAAAGCTGAGTTCTTTGAGGATTCCTCACATGAGTGAGGCAGCCCTAGGAGAGATGGTATACCCAGTGGATTCAAGTTGAAGATTCCATCAGCCAAAACCTCCTGAGTGCTGAATTGGGAGGAATCAAGCTGATGTGGAGCAATAAGCTGCCCTGATCTCCAGCTGCAGAGTAATTTTAAGTGGCATTGTGTAGCTCTGGTGGAGACGATGTTCTCATTTTTCCACAGCAGAACCCTGCACAAAATCTCCTTTTTATGCTGGACGCCTACATAGGTAATTTTGATGGTTCATCAGCATTCTTTCTGAACTCGCCATACATTCTGCTTGGTTGTATACATATTGGTTTGGCGATAGCTTGGTCTAGTGGGAATCAGGAGATCTGGAGTCTAGGCTTGGCACTGACCTCTGTGTCTCTTTTGGTACTCCCACCCTTTGTCTGTCTTGTCTATTTAAGGTATGTTGACAGCTGGGAGGAGTAATTCCCACCTGATGGAGCTAGTGTATTTAAAAATAACAGCATGGCGACAGTGACACACACATTGGCTTGGGATAGTTGCCAACTACAATCCTGTCCAATCCTCCCTCTCTAGGAGTGTACTGGGACACCTAGTCTGAGCCATCCCCTGTGCTAGTATGGGCTACACTGTTATTTGATCAGAGCTGGTATGGTCATGTGTACTCAAGCTGGATTGTAAGCTCTTCCAGAGTGTCGACAGTCTGTTTATGTGCTCATACAGGGCTAGCACAATGTGTTTTTAGTTGAGGGCTTTAGGCACTGCCATCCTATAAATAATTGTACTGTGTTCAGACTGGATGACTGAGTGTTAAAATCATTGCTACTCTTGGTGCTTTCTTTTAGTCTCTAGTATTTCTTACTTCATGTAAACAGAGAAAATATCACGGTGAAGATTAATTGCATGCATTCTCTTCCAGAAAGCCATTTGAGGTATTTCTAAATAAATTGCCCTCTGGGACAATAGACTTGTGATTGTTAAACTACACAGCCTCCTATTTAGAGTGTACATTGAACAATACATGATAAGGCTAAACTCATTTACAGTATTTAGTGTTTGTAGGTATCTCTCCAAGGCCTGGTTCAGTTCTCCTTGAAGTGAAGGGGAATGGTGGTAACTCCAACTCCATCCTTGACTGAGTTTATATAACCTCATCAAAAACATTTAGTGCATTTATTACAACAGGGAAATCCTGTATAGTGTTTTCCTTCAGTTCAGCTGCAGTGTTTTGTGTCTATGTAAGCCATTGACACTTGCAAGCAGACTATCTATCAGCCGCAGAAATTGAATTAACATGATGTGGTCAATGCCAGCCATCTAAACCTTAATTAGGTCATTATGCCTACTTTAGGATATGTGTCCTCGTAAGTCTTTTGCATGCACAATTGTGGAAAACAGGCAGAGAAACATATCGTGTTCATCCAGAATAGAACATTCTGAGGTACACTTTACTCAGACATGTTAATAAGCAGGTGACAGAGGAGTACTCTGAGATGTATTAATTAATACATCTTTTTAAAAATATTTTAAAATAAATCTTCATTGTGTGGATTCTTTATGAAAAATAAATAAATAATTTCCAAGGTGTTTTTGCATTGGAACTGAGGCAAAATTCTTATGATGTACAATACATTTTCAAATCAATTTAGAAATGTTTGCCCTAGAAAAAAGTGCAGACTGGTGGCTCTACGTCCATTCTCCTCCAGTGTGGCTAAGAAAACATTACACCTAATGTTCTAATTTTATTTGTGACTAGAAAAAGAGTATCAGAGGGGTAGCAGTGTTAGTCTGAATCTGCAAAAGCGGCAAGGAGTTCTGTCGCACTTTATAGACTAACCGAAGTGTTGGGGCATAAGCTTTCGTGGGCAAAGACCCACTTCATCAGATGCATGTAGTGGAAATTTCCAGAGGCAGGTATAAATATGCAGGCCAGAATCAGGCTAGAGATGACGAGGTGGATCCAATCAGGGAGGATGAGGCCCACTTCTAGTAGCTGATGTGGAGGCTTACACAGAACTGTTGCAAGTGGTAATATCCATGTAGTTTACAAGGTCAAAAATTCTGTCTGAATGCCAAAACTATGATTAGTTGTGTCAGTAATTGTACTAGTTGGATGGACTTTGGCTCAGGCCAGAGAGGGATGCTGGCTGACATTGGGACATTTTTGTACCTGTGAATCCCCTCATCAGAGTCCACCATCAATCCCAATGTGAGAATGTGTGCGCACATTTTAGGTTTGTTTCTTGTCAGTTTCCTGATGTGTACTAGGGCTATTGTTGTGATCTATTTTTGTAAAATGCTGTGTTATTTACCATATATACTCATTCCTAAGACCATTTTTGGTAAAAAAAAAAAAAGTGACACATCAAAGAGTAGGGGTTGGCTTATCAACATTGTCATTGTAGATCAGGGTTGGGAAATGTAGCCCATCAGGGCAAGTCGCTGGCATGCCGGGACATTTCTTGTAGATTCACCATCCCTTGTTAATGGGAGCTGCAGGAAGTGGTGCAAGCTGAGGGTTGTGCTAGCCGCCACTTCCAGCCATTCCTGTTGTCCAGGAATGGCAGAATCACAGCCATTAGGAGCTGCAGGAATCCATTCATGCAGACTCTCCAGGTAAACAAAATGTACAGACAAGCCAGTGGCTTACCCTGACGAGCCGGGAATTGAAGTTTGTCAACCACTGAAATATAGGATTAGCTTATGAAAGGATCTTAGTGGTTTGCCATTTTTATATATTCATATTGGGGGCTTATAAACAAACGGGTTAATTAATGAATATATATGGTACTTGCATTGTCTTGTATAACAAAAATTGATTGACTTCATGTTTTTTGTGGTTTTTACTGCTTTCTGTCTCTAGTGGTAGCTGGGCTATTAGCTTTTCTTTTCCTGTTGTAAGTAGTCCTTTCAGATTTAAAAGATTTAAATTCTCAGATTCAAGCCAACCCCTCTATTTTGGCTTCATTGTTGGCTCCAAGTGGAAAAGACCTATTTTCTCCTTCAGGTTCAGCAAGAATCTTGCAAGAACTGATCTTTCACCCCCAAGAGATCAGAAATCTGGCCAAAACAGAGTATATAACGTGGTTTCCATTGTGCTGCTACAGCTGTTGGGATTTCAGCACCATTCAATAGATTTCAACTCCTGCTCTGATACAACTTCAAGGCAAAATCCTATTTATCTTAAATCAAGCAAATCCCTTCTTGGCCTGTATCTGCACAAGTTTTTAAGTAAACATCTGCTGCATCACTGGTGATGTACAGTGGAAGTGGAAAGTAACCAGCTATCTACCTTTATTCTAAAAGTATACAGTCTTAAAACTTCTTACATAGATGCCAGTATGTTAACGGAGAAAAGAACAATTAACATTTAGTGAAATGTAACTGATACTTCAATATATTTACAGACCAGCATGCACAATTGTTGATGGATATTTAGAGTTTGGGGGCTAGATTGCGATAGTCGTGTTCATGAGCATCCTATTTCACAAGTGGCCAGAGTGACTTGTGGAGTTAAAAAGTCTGAAGGGCAGCAGTGTTAGTCTGCAAGTTTTAAAAAAATGGCTACTCCTGTGGCACCTTAGAGTAGAGGTTCCCAAACCTTTTTAGTACAGCAGACCTGAAAACACATTCACAAACTTCTAGCGGACCAATAACATTTTATTTGTATATTCATTATGCAAATAATGAACATGCAAATAAAATGTTACCAGTCGGCCAAATTTGCCCCCCCCCCCCCCCCCCCATCCGCTGATCCCGTCTTGTCACTGCACATCCCTCTACCTCCAACTCCAGAACCCTCTGACTCTGTCCAGCCAACCCTGGTACTCTGTGTGTCTGTATTAAACCTGCCAAACCCATCATCTGATATCCCCTTTATCCCACTAACCCCATTACCTCACAAGTCTGTCTTGCCAAGCCTGTTACCCCAGGACCCACAGTCTTCTGCTTTCCAACACCTCCTGTTGCCAACTTCCTTTTGTCAACCACATCTGTCTTGTCTACAGCCAATCCTGCATCTGCTGTCACTAACAACCTTGGTATACTGTGTCCCAGAAACTCCTGACTTAAAATGACAACCTCCCATTTCCCCGGATCCCCAGATCCTGCAACCATTCTGTGCTCTCTGATCCTGCCCCACTACCTCTGGTTCACCTTGCTCCACAAACTCCATGACTGCCTGTTTTGCCAACCCCTTATCCTGCCCCACTGACCCTGCAACTGCCTGTTCCAGAAGCTTTGAGGCCCCTTAACCCAGCTCAGACACCCTCAGATCTGCTGCCTTCTGAGATAGAAGCACAAGCTGCACTGCACCTGGCTCCATAGCCACTGACCTACTGCAGCCCATCCCCTCTTGCCCGTTCACCACTAACCCCTGCCCTCCCTCAGCCCCAGCCCACCTCCCTTAATCCCTAGCCCCAATCCAGCCTCTGGCTCCCCAGTGCCCTTTGATCTCACCCCGCCCCTGCACTCTCCGAGTGAGAATTTCCCTTATAGGGAGCGTGGCTGTTACTGCTGTGTGGGCAGGGGGATTGGCCATTGGTGGCATGTGTATGCTCCCTCCTTCGTGCCCCTCCATCCCCAAGCATGTTTCATGCCCCCATGATTAGAGGCAGGGGGAAGTGGGGGGTTCGTGGTGCCTCAGCCAGGTTGCTATCTTACCTGGGTGGGAGGAGGGATTAAGGTGCCTCCTGCTCCCTCTCTTCCTGCTGCCACATCAGCCCCAGCAATGCTGCAGGGCAAAATTATCCACCACGGCTGCTGGAGCTGAAGCTGGGTGGTGTGCGGAGGCTCAGGGGGGGTGTGGTGAGCCTGGGCCCCCAGAGCCACTGTGAACAGCCGGCTTCAGTTCTGGTAGCAGCCGCAGCCTAGCAGCCAGTGGTTCATGGCCTGACATTGATCCACAGCCTGGAGGTTGGAAACCGCTGCCTTAGATACTAAGAAAAATATATATAATATCATGAACTTTCGTGGGCAAAATCCACTTCCTCAGATGAGCTTGAGTGGAGAAAGGACTCATGATACTATGCCACAGGACTACTGGTTGCTTTTGTGGTGTAAAGATAGCAGAGTCTGGTTCCTGAAGATTAAGACAGGGCAATTTAACAGTTTTATTAATACATGTCATGACTAGAAATAGGAAATGGGCAATTGAGTAGAAGAAATTCACCAAGGTCTAAGGGAACAAAATACAACAAAAGTACTTCGCTGAATAAACACATTTTGTAGAAGCTAATAACTCCATTTTATTGCAACAAATTGTCCTGTCTATGACTTATTTTTACTCCTGTAACAGGTAACTGCTTTGGCCTTGAGTAATTCTCCAGACATGTCTTGTTTCTCTAGTACATGGCTTCAGCTTCTTCTGCAAACTTTCCAATGTCTGCCAAGGTTAACTATATTGGGGAGGATATTTGAATACCAACAAAGATCCAATGCAAAAACCATGTAAGTGATGTTTGTCTCAAAATAATATTTTTAGTTAAACTTGATTTTTTTCCAATATTTTAGCCAGATTCTCAACTAGTATAAATTTCTAGACTATCATTGAAGTTATTGGCGCTACATTGATTTATACTAAGGATCTACTGTTTTATCTACTTTTCTCTTGGTGTGTTTGAGCATCAGTGCACCACAAATAAAAATAATTTTTTTTAAGTTGCCGACCAGTTATCCTCTAATCTCAAAATGCTTCACAAACATTAATTAGATAAATCTGTTTTCCTACAAGCAAGATATGTTTTATTTATCCTTGTTGTACAATGGAGAGAAACTGAGGCACAGAGACTAACTCTTTAAGGTCATACAGTGAATTACAGGTTGAATTTTTCTAATCTGGCACTCTCTTATTCAGCAACATCAGTGGTCCATAATAGTTTTAGTGAGTCCGAGGTCAGCTTGTCATGGGCATGGCCAAGTTTCCCACGGTCCTATAAAGGTTGTTTACAGCCACCAATCTTGACTCTCCATGTTCTGTGATGTTATTTAGCTCTAATTGATCTCTAAATGTCTAAGAACCCAGTAAGCACTGGAAGTGTTTGGTAATCCTGCTAAACAACGTTGACCTCCTGTGATTCAGTCAATTCTTTGGTTCAGCACCATTTAGGTCCCAAAGGTGCCAGACTAGAGAGGTTCAATGTGTAGTAGCAGTGGAAATAGCTAAACCAATATTCCCTGATTTTCAGGCCTATGTTCTAATCCTGGACAGCACTTGGTGCTTCCTTATAGTTTGTCAGAAATACATGAACTCTTAGGGATATGGGGAACTATTGTGGCTTGATTTTTTTTAAGTGCTTGACATGATTTACTGAGCCTAACAGAGATCTGCTTTTTTACAAATAACATTTTTAATGCAGATGTTTTGCTAAAGGCCAGTTATCTCTCTGATTATTTATTTAACCTATTGTATAATGGATTGATAAATCAGGTTTGCTATAAAGGAGCTAAAATTTATTTCCATTACCATACTCAGCCCACATATCTAGCTATAAGTTTATAATTGAAAGGGTGATGGGTAAAACATTTTGGCTCATTAGTGCTGGAAAGGTCTTGGGGATAATAGACATAAAATGATGATGTTTAATATAAATGGAATAGAAAAAAACTGAGCCAAGATTGCCAGGTACATTTTGTTTAAATATGCTTCAATGTTATGCGTATATACCTATGTTTTGGCTATTGACATGCGACACTGGGTAATTTTGGTTTAACAAGATAGTCCCAGAAAACTATCCCCTATGCATTTGTCTCCCAAATCATTATATTCTCTTCTGAGTTTTAGATGTAGAGGTCATTGATCTCTGAATTGTCTTCTGACTTTTTAGTAACTCTGCAAAGTTAGTGCTCAAACTTTCTCCTTTGAGCTGTAGAAATTGGGAGTCTATTCTTAGACTGTGTGTAAAGCAAAATTATCTATCTAATATTTTATGAACAATGATTCCTCCTCCAGGGTTCCTATTTCATTATTTTATTCTAATAGGTCTTGTTAAACAATGAGGCAGGTAATTCTTTCATTGCTTTTAATGACTGACTTCCAGAAAAGTGCTGCCATTCATCATGATGAATGCTTGATTATTGTTCCCTCGGCCATTCATAAATATACCCTGAACCAGTCTATCAGCATAAAGAGTGAAGTATTTTTGTGTGTAGGGAGAAATTCAGAAATTTCTCTGGAGGAATCAAGCCATAAAAATGGGAAACAATCAGCTATACTGTTTGGTATGGGTATATGTGCTGACATATGCAATGGATAACTTTTATAGGGATTAGTACTATTGGAAAGTAAGCCTAACATGAACCTAATTTTAGAAACAAAGACAATCTCCTAAAGGCCCATACTCAAAGCCCACTGAATCACAGAATCATAGAAAAGAAGGGCTAGAAGTGACATCAAGTGGTCATCAACATCCCTCCCCTTGGACAGAGACAGGACCAAGCAAAATTAGACCATCATTGTCAGGTGTTGATCGATCCTGTTCTTAAAAACCTCCTGTGATGGGGATTTCACAGGCACCCTTGAAAGTCTGTTCCAGAACCTAACTACTCTTATAGCCAGTTAAGGAAAAACTCTCTTGCTATAGATAAAGCCAATTACTTCTTGTCCTACCTTCTGTGAATATGTGAAGATGATTATCCATTGTTCTCCAATGGCACTTAACATATATGAAGATAATATCAGGTCACCCTCTGTCTTCTTTTGTCAAAACTAACCATGCCCAGTTCTTTTAAAATTTCCTCATAGATCTGGTTTTCTAAACATTTTATATTTGTTGTGAGTCTCCTTTGGACTATTACTAATGTAAGCACGTTTCCTGAAGTGTGATTCATATGATTGCACCCTGTACTTCAGCTTAACGCTCATCAGTGTTGAATAGATGAGACAGTTGCTTCCCCTGTCTTACATACTTCACTCCTGTTATATCTCCCACAACCGATATTAGTCTTGTTTTTTTTTACAACTATCACATTCTTGACTTGTATTTTATTTATGATCCAATATAATCCCCATATCATTTTCAGCAGTAATATCACCTACCCAACTATCCTCATTTTGTAATTGTTCATTTGATATTTTTTCCCCTCCTAAGGCCATGTCTACACTTACCAGTTGATCAGTGCTGCTACAGTCAATGCAGTGGCGTCAATTTAGTGGTTCTAGTGACTGACTTAATCTGTGACTGACTGCTCTCTGGTTGATGCTGGCACTCCATTGGAATGAGAAGATTAAGGCTGATGCAGCACAGTCTAGGTGCTGTGGTCAGAGGACAGCTATGTTGTCGTCAGTGCAGCAGAATAAGGCATTTTTCTTCATGTGTGCAACATTCTTGCAAAGTATCATCCTTGTCCCCTTCAAGTGGCTAATCAGTGCAGAAAATAATGCTGTTATCAGCTAGTAGAGTTACTTTTTTAGCTCATGTTCTAGAGTTATGGCTTTGATGCTGATGACTGTTGTTGAGGAACTTTGTTCAGGGCTGTCCCTAGAGGGACACAATGCCTGGGGCTACCCCCACCCAAGTACCTCAGGTGCAAGACCCAGAATAACCTCCCATCCTTTTACCCCAGGCTCCTCCTCTGCTCCATCCCCCAACCAACGTGAGCCAGAAGATTCCAAGTTTTCCTCCGACTCCCTACTTACCACTTTGGCAGGAGCCAGGGTGGCCTGGTAACCTGCTCTGCTCCACCCCACTGACCTCTCCCAGCCTGCTGCACTCTGCTTCACCACAGCAGTGAGATGCAGAGCTCCCTCATGCTGGGGTACTCTTCCCGCCACCATGGTGAAACCAAGCACAGCAGGCTGATAGAGGGCAATGGCGTGCTGGGCTGCTCTGGATCCTGCTGGCACAGTGAGTGGGGGTGGGGGAACGACTTCTGCTGCTACCCCACATCAGGCTCCTCTTCCCATGTAATCCCCTGGTCTGCCCTGAGACCCTTCCAAAGGCTGCCGTGGGGCCCCCTCATCAGTAGCCATGTTCTCTTTCCCACTTAGGGACATTCATTGGAATGTCATACACAGAATAGACTGCTTCCAAAACTCAAGGATTTAGGGATGAAAGGTATGTGAGCAAAGAGCGATAAGTGATCTAGTGCTCATTTGTTGACTTGGCTGTTCTCATAAAATTGCAGTCTTAAAGTTCTGACAGATAAAATGGTTCTCATTTTAGTCTCTGTTATTAAGATATGCCCCTGAAGCAAATGTCTTCACATTGAAGAGACAGAGAATTCCTTAATGTGTTAGAAGTTGAATGTTTGTTCTCCTATCAAAAATACTTGATTCAGTTCTTGGGGACCTGATTGACATAAAATAAATTACTAGATTGAACATAATGGAAGCAGCAGGGAAATTCATTATAGCTCTTCTTAAAATAGTGACAGCTCTGGGAAGAGATAGGGAGAGCAAGAGTTGTATATACTCATTAGTTTTCTTCTTGCTCCGTAAAGTTGCTGCCATATGTATCTCATGGAAAGCAAGGTGAATTGGAAAAACACTTGGCAGCCTTCCACACCAGTAGAGTCAGCAAGCTTCCATTAATCATGGTAGCCTGTTCAGTCCCTGCAACTTTTTTTAGGTTTCTGCACCCTGAGCTGATAAGCTACATATACCTTTGTAGTCATTGTCCATGTCATTAGAATCAAAGAATAAAAGAAAGTAGAGCTGTGAAAGACCTTGTGGTCATCTAGTGACGTCTTTTCCATTTCCCTATTACAGCAGGACTATTTTCCACTGTATGTATCCTTGAGATCATTGCAGAAAGGACACTCGTTTTAATCATTCTGCTAACAAAAAGATACAAGGTGGAAAGACAACAGGAAAGTAACCACATATTGCACCCTAGAGTTTATGGATTCTATGAATGACATTTCCCAGTAAGGCACTCTAAATTCTATGGCATTATTAATTTATTGTATCCCCATGAAAAATCTTTTACTCCTAAAAAATCATACTCAATGCTCACAGCCAAACATATGCAGTAACATGAAATTAGTCATGATCCTTGTCAACAGTGATTATTTTTGATGATCTCCAGGTGGCCTGTATCACAGCACTCAGCTATTGTCATTTTGTCCAGACTGGTTCAGAACCTCCTTCCCCTACCATGCATGCCAAATAATTGGGAAACTTGTCACCAGCTTTAGGGGCATGTCTGTCTGACTCCCTGAGCCTGTGCTGTATGCTCTTTAGCCTAGCTGCAGCAATACTGAATTCCAGGACATCTTGGGAAACTGCCAACATATGTGGATGTGGAATCATTGAGTCCGTGGGGCTCTGAGATTAAGGAAATCATTTGCACCTCTGTAAGCTATTGTTTGAGGCTCTCTGCAGACTCAGAAAAATAACGCTGCATTGGTTTACACTTGGGTAAAGTTTTCAAGATTACCTCTGCAAGCCTGGGGGCTAGAAAGAACTTTTTTTTCTTTTAAACTGAAAGCTGATAACCTTGAGCAGAAATCTAAAAGGTTATCCCATAGATAAGGAATAAACAGGCGGGGAGGAAGTCCCCACTTATTGTACATAACCAGCTAAAGTGCACTGGGTAACATTTGTTTTCTCCATTTCTTAATGGATGGTGGTAAGAGACATACTAAGCATATCCTCTGAAATTCATTAGGGGGAGAAATATGAATGCTTGGTTTGAAGTCAAAGGAATTAGATATTTGGAACTACAGAGCAGATGTGGAAAAGCATTTGGTATAATGGGGTATTGGCAGAGGCTTAACATAGAAGACATTCTCTCATATTTCTTATGTCTGTCAGCTACAGAAGCATCTCAGAAATCGAGGCTGTCATGACAGCGCTGTTTCCTTTTCAATTTCTCTTTGTGTGCCCTTAGTACCTCATTTCTGTTTATCTGTTAGAGCACTTACAGCTTTTCATATATCTCAGAACAGAACACAGATATGTGTTATGCTCCCACAGCACTAAACAATGAGCAAAAGGATGTTGCAGAGTAATGTGCCTCTTTTGTGCTATTCACTTTGTTTAGAGATAGGGCCTTTGTTGCTATTGAGGCTAAGCAATGCCCTTCTGCTATATACATCCGCCAAACTGGACAGTCCCTGCGTAAAAGAATAAACGGACACAGATCAGATATTAGGAATAGCAATATACAAAAGCCTGTAGGAGAACACTTCAATCTCCCTGGACACACAGTAGCAGATTTAAAGGTAGCCATCCTGCAGCAAAAAAAAAGTCAAGACCAGACTTCAGAGAAACTGCTGAGCTACGGTTCATCTGCAAATTTGACATCATCTGTTTAGGATTAAACAAAGACTGTGAATGGCTAGCTAACTACAAAAGAAGTTTCTCTTCTTTTGGTGTTCACACCTCCACATCAGCTGCTAGAAGTGGGCCTCACCCTCCCTGACTGAATTAACCTTGTTATTTCTAGCCTTATTCTGGCCTGCATATTTATACCTGCCTCTGGAAATTTCCACTAAATGCATCTGACGAAGTGGGTCTTTGCCCACAAAAGCTTATGCTCCAATACATCTGTTAGTCTATAAGGTGCCACAGGGCTCCTTGTCGCTAAGTCTACACTGGCACTTCACAGTGCTGGAACTTTCTGGCACAGGGGTGTGCAACCCATCCCCTCCCACAGTGCTGTAACATGCCATTGTGAACCAGGTTACAGCCGGGCTCCCAGCTCTGTTAGCTACTGCCCTTATGGAGGTGGTTTACATGGAGTGCTGGGAGAGCTCACTCTCAGTACTCATAGGCTATGTCTACACTGGCCCCTTTTCCGAAAGGGGCATGCTAATTTCACAGGTCGTAATAGGGAAATCCGCGGGGGATTTAAATATCCCCCGCAGCATTTAAATAAAAATGTCTGGCGCTTTTTTCCGGCTTTTAGAAAAGCCGGAAAAGAGCGTCTACACTGGCCCCGATCCTCCGGAAAAAAGCCCTTTTCCGGAGGATCTCTTATTCCTACTTCGAATAAGAGATCCTCCAGAAAAGGGCTTTTTTCCGGAGGATCGGGGCCAGTGTAGACGCTCTTTTCCGGCTTTTCTAAAAGCCGGAAAAAAGCGGCGGACATTTTTATTTAAATGCCGCGGGGGATATTTAAATCCCCCGCGGATTTCCCTATTACGATCTGTGAAATTAGCATGCCCCTTTCGGAAAAGGGGCCAGTGTAGACGAGCCCATACTGTGGCCACACTTTCCATGTAAAGCACTGCTGCAGCTGTGCTTTAAACTTCTAAGTATACACAAAGCCTTGAGGGATTTGATGATCTGAGGCCATGTGTGCACTACAAAATCACATGGATTTAAGTTACAATGACAAACAGCCCCAAAATTGGCTCCTTGTGTTAACAGTGCATGTCTTCACCAGGAGTGCTTGTATTGATGAATATTGTAATGCACTGTGGATTGGTATCCCATAGTGAAACTTGCCACGATGCAGCATGGGGGAATTTTTGCGATGTTTGAGAGGTCAAAATGAGTCACACAAGAGCGACTGAGAGTATAGGATCAACTTCCCATAGTGCAATGTTCTCCATCCCCTAATTTCATCAGCATCCCATAATATTTCACACCTTCCTTTCAAAAATCCCCAGAAATCCTTGCATCCTTCCTCACTGTCCAACATCTCTGACAGAAGCATGGAGCCTGCACAATTCTGGAACACTCATGATAACAGTGCAAGTACAGGGTGCACTATTTGAGGAGCTGCAGGGAACATGATGATTCCTGGAAGGCTAGATTGCTGGGGGACATAGTATTGTTTCAGGGTTGTTTGGTGGCATTCATAGAGTAGCTGGAGAAGGTGAAGCTTGGGTTTGGGGCTTGAAAAACAAACAATGACTACTGAGATTGCAGTATCATCTGGGTTTGGCATGATAAACAGCGGCTGCACAACTTTTGGATGCACAAAGCCACATTTGTTGGTCTGCAACCTAACTTGCCATAGCCCTTCAGTGTAGGGACACCACAATGAGAGCTATGCTGGCAGTTGAGAAGCAAGTGGTGATTGCATTGTGGAAATGTGCAATGCCAGATTGATTCCTGACTTAGCAATAGCAACTGAAGCTGGGAAATCCACTGCAGGGGCAGTTGTTAATGCAACTACATGGATCCTGACTCTACCCTTCTCAGATGTATGGTTTTAAGTTGACATAGCAGAGCACTTACGTTGGCGAAAGCCAAATTTAAGTGAAGACCACCCACGGCTAGGCTGACTTAAGTTGCTTTGTGTAAACCTAATTATGTCTCCTCACATAGCTTGACTGGCAGCCTCTGCTTTGCAGAATTGTGCAGGTAGACAGTAGAATGGTATATGATGAAGGTTCAATAGGGATTGACTTTCATCTTACTTTTTCCCTATGATTATCTTAACAATTGATATCGATCACTAACTTTCACGAGCATGAAAATCTTCACACTTGGCCTCTGACTTCTTTTATCTTGCTTGCAAAAATATCGTTCTAAAAAGACTAAGGCTTGACTACACTTACTGTGCTGCACTAGTATGACTGCACTACTGTATCACTCAGGGCTTGTCTTCACTAATGACTAAATTGGCTCTTTGATATAAAGAGCATTGATTTAGCAGGTCCAGTGAAGATTCGATAAGTCAATGGCAGAGTACTCTTACGTTGGCTTTAGTACTCCAGCTGCCTGAGACACAGACATCAGCAGGAGAGCATCTTCCATTGACGTAGCATAGTGGAGACATGGCTGTAACTTGATCTAAGCTACTTCATGTTAAATGATGTAATTTACCTAACGTAACTAACATAATTTAGATCAACTTACCTCATTAGTATAGACCAGGCCTTAGTGAAGATGCTGTCTACACATTGGGAGAGCTTCTCCCATCAGGGTAGGTGTTCCACCTCCCTGAGAGATGGAGCTATGATGAAGGGAGAAGCTTTCCCATTAACGTAGTGATTTCTCTACTGGAGGTTAGGTCAGTATAATTGCAACACTAAGGGGTATGGATTTTCTACACCCCTGAATGGCTTAGTCATACCAACATAAGATTTGTAGTGTAGACCAGGGCAAAACTCTCTTCTAGGCAGTGAAATTATTTACATAATTCAACTGGGGATGTAAAATCTTATAATGATATAATTCCTATAAATACAATATATACATAAAATAAAATCTTATAATGATACCAATTTCTATCTGGCAAAAATATCTGTTTGTGGTAATTCCTGAGTGACAAAACTACTTAAATTTTTACTCACAACTGCTCAGCTCAAACACATAACTTTGTTATCACTACATTCCCCCAACAGCCCCAATTTTATATTTGAATAAACAAAGCACAAGAAGGCTTGCTTGACTTACTCAAGATAATCAAGTGATTGAGAAGCCAAAACTAGACTAAACCTCCCATTTCTCTAAGGAAAGTTACCCAACAACACATTCTGTCTCCACCTTTGAGGCCTGGACAATACCTGAGTGGTTGGATTTTGGGGAGCTAACACTCTTGACCGTCTGTTATTTACAATCTTGAAAATGCAATTTGTGGCATAAGTTTTTGTCTGAGCTTTCCTGTAGCTTTGTTTCAAATCCTGCTAAAGTTTCTTATCCTTCAAAATGGGCTTCAGGGACTGATCAGTGTTTCCTACACAATGCCTCCTCCTGGACATCAAAGGTTGCTATATGGGCACTGAGGGCAGGATGATTCTGCCATTCTTTGTACTCTCTGTTCACCGTGCTGGTGCTCAAACAGATTACAGCTATAACGGAGGGATAAGTAGATGGCTGCCTTAGGGCAGGGCGGAAGGTCAAATGGTAACGTCCTATTCTGGTTCTCTTTTGAACCTATGCCATTTTGGATCCTCTTTCATCTGGAGGAAGCCACAAGCCATTCTTTATTTTCAGTCTTGATCAAACTCGGCAGACTACATTGCCCTGAGAGTACAAGATCAAGCACCGTGTCAATGAAACCATGTCACAATAAAAGAAATATCATACAATAAAGGCTGTTACATTGTATGCACTCTACTACACCTTCAAAAATCTCAGAGGTAGCAGTCATTCTGTGATATTTAAAAAAATCTGAGAACTGCAGGTCTAAATCACTATCTCTAGACCTTGCCATCTTCCTCCCTTTAAGTGCATGTTCCTGTTTTACTTCATATTTGTAATAAGTTCAAAGTACACTGTAAAGCTCAAATCATGTTAAATGATGTTTTCAGGAAGTCTTCTAAAACAAGATAATTCTGCAATCATAAAAATGCTTTAAACATCTGATTTGGAACAAAAATTCTGTGTAATTGCACTCTAAAACTTGTAACTTATATATGAAATGGAGTTTATTAGGCAGCTGTGTTTGTGCATTTAGCAGCTTTCTTACTGTCTGGTTCTTCAATAGCCAGAGAAGAGAAGCATGCTCAATTAGCTCAGTTGTCTGTGGCTAGCAATGTTTTACACCCAGCTTTTGTTGTAGAAGCTGGTTTCTAAGTATTTCTCTATAGTGATTGCTGCAATTTTCTATTTGATGCTTTCTGTATTGCATGTTGATGACATTATGCAAACTAATTGAAGAAATATTAAATAAAAATATTTATACTCTGGCAACATTGGCATTCACTATTACCTCCTGAATTGTAGTGCTCGATGTCTTATTGCCATAATACTGTGTCAGTGTTTTAAAACAATTCTCATCTCAGCGATTTAGATGCATAACTATCTCTCAGAAAGGCAGAAAACAACCTTCAGCTTTCATTGACTTTCAGAGACAAAAGCCTATCTTATATTTCTGCTTTCACAATTGTCAGTACTATCATTTGTGTACACAATTTATAATTGAAAGTGCAGCCTTCCACATCCCTTCTTTTTGCTCTTCTGCATTGTGGGTTTGGAGTGTTTTCTGTCTCTTCTATTTTACCTAGAAGAAAACAAAACACAGGCCTACAGGAAATATACAGAAATATCAACAGTTATGAACAAGAAACTGCCAGATAACTAAAGCCTTTTTATTTCTTCACAGCAGAAGTAGCTATTGTTCAGTATGTTAACCCTTCCATCTAACAACCAATGAACAAGCCTTATTTGTAGTCCCACCCAGGGTCCCAAAGCAATTGCTTCCTGATACTTTAATAATGTACTGAATAGACTCAGTTGGGTAGCCATGTTAGTCTGCAACTGAAAAAACAACGACTATCCTGCAGGATCCTAGAGACTTAGAAAAAATGTAGATGATATCATGAGGTTTTGTGTCAATTCATAATGCACTGCCATTCCTCCCTTGTACATGTATGCGAGCTGCAGTCTGATTGTTCTATCTCCTGGCACAGTTTCATTTTCTGAATCAATTACTTTTATTTCTTCATTGAGATCCATTCTGTGTTCTTAAGAACCTGTTAACCTCCAGTCATACCAGTACTCATCCTTGCTGTCATGGTGTGTTGTGCTTGTGGGTTGCTTCCTCTCATTATTTCTACATAGGCCTTTCTGTCCTGTAAGTGGTTGCCAATCATCCTCCTTACAAGTGCATTTCAAAGGCATTGAGCCTCCAGTGTTCAACTAGCAGAAAAACAACAAATTTCTTTTCACTCTTCCTCAACAAAAAACAAAAAACCCGAGTTGTTGATTTTTTAATTATTATTTGAATTTTCCTCTTCTTCCTTGCCCCAATTTAACTTTAAAAAAAACTTCCATAAAGATACTTGGGACTATATTCTTTACGAAAAATATTTCAAGAAAGGAAAATGTTTGCCTAGTAATATGAAAGCCTTGGTACTAATCCTGACCTGCTTCCTGCAATGTAGCTTAAGGCTGAGATCTTGTTAGATCTAACAAATAAATAGTTTCAAGTCTGGTCTTTACTTGGATGGAACTCTCAGTGCACACAGATCTTTTAAGGGCTACTCAGTGGGTTACCTTCCCTTTCAGTGAGAGCTGAGTCAGAACCCTTATGTGAGAGTAAACAGCAATGGGGAGCTGAAGGTGATAGATTTTTTTGGATGACCAATATGCCACAAGTACTGACCATTTATTGTCATTATCTTATATCCCCTTTCGCAAAAGTAGGAAATAAATGCATTGCCCTAGCTAGAAAACAACTGGAGCTGTATAATTCTGCCTGCCTACATTTTCCTTAAAGCTTCAGACTAGATATGGTCTTTGGTTTCTGTTACTATTCACTGACAGGTCTGTTAAGCACCTTCAGTAATTACTTTCTTTTAAAGTGAACACACAATTCCTTTCTGGCAATGGTGGCACCCTCCTCTCTCGATCTCAAACTCAGATGATTTCAGTGAATTCCTCCCTAAGTTCTAATTCTAAGTTTTGGGAGTTGTTTTTCACCAGGGGATATAAATAGGCTGTGATGTTGTGATGTTGAGAGGTCTGGTGCATGGTTACTTGAAAACAGTTGCCATAGTCCTCACTGGGGGAAAGAGGACCTTCAGCACCAAAACACCAAGCCCCTGCCAGACGTACCAAAAATGTCATTGAACTAGTTATCTATAAGTATCAACCTCTTATCATTGCTTCAGCCAGATTCTAGAGGGACACATTTGCACATGCTCAGACAGCTTACTCAATGTAGAGCTTCTGTTTTGAGGGGGTTATTAATTTTAAGGGATGCTATTGTTAGCAACCATTTCTAGTGTTTTCTGGGTGTTTATTAGATAGACAATATTTTTATTGGAGTTGGTTTATTGGCATTTATCAGTTACAGAAAAATCAGAAGCCTTAATTATATGTACACTAGGTGACTTGGTCTATTGTTTAGTCCATCTGGTTAAGATGAAGCACATCTGACGTCACTGTCTGTCTATGTAGCTTTCCTTGATACATGCAATGAGATAACACTGAAAAGTAAGCTCCAGGACTTTTGAAATCTGTCTTACGACAAGTAGAATTTTATGTGCTGTATGATGAATTCTAATGAAGATCAATGAATTACAGTAAATCAAGGCTACTCAACTTTGGAAGCCCTGGGAGCCACAACGATACTTACTGCACATGCCGAGGGCCGCAACTTAAGTGTGCTTGCGTATACATAC
Organism: Pelodiscus sinensis; assembly: GCF_052426305.1. Taxonomy (NCBI): domain Eukaryota; kingdom Metazoa; phylum Chordata; order Testudines; family Trionychidae; genus Pelodiscus; species Pelodiscus sinensis. Next base: position 18,658,852 of record NC_143061.1, on the reverse strand, counting down.
ACATATATATGCAAATCGCTTCTTTCACATTGACGGTCATGAATATAAAGATTAAGGCAAGACTACACAATACACAGGCCCCACTTAGGTCAGTTCTGCTGATATTAGTAAAATGCAATATTTACCCTATTTTCACCCATATGACAGCACTTTTAATGAGCAATGACAGTCAGGAATTTAACTACTAAAACGCATATAGGCAGAAGACCATTACGTTGACTATTTTTTTGTTTTGGCTCCCACCCACGGGTCCCCATAAACCCAAACCACACCATAGGCCACAAACAAATGGGCCACAGGCTGAATGCAGCCCGCGGGCCGCGTGTTAACTAGCCCTGCAATAAATGCTTGTGTTTGGATAGATGGCATTTTATCTCTTAAGGACTGTATCTGTAGTAAATTTAAGATGCTTTTAAAACAAAAGCAAAATTGGAAAAGATAACAAGTCAACTTAAAGTGTTCTCCTGTATGTGTGCATACTCTGTGTTTCTGTCTCTCTCTGACCTTAAATTTATGGGTGCATAAGTTTGGAGCCTATTTTAGGAAATAGGCCTGTAGGAGTACAGAGATTAAGCCTGGACCAATCCCTATTCTAACCCAAGAGAGGATAACTTAAACTAGTTTCCAACTTTTGGAAGGGCCACATTTTATGGAGAAATATTGCCATCAACAGAAAAACAAGTTTAATGAGGAATCTGAAGGTCTCTAAAAGATAGAGTAGAAAGAAGGGATAAGGGGCTAAACACACAAACAACAAATCAGTGTGAATGGCATTTCCGCCTAAATCACACTGGAAATGTTAGAAAATATTCATTTGCTACATCAGCAGGACACATATTTAAAAAATACATATGTAGAAATTTGATTGTGCTCACTCTGTATTAGAGCACCAGGAAATTTTTCCTTGTCTGTTCTTATTTTAAGGATGTATCTGTTTGTCTCGTGGAAAATAAGGTGTTTGAAATGAAGAGTTTGAAATCTTCTATATATAAACAATACCTTTATATTAAACAGCTTTTAAATGAGAAAGAGAAACTTAAAGAAAATAAATGGCTTTGCTTACATCAAATCCCTCATTTTACTTCATGAACAGAAATATGTTAGAGCAATTGAAGCTTTAATCCATCTTTAGCTGGTACAAACTGAATCTCTTAAGAAGTTAAAACACTGTGATTGTTTTATGTCAAGAGAAGATGAATCTGATATTCACAGTAACTAAAGAGCAGGGCTGTTTAGTAAATCCAGCTTTTGTGACTGATGGAAGACTTGTTGTAGAAGTTAAAATATTCTTGATAAAACTTGTGCATTCCAATGCTAGCCCTTAGATTCTTGAATCACTCTACACTTTAGTGCCCAACCCCACAAGTTCTTGAGTCTTCCAAATTCCTTTGTGAAGAGAATGGAAGTTGAGAGCAAAGCACTGAACATGATATTGGAAAAGTTAGGGCAAAATTCTCTCTGCTGATCCAAAGGGTTTTAACATGGCAACCCCGTAAGAAAATAGATTTTTTTAATGCTAAAAGAATGTTGACTCTTGGATTTCTATGTTGGAGTGGGAGAACCTTCGAGAGCTCCTGTTCTTATCTTTGCTCAGCACTGCTGCATCCTTCCCTCCAGTGGAGAAGGATTTGATAGGACTCCCTTCAGAATCACTTAATGCCTCATTGCTAGTTGCTCAGAAGGTCTGATTCCAAAGCTCTTTCACTGCACTCCTGTCACTTAGGAAGCTCAGGGCAAGTATGGAACTTGAACTTTGATTCTGTGGGCCATGCTGCAGTAAAAGCCATGGAAGAGGGCTCTGGAGGGTGAAATGGCTTTGAGGATTCCCTTGTAGGAATTCCTTCCAATAGGAGAATGCCTGTCTACCAACAAGTTGGGAAGGAAAAAAACCAAACCAAACAAAAATCAACATGCAAACAATGAGGACCCTGTATAGATGTCCAAGGTCATCCAAGTGGAGGAGTTGCGCCTCTGCAGAGCCTCACTGCCCTTGGCAGTACCCTCTCAGCCTGCCACTTCCCCTCATACCACACCTCTAACTTGGTACTTGGTAGCATTGCTCCAATGGAGTCCCCTGCTCCAGTCCTGCAGAAGATACAATTTAACCCTAGGCTGTAGTTTTCTTCTCCCTTCCAACCACCCTATTGCCTCCCCTCCAGAGATTTCCCACAGAGGGACATGATCCATCTATAATCCCCTTGACCAACACTGTATTCATCTCCTTTCCCAGTATTGACTGTGGACTTAGAGACGCCTCCAGGATCTGGAGATGGTAGAGAAATGATGCCGTAGAGATAGGCAGAAGGTGGATAGCACATGTGGTGGCATGGGACCCCTCTATATGATAACATCAGAGAGACCATCCAAGCTCCTATGTGGCAGAATGTGCAGCTTTCCAGCAGGACCAACAAATTAGTTTCCTAAGGTACTGGGAATACGAAGATAACATCTAAGTCAGTCCATACTGTATTGGCAGCTGCACCACAGAACGTCGTTATCATAGTAAGGAATAGTCATTGTCCTGAACAGTGTGTAATGCAGTGCGAGAACACGTTAGCAATGTTTCTTAATGCATTCAGAAACCTAGCTGTATGAAGAATGATGTTTCATTTTGGCCTCAGTCAATCTGCATTCACACAATTTTTTTTACTGGCGAGTGTAACAAGGTCAACAACTTGACCTATTAGCTGAATGTGGCTGCACACCAGGTCTGTTGACTTTTGACTTATGTTAACTGTGGTGTGAACCCATAATTTCTAGGCAATAAAAATGGAAGCCAGATTTTAAAAATCTGACTCCATAGCTGCACTGTCGCAGCATTTGCACCAGAGTGACTACAACAAAAAATGATTCAGTGCTACAGCTGGTTTAATTTGCCCTCGGTATGTGAGGCCTTGATGATTCACCTTAACATTCCTAAGTGAAGGAAGATGAATTTCACTAACTTATAGCTTAATTTTACTTAGACAAAGGAAGTAAACGAGTGGGAGGAACTGTGAATCTGTAGCAGCTGGAGAATTAGAATGATTATCCAGATTTATTTTTTTGTTCTTGATGCCTTATTGATGACCTCGTAGGGAGTTAGGAAGAAAGTTTGGCTTAAGGTGCATGACTAACTCCTTAATAAAATTTGCTTCCTCTTGAGTTGCACAGAGGTAAGTGTCTAAGAACTTGAAAGGGCACCTGGGAATGTGTGATGAAGAGAACTAGACTGTACATTATAAAGATTTGTGGAACTGGGCCAATCTGTAAAACTTTTCATCTTTCTGAATGATTGCTTTTAAATGCAAACTCTCTAGTGTGAGGTATTATAATAGATGAATGTTTAAAACACATCTGCCTGCTCTTCTTGATTTATGTGCTTTGTCTTTATAGCTCTCCACATACCCATCTTCTGAAGAGCTATTTTATTTCTTTTGTTACCTAACTACCAACAAGGGTCTAGTCCTGCAACTTCTTACTCACCTGTTTTCCACTACATGCATCTGATGAAGTGGGTCTTTGCCTACGAAAGCTTATGTGTTGGAAAATTTTACTTTTCTACTGAGTTGAGTTAAATAATTCTAAACACTTCATTTTTTTTCTGTATTAGAACCAAAAAATGTAATCTTACCTGAGTCAGTAGAAACCATATTGAAGGAAGAAAAAATTCTGTTTTCCCTCCGTATGTGACTTCTTTTGATAATGATTAAATCTTGTTGTCTGTATGATAATGGCTATAAGAGATGCTCTTCTGAGAGAGGCAAATGTAGCCTTCCGAAAAGTTTTACTGGATCATCTCATTTGTAGAAGTGGATTTTGTCCATGAAAGCTCATGATACTCTGTCTGTGTCTCTCTGTCTTTGTCTGTCTGTGTGTGTGTCTCTCTCTCTGCACCTCTCTCTCTCTCTCTCTCTCTCTCTCTCTCTCTCTCTTTGTCTATGGGCACGTCTAGATTACATGGATCCGTCGATGGAGCCATGTAGATTAGGTTTGTAGGCAAAGGGAAATGAAGCGGCGATTTAAATAATCGCCGCTTCATTTAAATTAAAATGGCTGCTGCGTTGTGCCGATCAGCTGTTTGGCGGCACAGCGCTATTGTCTGGATGCTCCGTGGTCAACATCAAAGGCATTTGTCAACCTCCCCGTTATGCCTTGTGGGATGAGGTTTACTGGGGAGGTCGACAAATGCCTTTGATGTCAACCGCGGAGCATCCAGACTACAGTGCTGTACTGCCAAACAGCTGATCGGCACAGCGCGACAGCCACTTTAATTTAAATGAAGCAGCAATTATTTAAATCGCCGCTTCATTTCCCTTTGCCGAGTAAATAAATCTACATGGCTCCGTCGATGGAGCCATGTAGGCTAGACATGCCCTATCTGTCTGTCTGTCTATAAAATTTGTTAGTCAGTAACTTTAAAAACAACTATTAAAAACAAGTAGTTTTGTGGCACTTTAGAGACTAATACAACTACCCCTCTGTGACAAAAGATGGGTGCCTTATTTCAAGCCATTGCACTGTAGATTACCCTTTGATCACACATTTAACTTCTGTTGATGTGTAATTGATTTCAATGGAAGCTGCGTTCCAAGATAGAGATGAACGAGTAAAGACTTGCTGTTGTTTTATTATCTGTATACAAAACAGCCTTAATTTACTCCTGGACAATTGGTTTGGATGCTTTTTATACATATACAGTGCTATAAATGAGTTAATGAAATCAAATATTTGATATTAGCACTGATTGTCTGGGCCATGGAGTCCTTATTTAGTCAAAATTCTTAACTGATCAATGGAGGTTTGCCCAAGTAATGACTTTTAGATATAGCTTGTAAATCCTGCATCTCTAATGGAACTTTGCACATCCTGATTTTGTAATCTACAATGCATGCACACAAAATTGATATCTGAGACACATTTACCCAGACCCATTCAATCCAAAATGTTTACGTAATTAATTAGTACAACATTTTTCTGAATGGAAAAATGTCAAAAGTAAACAAGAAATAAAACCCATCTCTGTTCTGTAGCCTTCAGCTATTGCATTTAATTGATTTCACTTCACATGATCACAAGTTAATGCTGAACACCTATAAATAACCCCGTAACCAGTTTGCATGCAGCACTATGTTAACAAACTGACAATTAATGTCTGGCTGTTGGGGCTAATTTTTTGTTAGATTAATTATTTCAGAAAAATGAAAATTAAAAACAAGTAATAAACATACACCTTTGAGTAATGTGCCATTAAACAGAGAAATTGAAGGGTGATTAGCACAAAAATAGCTGTCTAGACAGTGTTTAGTTTACCATACTTTTCTCTCTACAAGTTTTGGTCAGCTGATAAATAGCAGAGGCAGAACAATTAGAGAGTGAGATTAGCCTTGATTACATTTAGACAATGTGTGTAGACATGGCATTCAACCTGGGGGTCTGAATAGACGTGGCATTTCAAATGTGTGAATTTACTAATAGGAACTGAACAATAGCAACAAATAATCACAACTTTGTCATCTTTTCAGGAAAAAAACTGCGGTCACAGCATATTGCTTAGTTCTTAGATAATCTGGAGAATTTAAAGATCATATGGTTGCCTTGAATCACACGAGTTAAGTCCTCCATCTAATTTCTAGAGGCCAGAATGCAAAACACTGTTACCTATTTAACCTTTTCTGCTACATTTCATCACAAGGTTAAGCAAGAAGAAAGAAGAGCGATTATAAGCCAGGTTTTCCAACATTTTCATTCGTAAGAGAGAAGCATAGTTATTGGTGTGGATCTTTTGTATCTATTCAGATTTTCCAGGCTACAATAAGCATAAATGGCTGCTATAACTCATCCATACAACTTGATGGAGATTTCACATTTTTTTTCTCCCCTCTTCCTTTATTCAGAGACGCTTTCAATTTCATTAGTATAATTTACATCTCACTTGATCTCCTTCGCCAACCACTGGATTTTAAAAAAATTAATACCCTGCATTTCTTTGCTTGATCAGTGTCAGCTTCGGTATTGAATAGACTGTGACATCCCTTTGTATTTGCATGGCAATCTCTTGAGAATTGAAATAACACTATTTGCTTGACTTTGCAGGTTAGATTTTTGTCCTTTCATTCCACCTTGCCATCAAGCTTTGAAATACATCTCTAGCCATTGACGTGGACATCGACTAGACCTACTGCCCATCAAACAGTTATAAGAGTAGTGAGAAGTCAACTGAGCAGTAATTCAGATTTTGTTGTTTTGCTTTATAACATCCGGCCAGTTTGCTTCTCTCCAGATAAGCAATCAAGTCCTGAATATTTCTAAAACTGGGTGTTGGTGGCTTTATTTAAGTCTGAGGAATGCTCTCCTGTGTCAGTATTGACTCTAGATCGGCATGCCCAAACTTTTTCAGTCATGCTTCCACTTACCACCAATAGAATCTGTCATTTCCCCCTACTATTACTGCAGAGTGGCTCAGCAGGAGAGCTTGGGCTGAAGTGGGAGCTGTGGGTAGACCTAGGGTTGGGAGAAGAGCTGAGGTTAGCGGTATATCTGGCCTGGGAGTAAGAGCTGGGGTGGGAACAGAACCAGGGGTGGAGTAGAGCTCCAGTTGGGGGCATTGCATACCGGGATGATGGTCTCTCTCTCCACCCCTCCATAGGGTCTTCCCCAGCCCTGCCAGGCACCTCCATAGGAGACATGCCCCACAGTGGCGGGGGGGGGGGAGGGGGGAGGGACGAGGTACTGCTTTAGATATAATTTTGTCCATCACATATTTCAAAATTCCCAGGTATGCAGATGTTCATATCAGTTAAGCATCTTGCCTATCTGATTTACAAATGCATTTGTTCTAGCCTCTTGGATACTATTCTCAATAGTATTCTCAATACTATTCTCAATAGTAATACATTGGCTGAGGCTGTATTTCTGGAAGAATCTCGATGAGAACCAACTGTAGGCAGTAGGCAATGTGCCGCCAAGAATGAGATCATGTAAAGACATACACAGTCTCGTTGCTCCACAAGATGATCAGTGTGCAAGAGAAGACAGTCCTGTGACAACTGCTGCTGCTGTTCCAGATTTCAATCTAGGAAGGCAGCAATGTTGGGCACTATCATCCTTGGTACCATATGGCCTGAAACCATATGGAAGAGGAGAGAGAGCTATTTCAGTTTAGTATTTAGAGAATACTTCTGGGCTTTTGATATGCCTCTGTGTACTCATACTGATCTTTTCTCTGCAATATGTCCACTTAATTCAATCTTGCCAATGAGTGGGAGTATAACATAGACCTTGCTTTATGCAGGCAACATTTAATCCCAGAGCAAGGACTTACACCAGGGAAGAGTTGCCTCATATGTAGAGCCTTGCCAAACTGCAGATATCAGTAGCTCATTTTTTTGGATACAGATGCAGACATAAAATTTGTATCTAGAACCCTGCAAACTTGTGGCTATCTGCTTTATATCTGCATCCACGAATGTCAGTGTGGATATCTGGAGCTCATTTTTGAAAATACAGATTTTTGTGGATGGGGTTATATATTTTCTATCTGCGCAGGACTCTAATCATATATGTGCCTTTTTTCTCTCTCTGTTGTATATATGTTACATATCCTGCCTTTTTTGTGGGTCTATAGAAACACTTCCATTCATATTATTTTGTGAATTTGATCTAGAGTAGACAAGATTTGTATTTCATGGGGGGCTGTCTCTTAGCCAATGACTTGCGTTAAGATATCAAATATTCACTTTTAAATGCAAACAAAACATATGTTAACATAAAGAAAACAAAGCATGAAAACAAAGAACAGACATGCGGAGTTTGATGTTCAGAAGTTCTATTTTTCTATTAATCGTTGTCAAAATTTAGCATCGATAAAAGTGAAAAACTCCTTAATTTAACTTTTGTGTGACTTAAGGGAATATATAGCATAAAAGATTTTAAAATGCTTATGCAACAATTCAAAAAATCAGAAATTTATAACTTATTTTCACTACAGAGCAGCAACTGAGCTTTTATACTGAAATTATTCCTTTTGAACTTCCACATGGTACACAACACAGTCATCTCAGGCACCAAAAACAGTTGTGCTCAGTGCGTGTTGCCTTCTTGCCTTGGAACTGAAACAGCAGCTGTCACACTGCTGCCTCTTTTGCATTGATTATTTGTTGGAAAAATGAGATGATAATTAACAGTCTGATATTTTAATAAGGGATTTTAAAAAAAAAAGTAGACGAGACCTACATGGCAGGGTTTGTTATTGAAACTTAAATGCAAATTGGGCTGTACAAATCATAATAAGAATTCTATCCTACACTAAATGAAATTAAAGTCAGCAAAGTTTTAAAACGCTTTTTGAAATGTCTTGTCAATCTACAATCCAGTGGAGAAGATTGGGTGATTTGCTTGCAACCTGGAACTTAATTTGATGCCAGTGAATAGTCAAGCTCTGCACATCAGACATATTAATCAAGACCATAATGAGGAAAATAGGAAGTATACCAGATCGTAGAGCTGTGTGCAGTCAATGGACATGCTCCTAAATTGTACTTGCACAAAGGGAAAGGATGAAGTAAGGACTTCATGAAAGCTTTGGGAAGGGGCTTTGGGAGTTGAAGGTATTTTGTTTACCATAGCCAATGAAGATAAAAAACACTTGATTCTGAAGCAGTAAAGTTAGCATCTTAGCCTCAAGGCACTGCTTTAGATGGGAAAAAAGTTTTGGTGCTGTAATAATTTTATTGGTAAGGTTGACAACATAAATTGTTTCCCCCTTAGGTAACTGATTACCAGATGTAGGAACAAAATAGCACTCTAATACAGCTGCTATTTATGAACATTTTAAGTATTGACCTTCACTGGCTGTCTGGTTCTACATCTGCAGATTGTATAGAGCATCTAAAACTATTTTGGTCTGAGTCACCCTGTCATTGGCTGGTCCATTTTCCTTTTTGGATGTCTCTTGGATGTCAAATGTAGTGTCACTTCACATGAATCTTATGGAATAGGGAGCTTTAAAATGCAACTTTCTTGGGCCATGAATGGCAGGCAAATTCTGATCTCAGTGATATGAGCAAGACTTTGCACCAGCACCAAAATTCCTCACGTTTATGTTTCTGTGCAGTGATAAGTCACACTAAGGAAACAAATAATTTAATACCTTTTAAAACTATAAGTGGGTTGAGAGCCAGAAAATCCTACACATTCTAATTTAAAGGGGAAGACAAGTAAAAATATCAGCGGGATTGAAATAATGGAGGTGGTGTGTTACCCTGATGTTAATAAGGCTTAAGGGTCATCCCACTCTGTCCTGTGATGTGGCCTGTTTAGCATTTGGTACACAAGGATCTAAGTCAGGGTTCCACGAGAAGTACAGATAGTTCGGAATGGCTACGTAGTTCCAACTATCTAGCCCGTGCCGCGTGTAGCCGCGCGGCACGGGGTTCGCACTAGCTGGCTTTTAAAAATGGCAGCGCCGGCTTTATGCTAATGAAGCCCGGGAAATTCAAATCCCGGGCTTCATTAGCAAGTTCGGTATGCATACATTACCCCGCTAGTTCGAACTAGCGGGGTAGTGTAGACATACCCTAGGGCACCAAAGCAGCTGAACAGCTGACACCAGACTAGCTGAGAACTTGTTGTGGCAAAGCACACTGAGGCTATGTCTACACTACAGGGTTTTTCTGGGATACCAGAGGTATCCCAAAAAAACTCCGCTGCATCCAGGAAACATGTCTGTTCTTCCACTTTTTTTTTCCCCGAAATATGGCCCAGTGTAGATGAGCTTAATTTCACAAAAGCCTCTTCCAGAAAAACTATCGGAAAAAATTACACAAACTGTGGAGCGCAATTTGTGTACTTTTTTCTGCTAGATCCTTGTAGTGTAGACATAGCCTGAGACAACTGACTTCTATGTGTTGTGTTCTAACTGATACTTGTAGACCAGCAATGGGCAATCATGGCTAGTGAGTGGTTCTCCTTCATCTCAGTGGGCTGCAAGATTTTTGTCACCAAGGCGGTACCCTGGAATAGGGTAGTTTTGCTAACTATGTATGCATACCTAGAATTTACAGGGTTTGCTGATTGAGCCATAGCACTACTTTGAACCATCGCACCACTTTGATTGGATGCAGATGGAGTGTACAACTCTCACAGTCAACCTTGCTTTATGTGTGAGACACTTTATTAATACCTGTAGGAAAAAGAATTAAGCAGATGGAAACCAGCGGAATCTTTGTTTATCTGCACATGGGCAACAGTAAACAAAATGTCTGGTGGGCCACACATAGGGCTCATCTCGACTACGCTGAAGTTTCGAAAGAGTATATGCAAATTCTGCGGGAATTTGCATATCTTCTTCCGATCTCACTTTCGAAAGTGGAGCTCTCGAAAGTGAAAGTAGTCAGGATGCAGTTTCTTCGGCAACCCCCCCTTTTTCAAAAAGCCACTCTTCCTCCAAAAATGAGGTTTATACAGCTTTTTGGAAAAAAAAGGGGGGTAAGAAGTGAGATCAGAAGAAGAATTTGCATATCCTCTTTCGAAACTTTAGCGTAGTCTAGACATAGACATAGAGCCCCGATGGGCTGCATGTGGCCCACAGGCAATAGGTTGCCAAACACTGTTGTAGACCCTGCATGTGCTCTTTGCCAGGTACCTAATTTGTGTTAACATTGTCCTGTATGTTAACATGAACTAGATACCCTTTGGAGTATGCCAGTGGGACCCAAGGAGGGTAGTAAATTGTGTTAGAGCCGTTTACAAATCACATTCCTCCTACCCTTTTTGGCTAATAAGTATTGATGCACCGAACTTCCCTTAATTTATCTAGTTCTTTCTTGAATCCTGTTAAAATCGTGGTCTTCACAACTTCCTCTGGCAAGGAATTCCACAGGTTGACTATGTGCTGCATGAAGAAAAGCTTCCTTTTGTTTTAAACCTGCTACCTATTACTTTAATTCAGTGACTCCTAGTTCTTATGTTATAAATAGGTTAAATAGGATTGGTCCCAGTACAGACCCTTGGGGGACACCACTCGTTACCTCTTTCCAGTCTGAAAACCAACCATTTATTCCTGTCCTCTGTTTCCTCTTTTTTAACAGGCTCTCGATCCCTAAGAGGACCTTCCCTTTTATTCCATGACAATTTATTTTAGGCTGTGTCTAGATTACATGCCTCTGTCGTCAGAGGCATGTAGATTAGACACATAGGCAAAGTCAAATGAAGCCGTGATTTAAATGACCGCGGCTTCATTTAAATTTACATGGCTGCCGCGCTGAGCCGACAAACAGCTGATCAGCTGTTTGTCCGCTCAGCACGCTAGTCTGGGTGCTCCCCTGCCAACATCAAAGCCCTTTGTCGGCAGCCCCGTTATTCCTCGTGGGATGAGGTTTACCGGGGCTGCCGACAAAGGGCTTTGATGTCGGCAGGGGAGTGTCCAGACTAGCGCGCTGAGCGGACAAACAGCTGATCAGCTGTTTGTCAGCTCAGCGCGGCAGCCATGTAAATTTAAATGAAGCCATGATCATTTAAATTGCGGCTTCATTTGACTTTGCCAAAACAGCAATTCTACAGGGCTCCGTCGACGGAGCCATGTAGTTTAGACGTACCCTTAGTTAAGAGCCTTTGGTGACAGATCTTGTCAAAGGCTTTCTAGAAACCTATGTACACTATCTCCACTGGATTCCCCTTGTGCACATGCTTGCTGACCTGCTCAAAGAACTCTAGTGGATTAGTAAGGCATGATTTCCCTTTATAGAAACCAGGCTGACTGTTTCCCAATAAATTATGTTTATCTATGTGTCTGACAATTCTATTCTTAACTATAGTTTTAACTAATTTGCCCGATACTGAGGTTAGAGTTACTGGTCTGTAATTGCCAGGATCACTTCTAGAGCCCTTTTTAAATATTGGTGTCACGTTAGCTATCTTCCAGTCATTAGGTACAGAAGCTGATGTAAAGCATAGGTTACAAACCACAGTTAATAATTCCTCAATTTCACACGCCATCTGGTTCAGGTGACTTGTTACTGTTACGTTTATCAGTTTGCTCCAAAACACCTTAATCTGGGATTCTTCCTTAGATTTATCACCTAAAAAGAATGTCAGGTTTGGTAACCTCCCTCACATCCTCAGCTATGAAGACCACAGCAAAAAATTCAGTTAGTTTCCTCAAAATGATCTTATCTTTGAGTGCTCCTTTGGCATCTTGATAGTCCAGTTGCTCCATTGATTGTTTAGCAGGCTTCCTGTTTCTGGTGTAGTTTAAAAACTTTTTGCTATTACTTTTTGAGTTTTTGGCTAGCTGCTCTTCAGACTCCTTTTTGGCTTTTCATATTATATTTTTACACTTAATTTGACAGAGGTTATGCTCCTTTAATTTTCCTCAATGGGATTTAATGTCAGTTTTTTAAACAATGCCTTTTTTTTATCTCTCACTGCATCTTACTTGGTTGTTAAGGCATAGTGACACTTTTTTAGTTCCCTTAGAGTATGTCTACACAGCAAAGTTATTTCAGAATAATGACCGATATTCTGAAATAACTATGCGAGCATCCACACAGAAATTCCGTTATTTTGAAATAATTTCGAAATAACTGACAGTTTATTCCGACTTCTGTAAACCTCATTCTACAAAGAATAACGTCTATTCTGAAATAGCTATTTCGAAATAAGGCATATGTAGATGCTTGACTTATGCTATTTCGAAATAGCCCCTCACCAGAGCCATTCTAAATTATTCCTCCTGGGGCTCCAAATCAAGAGAGCACATCTACATTAGCCATGTCTACATTAGTCTCCCTCAGACTAATTTTGAGGCTTCCCTGCAGTATAGACATACTATTTTGAAATAAGCTGTTTCAGAATAACTATCCCGGATTAGCTTATTCCGAAATAACTGAGCAGTGTAGACGTAGTTTTACTGTGTTTTTTAATTCGTTTTTTTTTTAAGTTGGTCTTCTATTATGGTGTCTTTGAAAAGTCTCCATGCAGCTTGAAGGAATTTAACTTTAGGCACTGTACCTTTTAATTTCTGTTTAACTAACCTCCTCAAGTACCTGTACTTGTGAAGGCTCAGGTAAACAAAGTGATGGCAGTCCACCAGGGCTAATTGTGGTGAGCCATCTTCATCTTACTAGCCATCCCTAATATAGAGCCAGCTGCTCTTTATCCAAGAGCAGATCTTTTTAGACATACGTTTTCATCTCAGAATGCCTATGCTTCAGTAAAAGAACCACAGTATGGTACTAGCTGGCCTAGGTCAGCTGACTGGAGCTCACATAGATTGATCTGTGTGGCTAATAGTTACTGGATCCCAAGTAGGGTTATAAACGTTTACCCAGTTAACTGGTTACCCATTAAGCAATAGGCTTACCAGATAGGTAGCCGGTTAACCAGGTTGGGTGGTGGGAACTTGGACAGGGCAACAGGCAGGGCTGCAGCCCCCATCTCACCCCCATTGGCAGGCTGGCAGCCCTTCCCCCCAGCAGTCCACAGTGGCGCCAGCCCCACCATGTGCTAGGCAGGAACAGATGGACCTCAGTTGCGCTGCTCTGGCAGCCCCGGATGCAGCCATGACCCCGAGAGGGGGCAGGTGAGGCCCCTGTCAGCCTCACTGCAGCAACTGCCTTGGCTCTGCCACACCTCAGGTGTGTCACAAGAGTGCTCAAGCCTGGCCCAACCAGAGCAGCACACTGCCTGCAGTGCGGTGCACTCAGACGGGATGGAGCATCCCCTAGCCTGCATCCTGCTGTTGGTGGGGGGTTGCTCTGGTTTGGTCGGGCCCACTGCACCACACCACAGGCAGGAGGCTACACCAACACAACTGGGCTGGAGTAGTCCCCATGCCCACAGTTAACTGATTAACCACAATTTTACGTCCCTAAGCCCAAGCCCTGAAACCCACCAGCGCAAGCCTACATTTCTACGCTACAATTTTTAGTCCTGCAGCCTGAACCCTGTGAGCCTGAGTCAGTGGGTCCAATCTCTGAAACTCAGTGCCATAGATTTTTATTGCAGTGCAGATGTACCCTTTAGTGTCAATATTGACAGTTAAGTACATGGTGTGTCTCTGTCTCTCCTGGTGGTCTCATGTAGATGTTGGAGAGAAGAGGGGACAGGATGAAGGCCTCTGGAGAATAAGTAATTATGCATTACTGCACTGAGTTCTTCTGCTGAGCCTCTATCCTCCTTAACTGTCCTGAGTACTAAGACATCTCAGCAACTTTTGTAAAACACTCAACTTCCTCCAGGGCTGTGTTGGGGGGGGGGGGAGGAGGCTGCCTGGGGCACCAACATATGGGGGGGCGCCTGATGGCAGCTCTAAGGGGCGCAATTAGGCGCTGCGTGCCAAAGGCCGGGGGCCACGCGGCGCCCCTTGGACCTGCAATCAGGCACCACACGCCCGAGTGCAGCTATAAGGTGTGCAGTGCCCCGGGGGCCGAGGCCGCATATGCATCATGTGCCCGGGGGCGGAGCCGCGCATGCGTCGCACGCTCACTGCCTGGGGCACAGGAATGGCTCGAGATGGCCCTGCTTCTTCTCTCCATTGTAGATTTGTATTGAAAAACTGAAAAATTTCTTTTGAATTGTATGGTAAGGTATATTATGAAGGTAAAAAAATGTGGTATATAAGACCTAGTGCAATTCCAGCACAGTATTTCATTCTTAAATCTTAATATTATTGTCAAAACTGCATCAGATCAGTCTACAGTAGTGAATAGACTTGCCTCAAATTTTCATATACATGATTTTGCCAAGTCTTTAAAACATTCCTTTATTAGTTTAGGTGGAATTGGTTGTTTTGTTTTTTGTTTGACATATAAAACCAACCTTTTTTTTTTTTGCCTTACTACCTTTATCTTTTGTGTACTGTTTAATAAAAGCCCTTGAAAAATGTGTAGAACCTTTTTAAATTTTAAAACATCTCTTATTCAAATTTCCCATAAATGGCCTTTTTGAGCAATTTCAACTTTGACATTTTAATGGCATTTAAAGGAGATTACCCTGAGGCACTGCAATGATTTAACAATAAATGTAGCATTATATTCACAGCAATAAAAAGAATGCTTCCTAAATACCATGAAATATAGACCATCTATTTTTCCTCTGAACATTTCTGTTCAGTAAATGGGTCGGTGTCACTGAGACAGAGAGAGTATTTCATAGCAGCCTGCATAATGGCTTTACTTGGAGGTTTTGAGTAGCTACTGTGTAAATGAAAGGAAATAAAATAGTCTTGGATCTGGACTATGGGTAATGGAGTTTTCTTTTTTGTGATGAGAGTAACAACAATATTTTAAAGATTTGTTTTTCATGAGAAGATGAAATCTTTGTGACATTTTAGTTGTTACTTCTGTATCTCAAGCGGTTTGCTCAGGCATCTGTCATATCCTCTTTCCATTAATGAGGAAACCAACAGAACTTGATTAAGTCTCTTATTCATATAGCACTTTTGGGACAGCCAATTGGAGGCATTGTCTTTTTCTCAGCTCTTCCCTGCTTGCTTCTTGCCTTCTAGAGTATGTTTGCAAATACATGGAACAATACTCTAGTAACAGTAGGTTTTAATGCTTTATAGAGTACTGATAGAAATGTAGCCGTGTTAGTCTGGTGTAGCTGAAACAAAATACAGGACTATGTAGCACTTTAAAGACTAACAAGATAGTATATTAGATGATGAGCTTTCGTGGGCCAGACCCACGTCCTCAGATCAAATAGTCAAATATTTGATCTGAGGAAGTGGGTCTGGCCCACGAAAGCTCATCATCTAATAAACCATCTTGTTAGTCTTTAAAGTGCCTCATAGTCCTGTATTTTATAGAGTACTGTAACTCTAGCAGTTAAAATGTGTCTCTTTGAAATGCATGTTAGAGAAAGTTGTATGCTGTGTTATTTTTGACCTTATTAATAACATGTTTGCTTTGGCATCACATTGGTATTTAATTTAAATTGCTGCTTGGTGCTCTGCTAATGGTCATGATAAAGGGCAAATCACTAGCATGGATTTCCAAGAGTATTTTATACTGAAAGTTGAAATTATTTTAGAACTTCATTTTAGAGCTTCACTGGAGACTTTGTACACAATCAATCTGCCACTAGCGCAAATATGAGATAAGCAAACAGCAGCTGAAATTGACACTTCGTGTTTGTTTGTCAAAACAATTCAGAGTATCATCATTGCACAGAAATTTAAGAGATCGGTTCACTCATCAGCAGTGGTGCTGAGTTTGAGTTTATTTTAAAATATTGCAATACTACTATATTATTTGGGATGTGCTGCATTGATTTACATATCTTGTTTAGATCACGTAGTCCTCTTCTCACCACCTATTGCTGAAAAGATAAGATCAAAGAACTGTTTTTGCAAAGTTTTTATAACAGTATTTTTCCTTTACCTTTTGAGATGTAAATGAGTGTTTTGCAGCTTTGCAAACGTATAATACTCTTGAGAGACTATCCAGATTTACCTTAATCCATATGGAACAACTTCATTTGCCTACTGATTTCCATGTTCGCTATAATGCATGTACAGTATGGAATAGCAGTGTGAGGCAGTCTCTTTGAACATAAGCCAGTGTTCTAAATCAAGGCTGCACATCATGGGAAATGAAAATTAAGAAAAAAGTAACAGTTTAAGCTTTTTAAAGAGCATTTTAATCTGTTTCATCCTGCACTTAGGCAAAATTCCCATTGACTTCAAGGGTATCTATAGAAATGTGTTCTATTTCATTAAATCTAAACATTTAAGGCAGGGGTTCCCAAACTTTTTGACATGGGGACAAGTAAATCCATTCATGAACTTTTGGAGGACCAGTAATGTTCATCTGCATATTTGCATATTCATTAGTCAAATGATGAATATTCAAATAAGTTGTTTCTGGTCCTCCCAAATCTCCCAGTGCCAGCTTTAGCAAAGCTCTTGGTATAGTCACCCACAATATCCTTGCCAGCAAGTTAAGGAATATAGATTGGATAAATGGGCATTTCCCAAACTTTTTACTTGAATTGGAATCCTTTTTTTTCAGTTCTGCTTTTTGAAGCCCAAAAATAAAAACACATGAAAAACAAACTGAGAAAATACCAGACATATAACATGTCTGGTATTTTCTCAGTAGGTAAGTTGTATTATTACTATATGTATCAGTTTGTAGTTTCGAACTGCCTGGCTGGTAAATGTGCTCAGGCTGCATGAGTGTGTCTACCAACCAGATAGTTCGCAACTACTCCAGGGGTGGGGGGGAAGAGAACAGTAGAATCCCTGTGCCGGGCTAACTTGTGCTTTCGGGAGGGGGGAGGGGGGTCAGGTCAGTCCCACTCCCTGCAGGCCGATTCGTTCCTCCCCACTGAGCCTCTGGCTAGCCCCACTTCCCCCAACCTCCTTCCGGGTAGCCAGTTCTCCCCTGCTTCTCCTCCCAATCTCCTTTGGCCAGCCCCACTGCCTGCGTCCAGCCCTCCTTCCAGCAGCCGCTATTCCCACCCCACCCACATCTTCCCCAGCCAGCTCCCTGCCCCCAACCTCACACCCCCCAGCACCCCTGCTTCCACCAGCCCCCCAATCTCCCCAGCCTGCCATGATTCCCCCATCCAGTGCTGCTTCGGTGGCCAGCTCTCCCCTCCTCCTCACCCCAGAATCCCCTGGCACCTGCACCTTCCCTTAGCCCTGCACCCTCCTGGTGCCTCCCTTTGCCCTCTTTTTCCCTAATACCCACCCCCTCACCAATCTCTGCCCCATTCCCCTCCTGCCCCTCTGGGCCCTCACACACGATTTGCTCCATCCTGACCTTCCTCATGCCCACCCCTTCTTTCAAGCCTTCTTCCAGCACCTCCCCCTCCAACCCCCAGTGCCCTTCCCCTCTCCTCTCCCAGCATCCTCCTGTGCCCCCCTCCCACGGACACCGCCCCTCCTGCCCTTTCCCTCATGGTCTGCACTTGGCCCCCATTTGTCTCTCCTGCACCCCTGTCCATTGGTGCCTTCCCCCCATGCCTCTGCCGCCTCATGAGCCGGTTCCCCGCCTTCTCCTTCCACGTGGCGGGGCCGGAGCCCGCACTCAGGCCCCGGAGGCTGAACCCGGAGCCAGCCAGGCCCCGCCACGTGCCTCCCGCGGGTTTCAAAACCCCGGGCGTCCTCCCTGCCCACGTGCAACGCCGCGCATGGGCGGCAGGAGCGAGGAGGAGCCGCGCGCGGCAGGGAGTCCGGGGCTGAGGGGAATGCTCGGGGGGTGGGGCGGGAGGACGCGCGAGGAGCCCACTGCAGGCAGAGCTGGGGAGAGACCCAGCCCCATATAGCGCTGGAGCAGGGCCCGGCTCTTAACTCGCCGGCACTTCCGGGTGCAGGGGCGTGGGGCCCGATTCGACCCATAGTTTGGGAAACGCTGATTTAAGGCATTTTACATGCACCCATCTCACAACTTTATTGTGCTGTAGATAAAGTATAGCGTCCACAAGCTGCATGATGAGGAGAAAAGAAAATATTGAACAAGCTGATTATTACATGAGCATTGTCCATTCAGTGTACTGAAGAGGCAGGGCCCTGTGAGAAAAACAGTTTGTGATTATGTAATTGAAGATTATATCTGAAACCATATACAAGGGGTCTGAATTAAAGGAAATTGAATTCTGACATTTCCTAACTACCAAGTGCTTGACATTGCAATTTGAATATTATTTTACTATAGGGGTGTGTGAGTGTTGTGTAATATGGGTAAATGTATGGATATTAAATCTGTTTGTAGGTCATCTTTAGTAATGGATTAAAATAACTTTATTATTTTACTATAGAATAGTAGCTTTGCAATACTAAGTCATTTCTTCAACATAGGATTTGAGATTTGTATAACCTAGGATATATGGGCATTTTGCTAGTAAAGTGATTATTATGTGAATAATGTGACCTTCCTTTTGAAGATAAACATTTTAAGGGCTTCTTGATTTTCAGTAGTGTATGACTTACAGATATTTTCTATAACTTTTTGGAAACCTTCAACTGAGAAGCATTGTTAGAGGAAGAAGAATTATAGAAGGCTGTATTTTTATATGCTCCTAATAAAGTTAAACTAGGTTAGGTATGGATATAAAAAGAATCAATATGTAGGAAGAGAAAAGTCTGAAGCCACTAGATGGTATTTCTGTTCAAATCCAAATAATAATAAAAAAAAACACCTGCAGAAAAGAGGCCAAACAGGCATTATGCTGGGTCTAGCCCCAAAATAATACAGCTTTTTTAAGTTTTCTTCTTTTTACTAAGCTATAATTCTGCGTGAATTCTTACTTTAATCATATACCTTACCAAACTATTTAATAGGTATTATGATTAAATTTATATGCAATTCTTTGCTCCTTAGTCCATCATAACATTTCAGATAGAAAATGGAGGCATGCATTTAGGTTACCGGGGAAGTCATTTTTAATACAATTAAATGATGTGCAATGTTTTCCACCAAACACGGCCTTCAGCTCTGCAGAAGCAGCAAGGAGTCCTGTGGCACCTTATAGACCAGGGGTCTCCAAACTTTTCTGCCCGAGGGCCACATTAACTATCAAACAGCAGTTCGGGGGCCGACTACACACTTGAGGTCCAAATAAAAAACAATCAAAACATGGATGTTGTTTTTAATTATTTATTTAATATTATTTTATTCAGTTATTATTTAATAACACATTGATACACTACACATGAACACCTGTATTAGAGTGAATGGTGAAATTGTTTCCTGGATGCCAAAATAGAGCCCAGCCCACTAGTGACCTCATGAGAGAGCTAGCCAATAGGATAAGAACGCACTGGCCAATAGGGAGCAATTGTCCACGCCAAGTCCCAACCCCTCTTGCTGTGAGGGACGCGCAGAGCCCGGGCTCGGCCGTCGGTCCGCAGGGCGTGTGGCCGTCCGTTGGCGGCTCCGATCCCCCGCGCCCCCGGCCGGGGAGTCTCGCTGCCCAGGGCAAGGGCTGCGCGGGTCCAGAGTCCCTCCTCCGTCCCGCTGGCTCCTCCGGCTTCCCTCTCCTGGCTGCCTGCCCAAAAGAAAGTGAGTGCCAGCCGCCCCTGTCCTTCCGGCCCCTCCCCCTTTTGAGCCGGCACGCACGGGGCGTGCCGCTCACCCTGGCGTCCCTGCCCCTCCTCCTCCTGGGTCCTGCCGCCTTCCTCGCCTGCCGCGCCTGCGGCTGTGCTCCCTCGCTCCCCTCCCCGTGGGCTTTCCCCTGGGCTCCGCTGCGCTGCGCCGCTCGGCGCTTCTCCGGGGGAGGGGCTGTCAGTGTGGGGAATTTCTTCCCTGCCCCAACTCTGCGGCGCTGCGCCGCTCGGCGCTTCTCCAGGGGAGGGGCTGTTAGTGCGGGGAGTTTCTTCCCCGTCACAGTCTCCACGGGCCGGATGAGAGGGCCTCGCGGGCCGCATCCGGCCCGCGGGCCGTAGTTTGGAGACCCCTGTTATAGACTAACTGAAATGTTGGAGCATAAGCTTCGTGGGCAAAGACCCACTTTGTCAGATGCATGTAGTGGAAATTTCCAGAGGCAGGTATAAATATGCAGGCCAGAATCAGGCTGGAGATGACGAGGTAGATCCAATCAGGGAGGATGAGGCCCACTTCTAGTAGCTGATCTGGAGGTGTGAATTCCAAGAGAAGAGAAGCTGCTTTTGTAGTTAGCAAGCCATTCACAGTCTTTGTTTAATCCTGAGTTGATTGTGTCAAACTTGAAGATGAACTGTAGCTCATTAGTTTCTCTTTCAAGTCTGGTCTTGAAGTTTTTTTGCTGCAGGATGGCTACCTTTAAATCTGCAATTGTGTGTCCAGGGAGATTGAAGTGTTCCCCTACAGGTTTTTGTATGTTGCCATTCCTAATATCTGATTTGTGTCCATTGATTCTTTTACGTAGGGACTGTCCAGTTTGGCTGATGTATATTGCAGTGGGGCATTGTTGGCACATGATGGCATATATTACGTTAGTAGATGTGCAGGAGAAAGAACCAGTGACAGTATGGCTGATCTGGTTAGGTCCTGTGATGGTGTTGCTGGTGTATATATGTGGGCAGAGTTGGCACCGAGGTTTGTTGCATGGATTGGTTCCTGAGTTCGAGTTATTATGGTGCGGTGTGTAGTTGCTGGTGAGAATATGCTTCAGGTTGGCGGGTTGTCTGTGGGCAAGGACTGGCCTGCCTCCCAAGGCCTGTGAAAGCGAGGGATCATTGTCCAGGATGGGTTGTAGATCGCTAATGATGTGTTGGAGGAGTTTTAGCTGAGGACTGTAGGTGATGGCCAGTGGTGTTCCGTTGGTTTCTTTCTTGGGCTTGTCCCGTAGCAGGAGGCTTCTGGGTACACGTCTGGCTCTGTCAGTCTGTCTCCTCACTTCCTTGTGTGGATATCGTAGTTTACAGAATGCTTGTGGAAGATCTTGTAGGTGTAGGTCTCTGTCTGAGGGGTTGGAGCATATGCGGTTGTACCTCAGTGCTTGGCTCTAAACAATGGATCGTGTGGTGTGTCCGGGATGGAAGCTGGAGGCATGCAGGTAAGCATAGCAGTCGGTAGGTTTTCAGTATAGGGTGGTGTTGATGTGATTGTCACTTATTTGCACCGGGGTGTCCAGGAAATGGACCTCCCGTGTAGACTAGTCCATGCTGAGGTTGATGGTGGGGTGGAAGCTATTGAAATCATGGTGAAATTCTTCCAGAGTCTCCTTCCCATGGGTCCAGATGATGAAGATGTCATCGATGTAGCGTAGGTAGAGAAGGGGCGTAAGTGGATGAGAGCTGAGGAAGCGTTGTTCCAGGTCAGCCATAAAAATGTTGGCGTATTGTGGGTCCATGCGGGTGCCCATAGCAGTACCACTGGTCTGGAGGTATATATTGTCACCAAATCTGAAATAGTTGTGTGTGAGGATAAATTCACAGAGTTCAGCCACCAGTTGTGCTGTGGCATCATCAGGGATACTGTTCTTGACAGCTTGTATTCCATCTGCATGTGGTATGTTTGTGTAGAGAGCCTCTACATCCATGGTGGCTAGGATGGTGTTTTCTGAAAGATCACCAATGCATTGTAGTTTTCTCAGGAAGTCCGTAGTGTCACGTAGGTAACTGGGAGTGCTGGTGGCATAGGGTCTGAGTAGAGAGTCCACATAGCCAGACAGTCCTTCAGTGAGAGCGCCAATGCCAATCCCGGGGCGTCTGGGATTTCCAGGTTTGTGGATCTTGTGTAATAGATAGAACAACCCTGGTTGGGGGTCTAAGGGTGTGTTCATTTGTTCCTGTGCTTGTGTAGGGAGTGTCCTGAGTAGATGGTGCAGTTTCTTAGTGTATTCCTTAGTCGGATCTGAGGAGAGAGGCCTGTAGAATTTGGTATTGGAGAGTTGTCTGGCAGCCTCCTTTAGGCTCTGCAGATGGAGCTAATTTTTTTGCATGAACAAATAAGCAACTGTACGTGCAAAGTAGGTTACTTAATGTACAAAAGTCTATAATTTTGCTATTACCAAATTTGAAGCCATGCCTACAAATGTAGCTCTTGTGCATCAAACACTTGAATTATAAATTCAGCATTGTGTCCATCTTATCCACCCATAAAAGCAAACCAGAACACCTAACAAAGTAGTGAGGAATCATGTGTAATAGAATCATAGAATCATAGAATAATAGGACTGGAAGGGACCTCAAGAGGTCATCGAGTCCAGCCCCCCGCCCTCAAGGCAGGACCAAGCTCCGTCTACACCATCCCTGACAGATGTCTATCCAACCTGTTCTTAAATATCTCCAGAGAGGGAGATTCCACCACCTCCCTTGGCAATTTATTCCAATATTTGACCACCCTGACAGTTAGGAATTTTTTCCTAATGTCCAATCTAAACCTCCCCTGCTGCACTTTAAGCCCATTACTCCTTGTCCTGTCCTCAGAAACTAAGAGGAACAAATTTTCTCCTTCCTCCTTGTGACACCCTTTTATATATTTGAAAACCGCTATCATGTCCCCCCTTAATCTTCTTTTTTCCAAACTAAACAAGCCCAGTTCATGAAGCCTGGCTTCATAGGTCATGTTCTCTAGACCTTTAATCATTCTTGTTGCTCTTCTCTGTACCCTTTCCAATTTCTCCACATCTTTCTTGAAATGTGGCGCCCAGAACTGGACACAGTACTCCAGCTGAGGCCTAACTAGTGCAGAGTAGAGCGGCAGAATGACTTCACGAGTTTTGCTTACAACACACCTGTTGATACAACCTAGAATCATATTTGCTTTTTTTGCAACAGCATCACACTGTTGACTCATATTCAACTTGTGGTCCACTATGACCCCTAGATCTCTTTCCGCCATGCTCCTTCCTTGACAGTCGCTTCCCATCTTGTATGTATGGAACTGATTGTTCCTTCCTAAGTGGAGCATTTGCATTTCTCTTTATTAAACATCATCCTGTTTACCTCTGACCATTTCTCTAACTTGCTAAGGTCATTTTGAATTATGTCCCTATCCTCCAAAGAAGTTGCAACCCCACCCAGTTTGGTATCATCTGCAAACTTAATAAGCGTACTCTCTATCCCAATATCTACATCATTGATGAAGATATTGAACAGTACGGGTCCCAAAACAGACCCTTGAGGAACTCCACTTGTTATCCCTTTCCAGCAGGATTTAGAACCGTTAACAACAACTCTCTGACTACGGTTATCCAGCCAATTATGCACCCACCTTATCGTGGCCCTATCTAAGTTATATTTGCCTAGTTTATCAATAAGAATATCATGCGAGACCGTATCAAATGCCTTACTAAAGTCTAGGTATATGACATCCACCGCTTCTCCCTTATCCACAAGGCTCGTTATCCTATCAAAGAAAGCTATCAGATTAGTTTGGCATGACTTGTTCTTCACAAACCCATGCTGGCTATTCCCTATCACTTTATTACCTTCCAAGTGTTTGCATATGATTTCCTTAATTACCTGCTGCATTATCTTCCCTGGGACAGATGTTAAACTGACCAGTCTGTAGTTTCCTGGGTTGTTCTTATTCCCCTTTTTATAGATGGGCACAATATTTGCCCTTTTCCAGTCTTCTGGAATCTCCCCTGTCTGCCATGATTTTTCAAAGATCATAGCTAAAGGCTCAGATACCTCCTCTATCAGCTCCTTGAGTATCCTGGGATGCATTTCATCAGGACCTGGTGACTTGCTGACATCTAACTTTCCTAAGTGATTTTTAACTTGTTCTTTGTGTATCCTATCTTCAAACTTACCCTCTCTCTGCTTGTATTCACTACGTTAGGCACACCTCCAGACTTCTCAGTGAAGACCGAAACAAAGAAGTCATTGAGTATCTCCGCCATTTCCAAGTTCCCTGTTACTGCTTCTCCCTCCTCACTAAGCAGTGGGCCTACCCTGTCCTTGGTCTTCCTCTTCCTTTTAATGTATTTATAAAAGGTCTTCTTGTTTCCCTTTATGCCTGTAGCTAGTTTGATCTCATTTTGTGCCTTTGCCTTTCTAATCTTGCCCCTGCATTCCCGTGTTGCTTGCTTATATTCATCCTTTGTTAGTTGTCCTAGTTTCCATTTTTTATATGACTCCTTTTTTATTTTGAGATCATGCAAGATCTCTTTGTTAAGCCAAGCTGCTCTTTTGCCATATTTTCTATCTTTCCTACACAGCGGAATTGTTTGCTTTTGGGCCCTTAACAACGTCCCTTTGAAATACTTCCAACTCTCCTCAGTTGTTTTTCCCTTCAGTCTTGCTTCCCATGGGACCTCACCTACAAGTTCTCTGAGCTTATCAAAATCTGCCTTCCTGAAATCCATTACCTCAATTGTGATGGTCTCCCTTCTACTTTTCCTTAAGATCATGAACTCTATTATTTCGTGATCACTGTCCCCTATACTGTCTTCCACTTTCAAGTTCTCATCTAGTTCCTCCCTATTTGTTAAAACCAAATCCAGAACAGCTTCTCCTCTGGTAGGTTTTTCAACCTTCTGAAACAGAAAGTTGTCTCCAATGCAGTCCAGAAACTTATTGGATAGCCTGTGCCTCGCTGTGTTAGTTTCCCAACATATGTCTGGATAGTTGAAGTCCCCCATCACCACCAAATCTTGGGCTTTGGATAGTTTTGTTAATTGTTTAAAAAAGGCCTCATCCACCTCTTCCACCTGACTAGGCAGCCTGTAGTAGACTCCTAGCATGATATCACCCTCGTTTTTTACCCCTTTTAGCTTAACCCAGAGACTCTACACAGCTATCTCCTACGTTCATCTCCACTTTAGTCCAAGTGTGTACATTTTTAATATACATGGCAACCCCTCCTCCCTTTTTTCCCTGTCTGTCCTTCCTGAGCAAGCCGTACCCTTCCATACCAACATTCCAATCATGCGTCCCATCCCACCAGGTTTCTGTAATACCAATGATATCATAGTTGTATTTATTGGTTAGCAATAATAAACAGTACTGCTCACTGGCAGATATCAATAAAGCACTCAAACCGCGCCCCCCCCCCCCACCCTCCACAGAGGAGTAAAGTTACACACAGCAAATCATATTCCATGTTGAATTAAAAATACCATCTAGCAGAACTTGAGGAAAGTTTGAAAATAAGTGTAAAATGAGACCTGCAGTTTGTGGTGGGGGAAGGAGTGGATTGTCCATAAAATTATATAGCATTCTGTCGTGTGTCCTTTAGGTCTGGTCATGTTCCCATCGAAGTCAATGGCAAATCAATCCATTGTGTTCAGTGGTGCAAAAATGAGTCCTAAATAAGGTTAGATTTTTTTCAGACCTACTCCAGGCAAGGAAGTTAATGCCAAACTACTTAATGTATTACAACACTGCTACTATTACCAATTCCCTGTAATTTTTTGTGACTGTTTTCATGGCTGCTTGCTACTGATCTTACAATTCTAATGCAGCTGTCAGACTAGTTGGCTTTTGAGTCTGTTACCATGGGCAACAATATGGAGAATTCTGTGGTTTTAACAAGGCTGAATTGAAATATTTACTGGAAAATATTACAATTTGTAGTAGCACATAAAAGATGCACTTTCACTGAGATGCAAAGCATTTTGATTTTATTCCTGTTATAACTGTATAGCCCTCCTTAGACGAAAGATGAAGCTGGTTCTGTCCCCTTGTACATCAACAGAAGGTATAGAATAAAATGTCTCCTTTCTCACTCATAGCCTTCATTCAGAGAGCAAAAGGAATAATATCATAACCATCAGATCTGATTTCATAGCTCCCTGGGACTGGTGTAGAGTTATACAGCAACAGATATCATCATTATTTTGGGACAGATCCTCACCTCCCAGAAATCATCTCAGCTACATTGGCTTCTATAAAGTTGTAACACTTTACTCCAGCTGAGGAACTGGATTTTAAACTCAAAAGAAATATGCCCTTATTCCTAAAATGAGTGTATAATGAGACCAAGACATCTAACTTTGTCAATAAAAGGAGAACAATGAACTGCCAGCACCACTACAACAAACCTCAATAAACAAATACTCTTCAGAAAAGTGACTGTCCCCTGTAATAAAAAGCCTCAGAGGGGTAACCATGTTAGTCTGTATCTGCAAAAACAATGAGGAGCCCTGTGGCACCTTAGACACAGATTTATTAAGGCATCAGCTTTCATGGGCAAAACCCATTTCATCAGATTATTTGGAGTGGAAGTTACAGAAGCAGGAGTATAGATAAGGAAGAAGTTGCTTGTGTTAATGAAGCTAATAAAGTCAGAGTGGAAGTGGGTCATTCATAGCATTTGGTTTGGAGATGTGACCACTCAGAAATAGGAAATTGTCTTTGTAATGTGTTAACATACAGTATTCAGATCCTTATTCGATCCTAAATTGAGAGCGTTGAATTTTTAAACTAGAATTCATTCAGATGCACTTACTGCTAAAGACTGAAGAATTTTGGCTATTTATTCTTTAGCCCTCCAAAGTTCCAGATTAAAAATTAGTGAGTGACAAGATTCTTCACCACTTGGTGTCTTCCTAAATAAGCCTTGGTTGTTAGTGGAGAAGATCGATCCCAGACAGTACCTGAAGTGAAAGATTGATGTGCACTGGCTTAAGCCATCAGGCAGTTGCAATTTCTCTTTTCTTAAAGAGTAATTACTGGGGAAGTAAAGGATACAGTTAGATACCAAGAGGTTTACGATACTGTGAAATATTTGGTGCTGTGGTTACAAGTGGTGACCAAAGGGAACAGCAGCAGCTTTGTAAAGAGGTTTCACCTCTGGTAAATAAAGGCCTGTTGAAGTTTGTTACTACCTTGCTTGCATGGTACAACACCTAATGGATCTAGAAGGCTTGTGCAATGACAACATCTTGGGATGCTGAAATCACTCTCTGCAGCATAGAAGCACTAAAAGAGACATAGCTGAACCATGCTAGAGAATAATAGCCAAAAGAAACAATGTATGTGTGCCACGTGTATTTTCATTTCCTTCTTTTTCCCCCTTCTCTTTGGAAAAATCCAATAATCTAGAATATTTATCTTGCAGATAAATAATTTTATACACAGTCCTTGGAGATGTCAACTTCAGCACTATAATTGTATTAGATTAGAGTAATTATTTGTTTGGTTACCTATTTATATGATAACAGTTTGTGTATGTGTATGTTTAAACCAAATAACACAGAAAAATCATTACTGTGATCCTAGCCATCCTTTGAATGTATATGTACAAAGCTTTCCTTAAGATAAGAGCAGGGTTTCGAAGCATAAAGCAATAATTGATGTGACTGAGCTGTATGGGAACTGTGTGAGGTGTAAATGAAAGGCAAAGAAATTGCAAAAGCTATAGCAGCAGGGAAGGCTGCATTTGAGTCCATTCTACTGCATGTACAGTACCACAAATTACCTTGATTTATTTGTAATATATGGCTTCCTAACCTGAATTCAATTTTTTCCTTGCAGTTTATTTCCAGAGCACACCCGCAGAGTTAAAAAAGCTTTTTTGTGGCTAAGATATTATCTCATATCTAATTCTATTGTGCACGTATTTCATTTAGGACAGTAATTTAGTTTCTAACAATAAATGTAGCATTTTCTAGGTTGCTCCTCATTCTACACAAATATGGAACACAACACTGTATTCAAGTACATA
This sequence comes from Pelodiscus sinensis, assembly GCF_052426305.1. Lineage (NCBI taxonomy): Eukaryota > Metazoa > Chordata > Testudines > Trionychidae > Pelodiscus > Pelodiscus sinensis. Next base: position 18,630,824 of record NC_143061.1, on the reverse strand, counting down.
AGAAAAATGAGTATCTTTGCACCGTTTTATTTATTGAAATATTCAAATTTAGATTTATTTAGCAACAGTATATTGCTCAACAGAAATGACATTGTATGGCTAGTTCTAATACTCTGGGGTAGCTTGCTGTAAATGTAAATTACTTCTTGCTTCAAACTGCAGGTATTCATATAAACTCTTCATCCTAAAGCCTCATTTTGTTTGAAGCATTTCAGATTTGAGATTACATTTTTGTCTTGTCTCTAGGATATAATTAATAACCCATTGCACTTACAGAGCATCTTGCACTTGAAGGTCTTAAAGTGGCTTAGAAAAGAGATACTTGCATTTCCTGACTGAACACAGGCAGTGATTTTAATTACATGCAGTGTTTAATGTTGAATAAATAATTCCTATATGATATTATGAAATGGAAAGTTGTCATTGTGGGTGCAACTTTGAACACTCACGTTACTAATATGCTAAAGTCCAATTTTCAAAAGCCATTTTGAACTCATAAGTGGGAATTTTGCCCTTTTTTTTCTCATCTCAAAATAAGCTATAATGGGAAGCCAGCAAAAAAGATTTGCACTAAAAATGTATAACATTCAGATTGGAAACTAAATGCCCAACACATCTTGCTTGTTGATGGTATAGGAGATAACTCACTGTTGAGAGGTTCTTTGAGGTAAGGTGTTAGAATTTCTTTGATTTTTATCAGCTTTTCACCAGCTAACAACTCTCTTGCAATATATTTGTTTCAAATTTTTGTTTGAAAGAAAACAAAACGGTGAGGGACTTGATCCTGCTCTCATTGACATCTGTGACAATAACTCTATTACTAATGGTAGTGACAGAAAACTGTGCAAATCAAGCTTTAGACTGGGAGAAGATAGATTGTGATTTGATTGACTCTGATAGACATTAAGAGTTAAAATGGTCATATAGTTCAGTCTGACAGAATGTCCTTAATGGCACCTCAGGAGCTAATAATGCAGTGATATGTGAAGGCCTTAGTTAGGAATAATGTAATTTATGGATCATTTACATGATGGATTGCCTGTTGTTTCTAAATGGCTGTTGCATTAACTCTGTGCTTAATTCATTATGAACAATTTTATGCAAAGTAATTGCTGTTCACAGCCACTTCAAAATGAAATAACATTGGTACTTTGCCTCAACAATGGTATAAACTCTGAGTTCATGTCATGCACTAGTGACTTCAAAAATATTTCTGAGATATAGTGTACATGAGGAAAAGATCATTTCAAGCCACTTTTTTTCTCTCTTTCTTCAAGTTATACTTTCAGGTTATCAATCATAGTCTATTTTTATACCTAATATAATCATGTATTATTCAATTACAAAGAAAAATGATACATGTTTTTTGTTTCTATTTTCCCATTTTGATCAGCTTGAACCGCAAAATTAAATTACTTAATAGTGAATTCCTAGTCGATTTAACTAGGGCTTTCAGTTGACCCGCATTAACTCATAGAATTAATGCAAAATAGGATTAACATATTAATCGCAGGTATTAATGCTGCGCTGCTCCTTTGAAGTGCCTCCTGTCCCAGCACTTCAAAGGGGCAGCGTAAGTGGAGCCTGGGATCAGCTGGAGTGCTCATCCGATCCCTGGCTCGGTGTTGCAAAGCCCTATTGAAGTGTGGCTCCAGCGCTTCAAAGGCACTTTGCAACAGCTGAGCAGGGGATCAGCTGGGGACTCCAGCTGATTCTCTGCTCAGCTTGTGCTGCCCATTTGAAGAGCTGCTTTGGCGCTTTAAAGGGGAAGTGCATTAAGAGCCTGGGATCAGCTGGGGACTCCAGCTAATCCCCAGCTCTGCTGTTGCAAAGCACCTTTGAAGCGTCAGAGTGGCACTTCAAAGGGGTTTTTGCAACACGGAGCCAGGGATCAGTTGGAGTCCGCAGCTGATCCCAGGCTCCTAATGTGCTGCCCCTTTGAAGCGCTGCCCGCAGTGCTTCACAAGAGCAGTGCTGCATGGAGCCCTGGGTCAGCTGTAGTCCCCAGCTGATCCCAGACTCCTAATGTGCTGCCCCTTTGAAGCGCTGCCCGCAGTGCTTCACAAGAGCAGCGCTGCATGGAGCCCGGGGTCAGCTGGGGACTCCAGCTGACCCCGGTGTCCTGCGGTGCTGCCCCTTTGAAACGGCCCCGCAGCATGTCAAAGGGGCAGCGCATGCCATTAATCGTGTGATTAATCGCAATTAATTTTTTCAATCACCTGACAGCCCTAGATATAACGTTAGCGATTGACTCATAAGTAAAAGAGAGCAGTGCTAGGGTTGCAAATGTTGCAGAGAAATGTTTATTTGTTTTAAGATATTTTAATTGGACTTTTAAAAAAATGATTTTAAGGTGTTGATTATTTTGAAAATTAGTTTTCAAAAACCTACACCGAGGGCCCAGATTTGATGAGGTAATGTCCCTTTAAGTGTTGAGAGCTAATACCTGACTGTTGTTCTTGTTGCTAGAGAATTGGATACAGTCTTAAATTATATAGGTTAAAATCCTGGTTCTGCCAGAGACTCCTGCATGAGCTTGGGTAGGTCACTTAATATCTCTGTCCATCAATTCCCCAACTGGAAAATGGGGAATGTTTCCTTCCTCTTCTTTATCTGTTGTTGCTGCTTATAGTGTAAGCCCTTCTCCATCACTTATGATGTAACTTTGCAACAGTGGAGTCCTGTGTTCATTTTGGACGATTAGGTGTTACTGTAACTTCTGTACAAATATTTCATAATAGTTATAGCACGATCAGTCCTACTGAAGTTAATAGGACTGCTCACATTGGGTTTGTCAGATCTGGCTCTAGCTTCCAAAAAGGAAACAGTTCCTGAACTGAAATTTCCTCATAAAATGCCAATTTTCCGTATACCCTGGCAAAGATCTGTACTGTGCGATCATACCAGCAGTGTTCACAGGACCTTTCACACCCACTTATCAAATGCAATGGTTTGAAGTAAAATTGTAGTACCCAAAACTCCCCTGATCCTGGAAGGCACTGAGCACAATCTACTTCCATTGACATCAGAGGACAACAAAGATGCTCATTAGAGCAGGTAAAAAAGGAGAAAACATCACCCTAGAAATGTAGAAAAAATCAGATGGATTTTTGCCAGCAGAAATTTGAATCCATTTTAACATACTCTCGGGCACAGCACTGTCGGTAGATGGTTAACATTTCATTGGTCGAGACTCATAAAATCCGTACTTGGGGAACAGGGAAGATAAAAGAGAAAGATATAAAAGAATGGGAATAACAGAGGGGAAGGCTAGAGTAAACCGATGCTTTCATCAGGATTTGTATTATTTCTGTAACTGAGATCCTCTGATGCCCTTTTCTTCTAATTGATTTTTCATTAAGAATCCCTGGTGAGAAAACTCTGGAAGCAGAAGTTTCATCATGCCTACGTGATTAAACCTTGGTTAATGTTCATTAGAATGATTTGAATGCAATCATATTCAGGTTCTGCACAGAGCCTTTGATTACAATAAAAATGTGGAAATATAGTAATGTTAGCATGAATTCTTGGTGATCGCAAAATAGGATATTGCATGGCTTTTACATGTAACCATGTATTTCAGTTTTTGTGTGAAGAAAACTCCAGTTCTCGCTTGGAAATGAACAATTTCCAGCCGGGTGAATCTTCCTGTCACTAAACTAGTCCTAATAGAAGCCCTGTGAATTACTAAGGTAATTGCCACTAATCCCTTGCTGCTGGGCGCTTTACCTATGCTGCTTCAGAATGTTTTTTGTTGCTTCTTTGAAACATGGGCTATGCATTCAGGATTTTTTCTGCTTATTCTTCGGACAAAAATATGTGTACTGCTGTTAACTCTTGTTAACCTTGCAGAGCTAACACAGATAAAAAAAGATGGGTTCTGTGCCCTTCTGTGACAGAATTATTTACTAAGTTTCCCTCAGCTTCACCTCTGAAACTGCACAAAGGGCAACAGAATTGCTATTATGTGACTGAGAAGCTATGGATCCTGTAGTAATGATGATGGTTTGTGAAAAGGAAAGAACCTGGCTTAGACTCGGAGGCTAGGCTGGGAGTTGGGGTATGTCTACACTACCCCGCTAGTTCGAAATAGCGGGGTAATGTAGGCATACCGCACTTGCAAATGAAGCCCTCATTCCACGAGGAGTAACAGTAGTTCGAACTAGGAAACCTAGTTCAAACTACCTAGTTCGTGCCCCGTGTAGCCGCGCTGCACGGGGTTCGAACGAACAGGGTTTTAAAAATGGCGGCGCCCCGCTTATGCAAATGAAGCCCGGGAAATTCAAATCCCAGGCTTCATTTGCAAGTGCGGTATGCCTACATTACCCTCCTAGTTCGAACTAGGAGGGTAGTGTAGACATACCCTTGCATATTAAAAATGCATGTTTGTCAAGAGTTATAAACACAGGAAGATGCCATTTTTTAAAACTGCCCTAGGATTTTTATTCTTAAATTTTCTATTCTGTTTTCTAAATGTTTCAGAGCAGGTGCAGTGGGGAACTGGTGGTGCTTCCGCCTTTGAAATGTGGAAAGAGTGGAGGCTCTTGCTACATTTCAAAAGCAAAGCCCCTCTGGGCTCAAATAGCCCCCCCTCTGGCCCCGTGCTCTCTGCTTTTGAAAGAGCCTCCCAGGACTCTTGTAGGTTTAACTTCCGCCTTTGAAATGTAGCTAGAGCCAGCAGGGCTCCTGCTACATTTCAAAGGTGTAGGTGTCCTTATCAACCAATCGAATAGTCAATGCAAATTACATCAACTATTTGATTAGTTGATTAATCTAAATTTAACATCCTTACTGTGAGCAGGTTTGTCAAGAGCTATAAGCACAGAAAGATGACATTTTTCAAAATAACGGCTCTAGGATTTTTAATCTGTTATCTATATTTTTCTGAGCAGGAACATGATGGTGGCTTCTTCTAGGAAAAAGTAGAATACAAAGGATTACAAATTCAGGACTCTGTTTAAAATAAAATAAGTGATTCTTTTGTTCATAATTTTAAAAATATGAGACCTTATAAAGATGAAGCCTTGGTTCAGTAAACAAAATACCCAATACAGAAAGAAAAAAGACTTTTAAGTCCAGAAATGTTGCAATAGGGTAAAAGCTCCTCTGCCATGGACAAGATTGATGTGATTATACTGACAAGTTTGAAGTTAACATGCTAATAGAAAATAGATTCCCTTGCAGGAAGAAGCATATGGCTAAGTAATTGTGGGACACTTGCCAGTCTCTGTAAAGTACAGCAGAGACAGCACAGTTGATAGAAGGGGAAAGTTGTGCAGGAAATGCCAGTCATTAAACCAGGCAGTATATGTTTTGGGGCCAGTTTTCCTTTCTTTTACAACCTGTAAGGAATTAGTATAGGCAGATGTCACTCTCCCCATCTTGGATTCCCCACCGGCGCGCCGTCTATTTCTGAGTCACCTCCATGGCTCCAGAAATCAAGAATGGGTGAGACCTCGTAAGAAAACATGAAGGCGACCCATACTTGGTTTCAGGGGCTGTGAGGATACAGTCAGCATTTAGCCTCAGATAAGAGTGTTTGTTTCAGTTTCTCACCCGAAATGAGATATGTGGCAGACAGAACAATGTTGCTTCTATCACTGCCCATGAAAATAAAAAATGGAATGAACTGAAATCAGATTGCTATCTTTAATGAACTAATATGGGGCTTTTCAAACTTGGTGGACATACTTTGGAACAGAGTGCAAGAGTCCTGGCTGAGTAATTAGAGATGGAAAGAAACTTGCTCTGTTGACTTTAGACTTCAAACAGAGACATCAAAGATTAAAGAGTTGCCCATTCATTCTGTATTGAATGTCAGTTCTACTGGGGAGGTGATTTTTAACAAGGACCAAAATGACTGCTAAATAAATGGAGAAGATGGTTAGGGCCTAACACATCCTTGCTTAAGGTCAGTTTTGGCAATGAAAGGTTCTGTCTCAAGGCCATTACAGAGAACCATGGCAGTCATCTGATTATAGAGAAGCCACAGGGCTTCACAGGTGACAGAATCAAAGGCCTTTGCAATCAATAAAGGCCAAGTGTAGGTCCTAATTTTGCTTCTGAAACTTTTCCTGGATTTGGTGTGTAGATTCAATAGTGGCATCAGAGACAGTTGACTCATTGGTAACCTCTCTTTTATAAAGTGAAATCAGAGGCTCACATCAACCCTGGGGAGTTCAGCAAAGACTCACTAGCATGACTTAGTCTCTAGCTGAATTCCAATGTTGCCACTGTCTGGCAGTTCAGAAAGAATAGGGGGAGAGAAAGGACACCTCAAATCACTTTCACTGCCAACAGTTCTCTGAGAGGAGTGCTTAATTGGAATAAGCGGCTTATTTTTTTTCTTGCCCTCATGTGATTGTTCATTCTGTCTCTTATACATGTATCATTCAGTGTTTCTCCATTATTGAGTATTCTGGATGGGTTTAGAGTTTGCCTTCAGCTGAGCTGTACACATGAAGGTCACATGATTTTTCAGATTGTTTCCCTTGAATCTGGAAAATTGCACTGGAAATCTCTCACATGTAAACTTTGTCCTGTTATTCCTCCATCTTAGGGTCAAATAAGGCAGACACAATGTGGGGGAAAAGCCATTTGAACCTGTGATGTGTATCTGCTCCTATTATTGAAGAGGGTCTTGTATCTGTTGACGAGGTCCTTTTGGGTTACTCAGTGGCCCTCATTGTGGCCATTTTGCTTGTATGTGGTATTTTCAAAATTATTCATGCCTTTGTGAGTTTCAGATTATCTTATTGTGAAGAAACTGGAGCTTCTCTTGGAGGCCAATTGAAGAAGTAGCTGGTGCAGAATGTAATGGACCAGCTGTTCAGAAGTTCACGGGAAGGAGCCTATTTATACATCTGCTCTATTGGCTGCTTCATCCGTTGCAAATCAAAAGAATGCTAGTGGCCTGAAGGAGCTGCTCCTCAAGATACTGTCTTCTCTTAGGCACAACCACCATGGCACTGTAAGGCATGCGATTCGCTCTCAGTAACAGTCCTCACCTGAACACATTACTGGCAAGGAATTTCCAGAGGAGAGCCCTTGATTTGGAATCCTATAAAAATAGAGCCCAAGGTATTTTTCCCCATCAGAGCATGGTGCAAAGCTGACTTGTTTTCTAAGGCACCTCTCCCCCTGTGCAGTTAGCTCCTCAGATGTGGACTCCTGAGTCCATATGGAGCCTCACTGCAGTTGACTCAGAAGAATTAGAGACAAATTCCTACACCTGAAGCAGTTACATCTTTATGGATGGCTCTAGTCATTGGTGTAGGATATTCCTGAGTTTTGTATTTTTATGATGGTAGCTGTAATTCCAGAGAGTGAGAGGGCTCTCTTATAGATTGCTGGCAGTCACTCTGTGTGTGTGTGTGTGTGTGTGTGTGTGTGTGTGTGTATAAAATATATATTAATATATAATTAATTGCTAAATATGTTCTCAAAATTTCAGATAGTCTATAACTGCCTTTTTATGAAATAAAATATAAGTAAGAATAAAGAGAATATTAGTGGATTCTGTTCTACTTGAGGCAGAATAGTGTCAAATATGCTACCTTTAAGCAGGTTTAGCAAAGAGTAAGAAAAGAATAAAATTTGTACATATATAAAAATTCCTTTTAGAGTGGTGAACAGAATGACCCTAAACCTGTTTCCCCAATTATTCTCTCACCCACAGATGTTCTAACAGACAAGGGTCCTTTCTTTTTTCTACTTGGAGATTTTTTTCTCCTATAGTAATATCCCAGATACATATTCTTCCAGGAATATAAAGTTTTCAAAAGTATATTTTTAAAGAGAATTTACTTTTTTCTGTTTTTATCTTAGAATTTAAGAGCTTTGCACAGATTATAAAGACAGTGTTTGATCTTTTTTATGTTTTTAGGAAAATGACAGTTCATGGCAATTAGAGATTTATCTGACACTTTTTTTTCTGCAATATATACCTTTGTATATGAAAGGTTTTTTGTACCTTTTAACTAGGGATGATTTCAACACAATCTATCCAAACTTTTTAAAACAGTGATGCATACTGGGATATAATTCATTAAACTCGGTTTTAAAGAAAAGATACACACATAATTGGATTCCATTCTTTCTGCATATTTCCAGGTTTTGCTCTTGCCCTTGCAATTCATAAACTGAAGCCAGTATAATATTTTGGTTGTATTAATCATTACAAAACTCCATCTAAAGAACAACCACACCAGGACCGTGTGATGATGGCAGTCAAGAGATCCAGTCCTGAAAACATTTTACCCAGATGCAGTGATACCTATTTTCAGTATTTCCATTGGTTTTAATGTGATTAACTCCCTGTATTAGCTACTACATGATGAATAAATGTTTCTATAATTGGACCCATAGATATAAAGAAAGGGAGAATTCTCAGTGGAAGAAGGTTGGTAAATGTCTCATTAAGCATTTTTCCTAGAAGATGAACAGACAATAAGGTAGACAGAAAGCTGGCTAGATTGTTGGGCTCAATGGGTGTTGATCAATGTCTATGCTCGATGTCTAGTTGGCATCTGGTATCAAGCGGAGTGCTGTAGGGGTTTTCCTGAGGATGGTTTGTTTGATATCTTCAATAATAATCTGGATGAGGGGATGGATTACACCTTCGGCAAGTTCACAGTTGACACTTAGATGGAACACTAGTGGCCTAAAGGAGAGAGGTGGATACTCTGAAGGGTATGATTAGGGTCCAGAGTAACCTAGACAAATTTGAAGGCTTGGGCAAAAAAGAAATCTGATGAGATTCAACAAGTGTCAAGTGAGTCCTGCACTTAGGACAGAAGAATCCCAAGTACTGTTACAGGCTGGGGACCGACTGAATAAGTATCAGATATGAAGAAAAGGACACGGGCAGTAGAATAGAAGAGAAGCTGGATATGAGTCTACAATGTGTCCTTGTTGCCAAGATGGCTAATACATATTGGGCTGCATTAGTAGGAGCATTGCCTGAAAATTGAGGAAAGTGATTATTCCCCTTCCCCTGTATTTTGCACTGATTAAGCCATATCTGGAGTAGAGGTTGAAACTCTTAGCCAGGACTCTCTGGTCCATCAACATCTGTGGTCTGGCATGTCTTCCGATGTTCCAGGATCAGAGAGTCCCACTGGAGTGCTAGCACCAGGGCAGCAGCAATCCCATGAACAGCAGTGGGGCTTCCCAGCAGAACTGCAGGAGCCCGGTGCAGAGGCTGCGAGGCTGCCCGGAGAGGCAGCAGGAACCTGGTGTGCGCACAGGTGGCTAAGCTATCTGGCATGGCAATGGGAGCCCGGTTAGCAGAGGCAATAGGGCTGCCCAGCACAGCATCAGGAGCTGGGTGCAACAGCAAGAGCCCAGTGCGCAGGGGGCAGCGAGAGGGGGGAACCAGTAGGAGGGCCACTCCTAATCCAGCAAAATCCCTCATCCGGCACGGGTCATGTACTGAGGGTGCTTGATCAGGGAGGTCCAACCTGTACTGTGTCCAGTTTTGCCCCCCTCTGTTGCAGAAAGGATGTCGACCAACTGGAGAGCGTCCAGTGGAAAGCAATGAAATGATTAGGGGGCTGGGGCACATGATTTATGAGGAGTGGCTGAGGGAACTGGGCTTATTTAATCTGTAGAAGAGAAGAGTGGGGGGAGGGAGGGATTTGATAGCAGCTTTCAGCTACTTGAATGGATTTCCAGAAAGGCTGTTCTGAGTGTTGGCAGATAACAGAACAAGGAGCTATAATATCAAGTTGCAGTAGGGAAGGTCTTTGTTGGATATTAGGGAAAAACTACTTCATTAGGAGGGTGGTGAAGCACTGGATGGGTTACCTAGGGAGGTGGAATCTTCATGAGAACATAAGAAAAGCCATACTGAGTCAGACCAATGGTCCATCTAGCCCAGTATCCTGTCTGCCGACAGCGGCCAATACTAGATTCCCCAGCAGGAGGGAACACAACAGGTAATCCTCATGTGATCTCTCCCCTGTCACCCACCTGCAGAGAAACAGAGGCTAGGGACACCATTGCTACCCATCCTGACTAATACCTATTGATGGACCTAACCTCCATGAATCTATCTAGCTCTTTTTTGAACCCTGTTAAAGTCCTACCCTTCACACATCCTCTGGCAAGGAGTTCCACAAGTTAACTGTGCACTTTTTGTTTTGTTTGTCTTCATCCTTAGAGATTTTTAAAACCTGGCTTGACAAAGCCCTGGCTGGGATGATTTAGTTGGGGTTGTTCCTGCTTTGATTGGGGGTTGGCCTCGATGTCCTCCTGAAGTCTCTTCCTATCCTAATTCTGTGAGCCACTGTCAGGAGAATTACAGGTTCATTTCTGGACTGTTCACAGTGTGGGGCTTCAGCTTCTATCAAACACCCTTTCTTGCTCAATTCTTCGGGTCCTAGTAGCTAGCAGGGTCTGGCAGTTTTGCTGTAATCTAACCATGTGGGTCACAATGTCAAATTGGTATCTAGCCGGACTTTTTTCAGCCTTTTCTTGGTTGTACAAAGGAGTAAGCCCCCCAACATTTCTGTTTCCCTCCTGAGATTGAACCTCTGTCTGTGGTATGTGGAGGTCAAGGTCCACACATTTGATATTGCCACTAGCAAATTAATGGGCATGGTGGAGGGAAAAGAAGGGTCATCTCATCTGGTTGCACATTCCTTAAGAACACAAGAACAGCCATACTGGATCAGACCAAAGGTCCATCTAGCCCAGTATCTTGTCTTCCAAAAGTGACCAATGCCAGGCACTCCAGAGGGAATGAACAGAACAGGTAATCATGTGGTCCACCCATTCCATCTTCTGACAAACAGAGGCTAGGGACACCATCATTCTCAGACCAATTCTCTTGTGTAAGAAACTAAATTATATACAAATGTCTCCATCAAATACAAGCTCCTTGCTCTCCCCTCACTTACAATCTCATCTGTTCCAAATTTCTCTCTGCATTACTTTTCCCTCACAGCTCTCTGAATCTGTCACTCTCCTCTTGGCTTTATGCCTTTATGTTGTCACATGTACCTGGAACAATGTTTTGCCTTCTGCCTGTAAAAACCCCTTTCTCACTATCACATTCTCCTTTAAAACCCACTAATCTTTCCTCTGTCCTTGTTCTCCATGTGCCCTGTCTCTTCCTTAAAAAGGTGTCTTCTGTCTTGGTCCTATCCCCAATTCAAGATACAAACACTACAGGTTAATTTTTGTAGGGATGGGTCTTGCTGTAGTTTCTTGTAGAAGTTCAGGCAAAGGAATTTTATTTTCCTATTATTTATACATCTCTGCATAGATATATGGCACGATATCCATGACCATAGTTTTTATGCACTTGGGAGTGAAAATCAGTTCTATAACTAAACTAAGGATCAGATGTATCTTTTAATTGTTTTTTTCCCCAGCTATTTTTTTTAACTGTGAATACATCAGCATTTTTCCTGAAAAGAAATCTATGTAGCAGCTCAGTAATACTATAGAGTGGAAGACATTTTTCTTCAAGCAATACATGTAAGTTAATTCTGGAATCATGAAGAACAGATCTAAATGAACACTAATCTATTAATTAAACAGATGAGATTCAATATTAATTAATGCAAAGTAATGCACACTGGAAAAATAACCCCTACTGTACATATAAAAGGATGGGGGTCTAAATTAGTTGTTACCCCTCAATAAAGAGATCTTGGAGTTCTCTGAAAACATCCATTCAATGTGGAGTGACAGTCAAAAAGGGTAACGGAATGTTAGGAACCATTAGAAAAAGGATATGTAATAAAACAAAGTAAAATACTGCCATATACATCCATGGTGCACTCCCACCCCTTAAATGTTTTGTGAAGTTCTGGCTGCCATATCTCAAAAAGTGTGTATTAGAATTGGAAAAGGTGGAAAGAAGGGCAATGAAAATGATTAACAGCTTCCACATGAAGAGAAATTGGAAAGACTAAGGCTATTTATTTTAGAAAAGAGACAGCTAGGGGGAAATATGATCCAAGTCTATACAATCCTGAATGGCATAGAGAAAGCTAGGCAAGAGTGTGCTTACCCCTTCCCATAACACAAGAAATTGGGATCACTTGATGAAATTAAGAGATAACAGGAATAAAAAACAACAACAAAAAAGTATGTCTTCATACAATTCACAGTCAACCTGTGGAACTTATTGCCAGATGTCAAAAAACCTGTGTTAATAAAATAATTAGATACATTCATGTAGGACAGGTTCATCAAGTGCTATTAGCCAAGACAACCAAGGATGTAATCCCATGCTCTGGGTGTCCCTAAACCTCCAGCTGCGGGAAGCATCTGGTACTGGCCAGTCAGAGACAAGATACTGAGCAAGCAGGACCAAATATGGCCATTCTTACATAATTAAAATTTAAATAAATGTCTGTATTTGGTAGTTAGGGCACTGTCCAACATACCGTGTCGATACTTTTTATCAAAACATTATCTCCAGGATGCACATAATGCAAGATTAGATGGCATGTTTAACTGTTCTTTCTCTTATGTAGAACATATGTAAATGTGTGCCAAAATCTCCAGTGTATACAAATATCTCTACATAGCTAACGCACACATTTCCACTTCCCTAGTAAAATCTGCTGATGTGCCTGTAGGTTGTGCCCTGTAAAGGCAGGGTCTGTTTGTGTTGATAGTCTGGTCTGCCTCCTATGTCCAAGCTAAGAAATCACAATGTAAATATAAATCATAAATAACTGAAAACAAATCTGGTCTGTGAAAGTCTCTTAATAATCTAAGGCACAGATTCTCAGTCTCTCTGTGTATAAACTTCACTGGAGATGATTCATCAAGTGGCAGATGGGTCCCTTTCATCTCTCTATTGATCCTTCACACCATGTCCTGGCACAATTGCCACAATAGCTTCATTTTTATTTTCTCTCCTTTTCCTGTTCTCTCGAATCATTATCTGCTGTGCCCCCTTCTGCTTCCTCCAATGTTGCCAGCTTCTAGTATTCAAAACTCATGCATTGCCTCCCCCCCATGATATTGATTTTAAATCCTGACATTTTAAAAAATAGGTTTTTTTTTGTATTCTTTGTCTGCCTTTTGGTGTCATCATTTGGGATTTGTGCTCACAGTCGTGAGGGCTGGAAACTTCTCTTTACTATATGCAATGTAGTTGGTCTGAGGATATTAGAGACACAAGGTGGGTGATGTAATCTTTTATTGGACCAACTTTTGTTGGTCCAGAGAGAAGGTGAAGAAGAGCTGTGTGTAGCTCACCAGCTTGTTTCTCTCACCAGCAGAACTTGGTTCTATAAAATATATTATCTCACTCACTCTGCTTCTTTTTCCTGTCTTGACAGTTGAGATTCAGCTTTGGGACTTTAAAAAACATCATTAAGAATTGCTACACTTTTGATAAAATCACAAAGAGTTGGCAACAATCAACATTTTCCATGTTTCCCCAGCTAAATAGAAGGTTTCATGCTGCTGAGGCTGAGTATGGAGGTATTACCCATGACTGAACTGAGTGGTGTTGGATGGGACAGGAGAAGAGTAATATAGCGAATAGCTGCTTGAGCTGCAACTAGGTTTGCTTGAGCTGATCCTCCGGCTAGTTTCATTAACAGCTGCTGTAAGAGCAGAGTCAGAAGGCAGCCAGCATGTGGAGTCCCAACACTCATGTAAGTAGGAAGTAAAGGGGAATCTGAGGTCATACAATTGCCTTTGTCCTCAATGCGCTTCCCCCTTGCTCCTTTCTCATTGGATTAGTCTGGCATCCTCTCCCTAAATTGGAAAAATGCGGTTGTTAGTATTGGATGGTAAAGGTGCTTGTCTATTAAGAATAGAGGATTTTTAACTTGAGAGTGTCCCTCTAAGATAGTCACTTCGCAAGCCTGTCACTTCATAAACCTTCCATTGGGGAGCAGTTCTTAGGTTGTGTGTTGCTTTAAAAAGTTTATTGAAGTTTTCCCATTTGATTTGCTGTTGCTAGGTGCTATTTTTTTTCAGTGTACTTGGCTACAAAGAAACCTTCAGCAGGCTAAGAATATTTTATAAGGTTAGGAAATGGTGTTAAATGTTAATTAGCAATTGCATAATCCCAGGCGGCATCCTCTAACGTGCGCTCATCAATTTTTAATGAGTGTCACTCATGCAAATCCAGCTCAAAATTAACTTTCTTTCCAAAACACTTTGATTTTTTTCTCACTTCTCTCCTCCTCGTTTGATGTTAGCGAAACACTCTGTTGTGCCATCATTTGCATTGGTTTTATCTCCATTGCTTATTTTCATGTGTCCTGTTAGTTTAGCTGCAGCTTGTTAAACAAACGTGTGCACGCACACACACACACACACACACACACACACAACATAAAACTAGACTCTAAGATCCTTGTTCCTTTAGGCAGAGCTCCCAATGACCAATACAAGGAGGAACTCAGCACTTAAGTGATTGTGGGCCAAATCCTGCAGAGAAGGTTCTGAGAATGAAAGCATGCATCTTCTGACTTAATTGGTAGCGTGGACTCTCTGACTTCACTGTATGTCACACTGATGCAACACACAAACAGATTAATTAGCATTTGTCTTTCGATTTTTCAGTACAAAAATGTACAGCCAAGTTCTATGACTTTTGGTGGCTGTTGTTCAAATTCTCATAAATTAACACCTTACTAGCAGTGCTAGATGTTATATCAACGCGGAAGCCAAGTCCTATGACTTTTGGTGGCTGTTGTTCAAATTCTCATAAATTAACACCTCACTAGCAGTGCTAGATGTTATATATTCATATTCTACAGGGACCAGACGTTGCTCACTGTTGCTTGCATGTGAGTAATCAGAGTGGAGAAGAGCCCTCAGAGTTCCTGATTGTACCTTTGGGGAGTACATGCTAAAACACGTAGCCTAAACCCTCTTCTTCAGGTTGATTCTTGGAAGGTCTTCAGAAGGTGAAATCTCGAGGGGAGGGTATCAAAATTGGGAAGCAATAGTTGTATCCTCTTGGATGTTGTTTTATGGCATGGGGGGAGAGGGTGTGTGTGTGTGTGTGTGTGTGTCTGTGTGTGTGTGTGTTGCCTCATGCTGGGTTGGCCAGATTTTAATATCTCTGACACCTTGGTTGCCTTAATGAAGTTGACTTCAGTGAAGTTGGTTTTGATTTACGCCAATGATAGTGGAAGAAGAATTGAGGTAGGTGGAGTTGCACAAATATAAAACTGGTATACACCAGTAAAACTCAGTCCAGTTCTCATTGAGACTCTCCCTTGGCTTAATGTCCTTCTCTCACTTTGTCAGTTTTATCAAATCCCTAAAGTCTAAATGTATTAATGAATCCTTTGGTATATATGGTTGTGACTGTTTTCTTCCATTATTTGATCTGAGGAAGTGGGTCTGGCCCACGAAAGCTCATCATCTAATAAACCATCTTGTTAGTCTTTAAAGTGCTACATTGTCCTGCATTTTGCTTCAGCTACCCCAGACTAACACGGCTACATCTCTACCACTGTATTAATGAAATTTCAGTATGATCCTCTATACATCCTTGTTTCATGTCTGCCATTGGTTTAAAATCAGATTTGAGCCAACACCCAAGTAAACACTGAAACTTTCATTGTCAATAACTTCCATACATTTTCTGATTATTTTTCTTTTTTTAGTTAGCTTCTTCTCCTAGTGTGCATCTATGCCACAGGGCTTAACTTGAAATAAGCAGGATGTTCTGAATGGATTTTTGAATTCCCCTAAGAATTCAGTGTGTACTGAAAATATGGGCTCTTTGACACCTTGGTGCCAGTGTCCTCTCTTTCCAGTGGAACAAATGCTGCTTTAAATCATTCTTATTAATCAAGATTTTATCTTGTATCAAAGACTGACAGTTTTTTGACAGCTATGGTTACATTAAAGTAGTGAATCAGAATCAATGATTAAGGGTTAGAGGCCTGATTCTGCTGTCCGTTTCCAGGTAAAGTGAGAAGTAATTCATTTGAAGTCAGCGGAGTTACACCACTGTAGTGGGATTAGAATTGAGCCCAATGTATCGAAGCAAATAAAACTGTCATGGGAAACTTTCGTGTCCAGCTTTTGAAATAAACATGTCAGCTGGAATAATTACATTTGTCTTTCATCCCCACTGCAGCCAGGCAATCTTCAGGATCTTTTCATGATCCACACTTGGAGAAGTCTTTGCAAAAATAATGTTGCCATTTAACAACCCAAAACTGTTGTAGTAGCTTAATACATGCAAGGTGGAAACTGCCTACCCTGTGCATTCAAAATACCCGCTGCCTTCCCCGATATGGCCTGCACTGCACATCTGCACTTGTCAACCTACAAGAAGAAAGGAAATATTATTTATTTGTATTATGGCAGCTAGGGATGGACCAGAGCATCATTGCACTCAGTGGTGTAGAAACACAGAATAAAAGATGGACCTCCCCCAAGGAAGAAAAGATTCAGAAGTGAAGCAGGGGTGGACATCAAACAATATGGTAAAGTACGGGTCTCAAACTTCCATCCCATGGAGTGATTTTGCAATCTGGCCCAGGACTCCCAGTGGGCACGGGGGCCCAAACGCTACCCATTTCTTCCATCACCTACCCTCTCCCCCATACCACCCAAGATGTGGGCAACAGCAGCAGTTGCACTCTCCTCCCCGCATTCCCCTGCAGCAGCAGGAGCCATGGGGGAAGTGGAGCACAGCAGGTGGATGCACTTGTTCCACTGCATTCTGCTTCCCTTGTGGCTCCTGCTGCTGCAAGGAGTGTGGGAAGGAAGCACCATCGCTGCCATTGTGTGGCAGCAGGCCCTCCCCCCTGTGGTCCCCAAGGTCACATGCTCTGGAGTTGGGGTGCCATGGGAAGGAAGGGGGCAATGGCAAGAAGGGGTAGGGCATGGCAGCTAGTAATGGCCCTGATTGGCCTGCAGGCCATGAGTTTGAGGATAAAGGGCTATAAATTCTCATGCTTCGGGGTTTTTTCTTCTTCTCTAGAATGAGACAAAGGTATAATCTATAAATGCACTAAATGAGTCCCATTCTCCTCTCATTTCAATATGCTGATTACTCAGAAGTAACTGAGAGTGCATCTTGGTCCATGCTAGGGATGAGCAAACCCTCTGATTTTATGCCTCCCTTCCCTCCTGAAGTTTCACTCATTTTAGAATGTCAAAAATGTCAGGTGACTCTGGGTGACACTATTGGAGGAGTCTTTCCAGCTTGGACCAGAAGTGCAATTTCTAGGATTTCTATCAGAATTTGAGTTTCCTACAAGCTTTGAATAAGAAATATTCTGTGGGTCAGTGGTCCCCAACCCAAAAAAGGTTCCCCACTCCTGCCTTAAAAGTTTGGTCTTTGGTCCCTGCCTCAGCATGAAGATGCCAGTATTCTATTTTCTGTCACATGCACGATTAGATCATGGTCAGCATTCTGACATTTCATTATGTGATTTCTGACATACACACCATAAAATAAGAGTTTTAAAATCAGTAAGTAGTATCAGCTCATTTGTAGAGTTGCCAATTTTGGTTGGACGTACTCCCAGAGGTTTTGTCACATGACATAATCTATAATTAAAGATGAATTGTTCATTTTTGGAGACCCCAGGACAGTCTTGGATTAAATGCTTAACTTAAAAAGAGATCTGGTAAATATTTTCAAATTCTCAGGTACCCATATGTGCCCAGGGATCTGAAACCATTGGGCTCTAGGGTTCTGGGAAGTGATGAAAATGTAGGCCATTCCTGGATGGTTGGCAACCCTAGACCTGTGGAGGGGTAGTAGTAGTGGCGAGAGGGATATATATTCGAACGATGCATTGTGTGTAATGGAACAGATCCTGCCTTCTGAGAAATGGAAACTTAGTTACTTCTATCAATATGTAAAGATCTAAACTATTTCTTGATGTTTGAGCTCATAATCCCCTTGTATTTGTTGTTACCGAGTTGAAGATGGTTTTATCAGAGCACTAACTGCCTGTGTCATTGCTTTAAGACATTAAGCAACAAATTGGCTGTAATGGATAATCTTGGATTATTTTATTTTATAATGAAAGATATTCTGATAATGTATGCATTCATCTTCAGCAGCCTTCCCCCCACCCCTCCCATCCAGCACTCATCCAGAAGAGCAAGCACCCAGATCCTGTAGTATTTAGGGATATTTCTTATAACATTCCAGGTGCATTCCACTTAAAACACACATACACACACACAACCTATGAGCAAGTTTTGCTTATTAACATGATGGCTTTTGAGCTGATTGAGTGCACATGTCTTAGGAGATCTTGAACACTCAGGAAGTGCTCTCACTGGCAGATTAAGGTCTCACTTTGCTTTTAAAATTGCATTACATAGAAAACTGCCCTACTCTTACATATGTATATGTTGCATCTAAAGGTGGAGTGTAAACACCTGATTTAAGTCAGTTTACCTGGGTCACCACTATGCTTCTCCAGCTTTATATCTCCATTGGATTTAATTTAGTTACACCAGCAGGAATCAGGCCCAATAAGCTTATTAAAATGTTTTGAGACAGGGAAAAGTTACTGAGCTTCACTCCACTCTTGCTTACACCCAGCGGCGGATATAGGGCAGGGCGAGCGGGGCGGCTGCCCCGGGCCCTGCGCACGCACCCCACGCACGCTACTTCTGGTTGGCTGCTGCCGAGGCGCATGCGCGAAACGCTACTTCCGGTCGGCTGCTGCCGAGGTGCAAGTGTAAAATTGTGCTTCCCTGGGCCCCGCAGCACAGCCCTGGGCCCTGCAAAATTATCATCCGTGCCTGCTTACACCTGTGTATGTCAGGAATAACTCCTTTGGAGTCAGCGGTATGGTAGCAGTGTTAAACTCCTGAGCCAGATAAGAATTAGGCTCACTGGCTGTTTTGTTCTTAGTGGGTGGTTTTGTTCAAAGTATGTGTGACAGGAGAGGATTAACCTTGCACTGTGCACTGAGGAAGCCACAACCCTTTTGGCTACGCATGCTCCAGGTGCACAGTACAAAAGAGAGCTGCTTGGCTCAGTCGAAGGTGACTGCTGGAGAGGGAGAACGTGCACCACCTGCTCTAGACAAGGCTCTGCAGAAGCCCAGGACCAGCGGAGACAGAGAAGCTGCAATACAGGCAGAAGCCAAGATAATCCCAGAGACCTTGAAGGTCTAGTAAAGGATCAGCCAGGAAGTAGTATGGCTGCCGAGGTCTCAGCTACATGGAAGCAACAGGGTAAATGAGCATGTTTCAGATGGAGCCTTTCCCTGCTAACTCAGTGGCTTGAGTTGCAACCACTAAAAGAGCCGTGAGCTGGGGTTCAGTGGAGAACAACACCATCCTCCGCCCCTTTTCCTGACTCTAGTCAGTGAGCTGCACAGACCTACAAAAAGGGGTGGAAGTATTGACTCTGGCCATTGGGCCACATAGTCCTGCTAGGAAGCATGGATTTATTGACTCTAGCCAGTGAGTTGTACAGCTTGTGGGGAAAAAAAGGTGGACTTATTGACTTTGGCTTTCAGGCCATCCTGCCTTACAGCTAAAGGTGGTTGTATAGATGCAGGTTGGGAAGAATGAAGGTGTGAGGGATGGGCGACCAGGAACAGCTAACAGGAGAGTTTGGAGAGGGAGTTCTCCAGGTAAAAGAGGAGTAAAACGGGACCCTTGTGGTAAGTGGCTGTCTGGAGTGTGTGTTTGTGTGTGGGGGAATTATTTGCAGTGTGCTGAGCTTGTGTTTGTCTGTTTGGTTTGTTTGTTTGTTTGCTTGAAGGAGTTTCTAAAAGGTTTGAAATCTAGAAGCCTCTGTTAATTGGCTGAGCCTCAGTCGGGGAGGGGCTACCAGAGCTATATAAGCCTGTGACTCAGCAACCAGGAACAGTTAACAGGAGAGTTTGGAGAGGGAGTTCCCCAGGTAAAATAGGAGTAAAAACAGGACCCTTGTGGTAAGTGGCTGTCTGGAGTGTGTGTTTGTGTGGGGGGGAGTTATTTGCAGTGTGCTGAGCTTGTGTTTGTCTGTTTGTTTTGTTTGTTTGCTTTGTTTGTTTGAAGGAGCTTCTAAAAGGTTTGAAATCTAGAAGCCTCTGTTAATTGGCTGAGCCTCAGTCGGGGGAGGGGCTACCAGAACTATATAAGCCTGTGATTCAGCAACCAGGGAGAGCGCGACCAGGAACAGCTAACAGGAGAGTTTGGAGAGGGAGTTGAGGGGGAGTTTAGAGGGCACTTGTGACTTCTGACCTTCTTTAAAACATAACTCTTAGAATAATCTATATTCCAGAGGTTTAAAAAGAATCCCAGTTTATACTTAAACTTATTCATTAGAAAAATGGAGACAGCAGCAGAGTGGGGGCTATCCTGTTTATTGTGTCGAGTGTAACATGTATGATTAACTGCCTTGTGGGTGGGTGGCTTATGTGTGCACCTGTTGCAAGGAGCTCCTGACCCTCAGAGACCAAGTTCGGGCTCTGGAGACCAGGGTGGCTGAACTGGAGGAGCTAAGGGAGGTAGAGAGCTATGTTGATGAGACTTTCCGGGACACTGTAGTACTGTCCCACCTCCAGTCTGAGAGTCCCAGTGCTCTTAAGTAGGATGAAAGTCTCAAGGGAACAGAGCATTCAATGGGAGCAGAGGGAAACCATCCTGTAGTTGGGACCCTCCTCCCACAGGATGTTGCGGTATCCTCTCGCACTGAGGATACCTCTGAGGGGGGGGGGGAATGCCAGTTAGGAAGAAGCAGGTGTTAGTAGTGGGTGATTCAATCGTTAGAAACATAGATAGTTGGGTTTGTGATGACCGGGAGAACCGTATGGTCACTTGCCTGCCTGGTGCGAAGGTTGCGGATCTCTCGAGGCATCTAGACAGATTTATGTGTAGTGCTGGGGAGGAGCCGGTGGTTGTGGTACATGTAGGTACCAATGACATAGGGAAGGGTAGGAGAGATGTCCCAGAGGCCAAATTTAGGCTGCTAGGAAAGAGACTGAAATCCAGGACCTCTATGGTGGCATTTCGGAAATGCTTCCAGTTCCACGCGCAGGGCCGGGTAGGCAGGCGGAGCTTCAGAGTCTCAATGCGTGGATGAGACGATGGTGTAGGGAAGAGGGGTTTCGATTTATTAGGAACTGGGGACACTTTTGGGAGAGGGGGAGCCTATACAGGAAGGATGGGCTCCACCTAAACTAGGGTGGAACCAGACTGCTGGCACTAAACATTAAAAAAGCCGTAGAGCAGTTTTTAAACTAAGAGATGGGGGAAAGCCGATTGGCGCGGAGATGCACGTAAATTGGAGGGAGACTTGTCTTAGAGGAGAATCCATGGATAGAGATTCTCTAAGCTGTAGTCAGAAAGAGACGAGGGGAGAGGACAAACCATGGGCCAGAGCAGACAAACAACCGCATACAAAGGAATCCAATGCATCAGGGAAGGGCAGACAAATAATCAGTGGCAAATTTTTAAAGGGCTTGTACACAAATGCTAGGAGTCTGACTAATAAGATGGGTGAACTAGAGTACCTCGTATTAAATGAGGAGATTGACATAATAGGCATCACCGAAACCTGGTGGAATGAGGAAAATCTGTGGGACACAATCATATCGGGATATAAAATATATAGAAAAGATAGAGCAGGCCGGCTGGGTGGCGGAGTGGCACTGTATGTGAAAGATAATGTAGAATGAAACGAAATAAAAATATTAAGTGAAGCAACATGTTCAATAGAATCGCTATGGATAGTAATTCCATGCTCCAATAATAAGAAATTAGCAGAAGGGATATATTACCGACCACCTGACCAGGACAGCGATACTGACATTGAAATGCTAAGGGAGATTAGAGAGGCTACCAAAATAAAGAACTCTATAATAATGGGGGATTTTAATTACCCCCATATTGACTGGATCCATGTCACCTCAGGAAGAGAAGCGGAGATAAAATTTCTCAATGACTTAAATGACTGCTTCTTGAAGCAGCTGGTGCAGGAACTCACAAGGGGAGAGGCAATTCTTGATTTAGTCCTGAGTGGAGTGCAGGATCAGGTCCAGGATATAACCGTTACAGGACTGCTTGGGAATAGTGACCATAATATAATAACATTCAACATTCCTGTGGTGGGAAGAACACCTCAGCAATCCAGCACCCTGGCATTTAATTTCAAAAAGGGGAATTACACAAAAATGAGGAGGTTAGTTAAACAGAAATTAAAAGGCACAGTGACTAGAGCCAAATCCCTGAAAGCTGCATGGAAACTTTTTAAAGACACCATAATAGAGGCCCAACTTAAATGTATACCCCAAATTAGAAAGCATAGCAAGAGACCTAAAAAAGAATCACCGTGGCTTAACCACCATATAAAAGAAGCAGTGAGGGACAAAAAGGTATCTTTTAAGAAGTGGAAGTCCAATCCTAGTGAGATAAATAGAAAAGAACATAAACACTGTCAAATCAAGTGTAAAAATGTAATAAGAAAAGCAAAAAAAAGATTTTGAGGAACAGCTAGCCAAAAACTCAAAGAAATAACAAAATGTTTTTTAAGTACATTAGTAGCAGGAAGCCTGCTAAAAAACCTGTGGGTCCCCTAGATGATCAAGCTATAAAAGGAGCAATCAAGGACAATAAAGGCATTGCAGAGAAACTAAATGATTTATTTGCTTCAGTCTTCACGGCTGAGGACATTGGGGAGATTCCCGAATCTGCACCGTCCTTTGTGGGTGGTGAATCTGAGGAACTGTCCCGGATTGAAGAGTCATTAGAGGAGATTTTGGAACAAATAGAAAAACTTAATTTTAACAAATCTCCGGGACCGGATGGCATT
Organism: Pelodiscus sinensis; assembly: GCF_052426305.1. Taxonomy (NCBI): domain Eukaryota; kingdom Metazoa; phylum Chordata; order Testudines; family Trionychidae; genus Pelodiscus; species Pelodiscus sinensis. The sequence continues at coordinate 18,608,098 of NC_143061.1, read as the reverse complement.
CATCCAAGGGTTCTAAAAGAACTCAAATGGGAAATTGTGGAGCTATTATCTGTAGTTTGTAACCTATCCTTTAAATCGGCTTCCGTACCTAATGACTGGAAGGTAGCCAACATGACACCAATATTTATAAAGGGCTCTAGAGGTGATCCTGGTAATTACAGACCAGTAAGTCTAACTTCAGTACCGGGCAAATTAGTCGAAACAATAGTAAAGAATAAAATTGTGAAGCATGTAGAAGAACATAATTTGTTGGACAAAAGTCAACATGGTTTCTGTAAAGGGAAATCCTGTCTTACTAATCTATTAGAGTTCTTTGAAGGGGTTAACAAGCATGCGGATAAGGGGGATCCAGTAGATATAGTATACTTGGATTTTCAGAAAGCCTTTGACAAGGTCCCTCACCAAAGGATCTTGTGTAAATTATATGGCCATGGGATAAGAGGAAAGGTCCTTTCTTGGATCGAGAACTGGTTAAAAGACAGGAAACAAAGGGTAGGAATAAATGGTAAATTTTCAGATTGGAGAGGGGTAACTAGTGGTGTCCCCCAAGGGTCAGTCCTGGGACCAATCCTTTTCAACTTATTCATAAATGATCTGGAGAAAGGGGTAAGCAGTGAGGTAGTAAAGTTTGCAGATGATACAAAACTGTTTAGGATAGTCAAGACAGAAGCAGACTGTGAGGGACTCCAAGATGATCTCACCAAACTCAGTGATTGGGCAGCAAAATGGCAAATGAAATGTAATGTGGATAAGTGTAAAGTAATGCACATTGGGAAAAATAACCCCAACTATACGTACAGTATGATGGGGGCTAATTTGGCTACGACAAATCAGGAAAGGGATCTTGGAGTTATCGTGGACAGTTCTCTGAAAACTTCCACGCAGTGTGCAGCAGCAGTCAAAAAGGCAAATAGGATGCTAGGAATTATTAGGAAAGGGATAGAAAAGAAGACAGAATATCTTACTGCCCCTGTATAAAACTATGGTACGCCCACATCTGGAATACTGTGTGCAGATGTGGTCTCCTCACCTCAAAAAGGATATTTTGGCCTTGGAAAGGTTTCAGAAAAGGGTAACTAAAATGATTAGGGGTTTGGAACGGGTCCCATATGAGGAGAGGTTAAAGCGACTGGGACTTTTCAGTTTAGAAAAGAGGAGACTGAGGGGGGATATGATAGAGGTCTATAAAATCATGAGTGGTGTGGAGAGGGCTGATAAAGAAAAGTTATTTATTAGTTCCCATAATACAAGAACTAGAGGTCACCAAATGAAATTAATGGGGAGCAGGTTTAAAACGAATAAAAGAAAGTTCTTCTTCACACAGCGTCTAGTCAACCTGTGGAACTCCTTGCCAGAGGAGGCTGTGAAGGCTAGGACTATAATAGAGTTTAAAGAAAAGCTAGATAATTTCATGAAGGTTAGGTCCATAAAAGGCTATTAGCCAGGGGATAAAATGGTGTCCTTGGCCTCTGTTTTTCAGAGGCTGGAGAAGGATGGCAGGAGACAAATAGCTTGATCATTGTCTTCGGTCCACCCTCTCTGGGGCACCTGGTGCTGGCCACTGTCGGTAGACAGGATACTGGGCTAGATGGACCTTTGGTTTGACCCAGTACGACCATTCTTATGTTCTTATGTTATGTTCCTATTCTCCCAGGAAGAGAGAAAATGTGCTCACCCTGCACTGGATGGGGTCCCCCCAGCCGAGTCACAGTGTGGTTTTACACTGAAATGTGACCACGTACTTTCCTAGGCAGTAGATCTTCTCCATGTGCATATTTGGAATCCCAGGGCTGCTAACTTGTGTGGGAGGATTTAAGAAAGGTATTCACTACCTCTTTATCCTGTGAGCTGGGAAGAGACAAGATAAAAGGGACAGATCTCCAGCTAAATTAGTATAGTTCCATTGAATTAATTAGTCACACTGCTTTACACCAGCTGGCGATCTTGGCCAGAGTGAGATGCAGATTGTGGCCCACTTTGTGCCTCATCAATAGAATTGAGTTCTGTGTCTGAAAACTCAGTGAAAGCAATTGGGTATCACATGAGCTTACGAGGGCATAATTTGGCCTGCTGAGCTTTTATTGATAGAGATGATAAATACGATGGTAAGAACCCACTTTAAACAAGTGTAACTAGGTGAAATTTAATAAGCTATGGCATATAGCAGGTCAGACTAGATGATCCATTCTGGCCCTAATGGATCTCTGAATGGTCAGAGCCTGGGCTGAATGTGCAATAAAAACATTGGGTCTAATTCTCATCACATAGTGGTGTAAATCAGAAATAACTTCACTGAAAATAGTGGCGATTTAGCTGAGTAATACTGGGGTAAATTGAGTAATACGGGGTAAATTGGGGTAAAACAAGAAGAAAATTGAGCCCATTATCCTTGTAGCTGTGAACTGAGAGTATTTGACAGAGAAATCGCTGATATAATCAACATGCCATTTTTTCAGTCACATTTCAAAGTAGAAGCATACTTCATGGGCTGTAATTATAACATTAATTTGAATTATTTGGCACCCTATGATGGTCTCAAATTAAAGTCTTATAAATTACCATTTCCTGGCAAATAGTCTTTCTTCTATCATTTCACACTGACATTATTCCTTGCCATGGGTTAGACTTTATTACAGCAAGAGCTTTTGTCCAAGTATTGTTCCCAAAGCATTGGTCAGATGTTAATTATTTGCAAATGGAGAAAATACTGCTTCTTGTTCACTTAATCTAACATTGCCAGCTTTTCATTCTTTGTGTGTATATGCACATGCATGTTCATTCGTATAAAAAACTCAAGTAGCAAATCATCCGAGATATTGCATTGAATTATGGTGTGGTGGTGATTTAGATTCCAGAATCAATAACAAAATCTTTTTTAAAATGCTGATGCCTGGCAATTAATATAAATCTATTGAACTCAGTGGAATTTTGCCAGCAGAGAATTTGGCCCTAAATACATAAACACCCATAAAAGTCCATAGCATGTCTTTCTTCAGCCTTCCTACAAAATATGTTGTTTCTAGATGATTATTGAATAAATGTGATGTAGAATTAGCCCCAGCTACAATATTGTAGATGCTTTTGAGTAGTGCCTTAGTCTAATGTTAACACCCCCCCCCCCCCCAAAAAAAAGATGAGAGACTGAATTCCCTAGGGTTCACCCTTCTTATCCATACAAACACATTCTTTCTCTCCTCTAGAATCATAGAGCTGGAAGAGACTTTGGGAAGTCATCCAGTCCAGCCCCTGCCCAAGGCAGGACCAGTCCCAACTCTATTCCCCCCTCTCTTTGTTTAGGAGGTTCATGCACAAACAGGGTCCAGCAGGAAGGTAAGCTTCTCTAATTCATGCTAAATACACAAGGAATGTGGATGGGGTTGCTCATTCCTAATTGCCAGTAACCCAATGGGAAAGACAACTTACAAGCTGCCACTTTCACATTTGATACTAAAAGGACGTCTTCCCAACAGTACCACTACTTCAGAAGAAATATTAGAATCATAGGCCTGGAAGAAACCTCAGGGGGTCATCAAGTCCAACTCCCTGCCCAAAGCAGGAGCAACACCAGCTAAATCATTCCAGCCAGGGCTTTGTCAAGCTGGGACTTGAAAACCTCTAAGGATGGAACTTCTACCATCTCCTTAGGTAACCCATTCCAGTGCTTCACCACTAGGGACCTAGGGGTTATAGTGGACCACAAGCTAAATATGAGTCAACAGTGTGATGCTGTTGCAAAAAAAGCAAACACGATTCTAGGGTGCATTAACAGGTGTGTTGTGAGCAAGGCACGAGAAGTCATTCTTCCGCTCTACTCTGTGCTGATTAGGCCTCAGTTGGAGTATTGTGTCCAGTTCTGGGCACCACATTTCTAGAAAGATGTGGAGACATTGCAGAAGGTCCAGAGAAGAGCAACAAGAATGATTTAAAGGTCTAGAGAACATGACTTATGAAAAAAGACTGAAAGAACTGGGCTTGTTTAGTTTGGAAAAGAGAAGATTGAGAGGGAACATGATAGCGGTTTTCAGGTATCTAAAAGGGTTTCACAAGGAGGAGGAAGAAAACTTATTCTTCCTGGCCTCTGAAGATAGAACAAGAAGCAATGAGCTTAAACTGTAGCAAGGGAGGTTTAGGTTGCACATTAGGAAAAAGTTCCTAACTGTCAGGATGGTTAAACATTGGAATATATTGCCTCGGGAGGTTTCGGACTCTTCATCTCTGGAGATATTTAAGAGTGGGTTAAATAAAATGTCTATCAGAGATGGTCTAGACAGTACTGGGTCCTGCCATGAGGGCAGAGGACTGGACTCGATGACCTCTCGAGGTCCCTTCCAGTCCTAGTGTTCTATGATTCTAGGATTCCCCTCCTGGATGTTCAAGAGTACTGATAGCCAAGGTGTTTCAAGTGCTGGTATTTCCAGTGTTTCCCCTCATAACCGTTTCTAACCATTGCTCCTCCTCCTGTCTTCTGTCACTACTGAGAAAAGCCTGTCTCCATCCTCTTTGGATCCCACCTTCAGTTGGTTAGAGGCTGCTATGAAATCCCCCCTCTCTCTTTTCTTCTATAGATTAAATAAGCCCAAATCCCTCAGCGTCTCCTAATAAATCATGTGCTCCAGTCTCCTAATAATTTCTGTTGCCCTCCAGTGGACTTTCTCCAGTGTGTTCATATCCTTTCTATAATGGGTGGATGGAGGGGAGAGGAGAGGGCAAGAATTGTATGCAGTACTCCAGATGTGGCCTTACTGATGCTGAATAAAAGGGAATAATCACTCCTCTATATCTGCTGGCAATGCTCCTTCTAATGCACTCTAATATGCCATTAGTCTTCTTGGCTTCAAGCGCACATTGTTGACTCATATCCAGTTTCTCATCCACTGTAATTCCTGGTTCCTTTTCTGCAGAACTGTTGCTTGGCCATTCGGTCCCCAGCCTGTAACAGTGCTTGGGATTCTTCCGTCCCACCTGCAGGACTCTGCACTTGTCCTTGTTGAACCCCATCAGATTTCTTATCAACCAGTCCTCCAGTTTGTCTAGGTCACTCTAGAACCTATCTGTACCCTCCCCCAATGTATCTACCTCTCCTCCTATCTTCATGTCATCTGCAAACTTGTTGAGGGTGCAATCCACCCTCTCATCCACATAATAAAGATGTTAAACAAAACCACTCCTAGAACTGACCCTTGGGGTACTCTGCTAGACACTGACCACTAACCAGACATCGAGCTGTTCACTGTGTACGCAGGCTTATTGAGGCTGAGCGCTACAGCACTGAGAGCATGTATATTTCGTTGTCATCTTGTATTCCCAAACTGAGGTCTTTCATATTAGGATTACATTCAGTTTATGCTTAGTGTGTGGAGACATCTGCATTATTTTTCGAGTAAGTTGTTATCACTGTAGTACTGTGGATTTCCTGCTAGTGGCTGCAGGGTTCAGAACTGCAGCCTCCCCTCCTCTAGTGCTGGATTGCTGGTTTGAGAGATGGATTTTGCACCTTGACCCCAATTTTGCACACTCCACCCACGAAGTCTGGATACTTAGTGATGGTGAAGGTAGTAAAATGCATTAAAATTCTATGGAAATTAATCTGGGTAGTGGGTGACTTGGGCCCATAAGCTGAAAAGAAGCATTAGGCTTCACTATTGCATTTTCATTTCTGGTCAGTCTACTTTATTATACAATGTTATAGATGTTCCTTTTGTTCCACATCTTCAGCCATTTCCATCCCTCTTCCTATCCTCCTTATGGTTTCATATCTTAAATGAGTTTATAAGCTCTTAGATGTAAGGTCTCAGAGTGCTGGAAGCTAACAAGTTGCAACTGGAAGCTAACAACACTCCGGTCACTTAAGGCACCAATCTGCTCACCTGGAGAAGAAAAATTGGAGATATGCAATTAATTAAATGATCAGGATAGTCTGGCTAGTGATCCAGTTAGCCATCAGCGGAGCCCAGTATATTCTAAGATATCAAGAAAGAGACTTCTTTTCCTTTCATTTAAAAGGCTAAAGGGCAAGAAACATTGTGAATACTTTGCTGCATGAGATTGTATTGGTGTTAGTGATGGGAATAAATTCATGTGAAAATGACTCTTACTAGAAAGTCTGGGAGGCTTCTGCAGGTTCAGGGGATGTAGTGTGCCTCATTGTGGGGTCATTTTTTTAATTTTAGATGCCTGCCACTCATGAGTGTTGTAAATTGATCATTGCAAACTACAGTGTGCTTTGCAGACTAGAAATCATTTACATTGGATTTGGTGAGGAAGTTGCAAAGTGCAAGAGCAATTTGTGGCTAAAATGCAGATAAATTCCAGCCCTCGGAGTTCAGGCTAATGAAGTGATATTGTATGTTTTTTTTAAAAGTGACTGTGTTTGGTTTTTATAACTACTACTGATCATGGATAGCCAATGAGAAGGAACATGTTACATTTCCTGCTAAGCAATGGGGCAAAAGTGCTATTGATCAAGAAAGTAAAATGTAGTGAAAGTAACACACAATAGCATCGGTCATGTTTTTTACTGAGTGAACAAAAACTCTGTGTGCAATTTCATTGCAAACTTACTTCTCCTAATGTTACAACACAGTCCTTGGACAATAGGCCGAAAGATATAAAATGCCATAAATCAAGTGTCCTATCCTGCACGGTTTTGTTCAGTTTCTTTGAGGTACTGCTGAGCATTATGAACTCTTACTGAAATGAAGGATGGAGTGCTCAGCAGCATCTCTTAAGAAGCACTCTTCCTCAGTAGGGAGTGGATTCCAAATTAGTTGCAATCTCATTAAAATGCTATTAAAGAAAACAGCTGTCTGAGTGAGCATGAGCAGAGAGGATGGCTATGGAGAGAGGTTAGATAACATATTCATACGGAAACTTTGCAATCCCAAGGCTCATTCCCAATAGTAATTCTCCATGGTGAGCAGGTCTGGACCTATTATGTATAAGTCCCCTCTCCCCCCATATTTTTAATGAAAAAATAAATCCCATTAACTACAGTGTGTTTTGATGGAAGATTTTTAAATGGTTTCATGTTAAAATTGTTTGCAGTCTTGAGCAGCTTTAGTTTTCCCCTGGCATAGGAAGGTAGATAGACTTGCTGTCTGCCTCTCTGATCTCACAGATAGTAAACTTTGTCTCTGAAGTTGGGGTAAGCACTACTTTAATCTTTTTGTCTAGGACAGTGCAAAGTACATTAGCACATATTAACTATATTCCATTAATTCAGTAGATGATGTTGGGATATTTGAGTTGAGCCTCCATTTCATTTGCAATCAATATAACTTTGATTAGAGAAACGTATTTTATATACAACATATATATCAGGAACAAGAATTTCAGTGATCTGTTATAATGGTGCCAGCTTTGAAATGACAAGCTTAAAAGAAGATGTGTTGATCATCTGTTTGGGAGCAAACAACAAACATGATTTTGGACAACACCACATTCTTCATTATATTTTGTGAGGTTTCTGTTAATAGTGAAGTGTTGCTGTTCGAGATATAGCAATCACGTCTGAGTTTTTCTATTATATAGACGTCTATTTTTCCTGCTTAGCTGTACGCCTCTTTTACATCACATTTAGCAGACATGTAATTAGTTTCAACGAATAAATACATGAAACCTGGTTGATATCAAAAAGAAGAAAAATCAGTGGTAAGTGGCAGCCAGGGTGTGTAAAGACAGCATGTGAGACAGTTGATGGAAGGATGGAGATTGCATATCTCCTAGAACTGGAAGGGACCTTGAAAAGTCATTGAGTCTAATCCCCTGCCTTCACAGCAGGACCAGGTACCATCCCCAACACATTTTTGCCCCAAATAGGCCTCTGCAAGGATTGAATTCACAACCCTGGGTTTAGCAGGCCAATGCTCAACCACTGAGCTATCCCTCCTGAAGGATAAGTGTATGGAACCATTGTCTGGAAAGTAAGCTGTTCCTCTCATTGTGAGGCTGTCTTGTTTAACTAAAGTGAATAATGAAACATGCTGAGTTACGATATTGCATTTTAATTGTCATAAAGTAAGCTATGGTTGAGAATGTAGAACTGATCCATGTCAAGCTTATCCTTTTGCCCCTTGTGTGAAGAATTGGACTGAACATTTTGTAGATGTCTGTAGATGTTATTGGTCACTTTGAATCTTGGCTTCACATTTGAGTTTCAATGCGGCTGTACTTCCCTTTCCTTTCACCTTCCTCCTGCACCCCAACCTTGGTCATATCCCTTTCAGGAAAAGCAGGCAATAATGGCTAGACCAACCAATCTGACATATAGTGGCAGCAATTCTGGTAATACCATTGATTTTAAGTGTAAGAACAGAAACAGGAAAAAAATACTACCAAAATGAAATATTATCTATTTAACAGATTTTATTTAAAGATGAGTAAACCGAGAACTATAGAAGCAATAAGGATACGTCTAGAAGTACTGCTAGGTAACCATGTGGTTGAAGGACAGGGTAGTTCCTCATCCTGTGTTGTACTCCTGCCCTTCTCTTCAGATTTTTTCAAAACATTTACACGGGATACTTCTTATATTTGGTAGACTTTGGTAGAAAGGAAAAGACTGTATGAATTTATTCTTTTAACCAAAATGTGTTATCAGCTTCATATGGCTAGCTACAATATAAAACATTAAATCTGAACTAGCTGCAGAAAAGGAAAAACATGGAGAACAACCCTGCCTTGGGATGGGATGGGATGGGATGGGATGGGATGGGATGGACTAATAGGTTTTTCATCACTCACTTCTGCCTTCTTCGATTTTTAACTTGAAACAGAGAAAGGTAAATTACTCATGTAACTATAAAATACTATGTTATTAATGTAACTATAAAATAACCAATGTAATTATCTTGTTTTCAGTGTTTTAAATGAGGCAAAAGTACCGAGAAAATATATTTGCTGTCAAGATTATTTTCTGTAGGACCTCGAGTATGATGATTATATGATTCTTAAATAAGCTATTCTCTTTCATCTTAAAACTGGTCCCATTTGAACATTATTTGTACATGTGTATTATGGATGGCTTTTTTTTTTATGTAGAAAATAATTTGCCACTGTATATTTTTGGCTTGTTTCATACTTCATTCTCCCTGGTAAAATGAGTGATTGGAAACATAAACTTCAAATGAATATTGTTCTGATCGCATATAAGAAGCATGATACCTCATGATTACATTATTTTCAAGGTTTAAGATATGTAGAGAGGTTACAGATCTTCAATCATGTGTTTGTACTCAAAGTAGGCAGTAATAGAAGTTTATGATATATACAATATTTCTGTTTAATTAGTGGTATGAACTTTTTATGGAGATTTCTAGACTCCTAGAGCAACAAGCCTTTTTTGATTTGTCACTCAGTACAAGTGCTCATGAATTTATTCTAAATAAAATTCTCTAGTCGTGCTTGGTAAAAGTAGATATCTGTTGCAGATTAATGAACCAGCTATTTGTCTGCTAGGTTAAATGTCCTAACACAGTCTTAACGAGCTGTGTCGTCTTTTAACACACACAAAGGACTAAATTACCTACTGAAACACTGACATTATGTAAATGTAACATTTTATAAGCTGGACCTTTAAACCTTCTGATCAAATTACTGTCTGAATTATGCTCCAGTGTGAGCATCGACCATAGAAATGACTCCTGTATGAATGACTTTCATAACTCTGGGGCTTGCAATATTCCCATAGTAAGTATTTCATCTTAATAGTTTGTGTATGCAGCTCAAATTCTTCTTTAGCAAGAAAAAATAGAGGCATGAAAGAATTTAGGCCTACAATATGATGGGCTGTATTCTACCTTAATTTACACTACTGCTGCCTCAGTTGTAACTGAGAGCAGAATTTGACCCAGTGAATCAAAACTTGTTACTGCAAAGATTCATTCTTCATATTCAAATTCTGAATCTCTTTGCAAATTGATAGTATGTCTTCTATTTTTAGATACAACTTCAAGAGACAGATTTTTAAAAACCTAAATTGTCAAAACATAAAAGCAGGGAGCAGTTTAAATGTGTGAATTGTGAGGAGCAATAAACAACATAACTCCTACATTAGCATAAAAACTAATTATGTTTATATGTGATAGTTGGCATGAAATTTGCTCACTGCAAATAGCAGAGCTCTTGTACAGAATATCTGATCAGTTTACATGTACTATATCCTTAATTTTTGCAAATCAGATTATTCATATTTCACTTCTTCAGAAACTAAAAAAGTTAGCAGAACAAATGTACTTTAGTAAATGTGGGAAACATAATATTTCTTATTAAGTGTTCATTTAGTCAACGATTACAATAATTGCCCAGATAGCAATTTACAAGGAGTAATTAAGCCTCATGGCACATCTATAATGAAACTATTCTTATCCTCTTTGCAACTGTGTGAAACTGAAGTGCCCAATGACAAAGTCATTTGCCTAAGGTCATAGTTAGCCAAAGGCAAAGTCAAATATCCACTTAATATGAAGTCTCCCTTTTCTTCTTTTATCATTTCCATGAAAACACAGATGAAAATTCTCTCATGTGGGCCCCAGTGTTCCATGATCCAAGTTGGTTCTCCTCATCTTCTGAGCACAGAGGCACATTTTTTAGCCCTCTCTATTTTAACAAAGTTTGGCCAAGAGACAGAGCTGCTTAGAGCAGCTCTCTAGCTCCCTAGTGGCTCACTTCCAGCCAAGGAACAAAATACAGGACTATGTAGCACTTTAAAGACTAACAAGATGGTTTATTAGATGTTGAGCCAAGGAAGTGAGACATTCTTCTAGGCTTCTTGTCTTTATCCACACAAAACCTTGTTCTTTTTGTTTATTGTTTTTGCTTTCACTGGTGCTCCTCTGGAAAGGAGAGTACCCTTGGAGAACAGGAGTCTGCAGGAGAGTATAATTGGAGGAGAAAATAGGCCTATATAGGCCATATAGCAAGCCTCGCTAAGACTAAATGGCTCTTGCACATAGTCCGACTGTGAAAGATACCACTTTCCTCACTCCATAGCAGTGTGGCAGGACAACTTGTAGTTGTTTGGAGCAGAAATTCAGCAGGAGCAGCTGACTTTGCGCAATCTCCAGTTGTCCCTGATCATTTGGTGTTTCTGAACAAGGTGAAGAATGGCAACAAGTGATGACTCCAAATGCAGCAATGTGAGACACACTTTAAACTGACTGAGGCAGAAATTCAGTAGCAGGACCTGGCATTTTGGAAGCAACAAACAAGAGATTCTTGGCTGGGTGTGAGGTAAGATAAATATGTTCCGGGACAGAGGAGGTTAGTGTATTTCTTCTTCTGACTGGAGCAAAATATGGTGTCCAAAAGTGTCGCGAAGAGTTTATCAGTAAGCCAGGGTACAACAGTCTTTTTCACACTGCCATGGTAACTAGCTATTTTTTTTTTATCCCAGTGGTTCAAAGAAAGGTCTTAGATGATCATGGATGGGATGAGTGTCTTGAACCCCTATGTCCTTCATGGTTCTGTCATCCACTTCTGACTGAAAGTAGCTATGACTCACTTAGGCTTGGGTTTAGTTTAAAACAAAAACCTATTCAGATACCTCTTGTTTATTATCAGTTCCCATTCCATTAGGGGTTCAATCTCCATGAGTTAGCAGAGTTGTTGATACCAGTTTACCTTCTAGTCTCCTGATTCTTTTAAGTATGGCTTAGTATATTCCTCTATTTTACCACTGCTTTCCCTGAGGTTCATTTATTTTTTGCAGGATGCACAGAGCAATCTAGTTCCTACTGCTATTCTGTCTGTACCAATAGACCTGTTTTCTGCTTGGCTTTCCACGGAGCAGTGTGATCTAACCCAGCCTGCTTTTTGCCATGCTTGCTGATTGCTTTTCTTATCGAGGTAGCAGAGCAACCTATTCCATATGGCCAGCCCAAGAGTGATGGGATGGGAAGGGAAGGGAAATACAAAAAATAAAACAAACTCTGAAGTAAAACACCCTTCAACACCCTTTCAAAAATTTCAAACCTTCTAAATCAAATGACAAAAAACTGACATGGTAGGGCTGTACACAGGAATTTCTGTGGGGAGGGTGCTTTTTTTGTAAATAGGGACTGCAATTTTTTTTAAATTAAAGGAGTTCAAAATAGTCATGTAATGAGTGTGTATAAGAGAGATTAATTAAAAATTCGAGTAGAAAGAATGATTGGTAAAATGATTTGTTATAACATCGAGGTTTTATATACAATAATAGAGGTTTTATAGAAATTACTTTCTGGGATCATGGTGGGCAGCACAGCCGTCATGGCCCCGCCCCTTTCCCGTGTCTGCCTCTGCCTGCTGCTGCTGCTTTATCTGGTTGGCAAGGCCAGTGTCTGGTGAGTGTAAGTGGGGTTTTGGGCCTGTGGGGACGGGCCTGGGCTACTCCTCTCGGGTGGGGAGCACCATTCCTCCAGCTCTGCCACACTGCCCCAGCCCACCCTTTCTCCCACAACTCAGCTCTCGCCCATCCCACTAACAGTTTGCTTATGCTTGCTTGGGGAGTCATTGCGGGTGCATTATCCTCCTTTACACTCATCCCTGTGTGCAGGTTTGCATAGGGCTGGAAGAGACCTCAGGAGGTTATTTAGTCCAGTCCCCTGCTAAAAGCAGGACCAATCCCAACTAAATCACCCCAGCCAGGGCTTTGTCAAGCCGGGACTTAAAAACCTGCAGGGATGGAGATTCCACCACCTCCCTAGTGTAGTGGTCAATTGCGGAAGAACTTTATACGTGCTAGTTTAGGGGTGGTGAGGCCCGCATTCTTTCCCCCCTTGCCCTTTTCCTTATATCTGATGAGCCAGAAGCAAGTCTTCGGGAACATACACCACCTAAGATAAGCATTGTTATTTACCAGTATAGCAAGAACGAATTGTAGATAAGGGTGAGAACGCATAAACAATTCTGTTTACCCTAACGTACTGATCACGTAAACAGGGCCAAAGAACAAGTAGATCCAGATCAGAACCAGATCGATAACTAACAGCTAAGCCCTACATCAGCATGTAATGAGTAATCCCTGGAAATTTCCAAACTGCAAAGCAAGGCAGGGAAAACTGTATTTAAGGCTGCCTCAGATCCTAGCGAATCGACCTCACCAATGGGCTTTGGGTACCAGTCCCTTGGAAGCTGAGACAACCTCCCACTTCGTCTGCAGCCTACCCGGGGTTCCAGGCTTGCAGGAAGGGATGTAAGATATGCCACTTCTTTGTTATGATGTTCTTCCATTTATGGGGCACAGCTGTTAGATGTCAGGAAATAAACTACTTGGCTACATCTACACTGGCATGATTTTCCGAAAATGCTTTTAACGAAAAAGTTTTCCGTTAAAAGCATTTTCGGAAAAGCACATCTAGATTGGCAGGATGCTTTTCCACAAAAGCACTTTTTGCGGAATTGCATCCGTGGCCAATCTAGACGCGGTTTTCCGCAAAAAAGCCCCGATCGCCATTTTCGCGATCTGGCTTTTTTGCGGGACGGGAGCAGCATAGTATTTCCAGAAAAGCACTGACGATCTTACCATGAGATCGTCAGTGCTTTTCTGGAAATTCAAGCGGCCAGTGTAGACAGCTGGCAAGTTTTTCCACAAAAGCAGATGATTTTGCGGAAAAACTTGCCAGTCTAGACACAGCTCTTGTGTTTGACAGATACCTATGTGGCGTATTTTGTACCTTGAGAGCCCAGTGTCGGACCTGAGACTTATTCTGGCCAGCTACACCTAAGTAACCCATTCAGTACTTCGCCATCCTTCTAGTGAAATAGTTTTTCCTAATATCCATCCTAGACATTCCCCGCTGCAACTTGAGACCATTGGTCCTCCTTCTGTCTGTCACAACAGAGAACAGCCTCTCTCCATCCTCTTTGGATCCCACCTTCAGTTGGTTAAAGGCTGCTATGAAATCCCCCCTCACTCTTTTTTTCTATAGATTAAATAAGCCCAAATCCCTCAGCCTCTCCTCATAAATCATGTGCTCCAGTTTCCTGATCATTTTTGTTGCCCTCCAGTGGACTTTCTCAAGTGTCTTCATATCCTTTCTATAATGGGGGGCCAGAATTGGATGCAGTATTCCAGATGTGGCCTCACTGGTGCTGAGTAAAGGGGAATAATTACTCCTAGTTCTGCAGGCAATGCACCTACTAATGCACCTCAATATGCCATTAGCCTTCTTGGTTACCAGGGCGCACTGTTTACCCATATCCAGCTTCTCATCCATTGTAATCCCCAGGTCCTTTTCTGCAGAACTGCTGCTTAGCTAATCAATCCCCAGCTTGTAGCAGTGTTTGTGATTCTTCTGTCACATGTGGAGGATCTTCCACTTGTCCTTGTTGAAATGCATCAGATTTCTTTTGGCCCAATCCTCCAGTTTGTCTAGGTCACTCTGGACCCTATCCCTACCCTCCAATGTATCTCCCCCTAGCTTAGTGTCATCTGTGAACTTTCTGAAGATACAATCCATCCTCTCATCCAGGTCATTAATAAAGATGTCAAACAAAACCGATATTTCAGCACAGAGGCTGCAGAAGTGGATCTCTGACAGTGGTGTGTAACTAAGCAAACACCTTTGTTCATGCCCTTTGCAGAAGGGTTTGGGTGTACCTGCCATGGTGTGCTCTGGGCTGATATGTGAGAGACCCTTTCATTCTACTGACCCCAGCACAGTGTCCCTGTACACAGCCCAAGAATAAGAATTGTGCAACTTCAACTATTTGCTCCTAATAGGCGCGCAATTCCCAGCTGGAGCTAGTTTTCATGGCGCTAGCATTCTAAAAACAGAATAGCATGGGATCCAGGCTAGCCACCCAGAGCCAGGCAGGCTAGTAGCTGCATTCCTAGGCTCATACTCAGAATAACTACTCCCTCATTTTACAGTGCTGTTGCAACCACCATGTTTACTTCTCTACTCCATGAGATTAAACTCAAGTCTGTCTCCTCCAGGTTGGGATTCACACATCCCTAGCTCCAAGTGTCCACTTCCCTGCAGGATCATTAGGAGCATACTCTTCCTCAAGAAACCCTCTTCACTTTTACAGATGGGACAACTGGGACAGAGAGCAGCACAGTGAAGTGCCCAAGGTCACGCAGTGGCTCAGTGGCACATCTGGGAAGTCTTGTGTCTCCCCTGCTCTGACAGCTGGACAGTGTGTTCCTAGGGAAATGGAGGGAGGAGAAAAAGCTACCTGGATCTGTTGACTCTGTGGAAACACGAGGAGCCCTGCAGGGACAGGATCCAGCAGTGGGAAGGTGTGAGGCACAGGCAACCCGGAGCTGTTGCACTAGGGGTTCAGCTGGGAGTTTGTCTGGTGCGGCAGGAATAGCCACCCTTGCTATGTCTCCCCCTTGTCAATGTGAGCGGGTGGGGGGGGGGGAGGTTTCCAATCAGCAGACTCTGGCTTTACTCCCAGCCCGTTGTGCCCCATGGCCGCTGCTGCCACAGCAGCCAGCCTGAGCCCTCCCCTCCCGAGTCGCAGGGTCTCGTGCCTGTCAGCCCCGTCCTTGTTGCCCCTCCCTTTTTCACAAGCACCCATTTTGTTCAGTGCTGTTGCAGCCTTTGCAGGTCATGGAGGAAGCATCACCCCAGGCAGGAGGCCCTCCCCCATGCTCCAGCTGGCCAGGGGAAGTTTGGGGCTGATTTCCATCCCCCAATCCTCAGAAGTAAGGTCCTGCCCCTTCCTCATTCCTGGCAGCAGGGCTAGGAAATCAGCTCCAGCCTTCCCCAATCTGGCCAGAACTGGAACCATGAGGGACCATAGAGGGGGTGCATTTGCACCCTTCACATGCACCCTGCGTACAGACCAGCATGGGGTCTCAAAAATCAGGCTTCCCAGAGATTTAAGTTGCCCATCTTCATCCATCTTATCACCCCCTTCTTTCTCTGCACTAGTTTCAGCAAGGAAGGATAATATTGCGAATCTCATTTTGTCAGAAGCAATTATTCCTTTTCCAGAGGATTTTTTGGTGCCACGTAACAATCTCCCTGGTAGGAAAGAGAACACACAGATTTCACCCAATGATGGGTTTGTCCATGTCGATTGACTGTGAGAAAGGTGCTTTTTGCATGAACTACTGGCCTTTCTGATTATGATTCCTCCTCAGGAATTTGTGTTGTCCTATAAAGAATCCTGTCCCTATCTGCCAATTGTTTAGTGGTACTACTGCTACTTACCCACTCATAGACTTGAAGGTCAGAAGGGACCATTATGATCATCTAGTCTGACCCCCTGCACACCCACCCCTCCTAGAATAATCCTCTCACCTATATCTCAGATATTGAAGCCTTCAAATACTTTGAAGACCCCAAGATGCAGAGATCCTCCAGCTGTGATCTGTACCCCATGCTACAGAGGAAGGCAAAAAACCTACACGGTCTCTGCCAATCTACCCAGGAGGAAAATTCCTTCCCGACCCCAAATATGGCGATCAGCTAAACCCTGAGCATGTGGGCAAGACTCACCAGCCAGACACCCAGAAAGTTTTCTATAGTAACTCCTATCATCCCTCCATTGACCCACTGATAATGAATGGACAATTAGTTACCAAGATCATGTTATCTCAAACCATCCCCTTCATTGCACTCCAGGCAAAGCCCTCTGAATTTTCTTGCATTTGTTGTTTTCTCAACACTTCAGTTGTATTTCTGATAGCTAGTCTCTGGCAGGAAAAATATAGATGATTTGTTGGTAGTCCACCATTGTGAGATTCTATATATTCATAATGACCAAATCTTTCAAGCGCTGGATTACCTCAAAATCATCTATTTTCAGAAGCCTGTAGAGGCTTCTCAAGATCTCACCCGCCTCTGTCAGAATTTCATGGCCCTAATCTAGTTGTTCAAGGAGAGATTTCACAATTCATATTTTTTCTAGAAACTCTTGAATTTTTTTCCTAAGGGAGACTCTGGAACAAATCCTGTCAGTTTGTGTGACATTGACCAGATTTGGAAACTGTTCTTCAGTAAACCGTACGACTATCCTGCTTATCAGGGAAATATCTAGAATTGTAAACTAGATTATTTTACATCTCTTGAGTGGATTCAGATAGGTCCCATTCCATTCTAAGCAAATGTTCTCACAGGAAGCTCATTGGAACATCTGCCTAGAGTTACAAATAGTTAATGTGGTCGGTCTCTGTAGTTTTATATTTCTTTCTGGATTTAGTTGCCGTTCACTCCAATAATATGATTTTGGTGGCATTCTTGCACATCTCAACTAAAATAAGTACAAGTTAAAAATCCTGTATGGAACCATGGAAATGCTCTTGACCTTGGATCAGGATGTTCTGCAGAGTACTTATTATTTGATTAATTATAGCAGTGCCTGGTAGGTGCTCACACCCATGAAGTCTCAGTTTCCCATATGTCAGTTCATCATCCTTGATCTATCTTGACTGGGGGAAACTTTTCATAGATCTTCAAACTCTGAGACCTACAACATTGGCAGTTCTTGCCATGGCACCTGAGAGGTTTTATCTTCTGGAGCATGAATACTTTGGAAAGCTCATAGACTTACCACTCAAACTGAGAAACTATCCAGGAATCTGGGTTTGTCAAGGGATTCAAAGAACTGGATTATCACAGTGCTCTTATATAGGCAAAAGAATCCTATTTTGTTTCACTCGCAGGTATATATTGAAACGCCTTCTACATGGCCTTAGATTGGGGTGGGCAATAACATGGCAGTGCTTTGCTAGGGGCGTGTCTACACAGCAGCATTATTTTGGAGGCAAAAATGCCAGGCACCTGGCAACCCTACAAATACTCAGCTCCCGGCCTCCTCCCGAACTGCCTCGGCTTCCAACACCACCAGCCCCCCGACTCTAGACCTCATGCTTACCTGGTTCCCCAAGGCTGCCGGCACAAAATGGCTGCTGGACAAAAAACCTAGGGGAAGCAATGCTTTCCCCCGGGTCTTAGTGCTCAACCGCTTCCCTTTTCCTATCCCTGCACTCACTCTTAAAGGGGAGATGATGTTTTAATGCTGGGTTTTTTTTAGTTCTTTTTTTGCTCAACAACTTTGGTCCCCCCTGCCCTTTTTTTCCCCCTTCAACAAGAATTTTTTCCCAGGTTTTTTTTTTTGCGTGGGGGAGGGGGTCGGTATTTTTGTTTCAACCATCTGGCAACCCTATTGGTGGGGGGAGGGATGGATGTTACTACAGGACTAGTTGGCTAACTTACAAAAGCAGTGTAAAGCATCTATAGATGTTCTTTAGGTGGATAAATTCTATAGTTTGTCAGGCCTACAGACTTCATGAAAGATCTCCCTGCTCCTGTAAGGGCTCACTTAGTCAAGGTGTGGCCGTTTCCAGTGCAAAATGGCACAACTTTGCTGGGGTTTGAAACGTCATGGCCCCAAAAACCTTCTTACCCTAATATTGACTAGAAGATTGGTGCTCCATCCTAACAAAGAATTGCTTGGTCATATTGAATATGTTCACAACAGCACGGTTTTCAAGAATTGTGACTTCAATTATAGCTTACAAATGTTGACATCTCAAGAATTTATTTTTATCCGGTTTATGGTGTGAAACACCCATTTTGGTTCTGTGGCCTTTCTGGGCATGAAAATATGCATAGGTTTTCTGAGTTCTCTATTAGCATAGACATTGGCTAATTTACTCCAGTTTTCTATTGTAACCAAGAGAAAAATTTGGTCCTGCACAGTATCTCTTTGACATTTCAAAAAACTAAAGGCTAAACTTTAGGTAAAGATTAGGTTCTAAAATAATTTCCGGAAGCCCTTCATAAATATGACATTGATTCATTGATGTACAGGCCATTAGCCGACTGTCTCCTCTATTCATCTATCATTTCAATTATTTCCAGACTTCCCAGAAGTCTTTGACAAATGGGAGACAATTTGCATTTTGTACATTAATGACCTTCATAGAATTGTCATTTTTTTTCTCCATCATATAATTATATTTTGGTTTTGTTTTCCCCCTTTCAAATGCTGTTAGCAATTGATTTGTAATTGAATCACAAGTTTACAGGTGGTGAGGGTCAGGCAACAGTATAAATGAAAGGAAGGACAGAATCAAAGCACTAAATAGTTTTTCTTATCAAGATATTTTGCACCTGATTGAGCTCTTGAACTGAATATCTCAATGGATTTTCAAACTTGAAATAAAGCTACCGCATCATTGTGAATTATGTTTTATATCCATTTTAGAAGGAAACAAAGTGAGTAAGAGGAAATGGAACAAAGAATTTAAATTACTTTCCTAAGATCACACAGAGTATGTCTACACATCAAAGTTAATTCGAAATAACAGCCGCTATTTTGAATTAACTTTAATAGTGTCTATACAGGCAAACTGCTATTTCAAAATAAAATCAAAATATCGGGGTGCTTAATTCAAATTAGTTAAACCTCATTCTATGGGGAATAATGCCAAAATCAAAATAACTAATTCAAAATGAGCGCTGTGTAGACGCTTATTTCGAAATAGGGGCCCTCCAGCCCTTCCCAGGGAGCCCTGGTGGCCACTCTGGGACAAACCAGGAAAACTCCTCTCCTCTCCCCCAGCCCCGGAGCCCTTAAAGGGGTAGACTCTGGCCACACTGCATGTGCCAACTACAGGCCTGCAACCACAGAGCCAGCAGTCACTGACCCTGACACAATGGCCCCAAGATGAGCTGGGCAGCCAGATCCAGCCAGCCTTCCACCGCCCAGTGCCCCAGCTCCCAGGAGCCATCCAGGGGCCGGAGAAGGTGGGTGCCATTCTGGACTAGTGTGGAGATCATGGACCTCATTGAGATGTGGGGGGAGGCTTCCAACATCCATGATCTCTGCACTAGATGGAGGAATGCAGCTGTCTACAGCCATATAGCTGCCACCATGGCCTCTAAAGGCCAGATGCGCACCCCAGAACAGGTGAATTGCAGCAGGGATATGCCAGGGCCACACGGGGCAGCTCCCGAACAGGGGCACACACCTGCCCCTGTTTCGAGGCCCTGGAACACATCGTGGGGGGCGGGATGGTCCATGCCAGCCCAGGGGGTAGTGAGCTGGGAACAGAGGGCCCTGACCAGGGCTCAGAGGAGGAGCCACCACGGAGGGTGCCACGCCAGCCGGACCCCCGAGCTGTCCCCGCAGCGGAGTCACCAGGGTCGTCCAGGGAGGCCACATCATGTAAGTTCCATCACTGTCCCCTTCCTGGGGGGAGGGGGGCGGGCGGAGAGGGAGAAGGGGAAGGGGAAGGGAGACGGAGAAGGAGACCAGGTACTGCGCGCGTGGGCCTTGCTTACCATGGATCACGCAGGAGGCATACCTGGGTGGTCGACAAATGCCTTTGATGTCGACACCCGCGTGTCCAGACTACCGCGCTGAGCCGACAAACAGCTGATCGGCTCAGCGCGGCAGCTTTGTAAATTTAAATGAAGCCGCGATTATTTAAATCGCCGCTTCATTTTCCTATACCTGGTAGCCTAATCTACATGCCTCTGGTGACAGAGGCATGTAGTCTAGACGTACCCATAGACTGAACCTCTCTAATCTAGAACTCTCTGTGGTCCAGCATGATTTTAATTAACCAGATGGTCACTTATCATGGGTGTGGCCAAGTTTCACATCATCCCATAAAGTTTGTTTACAGCCACCATGCCTGGCTCTCTGTGTTCTATGCTGTTATTTAGCTCTGATTTACCCCTAAATGTCTTCTAAGAGCCCAGAAAGCAGTGGAAGTGTTGGTAATGCTGTAGACAATATTGACCTCCAGTGGTCCAGCAAATTCTCTGGTTCAACACCAGTTGATCCTTAGTATTCCTGAGGGTGCCTTATGAGAGAGGTTCAACCTGTAGCTCCTTTATTCAGGCGCTACCCAAACGATTCACTCAGAGCTGAAAAAAATTCTGGAAGGTGAGTCATTCAGCAGCAAAAAGTCTTTGCATCAAGTTTTAGGAAAAGTAGGAATAAGATCCTCCGGAAAAGGGCGCTTTTTCCGGAGGATCGGGGCCAGTGTAGACGCTCTTTTCCGGCTTTTCTAAAAGCCGGAAAAAAGCGGCGGACATTTTTATTTAAATGCCGCGGGGGATATTTAAATCCCCTGCGGATTTCCCTATTACGATCTCTGAAATTAACATGCCCCTTCCGGAAAAGGGGCCAATGTAGACGAGCCCTGCCAGTGTTTTGGTGGTAGTAGGGCTGCAGAAAACTCCCTGAATGGCAGAGAGTATGGCATGCCAGATCCCACTGGGCACTAGGCTGGGTGAAGGTTGCACTTGCTTGCAATTGTTACATAGTGTTTTTTGTCAGTTTCTGGATGTCAGATAAAATTGACATTTATAGACAATGAATGATTTAAATCAAATCCTGCATAGCATGTGCTTTGTTCACCTTTCACATCTTCCTTTTGTGAATTAGAATATATTTGCCTGGCTCTTTCATGCAGAAAAGTAATCTGATTTAGATGAGTGTAAGGAATTTATTTTTGATAGAAAATTGAGGCCAGCGTTTCACATGAGGAAACCCAAGTTATGACTATGTAACTGACACTGTAAGAGTGTGTAGGAATTTTCCCTGTAGTAGTTAGTCCACTTAAGAGGCTTCGGAATCCATTACTGCTCCCATTAAGAAGGCTCATATACTTAGTGCAGAAGTCCCAGGTTCAAAACCAACTGTGAGTGAAAGGAGTTCTACATTAAATCATCCCTACCTTTAAGAGAGAAACAGCTGTCACTACACTCCACAGAGCTGGTTAAATTAGAAGCTGCTGCACGAGAGTAAATTAAAGATGAGAGTACTTATATATATTTGAGTTGGTTTCCTTTTCTGACAGAGACAGATGCCCCTTCTATTGAACACCAAAGGGGGAATTACAAGGGCTGCACATCACACATTTATGTGGGTGAAGAAGCTTGTGCACAGCAAATGGGATGGCATACTAATCTTTATCTGGAATTACCCAGTTTGCATGAAGATGTGATATTTTCTGGCACACGGTTATGTCTGCAAACTTTGCAGGTACAACTTAGAAGCTTCTGTTCACAAATTTTGTCTCTTAATATAAAAGACTAAATAGTAGGATTTTTAATATATGTTTTAAATTTGTATTAAATAGATTACTGTTCAGAATAGGGATGGTAAATTGCAGTTATCTGACTCATCGTGTAGTCGATACAATTTATATCGACTACACGATTAGTTGATAAGGACTGCTCTGCACAGCCGCAGCAGAGGGAGCTCCAGGTGCCAGCTCCTGCTGGCTCTTCATTTTAAATGTAGCAACAGCCACCAGGCTCTTACTGCATTTAAAATGTAGAGGCAAAGGTACCATTTTGGGAGGGTAGGGGGAGCAGCAGCCATGCACTCCAGCATGCGGTTAGCTTTTCATCCCGTTCCCCAGATGCTCAAGGAGTGAAGGGAAATGCTTGCATTCCATGCATGCCTCCAACACCTGGCTGGTGCGCTCCCTTCACCAGCTAGGTGTGCGAGGCATGCACAGAATGCAAACATTTCCCCCTCACTCCTGTAGTGTCTGGGGAGCGAGATGAAAAGCTAGCCATGTCCCGGAATGCACAGCTGCTGCCACCCCCCCGCCCAAAATGGCGCCCTTGTGTAAAAGCACAGCTTCCTGGACCAGAGTGAGCCAGGACTGCTTGGTCTCAGCTCATTCTGAGTCCAGAAGCCCCTGTTCATGGCAGCCAGCAGCAGCCCCAGTCTGCAGGCAGAGCCCTTACCCTCCTTTCCCTCCTAGTCCCCCCACTTTCAAGCTGGCTCCCCTCAGCATCATCTCCTGTCCCAGCACTGGCTCAGAGAGGCAGCTGGGGCAGGAGCAAGTAGTCAATGCTCCAGTCAAATACTCGCTTGTACAGAAGTATGCTTTATTTAAGATTACCCAACAAAATGCCATTTATTAATAATTCAGAAAAGTACAGAATTTAGCTATCTCTTCTGTGCATGTTGAAAAGTATAAATAATCACATCTGAAAAGGCCAAGTGGATCATTCCAAACTGTTACAATATTTTATGCTACCTCATTGACAGTTCACTGAAAAATACAAACGGAAAGATATAAAATGTTTTTTCAATGGGTGTAAATGAATCAGGTATGGGTGCATTTCAAAATCTGACATATGATTAGTAGTTAGATTGCTAAGGTGACTGTAATGCTTATTAGAAACAAGAGTGTGAAGTTGGTACTACAACTGTCTCCTTTTGGCCCTGATATGAATCATTTCTCACCAGTGTGCAACTTAGAAATTACAATCCTGTTACTTTTGCTTGTAATCATCTGTGACTTCTGACAGTCTAAACACTTGAGATCACATATTATAACTAGAACTACCAGGCTGTTAAGCTCAAACTGCTTCCCTCGCTGTTAACCAGACAGTATGCATGGTGTATGCATATTGCTTGCAAAATGAACACTACATTCAGTGTTTTATTTCATAAGCAAATACTCTATACTTAGGAAACTCTATTACAGTATAATAGCAGTGTTTTCTTTGTCAATTAATCTGTGATTACTAAAGAATAATTCACATTTCTTGGATCCTTTGGTTTGAGTTTGTCAATGAAGGCAAAATATTAACTTCAGTTTATTCCTATTAATTGATAGATATTTCTCTTTTTAATCTGGATATACCTTCCAGATATTACCCTAACCATCCCTCCAGAATATACTAGGCATTTCAACTTTATACTTGGGGAAGAATATAACATCTAGAAAATAAGGGCCAGATTTTCAAAAGGCTCTGCACCCAGCAGCTCCTAGGGTATGTCTAGACTGCATCCCTCTGTTGGCAGAGGGATGCAGATTAGGCAGGTTGCAATTGCAAATGAGGCAGGTATTGAAATATCCGTGTCTAATTTGCAAAAAAAGGGCCACCGCATTTTGCCGACTCAGCACTTTGTCAGAAAAAAGCAGCAGTCTAGAGGGGGATCTGTCGAGAAAGAAAGCCTTTTTCAACAGATCCTGTAAACCTCCTTGCAGGAGGCATAAGGGATCTGTCAAAAAAGGCTTTCTTTCTCGACAGATCCCCTTCTAGACTGCCACTTTTTGCTGACAAAGTGCTGAGTCAGCAAAACATGGTGGCCATTTTTATGCAAATTAGGCACGTGATATTTAAATCCCTGCCTCATTTGCAATGTCGACCTGCCTAATCTGCATCCCTCTGCTTACAGAGGGATGCAGTCTAGACATACCCCTATGGTCCTCAATAGAAACAGGAGGATATTGTGCACATTTGAAAACTGGTCTTTTTGTTTGTATGCCTTGTTGGATACTGACCTCTTTTGGACATCTGGGTCTTGGTTATAATAGCAGTTAATGAGCACAATTTAGCCTCAGTTAGATTAGAAGAACTCAAAACCCATTAAGTAATGAAATCACAGAAAACAATGACTTCCCTGTGAGTGTATTTGCAGATTAAAATGATGAAGATTTAATTGTCTCTGTGGATTCTTTTGCCCTTGACATAGCTGATCTGTTGTTAGAAAAGACTTGTGATGGGGCATCCAACTAGTGATGAAATTGTCTGGGTTAGCTCTTCATAAGGAAACAAACACAAACATACTAAAACATTCATCAGTTTAAGATAGTGATATTTGTGTATGGTGCTGGCTTTTCCAATGCAGAGTGTGAGGACAGCAAAGGTATTTTATTTTAGATAGAATAAGAATAAATATTATAACTAGAGCTGCTTAACCATTCCCAGTCAGGACACCTATTTAACAATAAGTACAATAAAACCTACAATATAATATGAAAAAAATACTCAAGCCACCACTTCCAAAACCAAAACAAATAAATGGCATATTGAGAAAGGCAGAAGGAAAATATTCTATACATAGAAGCCAGCTGACAGCTTTGATGCCTTTCTTTTAGGTACAGACCTCACTGTAGTTTTACCATTCAATTTAATCTCACCGTCTCCACATCCCTAATGATAAATAATTTGTTCTAGTAATGGTAAAATTGACCAAAGTTGATTGACCAAGGTAACCTGCAAGAAAAATTAGAGAAAAGAAAACAGGAATAATCATTCAGAATCCAGTCA
Organism: Pelodiscus sinensis; assembly: GCF_052426305.1. Lineage (NCBI taxonomy): Eukaryota > Metazoa > Chordata > Testudines > Trionychidae > Pelodiscus > Pelodiscus sinensis. The sequence continues at coordinate 18,583,121 of NC_143061.1, read as the reverse complement.
TTACCATTTTAAGATAGAAGCCACATGACATCTTTTTCCTGCTAAGAAATCTCTTACATTTAATTTCAGTATCTTATGGCTTGAAACAAAGTTTTCATTATTCATGTGAAAAAAGAACTCATCTACTCACACGTTTAGTCCTGTTGTAATTATATAAGAGAACAGATGATAAGTAACTGACTTATTATAGTAGAGTTACCTTTAAATTTAAGCTCATGAACTTGTCTGCCACCTTCGACTGTACAATTGTGATAATCAGCCCATTTGTACGTTATGTCTTTCAATGGGGGCCATGAGCAGTCTTCACTACACACATCCATTTTCCTATCCTGTAGTGAAAATGGTGACTACCAAATGCTTTTCTAGAATACAAGTCAAAATCTCCCTCTCCCCTACCTGCCTCTTTCCTACAGCGCATATGTTTGTACCTAAAAAAATTTCTTCGCTTTACTAAGACTTTTTCCAAAACAGGTTGAACAAGTTTGTTTGCTTTGGAAATGGCCTCTACGGAGATCTCAGATTATGATGATCAAAGAAATGGATTTGGACTTAGGTCATGGTTCAATTACTTCCTGTTAGGAATGTGAACAGGAAACCAGTACCCAGGAGCAGCCCATATCCCATGTGGTGAGGGCTGGGAGCAGGAGCTGGAATGGTCCCCTCTGGAATCCTGCTTAATTGCTTAACCAGTTGAACTGAAGGATTAACAGGTTAACTGGTTAACTGCTATTTTACATCCCTACTTCCTGTGTAAACTTGGATGAATCATTTACTTTCTCTGGGCCAGATTCCGACACCCTTATGCTGGGTAGTACCTTATTCCACAGGCAGGCCTTGTGAAGATACAGGCAAGTCTATACATTGATTTGTATGGCACAATTTGTGGAATATTCAGTAAGCATGTTCTTAAATGATGTAAATTGTCATAGCTCCATTGACTTGAATGATAGTTCACACCTGTTCCCATATTAATACAAGTATCAGAATTTGATGCTGTATTCCCTGTTTTGATGCTCTATTCCTAGGATTTATTCTATGCTGATTGGGATATATAGAGCACTGCTTTTATTCTTAGCTTTCTTTTTGTTAACCCTACATTCACAAATATTTAGCCATGTTATCCTTACAGTTATACTATTAAGATTTCCCTTAGTCATCTCTTCCAGGATTGAAATTGTAAACCAGGCTTCGATTTCCCTTAAAGCAAACTCTTTTGGTCCACTTCCATAATGAACACATTTCCTTTTAAGACAAAATCAACCATCAAAATCTTGTCTTCTACAGCTCATGCAATTGCTTAGAACTGACTTTAAAGCTATCATATAGGGAAAAAATTGCACACTGATACCAGTTGTGCAAACAATGAATTGCAATTGTATGTGATAGAATTTGGCCCAGTTACAAACTTTCACCAGGAAGTATATTAATCTCTTACTGGAATACTCTGTTCACTTTTGATCTGTGTGAGACTTGAAACCATTTAAGAGTATATAGTTCCAACCCCTAATCCCTGCTTTTGGCACCTTTGAAGTGAAATACTACAGAAAACTCCACATGGGACTATATCTTAAATCCCTTTGGAAGGTGCCATTGATGCAGAATGCAGTCACTTCTTAAATAGTGGATCACACTGTGACCACATAGTGCCAGTGCTACATGTCTCTTAATTTCTGGTTGGCCTTTAAGATGTTGGTGTCGACCTATAAAGCTATGGACACTCTGGAACTGTCTGACATGAAGCCACTTCTTCTCTTATCATGCTACTTTAAAACTGGCTTGAGACCTTCTGTTCATTTCTCCTATATTTATTTGTTTTTAGGTTACACAGAAAGTAAACAATTAGAAGTCTTGAAATGAGTTTTACAGTGAAAGCTTTGTTATCCAAGACTCATGGGGAATGCTGGTTTCCAGTTAATTGAATGTGCCAGATACTCAAGCAAAGGATTAAGTATACTCTGCAGGCAAATGGTTAAGCAGCTTGAGGCAGGCTGATGGGGGAAGGAGGCGCCTGTTGATGACATCAGCCAGCAATGCTGGCTGTCAGAAGCCCCGCAACAACCAAAAGCATCAAGCTGTCCAGCTGGACAGATGGGAGTCAGGCACGCATGTGCCTGAAGATGCAGTGGTATTGTGGCTGGGGGACAATGCTGCTTAACAAAGTGCCAGATAACAAAGCTTTCACTGTATTTGCATTTAATCCTTCGAGACTCCACACTCTACAGTAGAGTTCATTTAACTAGAAATGAATGTGCTAGAATGAAAGTAAACAATGCTTATGGAGGTTTGTATGGCTTAACCGTTATAGTTGCAAATGGCAATTGGCTTAACTATGGATACATTTCCCAGTTCCCGTGTGGCAAGCTGATTTATGAGAACATCAGCAAAATAGATTTGCTTCCGAGAGAGGCTTTATGACTCGGGAGGTGGGGGGAGAGGCAGGAAAGGGAGTTAAGGAATCTTGCTGGGAGTAAAAAGGAGTTCTGGCCAAATGCCAAGCTTGCTATTTGTCATTAGCTAAACAGATGGCTTCTTCCTTCCTCTGTCACTGGATATCCAAAGAGGCACTTCTTCTTGAGACACACAGGCGTCAACCTGGCTGCAGTCAACTGGCTGTTTTTGGAATTCATTTCAACATCTTGGAGCCTGCAAGAAACCTAGGCTTGTTTTGTAGAACCATGAAGCCTTAAGAGTGACCACTGTGGCTTTGGGAATGAACCTTACAGAGCATTAGTTAGCTAGGATACAAATGAAAAACCATATCTTAAAATCAACTATCCAGACAAAGGAGGTCAGGAGAAGAGAGGTCGATTTGCCACATCATTCATGTGTATCTCCCTTTCAAAGGTAATTGGCATTAGATAGACTCTCTTTGATGCCTAGACCTCCTTGTGTACAAAGAGAAGTACATTTTTTAGACAAAAGCAAAGGACTCTGAGAGGAACAGTACTGAGCGCTCCATTATTTTAGTACAAAAATAAAAGGCTTTTGTAAAGAGAGATGCTGTAGGGAGGGAGCAGGATTTGTCTGTGCACAGAACTTATATGAAGACACATGAATATCATACAGAGCACCATGTTTTATATTTTGTTCATTGTGCTCAACAGGGAGGCTACCTGAAAAGCCACCATGCTAGGCAAACGTGAACCCTTGCACAGTTTCATAAATGTCCTTAATTGCAAGGACTGTACTTGAGATGTGGGATTCATACACTTTCTTTGCAATCACAGTTATAGCCATACTCCATAATCATCTCCAATCATGGCTAATTATTTTGTTAGTCTGTTGGTGCTGAGTCCAGACATTGTGAGCGTTCAGCTGCATTATTAATTTATAGTCTGTGAAAAGGCACTTAGAAAATAGATAAAACTGCAGGGTTTTATTCCACCATGATTTTTTTTCCAATTGACTTGATTATTGTTGGTGCAGAAAGGAAAATCTATTCATGGTTTAATTCTGTTGTTCAGAAATTAAGTCTGGTTTTTAGGTTGTAAAAGGGGATACATTCAAAATTGGTAGAAATATTGTTATTACACTGTGAAACTATTTGCCACAGCAAGTCTGTGAGGCCAAGCACATAGCAATATTCAGAAAGCGATTGGACATTCATATGGATATCAAGAATACTTAGTGTTGCCAGACTTTGTTATAACAGATACTTCAGGATGCATACCGAACTTAATGCATCAGGACTTAAACCAATATCGAAGGTCTGCTACACTGGTTGTGTCAGGATATGTGTACCCTACACTCTGAAATGAAAGGGACTCTGTATCCACTCTGTGATACATAACCCTGTGGCAGTGAAGGCTCTGGCATGGAGGAGAGGCTGTGGGGAGGCAGCAGGACACAGCACTGTTAAAAGGACCAGTGTACACATGGGAGGCATTGCTTGAGCACAGATAGACCCTCAGATTGCCATCTCTCTTTGGTGCTTCAGTGTTTACCCTGCTGTGTATGTCCTTGCTATGGGGGCATGCAGTGCTTATTTGTGCATAGTACTGTAAGTGTAGACTAGAAGGCTGTGTCCAGACTACATGCCTCTGTCGTCAGAGGCATGTAGATTAGACACATCGGCAAAGTCAAATGAAGCCGCGATTTAAATGATCACGGCTTCATTTAAATTTACATGGCTGCCGCGCTGAGCCGACAAACAGCTGATCAGCTGTTTGTCCGCTCAGCAGCGCGCTAGTCTGGACGCTCCCCTGTTGACATCAAAGCCCTTTGTCGGCAGCCCCGTCATTCCTCGTGGGATGAGGTTTACCGGGGCTGCCAACAAAGGGCTTTGATGTCGGCAGGGGAGCGTCCAGACTAGTGCGCTGAGCGGACAAACAGCTGATCAGCTGTTTGTCAGCTCAGCGCGGCAGCCATGTAAATTTAAATGAAGCCGCGATCATTTAAATCGCGGCTTCATTTGACTTTGCCAAAACAACAAATCTACATGGCTCCGTCGATGGAGCCATGTAGTTTAGACGTACCCAAAGAGATCACAATGAGAGACTTAATGTGGAGACAGACTATCCTGCATGTCTTTACCATCCTCTAAAGACTCTGGTACTATTCATGCTGGGAAGAAGGATACTGGTCTTGGTGCACCTCCGGTCTCAGTCTGTACGGCTATTCCTATGTTCTTACCAGCTTCCTTTGTTCTCAAGAGTTGGTGAGGTTTTCAGGATCATTTGCTTTTTAAACTTTTGGTCTGATTCTTCTCCCTGACTGATTTTTTTTCACTGACTTTAACAAGGTTACTTCAGACGTATCAGTGAAATTGAGAAGGGAATATTCAGCTCCTTGTCTTCACCCAAGATTTTTAAAAGGAAATATGAGCACATCTTTTATGGAGTTCTCCTTTTTGTACCCCAGAAAAGAAATCTCCAGCAGAAAACATAAAACAGTCTTTCTAATCTGCTCTACCAATAAAAGAAAGATAACCATTTAAGAGGCTCTCATTCAAACAGGAAGGAGCGTTATGAAAGGGATACATGGAATTAGATAACAATGAGCTCCACTTATATAAAGGTGACACAATGGTTAGGAGGAGACTGTGCAGCAGATAAACAATAAAAAAGGATGTGACCAGTTTGAGAAAGTGCTGTAGTTGTCTATAGACACAATGGCTGTGACTGGTGTTTAACTGGGACTTCACTGGATGAGTTTGTGCCAAGCTGTCAGATAAGTTTGCTTCACTTATCAGAAGCCCGTTAGTAGCATCTCAGATTTACAGTACTTCGTAATCCTGCACAATAGGAAATATTTATCCTGCTTGTTGATTTTGTGGAACAAGAAATGCTAATAAAGCTTTGAATGCTTAATTAATATACTTGTCAGGCTACACTTTGCTATCAGAGCAAGAGCTTTGTTTTCTAGTGAAGTGGATAATTTACAGTTACCACTGGAAACAGCAGGCATAATTTAAGATTTAGAGATAGTTACCAATAAAGAAAAAATATTCTCTATTTCCCTTCCTTTTGTTCTTTTGTCTAGAAACCACACTGTAAGGGGAATGGGCATCTCTGTCAATTTCCCCTTCTGTTTTTAGATATTTCTGTGTAATATTATGGGTGTGTATTGATTAGAATAACATAATATCGGAGAATGGTCTAGACTACAAAGGTGAGACCGGAACTTCCCCACAGTTCAAGAGGAATGCAGACTTAACATTTTGGTGTAGACCATCTGGGCCATGACTTCACATTTGTGTGCCAAAAATTTGTTTCTAGAACCTATATTTAGGCATCTAAAGTGGCATGGTTTTCAAAAGTGCTGAACTTCATCTCCCCCGAGTGACTGGATGCTCAGCACTTTGAAAATCAAGCATAAGTGTGGATTTAGGTACATAAGATTAGAGGCCCATTTTGGACATGTTCATCTATATTTAGGATAATGTTAATCATCAGTTACTAAGCCAACGGTATGGGCTCTTGGTGATAAAGTTATACTAAAGACATCCCAGACTGTGCCCTTTTAAAATCTTTATCCTTCACCATCATGTGGTGTGTGTGCCACATATTTTACAAGTATTTTGGAAACATTTTAGAGAGTTTTAAAAATGTTACTGAAACTATTTTTCATCATATTTTTTCATGCATTTGCAAAGCAAAATACCTCATTGGCATTCCACTCGAAAGACTCAGCAAGAAAGAGCAATTGAAACAACTTAATATTCTCTAAAACTTCTCTCATAGATTTTTGTTAACCAAAAACATACTTATATTGAAGTTCATTATCTTTCCGATCCTAGAACATAACATAAGAACATCCATACTGGGTCAGACCAAAGGTCCATTTAGCTCAGTATTCTGTCTTCTAACAGTGGCCAATACTAGGTGCATCCCATTGGTAAACTTGAAATCTTCCCTTTCCATTGATATTAAGTGCCTGTCTATAGCCCTGGAGAGTGTGTAATTCTACATTTGGATAGAAAAGGTAAGAAATATTTCCCAGATAGCTAATTTTTTTAAAATTGTGGATATATAAAACTGCCGGAATGTTGGAATATCTCCCTAGAGAGTTTGATTACTTGATAGAGTGAAGGTGAAATGTAGATCCTTCCAATTAAATGGTTTTCTTTGTGGTCTCCACACATACATTTGAATGATTCGTACAAAATTACATATATAATGTGTGTGAATTTTTTTTTAAACTTGTATCTCTAAAGTTAGATACTAACATGTAGGGCCTGATGATGTGGATACTTATGCCCATGCTTAATTTCAGTTGTGTGAGTCACACTTGCATGATTCGGATCTTAGACTTCTACACTGCTTAAAGTCAGTGGAAGCTGCAGGTGTGCAATACATCTGAAAATGAGGCTACTTATTTGGATACTAAGTGCTCGAGTCTAAAACAAAGACATAACAAAACTCCTCAGATGAAGGAGAAATGGTGTCCAGTGACTTGGGCAGAAGCCAAGGGGACCCTCTTCCCCCTTCTCCCCACTTTTGAAAGAGACATGGTGGCTTGGTAAGTTGGGACTCCTCATGACTCCTCTCTTTGAGGTGATGGCTACATAACTTGGGTGGGTATTGGGTGATTGTCCCCACCACAAGCCATCTTCCCATCCTAAAGAAGAGATGGGAACCGGGTAACCTGTGTATGGGGAGCCAGGTCAGATGGATCAGAAACCATTCCAGTTCCCCAACCAAATGTTGGGACACTGTTTGGAATGCATCAGACCCACTCAAGCACTGGTCTAGCTGTTCGGTACTCAGAGTTTGACAATTTTACCTTGAACTCTGGGAGAACCTAATTGAGAAGAAATTGGATTAGTTGTTGGATTCATCTTCAAGGTAAATATTGTCTGTTTGTTCTGGCCATGAACTGAAGTTGCTACAAGCTAGTATAACAATTCTGAGCTAATCAAAGAGCCTTCCTTAGAATGATGATGGGCTTCATTCATGGGTTATCCTACTAAGAAAGGGAATGATTTTGCAGATTTTTGTTCTATTTCAGTGATTTATTACAAATCCAGTGAACTAGGACATTCACTAAATTCAGCTCATTATGGTTCAGAGCACAGGTTAGCTCTTTAGGGGCGGTCAGCAAAATAAAGGCCCTTGTATATAAGGCTATTTAAAAAAATTGGTTGCATACAGAAGGAAAATATCATAACCCTGGGAGAAATGTTTTTAAAAATAGGTCATAGATATGAGAGACTCTCTCTCATCTATTAAAACTTATTGCCTGAGCTTATTAATAGAGTACCTTTTAAGTCTAGAAAATGGGTAGTTAATAGGTTCCATAAATCCAAGAACAATTTTTATATTTAAATGATAAATTTGTATGAGAAACCAGCATATTATTTTCTTTTTGGAAGATATTAGAGCATTTCATAAATGAATATGCTTTTTTTTCTTTATGTAGAGCCTTTACATCTTGATATGAATAGCATCTTTTTTCCCAGGTGTTTCTTTTTTTATTTCAAAATAGAAATTTTTGTGGAAGGTATCTGCTTTTAACTAATATTATTCTTTATTAATATTATTTTATTTTTAAAATGAAACCCTCACATTTTCAACCAAATATCAAAATATTTTCAGGGTGTAAAGATGGATGGAAAGCTGAAATTTTCTTCTGAAAACTGTGATTCAGAGGTTTTCTCTTTGTCCCCAGGTTCCCGAGGAATAGTTTTTAACCAACTCTAGTATATAATATTCACAGGGCTGGTTTGAGAGGCATTAACTCCTGGAAAAAAAAGAGGTTGCTTCAGATGGTTCCTTCTCCCTTTATCAGACACCTCCTTCACGAGTTTAGTGTAGAAAAAGATATTCATTTTAAGGGAGAAAGCTATCTTTTCCTTATCTGAAATAATTAATAACTGAAGTTGGTAAAACTGATTTTGGAGTATATATTTAAGACCAAGAGGATTATGTAATGATCCACAGTAATATATATATTAAGTGTGTGTGTATCCAGAATCCATGTGTTTGTAATACAGTAATTCATTTAAAACCCATCATGTTTGACTCTTCTTCATGAATATGAGAGTATAAATATACCATAGGTAAAGGTCATATAGAAATCATAAGATACATGTGGAAATGGGTTTAATTTCCTTGTTTCAAGAATAAAAATGAACATGGAAGGATTAAAAGATCTTATAACGTGACTATGGATTTGTGTAACCTACATGCCTAGTAGGTGTGGTATACTTACAGAGACACAGCATAACTTTCCTCTACAGCCTTAGCTAAGTGCTTTCTGGCTTTTAGCTCAGGCAATAGAGGCTGCTGCACTAAGCTCCAAAAGTCCCAGATTTGGTTCCGGCTGTTGGTATTACATTTTCATGTGTATATATTGGTTCTAACTACATTTTCACTGTTGAGCTTGTAAGCATCACATTTAATATGGAAAGTAGACTGAAATGTGTCATGTGGCAGGGGTTTTATTGGAGGGCATGCAGGGAGGTTTGGGGCTTTATTCATAGTATAGAAATCTGCAGTTTAAAATCCTGAACTGTGTGTGTGCTCTAAGATTACAGAACCTATTGAGGTCTCTGAGGCTTACATCAGTGGTAGGCATGTTTTATCTATTCTCTTTTTGATCATTTATTTAGCAATAGGTAACCTAATGCCTTTATTGAGCTCAAAGGACAGGTCAGAAAGGCACAAAACCAGGAGGAGGCTTTCTAAATGAGAGAGCACTTGTAAGTCAGAGGGTAGAACCTTGGCAAATGTAAATTGATATGGCTTTGTGCTATGGCAATTTACACCCATTGAGGACCTAGCCCTAGATGCATTATGCACGGAGGAGGGAGGGAAAGATTATAGCTCATTGTGTTTTCTTTTATTAAAACATCTCTACTTTGTGTGCTGGCTTAATGCTCATACACTTCAGAGGAACAGTATGTTTTAAGGGGAAATAGAGTAGGCTTCTTGGCACAGCAGGAGGAGTAGTTTCCTGGTGTAAGAGAGAACTGGGAAGAAGACATGGCACATATGCAAATGTTAGGACAGAGATGAAGGGAATCGTGGGTGGTGCATACAGAGCAAGTAGGAGAGGAGGAGGAGGAAGAGGTTGTAATGACACATTACAAATACTCTTAAAAAGGTGTTAACAATACTGTAAACGACAGTTTCCTCATGATGAACAAGAAATAAATGTAGTTATGTTCCTAATGGAAGTGCTTTGCAATCAAAAGGAAAGACAGTGTGTGCTTAAGTACTTTGGCATTCAAAGCATATTTTTGGAACTACTCTTAGATAATATCAAGATGGTAAACGTTAATTTTTTAGTCAGAACATTTAGCAAGTTTTTGTTTCAAAACACAGATAAAAATAAGACTATATAGCGCAGTGTTCATCAGTCTGTCAATATTTAATGCTCAAGAAGGTGGTATAATATTGCCCATCCTAAGAGAGAGATGAGAAAATAAAGTAGTGCCTCAAATAATTTTTGATAAATCATCACATTTTGATGGTGACCAGTATCCAGTCTTCAGTACTCAGTGGCTGTGTCTAGACTGGCAAGTTTTTCCGCAAAAGCGCGTGCTTTTGCGGAAAAACTTGCCAACTGTCTACACTGGCCACTTGAATTTCCGCAAGAACACTGACGATCTCATGTAAGAAATCAGTGCTTCTTGCGGAAATACTATGCTGCTCCTGTTCGGGGAAAAGGCCAGTGTAGACAGCCCAGATTTGTTTTGTGTAAAAAAGCCCCGATCGCGAAAATGGAGATTGGGGCTTTTTTGCACAAAAGTGCGTCTAGATTGGCCATGGCTGCTTTTGCACAAAAGCGCTTTTGCGGAAAAGCGTCTGTGCCAATCTAGATGCTCTTTTCCGCAAATGCTTTTAATGGAAAACTTTTTCGTTAAAAGCATTTGCGCAAAATCATGCCAGTCTAGATGTAGCCATAATGTAAACAGAATTGGAGACCGTAAAAGAAGGTTAGCATGTGGGTCAGTAGGAGGGGTGCTATGTTTACAAATTGGAAGTGCAAGAACCGTCCTTGCCCTGCCTCTTCCACCTGAGATGCCACCTCTGCCCTGACTCTTCCCCTGCCTGAGTCCCTGCCACTTCCACTCTTCTTCTCCCTCCTGCCAATTGCTCGCTCCTTTTCTTCTCTCACCCACCTGCACGGGTCAGGAGAGATTCACCTGCACACCTAGGGCTGGGAACTGCAGCCAGCCAGTGGGAGCCAACCAGGTGGGAGGCAGCCTCAGCTGAGTTGGAGCTGGCACAGGTGTCAGATACGGTTAAATACAGAGGCAGCAAGCAGGGGAGAAGCAAGTAGTTGAGTGCTTCACTCAACTACTTAGTCAAGTACTCGCTTATGTCCCTAGCATCCACATTACCAAGACCATTATTTCAAAATAAGGGGCTGGTTATTTCAAAATGACAACTCCTGATTTCCTTGGGAAATAAACTTGAAATAGTTAGTTTGAGAGTTATTTTGAATTTAGTTATTTCAAAATTATTTCCTAGTGTAGACATGCCCTTAACGTGGATACACTACCTTAACTTAGAGTCGCAGGAAGCACTGGGAAGTAATTACTTTGAATGACTCTGGGGAGTAGTTATTTTAAAATAGCAGCAGTGGAGCATCCACACTAACTCTATTTTGAAATAACTAATTTAAAATAACTATTATTCCTAATAGAAAGCAGGAATTATTATTTCAAAATAACCGTCCTTCTATTTAAAAAAACAGGCCTGGTAGCATGGACACGCTGATAGTTATTTCAAAATAAGGAGAGTTATTTCTAAATAACTCCCTAGTGTAGACCAGGACTTAGTTTCATTTTGTCATTATGTTTTCAGAAAACTTTTTTTAAGAAAAATTTATTCAGAATTATCAATGGTAGCCAGGTTTAGTGTGGCTAGGTGGTTTCTACCAAAAGCTATAAGCCAGAGATTTCATCTTAAATTCATGAAAGGATAAACAGACTTTGGTAAAACTTAAAATGATCCTAGCCCAAGGTTCAAGTTCGTGACAGGTTATAACAGCTCTTTTATGTGTATATGTAAAATTCCCTTCTTTTTTTATCTTCTTTGAAGTCCTGTGTATTTCTGTTGATCAAACACTAATAGAGTTTTTAAAGGAAGGTTATTTTCCCTCAGAAATGCTGCAGGTTTCTAAAATTAAAGTCATTTTCATATACTTTTGCAGTTAGCATTATGCCTCTCTGTTTTTACCAGTCTTTCTGCCATTCATCTTGTGTTCCTGCATCTCTTACTCTCTAATCTGAAAATAATGAACAGCTACTTCTAATTCCCAAACCACTGTAGCTTGCAAAACTGTCACCCTCCCCGGTACTGAAAGCCCACTGTGTTCCATAACCCTGGGTTTCTACTTAGTTACATGCTGAGAAGCCTGTTCAAGACTTTTGTTACCAAATTAAAAAACAAACAAAAACCTCTTCATGCAGATTTTTTTTGTCCGTACTTAACCAGGGATAAATAAAAATGTTGTTATATGGTATTCTAGATAATATTAATATTTCAGATCTGGTAGAAATAAGATGGAAAACTTCACCCGAAAATCCCTTGTAAACTAAGAGGCTGTGTCTACACCGGGCCACTTATTCCGGAAAATCAGCCGCTTTTCCGGAATAAGCAGCGAGCTGTCTACACTGGCCCTTGAATTTCCGGAAAAGCAACGACGCTCTACTGTACAAAATCAGCCACTATTCCGGAAAAACTATTCTGCTCCTGCTCGGGCATAAGTCCTTATTCCGGAACACTGTTCCGGAAAAGGGCCAGTGTAGACAGCCCAGTAGTCTTTTCCGGAAAAAAGCCCCAATCGCGAAAATGGCGATCGGGGCTCTTTTCCGGAAAAGCGCGTCTACATTGGCCACAGACGCTTTTCCGGAAAAAGGGCTTTTCCGGAAAAGCAGCCTGCAAATGTAGATGCTCCTTTTCCAGAAAAACTGAAAACGGAATAGTATTCCATTTTAAGCAGTTCCGGAAATTCATGCCAGTGTAGACACAGCCTAAGAGATGTGGCAGTGACCCAAATCTAGATGTGCTGCTTTTCATCCAGTTTGCTATTCCCGCAGAATATTATACAACTTTTCCATTAAAAAAAACCTCCATGAACCAACCCTTTCAACACCCGTGAGTAGCTTTCTATTACCATTCCCTTGTATGAATAAATGGGTTGGGAAGAGCCCTCCTAAACTCTTCAGTATTGAATGGGAAGTCAGTGCCAATAATGATTGATTGTCGCAATCCAGGGCAACTGCACCTCTGTCATCCATTATGGTCCCTCACGGGCACCTACTCTGTGCTCCTGGTTCCATGGTAGTCACCCCTCTGGGGTAGAGACTCATCTCTCTCTCTCTCTCTCCCTTCTGTTCACTTTCCCTCCCTCTTCCCCTTTCCTTACCCTTCCCTACAGGGTTTTTCCTCCTTATGCTGTGATAACCTCTGCAAGTCAACCTGCCTAAACTGGCCAGTGTCTGCATGTTACTTATCTTAGAATTTAGGGAGCATCTGTAATTGCCAGCAGTCACTTAAGATGAACAATATATTCTTTCTAAAAGCATATTGGAGGTCACCTATCAGTCTTATGGGGCATCATTAGGTCAATGTTCTTCCAACCCTTCCCTGGGATTTTCCTTGTATGAAAGGTCCTATCTGTTTGTGAACCTGAAAGAATCCAGTTTAGACTCTGGCTGTTCATGCAAAAAGTCTTTTCTTGGTCTGTTGGTCTCTGGAGTATCCAGTTTGTGCCACTGTATGCAAACCTCTTGCAGGTAGTGGTACTTCTCTGGAGTTTCTCTGAGTAAATTTGCCTACTCACCCCCACCGTCCTTGGTTCCTGGAGCTGCTGTATGTAGCTGAGGTGTCTAGCATGACACGAGTAATTAACACAAGGATGCTTCAGTTCTTGGAAGATACAAATAGGTAGTTAAATTACTCATCATTTGTGCTAAATAAGATAAGTAAATAGGTCAGTAGATTGAAAAAGGCAGAATGTCTGAGCCAACAAAAATAAGAGGGAGAATACTCAGGGAACTGTTTATTCTGAACTAGATAACAAGGACCAAAACAAGTTAGCAGAGATAAAGTAAAAGTTGAACCATGGACAGCACATGCTGCACAGGGATTGTTTTCTGCAAAATAACCAAGCCAATCCCCCCAAAAATGTGGTGCTATGTATAGTAAATGCAGAGAGATGTGTAATGTATATAAAGTCAGAGTGTTTCTGTGGAACTTTGGAGCTGTGATGTTCCCTGTACCCCTCTCTGCTGTGTTTTTGTTGGAGCACTGCTTTATGCCACTTTTAGTGACACAAGCTGCAGTCAAATTGAATTTTTTGGAAGCCAAGTGGAAAGAGGTCTCTGAGAGAATCCCAAAGCTATGGTCCAGTTCTCCCATGGAATTACATACAGTCCCTGGCCCACATTGATATATAATTTTAATAGTCAGCTCTCCCAAAGATATTGCAGGAAATTACATTTCTGACAACATTAATATTGTAGTAAGTCAAGTCAGTCAAGGTCAGTGCCTCCTTGCTAGGCACTGTGCACAAATACACAAGAAGACACACACTATTCTCTGAATTCCTGAATATCGAATGCAAGACACAAGTAGCAAAGGGGCACATCCTATTTCAGGAGGCTATAAGGAGCTGTTCTTAGTTGCTTCTTCACCTGGTAAAAATCAGAAAGATTCACTGTGTTACTGAAGGAAGAAAATGTAAGTCAATGCTTACTTTGTAGTCCGTGTCTAATTTGTATATGCTGTCTCCCACTACAGATGTAAATGAATGTACCACTGAGAATGGTGGAAGTCAGGATCAATGCTGCAATACTATTGGCAGCTATTACTGCCGCTGTGCAGCTGGCCAGAAACTGGGGGAAGATGGAAAATCATGTGAAGGTAACATTCTGTACTGTGTCTCTTTTCTAATGAAAGAAATCAGAACATCCTCGGAATGAAAACGGAAAGAGTTACCTTTTATCTAGAGCCAGCTGAAGTGCATAAATTCAGAATTGTCAAGAGTGCAGATCTGCTCCTGTCTGGATTATGAAGACGTAACTATAAGAACACTTCAAAGGGCTCTTATGAAAAATGTATCCCTTTACCCTGGATTGGTTTGTGCCATGTTCTGATTATGGAATTTCTATCATCAGTTTTAAAACCTGGAGAAAGTGTACACATTTGAAGGTATTTCAACTGTTTCTAAAACAAAATGGTGCTTATCAGAAAATACACATACATTTCTGCGCTTTGGTTGCAGTTCCACAGATTCAGATTAAGTGACTAAAAACGATGTGAAATCACATGCTACAGAAACCTATTTGCCTTCTTTTTGAGGGAAGCATGAAGCCAAATATCTTGGCAAGAGCTGGGGTGAATATCATCCCTATTCAAGGGGCCGGCTTCAAAGTAGGGTTTGCATGAGACTTGTGCTACATAGGTTTTATTTCACTCTGGTAACATAAAGCAGCTGTAAACCTGGCTTAACTCAACCAAAGTCATAGCTATTTTGCATCAGCAAACTGATGCAAAAGTAGATAGTGCACCAATAAATCTAGCCCACAGAGTAGGAGGCTATAGCACCTGTTGCTCTCTGAAAAGGTCCCTTGTGATCTTTCAGATGTGAATTTAAGCTATGTCTAGACTGAAGAGCTTTTCCAGAATACCAGAGGTATTCCGGAAAAGCTCTGCTGCAGCCAAGGACCACGTCTGTTTTTTGGAATGGTTTCCGAAAAAGCGGATGTGTTCTTTTGGGATCCCTGTATTGCTCTCAGTGGCTGTGTCTAGACTACATGCCTCTGTCATCAGAGGCATGTAGATTAGACACATAGGCAAAGTCAAATGAAGCCGCGATTTAAATGATCGCGGCTTCATTTAAATTTACATGGCTGCCGCGCTGAGCCGACAAACAGCTGATCAGCTGTTTGTCCGCTCAGCGCGCTAGTCTGGACGCTCCCCTGCCGACATCAAAGCCCTTTGTCGGCAGCCCCATTATTCCTCGTGGGATGAGGCTTACCAGGGCTGCCGACAAAGGGCTTTGATGTCGGCAGGGGAGCGTCTAGACTAGCGCGCTGAGGAGACAAACAGCTGATCAGCTGTTTGTCGGCTCAGAGCGGCAGCCATGTAAATTTAAATGAAGCCGCGATCATTTAAATCGCGGCTTCATTTGACTTTGCCAAAACAACAAATCTACATGGCTCCGTCGATGGCCGTATAAACAGGCCAAATTTCAGAAAAGCCTCTTTCAGGGAAAAAGGATGAAAAAGATACACAAATTGTGTAGACATAGCCTTAGAAACTTTCATATGCGCTGGTAATGGTTATTTGACAAGCTGTTGTCCCCTATCTTATGTAGCTATATTTCATTGCTGTGGTAATTATATTGTTAAATTTCTTTTGGTTCTTTCAAGATGCTAGGTCTCATACACAAATCCTGCAAAACAGATTATCATCTTTCACAGCAAGAAGAAATTTCTTACAAGGTTGTTTTCCCCATTATACAGAATCATGCAGATTCCTCGCTGCCAGGGTTTCATTTTACCTTTATCCTTTGCTTCCTGATTTTTAGGTTAGATACATTGTAGTATATTATACTCTTTATGGTATCTCTAAAGCTTATTCAGGAGTACTGCTTCCTAGACTGGAAGGTTGTGGAATTAGCTTCCCACAGCAAGCTATCAGTTGTAGCCAGCTTGACAAGGTAAATAAGTACTAGATGGGCATTTTCTTTAGATTGAAGTGTTTTTTGTGGGTGATATTTTTTTTAACTGACATCCTATGTGCTTCCCTTCGATGGATTTATTATCCAAATACACAAACTTAAAAAAATTGTACATAATTCAAAGGGCTTTACTACCTTTTGTTCAGTCTCCTGTTGTTACCTTTGGTGATTCTTTGGAAATGATTCTATAAGAAGCTTGTATGTGTTTGTAGCATTAAATGAGTTTATAGATTTGTTTAAAAGTAATTAATTGAGCTTTCAGATAACGCTTCTTGTATTGAAAGCAAAGATTACCCATCTCACTCCTAAATTGCTTAAATATAACATTCCATTTTTATGAGAGCAGTAATGAGCTAATTTGTATATCTCCTCCTCAGATGTGACATTACATTCTTTCAAAGGTTAAACTAAGGATGTCATGCTCATGTCAGACATTTTCTCATGAACAATTACAGAGGACTGTGGTGTTAGCTATTATAAAACTTATTTAAAACAACAGAAATAATGTAAGTGTATAATTAGGGTTCACTATTGAAATCCTTACAGTTTTTTTTATTTTGCTTAATGATCATTTAACACATGAGTTATTATTGTAATAAGCCAGCGGTTTTCAAACTTCTAAGTTTGTGTCCCTTAAAATATTTCAAATGGCCATGTGGGCCCCTTTTGAAATGTTGGACTGAGTCTGTGGACCTCCAATGGTCCGTGGACTACAGGTTGAAAACTGTAGTCAAGCCAGTGTTTGAGTTTAGTGCACAAGTTTAGTAACGTTTATAATTAATTACTTGTAAGCTGCTGTTGTAAAGATTTTAACAACTAATGAATGTCCCTATGTTCCTGCAGCCATAACACCTTCATGTATGACTTTACCAGACTTAACAAGATAAGTAATTTTTGGATATGAGACCTTAAAGGAAACCTAAGGATGCTTTGGGAAGTGATGCTAATTATTTAAGAGATGGTACTCGACTCCTTTAAATTGATACTGAGCACTGCCCCTTCATGATGCTACATTAGACTGTTTTGGGCAGACAGAGCTGTCATCTTGCAGATGTGGTCTAAAACTGAGTTCCTGACCACTTTGTTGTCATTAAAATTACCATGGCATTTTTGAAGAGTAGAGCTGTTAGTCAATTTGAATAATTACATACTGATTGCCTACATTTCCTCTGATGACTCAGCTATATGTTGTATTCTTAATCTATAGAATAACATTCCTGTAAATTGAACTGCTTTCATACTCTATCCCAAAGGTGGTTTTACATCCCTAATGAGTGAAGTGATTGATCCCTACACATTTTTTAAAAAACACTTGAAGATCTGTTAGGATGAAAGTTGCTGTATAATTGTAACATTTAAATATCATAAAGGCATAACATAAATAATGTGAACATTGTTAGTTTACTTTAGAGGATCATTATAGTTTGATATCTTCAGAAAGAGACCATCTCCTACCAATAAATAGTAGTGATATTATCAAAAAATAGTTCTCAATCTCCAATAATGTGTTATCCACTCATAACAGTGGGGCTGAAGAGAGAGGAGAAAAGTGGGTAGTAACTTATTTACTCATCCAACAGTACAACAAAGTTTACCGTTGTCCATGACAATTGTTTTAACAAGATAAAAATCTGAGCAGTTTTAGCAAACCATTGGCTCAATCTTAGAAGGTGCTGAGCTTCAGTGGTAGTTGAAGTGGCCAGTGCTTTGCAAGATTTGGGAATACATTAATATTAGCAGTATAACTGTTGAAGAAAGCTGAAATAATCCTAAAAAAGTTACTATACTCAGCATGAACTAAATCTTTATAACTTTTCCCCATGATTCATGGTGCAGTGATGAAGATTCTATGGTCCTACCTATCAGGTAAAGACCATTTTTAGTCAATTATGAGATTCATAATCCATAATTATATACAATACAATACTTTGCATTACTTACAATGTTTACATCTGGCAGTAAACTGTACTTTTGTGAAGTAAGGCACAGCTGAATAAAAATGCCGGAGGAGTGGGTTGATTAGCCTTTCAAAACTAATTCTGCATCTGCTTTGTTATGACAGTTTTATCTCCAAATCCCCAGACAAACTGACACTGGAGAATTCAGGATTTCACATCTGACAAGCAAAGAACTTTTGGACTTTGATTTGAGCACATAACAGGTTTTGACATCCTTAAGCCTCACTCTTCAGGTCAAATCTGGATCCCACTGAAATGAATGGAAACACTCTTTTCAGTTTAATGGGGAGAGACTGATGGGTGAATTAATTGATGGCATAATTTTAAAGTCTGGCTGTATTCTACAGATGAACATGGTCTAGTAATTCTGGGCCAGATTCTCTTCTCCTTACATTAAGTAGTATCTTCTTCTACAAGTAGTATACTTGATTAACTGTGGTGCAAACTGGCACATTGTTTACATAATACATATCTGATTGTTGAGAAGAATTATTAACTCAGGAGTAGCCTAGTGAATTAACTAGACTGGGTCTTGGGAGACCTGGGCTTTTGTCCTAGGTTTGCCACTAGTTTGCTGGGTAACCGTGGGCAAGTCATTCCCCATCTCTTTGTCTCAGTTTCTGCATTTTTAAAATGGAATTAGTGGTATTGACCTCCTTTTTAAATCACTTTGAGATTATCTTCTGAGAACCACAGGAAGAACTAAGTATTATATTTATTAACCCACAAGAGTCATAATTTTATGTAACAGTATGAGAAAATAGTCTTCTCCAAAATGCAAAATTCCACAATATCAGGATAATCTAAATTCTGACTTGCAAAGTATGATGAGATAAAACATGTGGTTACATGTGAATAAGCTACAGAAGTCAGATAAAGAATTCATGACTCTCTGCTAACCCTCTCTGTTAGGCTGTCATTGCTTATTTATATTATCATGTTCTCATCCATCAAGACCACTGAAGCTAGAGACCAGTGAAGTCATATGATTAGTTGTTGACAAAAAGGAGCGTTTGTCTTACCAATTACAGTAATATTCCTATCCTTGTAATCTGATCAGTGGACATCCTCGGGGGTTTTGTTAAATTTCTGAGCATTAGCAGATTTCGTGACCTTTGTAAATCATGACCTCTGAGGCTCCTGAATTATAGGACATTTATTGTCTGACTCTAAATTAAACCACCATTGTTTACACTAGTAATATAATAGTCATGGATGTCAAGTGACTTATCTTGATTCTATGTCACAGGGAAACTCGAAATAATCAGAGATTCCAAATAATAGCTAATATCTTAAATTAAAAGAAAAACTGAAGGATTTGTATGAGAAAAATACTTATTAAAATGGCCACAAACATTAATTTATGCTGTTAAATTTTGTGTTTTACTCAAAACTTATTCTTTGGCCAGAGGAATCCCTACATTTAGTTAGCAAGGTTCCAAGTGCTGATTGTACATGTTGGATTAATCTCCTGACCACATAGTCACTATTCCAAGCTTCTTCAGTGTTCCTCAAAAATGCAAGATCCTAATATTTTGTGCCTCTAGGGAAATGGCCTGGAGGTAAAAGAAGAAAGGTCATAGGACCAATTTGTTTTCTGTGGCAGAGTATCTGTTCAATATAGAATGAGACATGAACCCACTGGCAGAATTTACGATAGTTAGATTTTGTGGTATAGTCTTGTTAAATTCTTACCCTTTTCACGCTGTTCTGTGACAAACCATGACTTAGATTTATGCTTAGGTTAACTCAAGAGCACCTTGATAGAAAAAAATACCACAAAGTTAAAAGATAAAATAATAGGATGAAAAACTGGCCTTTTGTGATTTCACATGCAGCAAATACCAGTTACTAATATCACCCAAAACTTCCTTAGGGTATGTCTACGCTACAATGTTAGTTCGAACTAACGGACGTTAGTTCGAACTAACATTCATAGCCGCTACACTAGCGCTCCGCTAGTTCGAATTTGAATCGAACTAGCGGAGCGCTTAGTTCGAACTAGGAAAACCTCATTTTACGAGGATTAAGCCTAGTTCGAACTAGCTAGTTTGAATTAAGGGGTGTGTAGCCCCTTAATTCGAACTAGTGGGAGGTTAGCCCTCCCCAGGTTTCCCTGGTGGCCACTCTGGCCAACACCAGGGAAACTCTATGCCCCCCTCCTGGCCCCGGACCCCTTAAAGGGGCATGGGCTGGCTACGGTGCCCGTGCCAGGTGCAAGCCTGCCAGCACCCAGCCAGCAGACCCTGCACCTGGCACGTCACAGAGCCACCCACCCGATGTCCCCCAGCCCACCCCCTCTTCCCGGGACCAGGCTGGCGGCTCCCGGGAGCTTACCCTGGACCGCAAGAGGCGGGCACCTTCCTGGGCTAGTGCAGACATCGTGGACCTTGTCCACGATCTCCGCACTAGGCACAGGAAAGTGGCCGTCTAGGGCAGGAGAGCTGCCAGCCTGGCCACCCAGGAGCAGGTGTGCATGAAAATCAAGGGGGTCCACTGAGACCCCCGACCCTGAGCCCTGAGCTTACAATGGCCGTCCTGGGTCAGACCAAAGGTCCATCTAGCCCAGTAGCCTGTCTGCCGACAGCGGCCAACCCTAGGGACCCTGGAGGGGATGGACCGAAGACAGTGACCAAGCCATTTGTCTCGTGCCATCCCTCTCCAGCCTTCCACAAACTTTGGGCAGGGACACCACTCCTACCCCCTGGCTAATAGCACTCCATGGACCCAACCTCCATGACTTGATCTCACTTCCCTTTCAACTCTGTTCTAGTTGTAGCCTTCACAGCCTCCTGCAGCAAGGAGTTCCGCAGGTTAACTATTTGCTTTGTCAAGAACAACAACTTTCTCTTACTAGTTTCAAGCCTGCTACCCATTCCTTTCCTTTGGTGTCCTCTAGTCCTTCTTTATGGGAACTCAGGAAGAACTTTTCTGAATGCACCCTCTCCACCCAACCCCTGCTTTTAGAGACCTCTATCCTGTCCCCCCTCCGTCTCCTCTTTTCTAAGCTGAAAAGTCCCAGTCTCTGTAGCCTTTCTTCATCTGGGACCTGTTCCCAACCCCTGATCATGTTAGTTGCCCTCCCCTCTCCCAGCCTTTCTCTTCCCCTCTCCCACCTCCTTTTCCCAGTCTCCCCCAGTTTTGTTCAATAAAGACAGAGTCAATGTTGGAAGAAACGTTATCTCTATTGTGTACATCAATAAGAAGGGGGGCTAGGGAAGGGTAAGTGGAAGGAGGTGAGGGAGGAATGGGGTACGAGCCCCCGACGGGGAGGACTGGGCTGGCTCTGCGGGCTTCTGGGGGTGGAAGCTCTCCTGCAGCCCCCCGATTGTCCTCTATCCCCAGATGGCAGCCTGCGGCAAGTGCAGCCGGGCTGATGGCCGAGTGGTGTGATGTGCCCAGTGTGGGTAGTCCGGGCAATCCAAGCCAGGACTGCTTTGCAAGCGGGGCACCCCTTAGAACTGTCTGTCTGGGGTAGGGGTCGGGACCCTTTAAGCGCAGCCCTCGGCTAGCCTGAGACAGCATCTCCACGCTCTAAGTCCTCCTCTTATGCCCTGCCGGCACTGCTTCCGGCCATCCTTAAGCCCTGTTCAGAGTCCACTCAATGTGGACTTGCTAGTTCGAATTAGCAAAACACTAATTCGAACTAGTTTTTAGTTCTAGACGCGTTAGTTCGAATTAGCTTAGTTCGAATTAACTAATTCGAACTAAGTTAGTTCGTACTAGCGCTGTAGTGTAGACATACCCTTAGTGACTATATTAAAGCAGTGGTACGGGTACCCTTCAGGGTACTCGAGAGAAGTCTGGGGGATATGTCAACACAACTGAAATTTGAAGAAAACTGAATGTTTGTTTTAAGTTTTACAGAACTTTATTATTTTTGTACTTTTTACACCCAAAAATTTCATTGCCCGCCCAGCTACGATTAAGTTGTTTAAACAAATGTGTTGCAATGGTAGAAAAAATGTGTGTGTCTGAAAACTGTAGGTACTGGGGTTACATTTTGTTTTAAAAAGGGGATACTTTTTTTTTTTTAAAAAGGGGTACTTTTTTAAAAAAAAGGTTTAGAAACACTACACTAAAGGATTTCCATGTAGAATAGGGCAAACTGATCTTTAATTCTATCAGCTTTAAGGCATCATTGTAAGAAATATGGAAATAAAAGTTACTTTACATGCAGTCCCCGAGTTACGTGGATCCGACTTACATCGGATCCCTACATATGAACGGGGGTTTTCTCGCCCTGGAGGACGCGGGCGGCTGGACCGCCCAGACGCGCCGCGGTCCCACCGCCCGCGTCCTCCGTGTCTTTGCTCCGCGTCTCTTCTCACCGTGGAGGACGCGGGTGGCAGGACCGCCCGCGTCCTCCGCAGCGAGAAAAGCCTGGTCTGCTGCGGGGGGAGGGCACAATAGCTGTGTCCCCCCAACAGACCAGGGAGACGCGGGCGGCGGGACCGCCAAGACGCGCTGTGGTCCCGCCGCCTGCGTCCTCCGCGGCTTTGCTCCGCGTCTCCCTGGTGTGCTGGGGGGGGGGGCGCAGTTAGTGCGCCCTCCTCCCCCCCCAGCAGACCAGGCTTTTCTTGCAGATGCCTGGAGTAGAGCAGCTGGGGCAGAGCAGCTGGGGAGCTGCTGGGTTGATCCCGCAGCGCCGCTCCTCGGCCCTACTGGACCAACCCGACAGCACCCCAGCTGCTCTGCCCCAGGTGTCCCCAAGTCAGCCGCTGCTGAAACTGACCAGCGGCTGACTACAGGAAGCCCGAGGCAGAGCAGCTCTGCCTCGGGCTTCCTGTAGTCAGCTGCTAGGCAATTTCAGCAGTGGCTGACTTGGGGATGCCTGGGGTAGAGCAGCTGGGGTGCTGCCGGGTTGGTCCCGCAGCGCCAACATGCGGCGCTGCGGGGACCTACCCGGCAGCCCCCAGCTGCTCTGTCCCAGGCGTCCAGATTTAGCCACTGTTGAAACTGA
Source organism: Pelodiscus sinensis (assembly GCF_052426305.1). Classification (NCBI taxonomy): domain Eukaryota; kingdom Metazoa; phylum Chordata; order Testudines; family Trionychidae; genus Pelodiscus; species Pelodiscus sinensis. The sequence continues at coordinate 18,560,057 of NC_143061.1, read as the reverse complement.
TCAGCGGCTGATTCCAGGAAGCCTGGGGTAGAGCAGCTCTGCCTCGGGCTTCCTGTAGTCAGCCGCTGGTCAGTTTCAACAGCGGCTGAATCTGGACGCCAGTTCCAACTTACATACAAATTCAACTTAAGAACAAACCTACAGTCCCTATCTTGTACGTAACCCGGGGACTGCCTGTATAGGAATCAAAGTGCCTGTTAAGTGTCGTCTTATCTACTTAATCTTAGTTTTAAAGAGAAATTGGGGAGAGTCCTCCACTTAATGATCTTAACAGAAATTGGGGAAACTGGCAAAATATGAAAGGCACTTCAGTTTTTTTATTCTTACAATAATTTCTCATGAAAAGGAAAAGAAGAATGGGAAGTTGATGTAGAGAGTAAAGCATCCACTCGGGAGCATGCTCAGTGCTACTTTTATTTGGAGCTTTAGCACAGATCAAAGTATCTTTTTACATACTACCAGCATTCAGAACTTGTTCATAGCTGAGTCAGTAAAGCTATAGTAACAATGGAAATGCAGGTTGCAAAATAACAACCTCTATACCCTATCACTAATGACATAATTTCTGGGAAACAATATGCAGTACCCTCTTAAAAGTAGTCTCCCATTTCCTAATTTTTGCATCAGAGCACTGTTGGCTAGCTGGCAAATTGAAGAGACATGAATAGGTAGCAATAGCTATTTAGAGATATTGAAAGTTGTCTTGAGAAATAGGAAACTTGATTTTCTTCAACTGCAATTTGTAGGCAGACAGGAACCCCCCCTGTAACATCCATTTTTGCTTGCCTGGAGCGCACAGGGCACACAGAGCAGTAAAAGCCTTGAACAGAAGGCCTGGATATGCAGGCTGCTGTGACCCTGGATGGCTGTAAACAGAAATACGCCAATTGCTAACCAAGAGGCTGCCAAGGAGTGCCCTTAACTAAAACCCATATTAATACGAACACACAGCCGTCTGCGGGGGGGAAAAATCTCTCTCCTAGTAAAAAAAAAAAAAAGTCCAAAACTCACAATTTAGTTATCTCTCTTGCAAATGTAAATTAAGTTAAAACTTGCTTGTAAAAACTGGCATCACAAAAACAAACCAACACAATTTGGCATCTTAAATAAGAAAAAGAATACGGGCCCCTATGGCTATAAAGATGGGTCCAGCAGCACACTTACTCTAAGTGTCAATCCACCATCCATCTGCTGGTCGGGTTAGGTGTTTAACCTCCCGAGGTTCCACGGGGACGCCCACCTCATATTCGTCTTTCCTAGGAATTGAGGTACCGGCCATGGCTTGACCCGCTGGAGTCAAGAGGCAAGGAATGGGGTAAAAATTGTACCTGTATGTGTCCTTTGTCTTAAGTGTACACATAAATTTAAAGCTCTTTAAAGATTAAGCTGTCACTTGGTACCATTATTTCTATTTTCTATATTTTCTTTATAACCATTTTTTAAATCTATATTTGCTAGCAGTTAAAAAATAAAGCAATAGCCATTATAACCATATAATTTATAAGCTTCTTTAATAAACCTGTAACTGTTTAAGCTTTAACCTAACTCCTTTAGTTGCTGTAACAAAACCAAGCACAATTTAAAAAAACTTCAGCCAGTCATAAGGAACAGGTATAGGAAAAGCTTGGGCGTTTAAATCATGTCGCTTCCAGGGAACAAATCCATAGGGGCATCTCTCAGTCTTCCCTAGGGTGCCCGCTGCGAAGGAATCCTGTATCCTAGCAGTTAAAATCTACAATGTAATAAGCTCTTCCTATAAACTCTGGGGCGCCTGTTGGCTGCCCGCCGCAACGGAATCCCAATCCTAGCGAACTAAAACACAAATGTTAAACTTCTCAGGGTGCCCGTCAGTCTCTCCTAAACTGCCCGCTGCAACAAAACTTTGCGTCCCAGCAGTTAAAAACTTGGGTGTATCGCACACACACACTGCCCTAACCATCGGCTAACACAATTTTAACTTATTTTTACATAATCTGTTTGCTACAATATTGTCTCTACAGCCAAATCTGGATCCATAGCATTGTTCACAGGCGTACGGGGCATGGTAAGCACTTATGGTGCGTATACACAGCACAGTTATTTTGAAATAACTGACATTATTTCAAAATAACAATGTGAGTGTCTACACAGCAATTCTGTTATTTTGAAATAACAGATGGTTTATTTCGAAATCTGTAAGCCTCATTCCACAAGGAATAACACTTTTTCTGAAATTGCAATTTGTGGATGCTCCACTGCTGCTATTTCAAAATAGCTCCTCCCCAGAGCCATTCAAAGTAATTACTCCCCAGTGCCTCTGGGGGATCTAATTCAAGGTAGCACATCCACCTTAGGGAAGCCTGCCTTGGACTAATTTTGAGGCTTCCCTGTAGTGTTGACATGCTATTTCATAATAAGCCTGCTGTGTAGACATACCCTTACATCTGTGGACCCCAGTTGCTATCCAGGGAATATAAATCCCCATACCATTCTGCTTGCAGCAAAGGGAAATGTATTGACCAGGATCCTGGGATTAGCCAGAGAAAATTTTTAAAATATTAACATGATGGGCAAGATTTTTATAGTACACAAAAGACTATGGAATGAAGATAGGAAAAATAGGCATTTTCTGTGTGAGACTGAAGAAAACCTCAACTGAAACTTCAATGAAGCATTTCCAAGCAACTTTCCCACACTGTGCCAGAATCTTAAATTGAGATTTCGTCTTTCCCACTTGTAGACCATCAGGAGTGGCAGCTGCTCGGGGTAGGCTTTCTGCTCTGGGGGTGGGAGGAGGACCCCAGGAGAAATGAATCTGCAGAGAGTGACTCACTTGATGAAGTTTCTTCCATCCATGCTTTTGTATTAACTGAGCTCTTGTGTACAGTACTTTGAATCCATCTCTGCAGATGTGCCTACCCTGCCCTTATTCTTCCGTCCTGTACCATGAATCTGTATCTGGCTCTTACTGGCAATGTTAAAGAAAAAAAAATCTTGAAAAATAACAAGTTAAAATATCTGCTGATAAAAAAACAAAGGAAAATTAATTGTAGGTCATTTGACATTCTCTTAATGAGGCCAGATGAAATGATTGGATCCTGAGTAATGAATAGCCTAAGGCAGACAGAAACCTGAGCTGAACATAGCATTGCTAGATGAACATTTGAGGCACTGTCAGAATTTTTTAAAAATGCTGCAGTTTGGCTTGATCAATCCTTTCTAATTTGTTGCTGCATTCCCAACCTAATCCTCTCAGATACATGCTTAGGGACCCCCCCATGAATCTTTCTCAGCCCATGTTTACACTACAGGAATTATAGCAGCATAGTAATAGAGATGTAGCCGTGTTAGTCTGGTCTTGCTGAAACAAAAGACAGGACTATGCAGCACTTTAAAGACTAACAAGATGGTTTATTAGGCGATGAGCTTTCGTGGGCCACAATTTGATCTGAGGAAGTGGGTCTGGCCCACGAAAGCTCATCACCTAATAAGCCATCTTGTTAGTCTTTAAAGTGCTGCATAGCACCTGTTTTTTGTTATAGCAGCATAAGCACAGCACTGAAGCTATGCCAGAATCACCCCTTAGGGTAAACAGCCTTCTGCAATGGAAAGGTTTTTCTGTCTCTGTAGGAATACCACCTCCCTGAGTGTGGTGTTTTAGATGCTGCTTGTAATTATTAGAACTGGGAGCATTGCTGCTGGGAGTCTGGAAGAACAGGAAGGAGTGGGGAGAAGATTGGCAGACGCTGAGTGAGAGCTACTGAGGGATGCAGCAGCTTTGTAAAGAGGCTCCACTTTTGGTAAATAAAGTCATGTTGAAATTTGCTAATACCTTGCTTGCATGATACAACATTTTGGTGACGAGGACGGATCTTCTGCCTCTAAACCCACCTGCACCCTTTCTGCAAAGCCCAGGAGAGCCTCCAATTGCTTTTACTGCCTGAATTCATATGTTTGAGACTTACCTGCTTGCAATCAGTGCTACAGAGATTTCTGAAGTAAGAAAGCGTGCTTTACTAATCCACTGCCTTGGAGCAGAAGGGCAGCGTATATTTTACACTTTTCCCCTTGCAGATGATAAATATGAGACTGCACTCACTGGATTAAAGAACTTTTTTTTGCCAAAAGTGAATGTAATAGCTAATCGCTACAGATTTTGCCAGCATGAGCAGAAACCAGGGGAGACTATAATGCAGTATATTGCTTCTCTATGGAGTCTGATTGTAACTTGTGACTTTGGGAATATGGCAGATGAGATGATTAGAGACCAGCTCATTGAGAAAACAACCATGCTTCGTGTAAGAGAATGCTTGCTTCTAGAACCACAACTTACACTTGAAAAAGCAGTAAGCACTTGAAAAAGCATACAACTTCAGAGGAGAACACAGAGAGGACTGTTGCATTTGCTTCAAGGACACTGAATGATGCTGAGAGAAAATATTCTACAGTTGAAAAAGAAGCACTTATTTGTGTCTGGGCTACTGAAAAATGGAGAATTTACGTGTGGGGCCGCACATTCAAGTTGTGCGCAGACCACAGCCCTTTGTCAACATTGCTAACCACGAAAAGACTAGGAAGAGCAGAAAATCGTATTGCTAGATGGTCTGCAAGACTACTCTCTTTCAATTATGAACTGGAATATAAGCCTGGAAACCAAAATGATAGCTGATTGTCTTTCTCGCTGCCTTTGTCTTCATCAGATGGCTCACTGGAGGATGAGGATGAAGTAAAAGCACTCTTACTGCAGTAACAAGAGAGCAATTCCAAGCTGCTTGTTTGGCATGACCAATTCAACAAAAGCTATGTTAATTTCTGACAAAGAGATGGCCCCCAGTAACCTAAAAACCTTGATCCAGTTTTGCTGCCTTATTTTAGAATTCGGGATGAACTTTCTTTGCTTGATGGCTTTGTGCTACAAGGTACACACCGGCTACTTGTGCCAGAAGAATTAGGGTGTCTAGACTACCTAGTTTTGTCGACAAAAGTGGACTTTTGTCGACAAAACTATACCAGCGTCTACACTACCGCTGAGTTCTGTTGACATAACGTCGACAGAACTCAACAGTTTTGTCGACGCTGGTATACCTCATTTTACGAGGCATAACACCTTCTGTCGACAGAACTCTGTCGACAGAAGGTGTTATTGCCTGTAACGTTGCGTCCAGACTATGGAGTTCTGTCGACAAAGCAGCTTGCTTTGTCGACAGAACTCAATGTGCTGGACGCTCTTTGTCGACGGAAGTTTTGTCGACGGAAGTTTTGTCGACAGTATCTGTCGACAAAACTTCTGTCGACAAAACGTAGTAGTCTAGACGTACCCTTACAGTCAAAACTCATACACCTAGCACACGATACTCATTAAGGAATTGTCAGAACCAAACAACAACTATGGGAACTGTATTAGTGGCCAGGGATGGACTCCCAAATTGAAGTAATCATAAAATCCTGTGTCACTTGCCAAATGCATGATAAGACAGCAGTGATATGTACCCCACCATTACAGCCTGTTCCTATTCCTGATTCTGTATGGGAAAAAGTTGCGATTGACATCGTAGGACCCTTTGATACTGCACCAATTGACTGTCATTATGCCATCACTTTAACAGACTATTTCAGAAAATGGCCTGAAGTAGTGATTACATCACAAATCTCTTCTGCTACAGTAATTAAGTTCCTTTCTACAGTTTTAACAGGGAAGGTAACCCCAAAGAACTGGGTTCAGATAATGGTAGTCAATTTACTTCCCTGGAATTTGAAACTTTTCTAGCAGAGAGGAACATTTTACATAGAAGATCATCCCTGAATTACCCTCAAGCCAATGGGGAAATCAAAAGGTTTAACAGAAGCTTGAAAGAGAGTTTGCAAACGGCTAAACTGGAAGGGCTATTGTGAATAACCTTCACTACTGATTTCTTGCAAGCATACAGGGCTACACGACATGTAACAGCACAAAGATCACCTGCAAAGTTACTGCATGGAAAACAGATGAATACTAAACTGAACATTACTGGACTGTTAAAGTCCAGACCTGATGCACCAAAAGAAGATGACGTGAAAAAAAAACAGTTGAACAGAAACAAGCAAAGTATAAGGCTTTCACAGACAAATGGCTGGGTGCTAAGGAACCGAAGTTTGAATGTGGCTCCTTCGTTAGAGTAAGAAAACCTGGAATTCTGTACAAAGAGGACCGTAGATTCACATCTCCTCTTAAAATCATTGAGAAGAGGGGACCATGAACCTATCGATTTTCTAATGGCATGTATGGAATGCTTCTCATCTTGCACCTGCCTATACACCAAGAGGATATGAGGCCAACACCCAGCCTGTGTTGGATGACTTCACTATAGTACCAACACAACAAGACATTGCAGTAGAAACGGGGTTTGAGAGATGGTCTGTCAGACACAGATGACCACCTGTCTGGACTAGAGACAATGTTATGTATATTTACAGAGTAATATTTCTGCCAACAACATAGTGGCTTGTTCCATATTTGTTGCAGTGGTTAGGGCAACAATGTTTATTTTATAATTGAGAGCAATTCTTAATAGAGAAGGGAATGTTGTGTTTTAGATGCTGCTTGTAATTATTAGAACTGGGAGCATTGGCTGTTGGGAGTCTAGAAGTACAGGAAACAGGAAGGAGTGGGGAGAAGATTGGCAGGGGTTGAGTGAGAGGTACTGAGGGACGCAGCAGCTTTGTAAAGAGGCTCCACTTTTGGTAAATAAAGTCCTGTTGAAGTTTGTTAGTACGTTGCTTGCGTGATATAACAAGTAGCCAGGATAATGGAAGCATCCTGCTGTCAACCTAGCTATGTCTACATTGGGAATTAGGTCAGCATTGCCACAGCCCTCAAGGGTATGGATTTTCATATCCCTTGGGCGCTGTAGCTATTTCAACCTACATTTTAAGTGTAGACCAAGCCTGAACCTTACTAACATTTATCATTTGTCACCAAGTGACAAAATCACAGTCATTTCAGATCAAAATATGCAATCACAATTTTTGCTTCTCCCTAAGATCATTAGAGAATGGTAGGATTTTATTTTACTTAACCCGTGTTAACTTACTTAATTCTGTCTGTGTTGAACAGACAAGAAGAAAACCAGGATTCCATTCTTTTTTGTAATCAGGTGGAGCCTTGATTAGTAAAAATACCTAATATTATTAAATCAGTGGGATTACTGTAACTCAGGGTGGGCAGTAATTTTGATGGGGGGGGGGCACTCCAAGAATTTGGAAAGTCGTTGAGGGCCGCACTCTTCCATGATATTAATGGAGGTGGTGCAGAGACTGGGATGGAAGCTGGGTGCAGAAGGGAGCTTGGAGTGCAGGAAGGAGTGTGAGGTCTGGGAGGGAGTTTGGGTGAAGGAGCTGTTTGTGACTTGGGGCAGGGGGTTGGGTTATGACCTAAGGCAGAGTGTTGGGGTGCTGGGGTTTGGGTTGTGAGCTAGGGCAGGAGGGTATTGTGATCTGGGGCAGGAGTGGGGGTCCCAGATCTGGGATGGGATATGGGTGCAGAAGGGGGGCAGTGGGTTTGGGTATGTGGAGTGAGATGTAGAGTATTGGGGAAGGTTGGGGCTGGGGTTCCCGGGGCAGGCTCTGGCCAGGAAACTTACCTTGGTGTCTCCTGACCAGCAGCCCAGCACTTTTCAGAAGCTGCCTCTCTTCCTGCCCTGCTCCCCCACAGGCTGCAGCTACGTGCTCTGTGAATAACTACGAGCCCTGGAGGAGAGGGGGCATGGTGTTTTGTGACTGCCTGTTATTCAAATAGGAAGCTCCTTATTAGCCAGTTTCTAGCCAAAGACCGGCCAGTGGGATTGTGCAGGGGATGAGAACGGCCCCTGAAGCCTTCTCTCCTCCCCTCCCAGCTCTTAGTTTTTAAAGAGAAACCACTCCGCAGCTGCTTTTCTAAGTGGCATGTGGGTGGGAGGAAGAAAACAGGAAGCCTGCCTGGGGCTCTCCGTAGCATTCGTGGGCCAGATACAGTGGCTTTGCAGGCTGTATCCAGTTCACGGGTCTTATTTTGCCCAGGCCTGCTGTAACTATTTCATTTTGAATTGTATTTAATTATACTGATTTACATTTCCTTTAAAAAATTGCTCGTGACTGTTGTTAGAGCTAGCTTCAAAAGCTTTGGTTAGATACAGAAGGCTAGCTGATACATTGATGATATATATCTGAAAACGGGTCAATGCCAGAAATCAGATATGGTAAATACTCTGCTAACGGCCATCCTCTTATAACAGAGAAGCTCTGACTCAGCTGCCTCCATTGCTTGTAAATACCAGATAACCACATAAGTGCCATGTAAATATCTAGACAAACAGAAGACTGAGTTTCATTTAGAGTACATCACAAAAGCATCTAACCTCAAGGTGGTAAAGGCATGGCTGCAGAAATGGTAGCAAAATACAAAGCATAAGAGATTTTCTCTTGTCTTGACAGGCACATATTAAAACAAATTCCTTCTACTCAGCATAGAATAGCAACCTAGGAATGACCAAGATGTAAATTGAAAACCTCTGTTACAAATGGCAGCTGTGCTTTCATCACTAATTTTTCTAGTCACATTCCCAGCCAGCCTCAGTCTTGTCTGGATTGGGCCAAGCCAACAAATCCTCACCAGTACCCAAATCTTTCACAAACAGTGGTCCTTTCCACTCCACCAACAGCCTTAGGATGGAATGGAGATTTGATCTCATTCTGTTGGAGATACCACAACCTAGTAGGCCTTTGTCCTTGTACATGTGGAACAAGAAGGATAATGAGAGAGACACCATAATACCCATCCTAAGGGATCCTTCATGGTAGATGAGATGCCTTTTCAGACATTTCCCTCAAAAAATGAATGGAGCCATCCGTCTTCGACAGAGCGGGGCAAGATGTAGCTTGGGGGGCTTGATCTGGCCCGCCTACCACTTTGATCCGGCTCGCAGACTGCATCTGGCTGCTTTATCATTTCGAAGTGGTGGCTCAAGAAGCAAGATCCTATTTAAATGACTTACAGCTCACAGTTGCGGTGCTACCCTGGCATGGGCTGAAGCATGAGCCTTTTAAATAGCCACAGCAATCCCAGGTGGCTGCCATGCAAAACATGGTAGCTAGCGGCAGAGTTGGGAACCACAAGCCCTTTGCTGTGTTTTTAATTCAAAACCCGCACAACTTTGGGCCGTACCTCAAGCAGAGAAAAATGAGTCTTTGAGGCCTCACCCTTTCATGGCAGTGACAGTTTAGATGATTCCAAGCAAAAATCTAGACTGAAAAGTCACAAAATTCTTAAATTCTCAGCACACACTACATCTAGTTGTCAAATTATGGGAGAGTATGGCACAAAGAATTTGGCTTGGTACGCACTAGTGATGTGTGATGTCTTCATGCAGTGTATCTTCTGGTATGTTAAGAGCAGGATGTGCTATCTAAAGGACACACTTATCCATATCCTGCACCACACTTAAGTTATTAGATGAATTATCCATGTCTTGTGTCACACTTAAATTATTAGATGAATTATCAATGACCTGTTTGACAGAAGAAAAAGGGGAAAAATTCCCCGGTGTTATGGGCCTCCCCAATAAAAGCATGTCTCAGCTTCCAATGCCATACTCTTAGCTTATAAAGCCTATTTTGTGCTGAAGCACTAATAAATACTGATTACAGAGCCATCACAGACTGTTCCTTTGAGCTTCCAAATTCTGTATCTGCAGGAGGATCTTAGAAACATCATGTGGACTGTACCATTTGAGAAGAAGTGTTAAGCTGGATCCACAGATTTTCTTTTGTCTGTGGACGGTACTGGTTTCTTAGAGTTTGGGGAGAATGTAACTCATTCACTACATATTTTTTCTATGTGTAGTCCAATTTATGCATTTGTGAACTTGCGCAACAAGTTTGTCCTGATCAAACTTGATTGTATGAAAAGTTTATGCAATTTTATACATCAGCTTTTGACATTTAATTATTACACTGTGCAGAGGTGTAATGTAGTTAATATATAAAAGTGCTTTGAGTTTCTAGATGTAAAATGCATTATAATAGCATACCAGTGCTATTATGTTGCAGAGAGAATATAGTATTTAAGTTAAAATTCTATAAAAAAGACTCTGGAAAAATGTCAGTACATGTTTTAGGACTGTAATGATTATTTTATATTACTTGGTTTCTAACATTTATGAATAGTTTTGAAAGACAGGTTATGGAGAATTTTAACTTTTCACTGTTCTGATTGACAATAATTAGTTTATTTTAAAACAAAGAAAAGAAAAGCAGTATTGTTCCAGCTAACTAGTGTGAATTAAAATGTGGGTAATCTTTTCTGCAATTATGAAGATATGATTGCGGTGTTCAAGGAAGAAAATATATTCAGACCTTTTTTTTTATAAAAAATCATTGTTGGAAGAGTTTTTGTAAGCCTGAAATTGAAGTTTTGTCAAGGTCTCCAAAATTAGTTAACAGAAATGTTATGCTGAATCAAACTTTATGAATATTTAAATAATAGCTTGCTTGTAGGAAAGTATTTACCAGGAAATAAAAGCATCTCACAAACAGCCGATGAATCATCTTCATTTTGAACAAATCTCAAATGTAGATTGAAACTCCTACATGGTAAGAAAGCTTTAGAAATTTCCAATGAATATTTTAAATATAAAGTGATAGATTTAATATAAAGATTTTTCAAAATTTTCCACAGTGCATATGCATATAAGCCTTTCAATAGAGTGTCAGGGAAATATTTATTTTTCTGTGATTTTTGCCTATTGTGCTATATAAACAATGACTAAAGACAGATACAGAGCTACAGGGAAGTAGAAGTCCGGAGACTTGGTTATGTCTCCTGTTATTGGAAAATCATGACATTTTTCACTGGGGCTACTAATAAGTGTCTCATTCTTTAGTGAAACTTCCCTGGGTATACTCCTAATAAAGTTTTAAAGTGATACATGAAATCTAAAAGAAACACACATCTGTCGACATTTACATTAAGAGCAGCAACCCAAGGGAAATGATCCAGATGAAACTGTCAGCAAGATCATAATAAGCTTCACTGGTCCCTATGTTGCCTGAACAGATCAGTGAATTGATCAAGATAGGGCATAGTTCTTTAAATGCCAGTGACATGGCTACTTTGGTGGTTTTATTCGTAAGTGAATAGGATACCACTTTGAAACACAGTGCACAAGTGCTAGTCTTTAAGCAAGCACTCAGCAATATTGTACTAATGGTTACCTTTTAAGGGGGGCTTTCAAGCAAGGTGTACAGAGTCAGCTAATAAAAAAGGGTGCCCAAAGAGTTAATGGGATAGTTGTAACGTTAGCGACAAACTTCTGCTTTTGGCATTGCCCTGCATTAGAATCAGATTTTGGAAGTTCTCTGTAAGAATGGACTATAGGGTTGGGTTCCATTGATGCTGTAGTGGCATGATTTTTCCTTTCCTTTCCTTTCCCTGGATCCCAGAGATGGCTCTCTGCAGAGTACTGGATATGCATTTGAGCAGAAGTGGAGCAAGAGTATGTTTGACTATGTGATCACAATGGTTCCTGCCAAAATGACATATGTTGTATCCCACTCGCTGAAAATCTACTCATGAACTAATACTTAGCCTGGAGTCATGTTCGTGTTTGAAAGGAGCCCCATCTGCATCATGGAACCTTATTGATGAAGGGCCTCAGGAGCTAGTGCCTGAAAGGAACTCCAGCAGAGCAATTCTAACAGGGAACTGGAGAAGATGAACTGTGCCCTAGGGCTTTAGCAGATTGCCAGAGATCTATGAGGTTTGACATCTGATTTTCTTGTCACATCAGTAGGAAGAAAGGTCAGCCCAGAGGTGGGCAACCTGCAGCCTGAGGGCCACATGCAGTTCATTGGGTTGTATGTGTGGCCCAATTTTGTTTACGGTTGCCACATGATGTGGGTTTCCATCCATGTAAGGCTTTTTCCCCCCTACCGGTGGTAATAAAGTGACATGCACTTAAGGCAAGTGCATGTGAAGTGAGGTGCTTGCTGATTGCACACAACATTGACTGTGAGAGCCAAGTGCTCCCTCTACATCCAAACAAAGGGTGCTATGATTAATTTGGTACACCCTGCAAATTCTAAGTATGCAAGCGCAGTTAGCAAAACTAACCTGTCCCAGGACGCCATCTTGGTTATGACAATCTTGCAGCCCACTGAGATGAAAGAGAGCAACTTGCGCAGCCCACTCATGCGGCCTGCTCGCTAACCAAGGTTGCCCATCACTGGGTCAGATCCTATCACCTCATTCCTTTCCCCCCACTCTTGCTGTAAGGTTTAAAAAATCAGTTTAGAGATCTTCAAAGTGTAAATGCTGCATCATGTGAGTAATTCACATGTAATAAAGTAATTTTGATAGACAGTAGTACCACCTAAATCAGTTTGTTCCAAAGTAGCTTATGCTCCATTTGGTTTACAGAACAAATCTATTCACAAAATGACATCAGGCTTTTTACCAACCAACAAGTTTGTGACAAACAGTATTCGCCTGTCAGATACCTAAAGTACACTCTGATGTTGAGAACAGATTATGCTACGAAGACATTTGTGTGATCACAGTGCTGTTGTATATCCTACTTGCTATGTTATGAGAGATGCCTCTCTACTTGTCATGCTGTACTGGAGCCACTTAGCTCAGCAAGGGAGCATTCTGTTAACAAAAAGCAGCTGTTTTCATAAGATTCCTATTCCTTTCCCTTTTTATTCCATATTTTTTTCAAACTGTCATGTCCTGCTGAAAGAAGGCACTGAAGGCCAAATTCCTTGGCACCTTTTCAGTTGTACGTAGTTCAACAGGCCATATCACTCTAGCAAGCTGTTATTAAGCAGATCTCCCCTTTGACTTCCCTCCAATTGGGAGCAAATTCTGATTTGAGTTTTGCTGAAAAATTGACAGCATGACAGGGCCTTGTAGCTGCTTCTGTGAATATGTATCATAGCTCTCTGGCCGGGTCACGGTGTTTTCCCTTTTTGGGGTATCGAAGTCTCTTCCTGTAAGTCCTCAGCTGGAGTACTGTGTCCAGTTCTGGGCACCACATTTCAAGAAAGATGTGGAGAAATTGGAAAGGGTACAGAGAAGAGCAACAAGAATGATTAAAGGTCTAGAGAACATGACCTATGAAGCCAGGCTTCATGAACTGGGCTTGTTTAGTTTGGAAAAAAGAAGATTAAGGGGGGACATGATAGCGGTTTTCAAATATCTAAAAGGGTGTCACAAGGAGGAAGGAGAAAATTTGTTCCTCTTGGTTTCTGAGGACAGGACAAGGAGTAATGGGCTTAAAGTGCAGCAGGGGAGGTTTAGATTGGACATTAGGAAAAAATTCCTAACTGTCAGGGTGGTCAAATATTGGAATAAATTGCCAAGGGAGGTGGTGGAATCTCCCTCTCTGGAGATATTTAAGAACAGGTTAGATAGACAACTGTCAGGGATGGTGTAGACGGAGCTTGGTCCTGCCTTGAGGGCGGGGGGCTGGACTCGATGACCTCTCGAGGTCCCTTCCAGTCCTATTATTCTATGATTCTATGAAGTCTTCCCCACATGGTCCAGCCCCTGCCACTGCCCCAGTAGCTGGTAGAGGAACCTAGGCTTCCTCTGGGTTCCAGCTCTGGGACTCTAATCAGCACCTTCTGAAATCTTGCTGCCTTGTCCCTGGGTCTTTTTCTATACTCTTTTCACCTAGTTTTCCTTCTTTCCTTTCTACTATCCAGACCATCTACAGGCTCACTCGCTGAAGTCCCTTCCTACTGGGTTGATCCTAGTTCCACATATTCCTTCTCAGTTGGGTTCTGTCATTATTCAGGAGTTACTTAACCAACAGGGGAACTGACTGGCCTATCTGATTAGTCTTTTCTCAGCCTCATTTAATCCTTTCTAGATTGGTGTAGGGTGAACACCCCATCACATTTTCCTATACAGCCTTCCTGCACAATAAATACAATTTACTGTATCTATCATTCTTTGTGTCCTGTGTAGATAAAACTATGCATGTTTAGTTTCTCTGGACAGTGGTTCTTGTGGTTGCATCCCTCCTCTGGCAATATTCTTCACCCAATCTGTGCCAACGTGTATGGATTTCATAGAGAGATATGGGTTGGGGTGGAAGCCAGCAGTGGCACAGTGGTGCCAAAACATCTTTATGCTTAATGGTAGTGATGATATTAATGGTGTTTTAACCTGCCACTCTAAGAATTTGCATACAGTTCCAAGATTCGGAACAAGAGAGTTCTTATGTTAATGATTTAAGAAGGAACAAAATTGCACCCATCTGAAAAGTGGAAAAGAGGTGTTTCCTCACTGGCATGTAAAAATGTCACCATGCTCCTATAGGGACTGACCTGGAGCATTATCCCATTTTTTATTTTATTCTTTTACCCTGATTATCCTGCAAATTATTCAGTCCCCAAAACTTGCTTAATTCTCCTGTGTGTGTGTGTGTGTGTGTGCGCTTGTGTGTATTTGATGAAAAATGCCTTGAACCACTAATTAGGAAGGCGGCTTGAATCCAAGGAAGTTTACATATCACAGGCTTACACAGCTATCAAACAGATGGTTTTCCTTTTTCTCATTCAGTTTGACACTTCCATTTTCTCTGCATATTATGAGGACCAATCAGTGATGTGTCTTGGCTCCTGAGGCTTCATACCATTCCATAAAAAGAAAAAGGATTAGAAATAGTTTTATTTGTCAAGTAAATTGTGAAGTTTGTCATCCATGGAGTCTACATTTTAATGGCCTCTACTGAATTTAAAATAGCTTTCTTTCTTGGCCTTGTTTAACTGGAATGGGCAGTTTTCATTGCAGTCTGCAGATTTTCCAACTACAACATATGGTTTGCATAAGGATTGAAGGTGGAGGGCACAGAATGGTTTGTTGAGCTAACCCACTTTTCAGTTATCTAAGGGGAGACTGGCATGTCACACACTGAATGTCAGCTACAAACAACAATTCAGACATCAATCAGTTTTTCTTCTGAGATAGCTTTCCTTCTTTGTTTGTGTTACTATGGATGTGTAAAAGTAAATGGGTAAATAAACAGCTATCAGTGTTAACAGCATTGAGTTCCTTGGGGAATGCTTGCAGAATGAACCATGATTGCCTACTTACAGAAACCAGTTCTAAGTGAGGACCAAGCCCAGGCCTTCAGTTATTGTTTGTAGCAGAACATGCAGTGTGGCAAGGGACTGGTATCCAGACTTTTTAGCCGTGGAGGTCTTAGTTCCCTTGAAGTGCACCTTCCCCCAAATTAATTAAACAATTAGTGGGACACACTTAAAATCAAATAGTATCCATCCATGGCCTCCATAGTCCTAGTATCAGAATGCTTCATGGTCATTCCTTTATTTATCCACACAACACCCTTATGCGGTAGGGACTTGCATTATCCCCATTTTACAGACAGGGAACTGAGATACACAGAGTAAGTCCAACTATGGCACAGCAAGAAGCTGAACATGGATCACCAAGCCCTAACCACTGAACCATCATTATTCTCAATGAATTTTGGGTACCACTCCCATGAAATCAGTTGCAGCTGCTTTTTACTTTTTTGTGAGGCTGTTCCTGCTGCTTCTCTTCCAAATGCTTGCTTTTGTGGGAGCCCAGGTCCTCTTGCAGCAGCTGCTGTGCTGGTGGTTCTCCTTGCCCTCCCACACTTGTGAAGACTACCTGTTACCAGCTATCTACTTTCTTAATATCACCGCCCCTCCTCTTAAAGGAGCAGCCACTCACAGGCTCTTCATGTTCCCTCCACTCCTGAAAAAGAAGTGATCAGGAAATGCAACTTCATTTCATAGTCAAATGCAAAGATTTCCTCTTTAACACAGCAACCCTGGGAGAGAGGGTTAAGAATTAAGAACCTAGAGGGGCAGAGTCTGGACCCTTCTGATACTGAGAAGGGAGTTCCTGCCCTAAGGTACTTACAGCCTAAAGATAGTAGACAGAAGTAGGGAAAAGGAACAAAAAATGGGGGCAGTTAAGGAGTCAGGGACCACAGAACAGCATCCAAAATACAGGCCTCTTTCATTTGATGGAAGGTTTCTCTGTAAATTGGTGCTAGGCTGTCTCAGTCACTGGGGAGAGCTACTAGATAGTGACTTGCTGAAACGTACCACAGGCTTGTCTACTGTGTGCTATAGCCTGCACTACAGGGGTGTGAATTGCTGAGTGCATTAAATATGTACACTCCTACTCCTCATTGAAGACACAAGAGTGAGAATGAAAAGGTACCATGTTGGCTTTACTGTAGTCCTGTTAGAGGACATTAACACATACTGAGAACTAAGGATGTTAAGAGTCAGGTAATTGGCTAATCATGTAATTGATACCGACTACATGATTGATTGATAAGGGAAAACGCTCAGTCCCAGTTCACATGGGATCCAGAGGCTACCCCTGCTGCAGTTCTGTGGTTTAAATGCAGGCAGCCCAGTTCCTACTACATTTAAACTTCAGACTGACAGGGGAGGTAGGTCTCAGACCCAGGATGAGCTGGGACTGAGCCAGTCTTGCTCAGTCCCAGCTCGTGCCAGGCCTGGAACCTACCCTGCTGTGGCTCTGCATTTTAAATATATTGAGACCCAGGCCAGCTTTTACTACATTTAAAATGCAGGGTTGCAGAGGAGGTGGATCCAAGACTGAGCTGGGCTCATTCAGTCCTGGTTCACACTGGGTCCCAGAAGCCTCTGTCTGTGGGGGGAGAGGGTCCCAGTTCCCCCCCTCCTCTCCCTGTGGACAGGGACTTTTTGCAACATGCCTCCCCTGCCCCCCACTGACACTGCTGCCAAGCACTGGCTCCTGATTCTCCCCACACACCAACCCTTGCTGCCTCTGATACAGAGGCAGCAAGGAGCCACGGAAATGTGGGTAGTCAACTCATCTTGTGGGTTAAGCAAATCTTGTGGGTTAAGCAAAAAAGAAACAAGGCTCTCTTATTGTGGAATAAGAGTGACAACACACTGTGTTAGTCAGAAACACTTACTTGACAATAACGCAATATGTATAAAAGCCCTTACAGCAGGTATAGAATCATAGAATACTAGAAGTGAAGGGACCTTGAGAGGTCATCAAGTCTAGTTCCTGCACTCACAACAAGATCAAACTCCATCAGGCCAATCTCTAACATGTGTTTGAACAGGAATGGGAGTAGTTGAGTAGTCCAGTGGTTCCCAACCTTTTTTATACCACGGACGGGCAAACCCAGTCACAAACTTTTGGTGGACCAGCAATATTTCATTTGCATATTCATTACACAAATAACAAATATGCAAGTATGGAAATAAAATGTTACCAGTCTGCCAAAAGCCCTGGCCCCCAGAGCCACTGCAAACAGCCGGCTTTAGCTCCAGCAGTCACCATGTGATGGGCAGGCTGCCGCAGCTGAAGACGGCTGTTCGCAGCGGCTCTCAGGGCCGAGGCTGGGGTATACCCTGGCCCCCTGAACCATTGTACAGCAGCCAGCTTCAGCTCCAGCAGCTGCCGCGTGGTGGGCAGCTGCTGGAGCTGAAGCTGGCTGTTTGCAGTGGCTCTGTAGCTCTTGTAACTCATGCACTCAACCTTTCCAGAGCCTTCTCCCCTAGTGCCAGACCTCAGTCCCCAATATTAGCCCTGGCCCCAGAGCCCCCCTGCTACTAGCTCCCTCTCAGAATCCCCCTCTACCAGCTCCCCATCTTGGACACCCCAGGGCTAGCACTAAGCCTCTTAGAGCCTCCACCCCTTAGTGCTCCCCGGTACTAGCCCTGTCTGCAGACCTCTCCATTATTAGCTTAGCCCCTAGAGCTCCCCAGTGCCAGCTCCCTGCCTCTTAGGGTGTGTCTAGACTACATGCCTCCGTCGACGGAGGCATGTAGATTAGACAGATCGGCAGAGGGAAATGAAGCCGTGATTAAAATAATGCCTCGTGAAACCAGGTTTACCTGTGCCAATCAAGAAAGGCTTCTTTGTCGACGCGGCGCATCCAGACTGCCCCGATCTGCCGACAAACAGCTGATCGGCAGAGTGGGGCAGCCATTTAAATTTAAATGAAGCCGCGATTATTTTAATCGCGGCTTCATTTCCCTCTGCCGATCTGTCTAATCTACATGCCTCCATCGACGGAGGCATGTAGTTTAGACGTACCCTTAGAGCCCCCCTTCCCCAGAGCCTCCCAGTATTAGCTTTGCCTCCAGGGCTAGCCTCCTGCCTCTTAGAGCCCCCACATACAGAACCCCCTAGCAGTGGCCTTGCCCCCGGAGCCTCCAGTGCATGCCCCGCCCCCCTCACCTAGCCCTGCGCTGCCTCCCAGCCACCAGCTGAGCACTGCAGCCAGGTTGCTGCTACTCTAAGGCTGTCGTGCTGGGCACACAGCCTTCCCACTGCACAGCGAACCGCCCTTCTGCGCCCGGGAGGAGATCCCACCCCGCCCAGCACTGGTTGGCTGAGAGACAGGGCAGGACACACCTCTCCCAACAGCTGTGGCAGGAGAGGAGTTGCTTGGGGGTGTACCCCAGCCCCCAGCGCTGCCATGGTCCTTTTGTCAGCAGTTTGTAGCCCAGCACCAGGTCATAGACTAGAAGTTGGGAACTGCTGGAGTAGTCGACTATTGTCATACATCCCTGCTGTGTTGCTTAATGGCTGTTCTGAATACACATTGTGCAGATAAAAGCTGTGTAAAGGAATAGAAAGTGGTTTAACATATGTTATTTTCATATCATGTAACTATAACTCATGCAATTTAAACATCGTTTGGAATGAATAAATCAAACTGGGGCTCATGACATATTATACAAAAAACATAAAGATCAGCGCTGCCATACATCTTTATTGTCATTCTAAGCTTCAGGCAGTAAGGTAGTTTTCATGTGCCGCTTTTCTGGGAGAGTTGCTATTTGACCTTCAGTACAAACCAATGAAAAGTCCCATTAGCTGTGTGTGGTAAGCTTGAATTCTTCTTTGAGTGATGACCTTTATGTGTGTTCCACATTTAGATACACATGTGTGCCCCATGCTGCTAAGTCTGGAATCCTTTGCAAGCCGTGTCCATTGTCACAAACACATGAACTTTACCTAGTGCTCTGAAACAAAGGCCTAAAGAGCAGTATGACACCTCTCTAGTTCCTTCTTGCCACAGCATGATTTGAGCTGGAATCTTTCATGTTCACAGTTCTTTTCTCCTGTGTCATTTTTGTAAATATATATTTTCACTGTTTTTCTAAGATAGTGATGTTAGGTAGTTCACAACCCCCAAGAAGATTATTCCCCCTTAGAAAGCTGGAATTATGCCCAGAATTCTGGGATTCAAAACCTCTGTTTCTTGCCCATCTTTTCTGTGAGGGATGAACATTCATACTGGCTTCACACCTTTCCACCAGAACTCAAGAGGGCTGGGAATTGAGATTTAGAAAACATACGATGGAGGAGGCAACAAGACCTTTTTACTTTATATTTTATAAAGGAGTTAGGGTGTGATTCCAAACTCCTTGAGCCACATTTCTTTTTGTTTTTTTACTAACAAAAGTGCTAGTGTAGTCAAAGCCCCAGTCTGTACTAGAAGTTTTACCATATAACTAATTGGTAAAAAAGAGTCACATCCCCATCCAAAATAGTTACACTCTTAATACTCGAGTGTTGACCTTGTCCTAAGGTTACTGTTTGGTCCTCAGGATGCTTAATAGACTAAATAATTATGACATTTTTTCTTGTGCAATTGTGGGCAAAGGAGTTTTCTGTCCCTGAGATGCAGGAATTAATGAGAATTAATGTGTTTTGTGTGTTTCTTAGTATCTGTAGTCCAGAATGGAATCTTCCAGCATTTATTTCATAAAATATTGATCCTGCAGAGAAAGCCTTAAACTAAAGGGATTGACCATTGTCACCTTGGGCATTTACATAGCATCTCAAGAAGACAATCACAGAATTATTGTGTCCCAAACTCATTAATCTTGCACCTCTTTTTCCCCTTGCTGCATGGAAACTTAATAATTTGTCTTTTTAATGTATTACTCTCCAAAACCAGTTGACTGCAAAAAAGTGCTCTTTGATGTAAACAAAAATGGGATCTTTCTTAATTTATTCATTGCCTGCAAGGATTTTGGCCCAGAATTTAAAAAACGGACACCTAAAATTAGAGTCATAAGTCCCTACTTAACCACTTAAATAAATAGCCTGGTTTTCAAAAGTTCCCAGCAGCTCCCACCAAAGTTGAACAAATATCTCTAGAAATATTGAAGCATCAGAGAAGTTAATGAAGAACAAGTGTGTAGGAGTCATGATGATGAACTATGTCTTCAATTCAGTTAAAATGTTGAGCTACTGAGAAAAGTAGGAACCAAGTTGAAAGTATCAGAGAATTCTTTTGGAGATATTAGGTGCACAGCTCTTCTTGAAAATCACATCACTTATTTAAATACTTAAAACTGGATTTAGGCCTCCAACATCATTCACACCTTTTGTTGTTAATAAACCTTTCTGTGCCTTTTCCATTTTATTAGAAGAGCAGACATCCCATTTTGCAGCCATATTTTTGCATGTTAGGAAATTGTATAGTACACAAAGGTTTTCAGAAATTGTAAACTTGAGAGTTCACAGTTATTAAGATTCTTTAGGAAACTGTACAATAATGTGAGGCTCAAAATTATGTCTCATAGTTCTGTTGCTCCCTGTTTTTTCTTTAACCTTGTTAATTTTTTAAAATTCTTCACATAATTGGTAAAAGCATTCTGCCAATTGATTTGAGGTTTTTTTAATTATTATTTTTGATACTTTTTAACACATGAGTTAATAGAAAATATTATTTATTAGACAGATAAAAGAATTTTTGTAACAGTAGCTTTTAAAATTATCTTGATTTCCCAGAGTTTTTAGAATAATTAGATTGTGTGACTTTCCTGATGTATTTTTGTGAATGAAGAAAAAGTTCATAAATGAATTCTTAACATGACATTGTGTAATATACATGAAAATAAATATCATGCTAAGTTTACCATTTATATTTCAAACAATTTCTGTTAATAAGAAAAAGATTCCAGATGTATCTAGACAGAAGGAAAGAGTATGTAGCCTAATAAAACAGCATATTTGAGAGAGGGGGTGGTAAGTGTTGTATATAGACAAATGGTCTGAATTTAAACACTAGTCGACTGTAGGGCTGTATTTGTAGATCAGTGAATTTAATATGTGTAATATTAATATTGAAAGTTATGGAAACATTTCATTATGGCTAGGAGAAGCTTAGGAATTCTAGTCTTTGAGTCATCTTTAAAACTTCCTTTTTCATTTAATTTTATGACAGTTTTTAATGAAATAAACATAAAAGTATTAAAAACACAAACCATAAAAAGTCAAATGCAAAGCAGAAATATAACAATGTGAATATGAGAGTCAGACACATTCCATCAAACATATAATGAAAAAAAAACTTCCTTTCCAACCTCATTTTCGTGATTTTCACTGTTTCTCATTCAAAATACATTTCTCCCCAGAAATACTTAGACTTTCATCCCTTTGTGAGCTCTTTCTTAGGCTATGCCTACACTTATGGCGGAAGGTAGAGCACATACTGCACAGGTCAGTTCTGGGGGAATTCTTCAATTTACTTGGCTCCAAATAAAACCATTGCAGAATTCCCACAGGACTAACAGTTATACATAGCAGCAGTGTAGATTGTGAGGCACTGCTCTGGCATGGCCAGTGCCTTTTCTCACTGCAGTGAAAAGCTCTGGCAGTTTTTCCAAAAGCCTCTTACAGAGCCTTTTCTGCCATGTGTAACTACACCCCTCTATGAGTATGTCTAGACTACATGGCTTCATTGACGGAGCCATGTAGATGAGGTTTCTAGACATAGGGAAATGAAGCGATGATTTAAATAATCGCCGTTTCATTTACATCAAAATGGCTGCCACGCTGTGCCGATCAGCTGTTTGGCGCACAGTGTGGTAGTCTGGACGCTCCGCGGTCGACAAAGGAAGCCCCTTGTTGACCGTGGAGTGTCCAGACTACCATGCTGTGCCGCCAAACAGCTGATCGTCAAAGCGCGGCAGCCATTTTGTTGTAAATGAAGCGGCAATTATTTAAATTGCCTCTTCATTTCCCTTTTTTGAGTACACTAATCTACATGGCTCCGTCGACGGAGTCATGTAGTCTAGACGTACCCTATATGCACACAGCCTTATTTTCACTGTGGCATGTACTTGTACATACCCCACTCCCAATGTAGGCAAAGCCTATATTGGCTTGAAACCCAGGCTCCTCAACCACATTCCATTCATACATGGCTGGGTAGATAAGCATTGTCAGGAACTTCTAGCACCTGATCCAAAGCCTGTTGAAGCCAACAGGAGTCTCCATACATTTTGGATCAGCCATCCTTAGATTTTTCTCCCATGAGTTCTGATGAAGTGGATCAATACTCCAATATGATGCCATTTAAACTGTGACTGAAAAGTCTCAGAAGAGTAGCCTGTTAGTCCGTAACTAAAAAAAACTTAAAAAGCAACAATGGTCCTGTAGCATGGAAGCTGCTTATCTTAAACCCTTCAGAATCTCGTAAAATGTTCCGTTTTGCGGATCTAGTTAAAACATGTTATGGCTGCAAATGTATTCAAGCTTATCCTCACAACTTACCCTTGCTGTCAGGCAAAATATTTAATAAATGTCCTCAAGCGGATTCAGCGGCATTTTTCTCTATCTGAGATAAATTTGAGCGATAGCCCAGAATGCATCACATGGTGCTTTTTATGAAGGAAGTTACTTATTTTGCACTCAGAGGCATAATGGGTAACATCTCTTCTGTGATTCTTAGGTCAAGAAAGGAAAAAAATAAGGGATCCATCAAGAACATTAGCTATAGTTCAAGGAGATAGGGGTCACAAAAGTTGTATGGAGCAAGATACTGTTCCTGCTCCCACAAAAGGCAATTTTAAGGCTCCTATTGACTTCAGTAGAAGCAAGTAGAGCCTCAAAAATAGCTAAAATTAGGAAAAGAAATAATGTATTAACAAATTAAAACATTACTGGTGTTCTTAGATGTATTTTTATTTTCTTCCTTAGTATTCTGCCCCATTGCCCATGAGGACCCCAACTAGAAGAGTTAAGGGTTTGACACACAAGAAATTTTTCATAGAGCATGATCAAATGCCAGATGTTTATCCTGTGGTGAATGCATGCTCGCATGTGGTTATTTAATGTAATTCTTTCCTTATACCTGTTTCCTGCCCCCAGCAAATCATGCATGTCACAGATCTGTCCAGTTATCAAGTGTTTAAGAATCAGGGAGAGGTCAGACAATGCCAGCTTCCTGGAACTTCAAATAACTCAAAGTTCCCAACTTCAGTGTTTTGTTTATGCAGCAAAAGCAAATTAGATCAGAGAAGTAAACAGCAACAGCAGCTGCAATGTAAGAGTTGTACCACATACATGCTATTATAATGTCCAGGCGAAATGATGTGTGTCTTCTCTGAGGATGATGTTGAAGTGACATTGTAATTGCTGCCATCTGTCTTCCTTCTCTAGATGTTGATGAAAGTGCAGTAGTGAATGGAAGGTGCCAGCAGAGCTGTGTTAACTCTCTAGCCTCCTTCTGTTGTGTATGTGATATGGCAAGGCTGGCTTAGGGCAGGGAATTGGGGTACAAGAGGGGGTGCAGGGATTTGGGTTGAGAGCTAGGCCAGGAGGGGATTGTGATCTGAGGCAGGGAATTGGGGTGCCAGATCTGGGAAGGGATAAGGATATAGGAGGGGGGCAGAGTATGTGGAATAAAGGGCAGAAGTGGGGGGAAGAGGGTTGGGAAAGGGAAGGACTGGAGTGCAGGAGGCAGGATCGGGCCAGGAGACTTACCAGCCAGCAGCCATTCCTGAATCAGCCTCCCTGCCCCATGCGCTGTGGAGCCCCTTGTGCTTTGTGGCTGCCTGTTAATGAAACAGGCATCTCCCTGGCCAGAAGCCAGCCAGGGGATTGTTCTGAGGGCAGGAGCAGCTTCTAAAGCTTTCCCCCCTCTCCTCTGGACTCAGTTTATTTAAAGACAAACCATCCCACAACCATGTTTCTGAGCAGTGTGTGTGTGGGGCGAGGCAAGCCTTACTGGGGCTCCCTGCAGCGTCTGTGGGTGGGATCCAGTGGGCCCAATCTGGCTCGTGGGCCGTATTTTACCCAGGCCTGTGATATGGGATACAAACTTCTGGTATCTATCGACATACCTGCATAGATAAGTAAATGTTACACATATCTTGAGGCTTATTTCTGTGGAAAGTGTAAGAAAACCGGGTGTAATATTTTCTATAGTAAAATTGTCATTTGGGGAAAAAATGTGAACAATTATAGACTTTCCCCACGTTGAGTTCTGTGCTCCAACCTATCAAATGGTGGATATTTTGCTGTAAGTAATAACCTCACAATAAGCAGAGCTATCACCTCAGTCTGCAACCCTGTGAGATTTCACAATCTCTGTGTCATGGGATATAGGGGAGAGACATAGATCACGTCAAGTAAGTTGGTGCTGATAGCCATGTTGAAAGCTGCAAAGAGGTTCAGAGGGTGATGGGGAAGTGGAAGCTCTAAGGGTATGTCTACACTACCCCGCTAGTTCGAACTAGCGGGGTAATGTATGCATACCGCACTTGCTAATGAAGCCCGGGATTTGAATTTCCCGGGCTTCATTAGCATAAGCGGGGAGCCGCCATTTTTAAATCCCCGCTGCTTCGAACCCCGTGTAGCGCGGCTACACGGGGCTCGAACTAGGTAGTTCGGACTAGGGTGCCTATTCCGAACTACCGGTACTCCTCGTTTCACGAGGAGTAACGGTAGTTCGGAATAGGACCCTAGTCCGAACTACCTAGTTCGAGCCCCGTGTAGCCGCGCTACACGGGGTTCGAAGCAGCGGGGATTTAAAAATGGCGGCTCCCCGCTTATGCTAATGAAGCCCGGGAAATTCAAATCCCGGGCTTCATTAGCAAGTGCGGTATGCATACATTACCCCGCTAGTTCGAACTAGCGGGGTAGTGTAGACATACCCTCAGATACAGACAAGAAGTCATTAATTTAATGCCTGGTGAAAGCAGGTTTGTTGGAGCAGAGTGGGCAAAAGCCAATTGGAGGAGATCTAGGCTGGACTTGGAATAGAGGAACTCAAGGCAAGAGTTGTAAACTGTCCACCAGAAGAGTTTGGAGGATGATGGGTGTTAGCTGGAGAAACAGCTGGCGTTAAAGGTCTTTTGGAGTTTTTTGTTTGTTTTCTTTTGAGTAAGGTGGTGATCCTTTCAACATGGTTAAAACTATTTAGAGACCTCTTTAAAGATCAGTTATGACTTACGAGTGTACAAATCACCAGTCTCCCCTCTCTCCCAAGCCTTCTCCCCACACCCCTATCTCTTTCTTAACTTCTCCTTTGTTATGAATTTTTGTTAAAAAGAGGTCTGCATTTACATATTGCTCAAGGTGCAAGGTTGTATATGTTTTGGGGCTTGCTTTAAATCTTATCAACAATACACTTTGAATTCAGAACTCTTAATTGTGGCCACATGCCACAATCCTTTAACTCACAACCTAGTGGTCTGTGCTCGTGGAGTGAATGCTTTCTCACATGCCTTTCAGTGGGATGATGGTGCTTTTGACCTTTGATCAACGCTGGATAGTTTTTTTATTCCCACGTTAGCCATATCTCTTCTGTACAAACTCCTTGATCTGTTCCTCACTCAGCGTGTAGCCACCTCACTTTCTAAATAGTCTTGATGGAATTCTTCACCTATAAATTTGTTGCACGGTATTTTAAAATTCTGCAGAATTCTGTATATTTAATTTGTCAAAATAAGACACTATAACCACACCCGGTTCAATTACTTCATTAATATATTGCAAAATACCGGTCAGAAAGTATGTCTGTACCAATATGGACAATAAAAAAGATTCTTCCAGGAGTAGAAAGTTAAAGAAAACTTTACGATGACCTAGTTCCTGTTTCTCTGTTATGCTTTTTGCTTGGGAAAACTCTGCTCTTCCTGTCTCTCACCCACACACCACACCCACTGCCCCCTCAAAGTCCAGCTGCAGGGTACAGCCATCCCAGACACCAAACCCGCTTCCCCTCAGAGTCCAGCCACAGGATACTCCCGGATCTCAAACAACCACACTCCTTCTCACAAGAGCTCCAGAAAGAGAAGCAGCTTGATGCTGGGCCCTGGGCTTGTACAGAGTTTTCTGCACACTGTCGTCCTCCTTCAGGACATGGTAAGAACCACCACTGCGTGGCTGCCTCTAGCTTCCCTGTCCCCTGTATTTGTGAGCTGGAGAGATGGACTGTGCTGGGTCCAGAAGCCCCTTGAGGAAGCTTTGCAGCACCAGTTCTTCTGGGAAAGATAAAATTATTCACAGAACATAAATTCTGCATGAATTCCTTGGTGCAGAATTCCAACAGGAGTATCTAAAATTGTCCTTGAACAGCTAAATCACAGTTCTAGACCAACTCCTTGATCTACTGCAGTTTCGCTGGTGTTGAAGATGTAACACTCAAGTGTGGAAGACTTTGCCTTTCTCAGTGAACAAATGTAGTGTTACACCACTGGGTACAAGAGCCATATTGCTTTTTGTTTAAT
Organism: Pelodiscus sinensis; assembly: GCF_052426305.1. Taxonomy (NCBI): domain Eukaryota; kingdom Metazoa; phylum Chordata; order Testudines; family Trionychidae; genus Pelodiscus; species Pelodiscus sinensis. The sequence goes on along the minus strand of NC_143061.1, from coordinate 18,533,510 downwards.
CTATTCCTTAAGAGTCCAGATTATGGTGTTTTTCTTCTACTACTGAAGTTTATCCATTAATTTAGTGATTGTGCAAGTTGTCGTATTGGTGCCCTCATTATTATAGTTATTACAGGCAGAGTGCTGGCAGTAGCAGTGGTCACTTCCATATGCTGCATTAGTCAGGTCTGACCACAGGGGTCATGTCTTGGGTAAGAGGATGGATGAATCTCCAATGCTCATTTCATGCCTTTTCTTCTCTGTTCAGACTGACATCTGTGATAGGGTTCCACTGATTATGACAGTGTTTAGCAAATCATGTCCACTGAGAACTGTCCTGACATACCAAACTCTATTCAGTTATACCAGTGATTCTCAACTAGGGGTACATTTACCCCTGGGGGTATGCTGAAATTTTCTGTGAGAGGGGGGTACATCAACTCATCTAGTGTTTATCAGCCTGGGGATTGTGACCCCAGGGGAGATGCAGGAATGGTTTAAGGGGGGATCACAACTGCAGGGCCTGAGTCATGAGGTGGCAAGCAGAGCAGGAGTCTACCACAAAACTAAGTTATATGCTTCAGCCTCAGGCAATGGGGCTTGGGTTTGAGCCCCAAGCAGTGGGTTCAGGCTTTTGAAAGGGATACAGTAGTCAATAAGGATTGAAACCCACTGACTTAGACCACCAAACAGTACCAGATTGCTCACTTTGACCACTAGAATGATGACATTTAATTATTTATAAATAATCATGTTTATTATGGTAGTGCCTATTAGAGCAGTGATAGTCATTCAGGAGCCAAGTAATGCATCAGTATTACCCAAAAGAGCCACAGTAGTGTGAATCCATTGTTTCATTTACTGTTTATTAGTCTCACAGAAAAAAGACTGACCAATTGGGCGATAACCTAGTAAATGCATCCCTCCTAACCCCGAGAGCTAACCCCACTGCAGCTCTGCCTTTTAAATGTATTAAGAGCCACCAGGCCCCCCGGCTCATAATACATTTAAAAAGCAGAAGCTCAGTGGCGGGGAGCGAGCATGAGCTGGGAATCAGCTGTCCCAGCTCGTGCTGGCTCTTTGTATATTTAAAAGGCTGGTGCACAGTGCTGGGGACTCAGTGTGAGCCAAGACAGACAATTCCCATCTCCTGCCAGTCCCCCCGCTGCGCTTCTGCCTTGCCTCCCCATAATAATAAATTTATTATGAACCGGTAGGCTCAGAATACATGTAGAAAGCAGAGGCACAGCATTTGAGACTGGGCACGAGCCGGGAATCAGCTATGCCAGGTCATGTCCGGTCCCCGCTACCCCTCTGCCTTGCCTCCCCTCCCCTTCCCCCCCCGCCCCTCCTCCTGTGAAGATAGTGCTGGGGAGAGCTGGCCCCGCTGCATCAGATAGCGGCTTATGCTTATCCGATAGCAGACTAGTTGGTTACATCCATAGTCTGAGTATCACTGAGGTAGTAATTAGGGATGTAAAATCCCGTTTAATTGGCTCACCGGTTAAACATAGTGTTTAATCAGTTAACTGATTAAAAGGCACATAAGTGAGGGAGACAATCTGGAGCAGCCTTCCTGACCACTGTTTGGCTGGAGCAGTCCCCCCTCACACCCACCACATGCCGGGGGATTACTGGCTGGGCTGGACTAGCCTCTGCCTGCAGCGGGCCAGGATACCGGGGCAGCCCCTGCCTGCTGCAGGCCAGGACACCCCACCGACAGGGGTGCTTAGGCATTTTGATCTGAGCCCCCCTGCCTGCACGGAATCTGGGGTTACTGCAGATGGAGGCTGCTATAGCCTGGCTGGAGCAGCCCGTGCCCCTGGCAGACCAGAGCACCCTGCAGGCAGGGGCTGTTCCCGCATCCCAGCTGGATCAGTCTCTGCCTGTCAAACACACAAGTCTGCAGCAGGCAAGGGGTCTCCTGCCCTGCCAGAGCAGCCCCTGTCCATGGCACCCCTCCTCCACCAGTTTACCAGTTAAATCTTCACATCCCTAGTAGTGATAACAGCACAGCGCCTCGTGCTCAGCACTACAACAAAGCATTGGACTGTTCCTGTCTTAAAAGAGCCTGCAAAATAGACAAGATGGCCAAAGGGTAGGAGAAAGGGCAATACAATCAGAAAGAACAACTGATAGCAGGAAATATCACCTTAGTTCTGCAATTGATTGTAAGTTTGTTTTTATTTTCTATTTTTTTTTAAAAAGGAAAACAAGGGAAAAGAAGGTTCAGGAAGAGACATAGAATCAAGAGGGAAAGTGTGGAACAAATATCCAATCGGCAGCAGGGAGAGAATGTTTTAGAGTGAACCTGCAGAAAGCAATCAGATGGCCAGGGCTGCTTTTCAGTTTTTCAACAAAATGAATATTTAACCAGAAAATACTGATTTGTTGAAACCACAGGAAAGTTTTCCCCTCCACCTCTCTCTCCTTTATCTGTTCTGAAGCTGCTGTGCTGACCTTAGACTGATGCCTTTTTTTTCTCCTCTGTATCTTTTACAAAGCCCACATGGCTGAGGGAAGGAAAGATGCTGGGTTTATTTATTTATTTAACTGGTATGAATCCACTGAGCAGAGCACAGAGCTTCTGCTGTTTTAGACTTGTGTGAACGAGAGCACAATGTGCACCCACAGCTCATCTGGTAGACGTAAGTGTAACATCAAGTTTTACATATGTGAAAGGATTACCAGATTCTGTTTTCTTCCCCCTTAAGATACTGTGTACTAAAAGAGTTCTGTAGTTCCAAGTCGTGCTAAAAAACAAAAAGATATTTCCCTTGTTTTTCAAATAAATTACCACACAAGTCAAAAAGCAGTAGTTAAACTTGGCAAAAAGGATTAGAATATTTTGTAAAGCTACGCTTTTGGGGAAGAAAACAGTTCTGTTTAATTGTTTTAAATTTCATTTAATTTCTAGTTAGTATGAGAAAAACAGCTCAATTAGTGTTACATCTGCTTAATTCAGTCACTCATATTCTTTTCTTCCTTTCAATTCTTATATTCAGTCATCTACGTATGCTATAAGAATAGCTTAATGCAGTGTCATTTCTACTATAGCAGCAATAAACATATTGGCATAACTAGAACAAACACAAAGCGTACCATTATTCAGGATGTGGGAGGATTTTTTAAATGAAAATCTAGTCCTTTTAGCTCTGTAGTGGGTTTACATATAATCAAAGAGTTCAACATTTTGGGGATCTGAAAAGCAATTTAAAGTAAGAAGATGTTTAAATCATATTTTGGCTTATTTGTTTGGAGAGTCTAGGGGAAGAGAAAAAGGAAATGCGTCATATGCAAGAAATCAAACTCAGCAATATATGATAAATAACTGTTCAGATTTCACTGGAACCACTGGTATTTTTCAGCGAACTACAAGAAGGTAGCCAATCAGAGTGAATCAATGGAAATATCACTGAACTCAGTTAGGTTATTTCTGAATTATAGCATCATGAACACAGAAATTGACCCCTACTGCTTAAGCAACTTCACACTACTAAACTGGCTTGGGAAAAAAGAAAATAATGAACAAAAAGTAATCAGAGAACTAGAAGGAACCTAAAAGGTCACCAAGTCCAGTTCCCTGCACTCATGACAGCACTAAGTATCATCAGACCATCCCCCACAGGTGTTTATCTAGACTGCTCTTAAAATCACCAGTGATGGAAATTCCACAGCATCCCTAGGCAGTTTATTCCAGTGCTTAACTACCTTGCAAGTTTGCAAGTTATTCCTAATGTCCATTGTAAGTTTCCCTTGCCGCAATTTAAGCCCATTGCTTCTTGCCCTATCATTAGAGGTTAAGGAAAATAATTTTTCTCCCTCCTCCTCCGTGTAAAAACCTTTTAGATAATTTAAATAATTAAAAAAATGATTACATTATATATTTTCAAGTATTTAAATTATTTTTGTTGCTCTTCTCTGGACTTTCTCCAGTTTGTCCACATCTTTTCTGAAATATGTTACCCAGTACTGGACATTATATTCCAATTGAGACCTAAGCAGTACGGAGTAGAGAAAAAGAATTACTTCTCATGTCTTGCTTACAATACTCCTGCTAATACATTGTAGAATTATTTTTTGGTTTGTTTTTTGTTTTTTATTTTTGTTTTTTGTTTTTGAAACAGTATTACACTGTTGAATCCTATTTAGCTTGCAATACATTATAACCCTTAGATCCCATTCTTCAATATTCCTTAGGCAGTCATTTCCCATTTTGTACATGTGTAACTTCCTAAGTTTTTGCATTTGTCCTCATTTGTCCTCGTGGAGTAACGAGGAGTAGTGGTAGTTCGAATTAGGATCTTTAATTCGAACTGCCTACTCTGTGCCGCATGTAGCCGCGGGCACGGAGTTTGGACTAAGGGGGATTTAAAAATGGCGGCGCCCAGGAACATGCAAATGAACCCCGGGATATTTAAATCCCGGACTTCATTTGCAACTCCGCTTGCCCTAATTACCCTACCTAGCTCGAACTAACGAGCTAGTGTAGACATACCCTAAGGCAATGCCGCCTTCTTTTTCTTATTGTCTGTCCTTCCTGAGCAATTTGTACCTGTCTATACCAATATTCCAGTCATGCTTATTAACCCACCAAGTCTCTGTGATACCAACTGTGTCATAGTTGTCTTTATCTATTAGCATAATGTGCTCTCCCAGATGATTCCCCATGCTTCCGGCATTAGTATACAGACATCTAACATACTAATTTGATTCTCCCCTCCCCAGTTCTGTCTTCTCTCCTTTTATCCCTGCTTTTACATGCTTCCCCTAATTTCTGACCTTTCTTCCTGATCACCATATTTTTTATTTGCTTATGGGCTTTGGTCACTTTTCCCCATCAAACCTAGTGTAAAGCCCTCCTCACTATGTTAGCCATTCTATATCCAAATACGTTCTTCCTCCTCCTCAATAGATGGACCACATCTTTACTTAGCAGTCTTTCTTTTTGAAACAGCATCTCATGGTCAAGGAATACAAAGTCCACCTGGCAGCACCATCTTTGCAGCTAGGCATTCTCCTCCAGGATGCATTTGTCTCCTTATGGGCCCTTATGCTTGACCAAAAGGATTGAAGAGAACACCATGTGGATTCTGAACTCCTTCATGTGTACTCCCAGAGCCCTGTAGTCACTTTCTGGTCTCCTAAGGGTCATACCTTGCAGTACTATTACTGCCCACATTGGAAAGTATTCAGAGAACCAGATGATCCTCAACAATCCCTCCATAACATCTCAGATATGGGCCCCTGGTAGGCAACATACCTCCCAGGATGCCATGTAAAGGTGACAGATGGGTGCCTCAGTCCCTCTCAGAATAGATTCTCAGAGCACCACTAGCCTGTTTCCTTCTGGGAGTGATGGCTACAGCATCTGCTACTTGTCACTGTCAATGACAGAATACTGGTCTGGATAGACTGTTGGTAGGATCTGGTATGACAATTCAAATGTAAATGTTGGAACCCTCATCTGATCATGAAGCAGAAACAATATGTATCTCCTCTGACCTGTCAAAACTAAGCAAAACATCTAGAATTTCCAGCAGAATAAAACATTTGTAACAGTATTTATTCAGAAAATGCAATCTGTTCATGGATATTCATCATGCAAAAAAGAGGATACTTCCTCCAAGCACATCCATTTTGGAGAATTAGTTTGACTATAGGAGTAAGAAACCAACATCCCTTTGTGCAAAACTTTTGCCCAGTTCTAGGCTGAACCCAAACCAAACATGTCTGAAGACTTTGAAATGTTCTATTCCGCCCTCCCCCTCCCCCTTTTTTTTTCTTTGTGAAAACTCTGCACTTACAAGGCAGAGTTTCCAATATATATAGCCTGGAGGTTTCAAATGAATACAAAGCATATGCAAGCATATTCTCATAAGAATGCAGCCAATTTTTGCAGACTCAAGAGAATGGGACAAACTTCTAATAAACATCCAGGTTTTGAGTGAATAGAAGATTGCTGAAGTTCTCCCATTCAGCTTCAAAGAGAGTTTTCAATCAATAAAAGTACTATAACCTCTTATGCACCCCGCCCCCATTCCAGTGTCTGCAGTGTACCTGCAAATAATCATTTTGTACAAAACTAATCTATGTGGTCTCTCCTCTAATTCATGAAAATTGTGACTATATTATGGAGAGCTCATTATACTATCTACATTTTTGTTAGTCTCTAATGTGCTACTGGACCACTTGTTTTTAAGCTTTTTTATATTATGGGAAGCACAATCTTTAAAATAGTTTGGTCTGTACAGTTAGATGTAGTAGAATGTAGAGTTTTTTCATCCCGGTCCTTCATCATCATTGTATTTTGCCATTATCCCATACTCACTGAAACCTTTACCATTTTTCCTCTTTCCTAGCTTTTTCAGATTTTTGTCCTACAAACCTCCATTCATATTGATATTGCAGTCATTTCCTCATATGTTTGCCAAACTCAGTCTTCCCTGTGGTTTGGGTCATTAAAATAACCAAAGCTTTTCATGTATAAATATTTGTGGGTGTGTTTCTCCCACCTTGTGCATGGAGAATATTTTAAAATCTGCATTAAAGATGAACTGATTGGTGTCTGCAAATCCAATGGTTGCACTGCAGTTTATTCCCTTTGATGCCACTGGAAGTGAAAAGCAAATCTGATTATTTGACACTAATGCATAAATCCCCTATGTCAGGTGGTGCCTCTGGTTCCTGTTCTGTGTAATGTCAGGATCCATTTTTGTTGTGTGAAGCCTGCTTTTCATGAGGGTTAAGAGTAAATGGGACAAATATTACCCACAAAACTATAATCCACGATTTGCCATGTCACTAAATTCAAAACACATCAGAGCAGAAATTTCAGTACAGTACCTCTCGCTAATCAGTTTAAACTATAGAATATAAAATATGGACATATGGCACTAAAGCCTAACTCTTCAGACAGTGTATGTACCAATCACATATCTGCCTCCATGGAAGGCAGATAGGAGCTGTTTCTGGGAACTGGCCTCTGTCTGTGGTCGATCCAGGCTCGCCACAGATAGGCTGCTCCGTGGGAGGGAGAGCAGCCTCTGTCCGCGGGAAGCTCAGACCTGCTGCAGACAGAGACTGCTTCATGGCAGCCTCCTCTACTCCTGCTTCCCCTGTACTGCTGCCTCTGATAGCAGCAGCGCAAGGGGGAAGGGCATGTGGCGGTGGTGGGTGGAACCAGCTTTTAAACTGGCTCCCTGCAGCACCAGCTCCTGCTTCTCCCCTCCATTTTGCTTCCTCTGATACAGAGGTTAGCAAGGGGGAGGGGGATCTGTGCAATCGACAAAATTAACCAATAAGCTTAGGCAGTTGACTGCACGTTGACATCCCTAATCCACTACCTTTCTTACTTCTAGAGTATGATAATATTATCAAAGTGAAAAACTGGGACACTGTTGTCAAAGGGAGGCTTTTTGCTGGTTCATAGGAGGGATTGTTGGGTAGGTGGGAAGAAAAAGAGAGATCAAATTTCTTCTCCTCTCACCTCCCAGTTCACAATAAAAAAAACCCTCAAATGCTTTGTAGTTAAGAAGTTATCCCCTGTTCTCAAACTCTGCACCTTGAATCATCCTTATTGTACCATCTCTCCCCACACAGGTTGCTGCCACCACCAGCAGAATCCATTTTCTCTAGCACTCAGCCTACACATGTAAGCTAGGCCCTTTTCTTTTCACTCCATCCCAGCCCCACCAACTCTAAATAATCCCTTTCGCCCCTTATATACACACACACACACACACACACCTATGCCTCAAGCTGAGAACTCCAGCCCTTTCCAGCGCAGTATTGCTAGTCCCAAGCATTCACAAATCATATCATGTGCCAAAAATTAAAAATAATGACAGGCTTAAAAATATGGGACTTCAACCAAAAAAATTGGGGTGCTTTTAAATTTGTTTTCTAATTTTTAGCCTTTAATGTACACTCAGGTAATTTCCAAGCATATCCATGAGGGCTAGAATTTTTTTCTTTTAAATGAAAATTGAGATTCTCTCACAATCCCAGGACTCCAGAAAGCTGGGCTCTATGAAAAACACCATGTTGTATGAGCCTCATGATAAAATCATGTATATTAGCAACATGTGGCAATTCAGAACCTATCCCATGAATGCATGCACATATCCATGTGTGTGTATACTCATAACCACATGTGCGCACTCACACATTCTTCAGTCTCAGGAAAACCCATCCCCAGAATCTTGCCACCTTAGCACCCTATGGCCACCACCGCCAGTCTCAAAGACTCCATTCTCCCTGCTCAATTGCCTTTCCACAAATTTCCACCATTGCTGGGTCAGGAAAAGTAGGAATAGAGGCAGCAGGGAGTATGTGCAGGCAGCCCTATACTCTGTAATTATGAGCCTGAATAATAATAATGCTGTGGAAGACTGTATTCCCTGCTCTGTGCTGCTGTCTCTAAGGGCTGGAGCTGCTCTATCTCCACTAGTTGTCCTCCCAGCAGCAGATGATGATACTAACCTCCACATGAGCAGCTACTAGTATTGCTGCTCTCAGGTATGTCTACATTACAAGTGCTATAGAAGTACAGCTAGAGTGCTGTGAGTGTGTTGATGTAAAGCTGTACTCAAGAAACTTTCTACAGCCTCAACAGGTTTTTCTCTCACAGTAGTAAAGCCACACTCTCCAGAGGCAGGACTTAGGTTGCCAGAAGAATTCTTCCATCAATCTAGCAATGTCTATACTATAACTTAACTCAGCTAAATTACATCTGTCTGGGGTCTGAATTTTCATGCCCCTCAGTGATATAGCTAGGTTGACCTATAGTTTTGATGTAAACCAGACCTCCCATCAAAGTGCTGTGATGCTTCAGAGAGAGTTTTTCATCCCTTTTGCTCTAATCTAAATCTGGCCCTAACAGCCTGTAAATCCTGCTTGGTCCACTGGTCACTCCAGCTTTCATCTACTTATGTAGCTTGTCCTCAATTCTTCCCTGATATCTAGCTGATCACTAATCACTTCCTTGCCACTGCTTCATTCCCCCCTCACCGTTTGGCTGCCCCACCCCAACTCCAAGATCTATCACCGAGGTATTTCCGCTTTCATTTGCCTAGTAGACCTGTCCCTTAACTCTGCATCTACTGATGACCCAGATGGTACAAAACTGTATCTGAGGTGAAAATTGCACTGCACTTTGCACTGCAATGTACCACTTGGGTTTTTTCCAAATAAACTCTGTTTTTGACATCTTTCATGTACTCGTGCGTCCCTTGCTCTAGCTGTTAACAATGGGGGCTGTGAACAGGAGTGAATTCAAATCAGTGATGGCCACCACAAGTGCCAGTGTTGGCCATACTATCAGCTGAAGAGAGATGGCAAACACTGTGAAAGTAAGTCCTAGAATATTTGACAAAAGCACATTTTAGGAGCAATAAATCACCAGAAGATTGTCCACAGTGTGCATTGGACAATATATATCCTTCACAATTTATTTTACACTTCCATCAGAAATATCTGTCAATTCTCAGTGACTGCATTGAATACATACTGGTGAGTAAGAAGACTTACTTTGTTGACTTTCATGAGCTTGTTACAGGTTACATAGGTCCCTGATCATTCTGGGCAACCCTTAAACACTTATTTAATGTAGAAACTCAGAATAATTTAAATCCTAAAAATTATTTGCTCATTAAGACGTATCTGAGGGGTATGTCTACACAGCAGAGTTATTTTGGAATAGTGTCCATTATTCTGAAATAACATTATGCACTATTTAAACAAGAAGCCCGTTATTTTGAAATAATTTCAAAATAACGGGTTTCTTACTCTGACTTCCTGTAAACCTTGTTGTATAGGGATTAAGGAAGTCAGTGGAATAGCGATTTATTTTGAAATAAGTGCTGTTGACTGCGCCAAATTTCAAAATAAGCTATTTTGAAATAAGCTACACAATTTGCATAGCTCAAATCACATAGTTTATTTCAAGGTACGCATTACCATGTATATGTGCTCTAATTGTGGTTTGTGTAATAAATATAATTCAGCGTAAGGCATAATCTTTATCCATTTTTAGTGTTTGCTATTAGTAATCATATTATGATTGATCTCTCCTCCTCTTCAGGATATTAAACCAAATTCTCTGACATTTATTATTTGTATAACTGGAGTACCTAGGGACCACAATCATATTCCAGAACCCTATTATGCTAGGAGCTGTGCAAATAAAGAACAATATTAGCTTGCTTTTCCCCCCCTTTTTTTGTAACCGTTATCTCATTCGTTAGTTCTAAAGGCAATAATACAGTTGTATATGCAGTTGTATATGCCATAGGTCATTAGAGCAAAACCTTGTGGCCTTACTCAGCCAAAACTCCCATCAAAAAGTCGGCTATATATTGTTTCTCTTCTGCAGTACCCTGTATAGACTAAGGACTAAATTCTGCAGTTCTACCCATTTCCAACCCAGCATGTTTTCAGTGAGGAATTTTGCCTGAGGATTTGGCCATCCAACTTTATGTACAATCTCTGTTCTGCACAGAAGCTATGTCTACACAGCAGCGTTATTTCAGAGTACTTGACATTATGCTGAAATAACATAGTTTGCGTCTGCACTACAAGCATTTATTTCAACATAATGTCAAAATAATGTTGAGATGGAGGACTTTACTCCATCTCCTGTAACCTTCATATTATGAGCAGTAAGGGAAGTTGGAGGAAGAATGCTCTTTCTCAGACTTCCTACTGGGTACACAGCACCAAAAGCTAAAGCAAGCTATTTCAACTTAAGCTATGCAATTGAAGTTGCTCAAGTTGCGTAGCTTATTTTAGCTTTAGCTCTGCTGTGTAGATGTGCCCAGAGTGAATCTCAGCTGAATTCTTGATGGCATTTAGGTGGAAGAGTTGGAGCGAGGTTGGTTCTTCTATGACTGTTAAAGTGTCCGTGTGGCCTAGGGTGTGGCTGCTGTATAAAATTTCATATTAATTAGTATAGACCAGATGATGAGACTATTAGCAGGGGAGAGTGGGCAACTGGTTTCCAAAATAATTGTTGAGTGAAATGGAATTCAGATCGGTCCCCTAATTTCTGAGGTTTTTCAATTACTGCAGTGCAAACACTTGTAGAGGATCGTTCTCTGACACCATTGGGTTAGCCAGGCACTGTGAGCAGCAGTTCATCAGCAATGGACAGAAAATGACTAATCATTATAGAGCAATAGGAAAGGTGCCAATTTAGTACTATGGGTTCCCTATTTCTCAAGGCTAGAAAGAATCTAGGCCCAGTTGTGTTAGAATCTTGTTTGCTTGTTTACCTTCCATGCTTTTTAAAAAAATGATTTAAATAAGTTACACAAAAGTGAATTTCACACCATCATGAAAAGCCCCTCACTGCTATATATCCACTGCCTCTTTGAGCTCATTACTTTGTCATATCATTGGCCAAATGCCTGTTCAGATGTCAGATATCAATCAAAGTGGCAGACAACTAAATGCATTGTCCTTCATCTGGAAGCTCTACAAATTCCACATCATTCACACAAGTGCAAAGCGGTTTCAAAGATATCCAAGAAATTTCATTTTTGGAGCTCTACTCAATTTAAAATTAAATGAGTAAAGTGTTGTTTTAGAAATTATAGCTGTCAAATACAGGCACACAAACACACTCAGGATATGTCTACACTACCACCCTAGTTCGAACTAGGGTGGTTAATGTAGGCAACCGAAGTTGCAAATGAATGGAACGAAGTTGCAAATGAATAGGGAATAGGAAGCCTAATCAGAACTATCTAGTCTGTGCCGTGTGTAGCATTTAAAAATGGCGGCGCCCGGCAAGATGCAAATGAAGCCCGGGAAATTCAAATCCCGGGCTTCATTTGCAACTTCGGTTGCCTATATTAACCACCCTAGTTCACACTAGGTGGTAGTGTAGACATACCCTCAGGCTACATCTACACTGGCCCCTTCTCCGGAAGAGGCATGCTAATTTAGAACTTTGGAATAGGGAAATCCGTGGGGGATTTAAATATCCCCCGCGGGATTTAAATAAACATGGCCGCCACTTTTTTTCCGGCTTGGGGAAAAGCCAGAAAAAAGCGTCTAGACTGGCGCGATCCTCCGGAATAAAGCCCTTTTCCGGAGAATCTCTTATTCCTTGCAAGTAGGAATAAGAGAGCCTCTGGAAAAGGGCTTTATTCCGGAGGATCGCGCCAGTCTAGATGCTTTTTTCCGGCTTTTCCCCAAGCCGGAAAAAAAGCGGCGGCCATGTTTATTTAAATCCCGCGGGGGATTTCCAAAGTTCTAAATTAGCATGCCTCTTCCGGAGAAGGGGCCAGTGTAGACGTAGCCTCAGTGTTTTAGTGGTTTTTTAACCACATTTTCCTATCTTATTTAAAAAAAAATCTGCTCTTGTTGCTGTATGAAAGATGCACCCAAATAAGCAAAATGAAACGGTGAATGTAACTATAAACAAGGTGCTGTCAAATGTGTTTTTCCTCTCTAATCTTTTAGGGAATGTCTACACTGCAATTAAATACCTGTAGCTAGCCCATGTCATCTGACTCAGCTTGCAGGGCTCAGGCTACAGGGCTATTCAATTCTAGACATTTGGGCTTGGGCCCCATGAGCCTGAGTCAGCTGACACAGGCCAGCCATAGGTGTTTAATTGCAGTGTAGACATGCTGTCAATTACAGTACTCTTGTAACAATGGAAGGCAAAACCATTTTCAGACAAAAGCATGACCTTTAAGTTGACAGTAAGTTTAATTGCTTTCAGTGATGGACCCCTGCACAAGTGGGAATGGAGTATGCTCACACATCTGTCAAAATGAGAGAGGATTTGTAATGTGTGAGTGCTATCCTGGATACTATCTTTCTGCAGACAAAAAGTCCTGTGGAGGTAAGAAGCTGCAAAAAGATGAAAAGAAAGGCATTATTTGGAGTTTGAATGTAATCACACTTTTAATGCAAATGAGTAACTTGTGCATGAGTGAGTATGTGTATGTGCTGTGTGTAGAGAATATAAAAATGTCCACATATGCACACACTGTATATATATGTGTGTGTATAAAATATTTTCACACACACACATGTGTGCGTGCATTTGCACATATGGATGTAAAATACAAATTACAAGATTCTATTTTTTTATTTTCAGAGCCTCAAAAAGTAATTTTAATAATAACAATGATGCATTTTAATCTGCCAAGAAATTTTATTTACTATTAATTGGATGAGGATTTGGGGGTAATCTGGCATTATTCACCAGAAATAATGCACCAGATAAAGATACTGAAAAATTGGTTCAGATAACACTGTGATCTAGGTCAGACACAGCCTATTTAGAATTTAAAAGGATTTTCAGGCAGGGAACTACTTTTCTTTTAATAGAGAAACCACTTTGCGGAGAGAAATCACTAAGGCCAGGAATTCCAAATATAAAAAGTGATAGGCTTCTAAGTGGATTTTGAGAAAAGTCTAAGGTAATTAGGTGCTGAAATCAATGAGATTTAGGTATCTAACTTCCTGTGGTTCCTTGAAAATTCACATAATGTTGCCAAAATCTCCAGCTTGTAAAGTGACAGCTAATTAATGAATCTGAATAAAATCCTGGCAAGCTTTGCACTGTGACAACTTCAGGGAAGCTGCCAAATCGTTCGCCCTGGAAACTGTCACAAAATAGCAAGTGGCTTCTGTAAAGTCCTGAGCCCCACTCTTGCAAAGGCACTGATCACATGCAGAATGTTACATGCTTCTGTGGCTGTAAAGATGGACTTGGGAAGGAGCACACATTTTCTTATCCCAGCATAGTTGGCTAATGACAAAATGTACCTTGGGAAAATTAAAATGAAATAGCCAGAAATGTAAACTTAGAAAGAAATCGGAGCTTCCTTTTTTTTGTTCTGCCCTGAAGAAATGTATAAGGTAATGTCAGTCCTTGCACAGAGGTTGGTGTTCTTGTGCATTTTTGCTCTACACGATCAGTACTTGGCTTTTTTAGTGTGAGGAGTCTTGCTTATTATCCTGTGCTTGAAAGGGATCCTCCTCCAGCTCCTATGGATTTTCCAGTTGTGCTGAACTGTACTGTTCATTACAATGATGACGGGCCAGAGCACTTTGATCTGTCTATAAAGGACCTTCCTTATATGTGCATCTTTTCTCCTTTTCACTGGGAAGACATGGAGTGCCCCTCTTTTGATCAGTATGGTTATCTCTTAACTTTGTGGGTATGTCTACTCTGCACTCAGGGGTGTGACTGCAGCATGCATACACATAACTAGCTGTAATCTAGCTACTGTGTGTACCAATAGCATAGAAGCCACCACAACAGGGGCTTGGCTTGTGCTAGCTGCCCCATATAAGTTCACAGGATTCTGGATGGGTTCCTACAGTCTGCTCTGAAGCTCATGCTGCCTTGGCTTCACCACTATTAGTTCTTATGCTAGCCAGATTAAAGCTAGCTCAGGTCTGTCTGTATGTGGCACAATCACAGTCCCAGATGGCAGTGTAGCCATATGATGAGTGGAGCAAGCTCTGCAGAGTTCAAGGGATGGTGCAGCAAAGGAGGTTTGGGTCTCCATGGCACCATCCCATGCAAAAATCTAGTTGGAAAGATGTACTGCTCCGGACCTATCCAAACTGATTTGACACATTCCAATCAGTATAGATAATCAGATCTCTCTCTTACCATTGGTTTACATGTAATGGGTATAAGGAATGTGATCTAGGGGTGACTACCTCAGGTGAAATGTGATGTTATACATGTAGGCTACGTCTAGACTGGCATGATTTTCCGGAAATGCTTTTAACGGAAAAGTTTTCCGTTAAAAGCATTTTCGGAAAAGAGCGTCTAGATTGGCACGGACGCTTTTCCGCAAAAGCACTTTTTGCGGAAAAGCATCTATGGCTAATCTAGACATGCTTTTGCGCAAAAAAGCCCCGATCGCCATTTTCGCAATCAGAGCTTTTTTGAGCAAAACAAATCTCAGCTGTCTACACTGGCCCTTTTGCGCAAAAGTTTTGCGCAGAAGGGACTTTCGCCCGAACGGGAGCAGCATAGTATTTCCGCAAAAAGCACTGATTTCTTACAGTAGGAAGTCAGTGCTTTTGCGGAAATTCAAGCGGCCAGTGTAGACAGCTGGCAAGTTTTTCCGGAAAAGCAGCTGATTTTCTGGAAAAACTGGCCAATCTAGACACAGCCGTAAAGTATTATGTTCAAGGAGGGTGTTGTGGCTTTGTTATTTGTGGAATTGCTAGGTGCTGCCTTGTCTACTAACCCTAATATTTTATTTTAATAGAGACTTCTAAAGATTTTCATCCATATGATTTTTTTGGGGGGAGGGGCGTATAACTGCTGTAAAATAGCCAAATAGATCTCATTGCTGATCTCTTTGTTTTGCAGACATTGATGAGTGTGCAGAAGAGTTCATCATTGTGTCTGTGTCTGTAACCCTGACTTTGAGCTGGGCACTGATGGAAAGCAGTGCTACCGTAAGTGACAGTTTTACAGCAACACATTTCAGGTGATCTTACCTGGAATATGCAGTACTTCCATTTTAATGCAATAGGATTAGAACTCCTGGCAATAAAAAAGGATGCAAAAGTTCAAGCTGAATATTGTTGTCATCATCAGAGACACTGCTGCCATTTTGCAAATTTACACATCCTTGAGCATGGTTTCAGAAAAGTCTCCATGTTTGTCTGTTTCAGCAAAAACAACAGGGAGTCCTGTGGCATTGTTGCATGTATTTGGAGGCACTACCTTACTCCACCACAAACAGCCCTCTTGGTTTCAAAGGGCAAACAGCGCTACTGGTTTATCTTCGAGATGTAGCAAATTATATTCTGTGTGTAATTGCGGAGTTACCCAAAGACTGTGCATTTTACTGATGTTGGTTGGAATTTATTCATTCGCTCCCTCTGTTTTCCCATGCCCTCTACCTGACGTAAACAGAAAACCCACATGGGAGCCTGATATGCTCATCAACTCTCCTGATTTTTTCAGGACACCACTGACATTTGTAAAAGTGTATTGAATAAAAAAAAGGTACATGATAATACAAATAACTGAAGAACTAAGATTTCCAGGGCTATTAAATTCTCAGTTATCTTTTTTCAAATCAAGATTTAAATTGCTTCATGGCTGATTCTGTTAAACATCCCCTACTCAACAAACCAAGTCACTTGCTACTGTAATAAGTGATCCTTGGGCTAGCATAAGAGGTAGATTTTAGATTAATTAAAGAGATGTGCGGGAAAAGTTTGTGTTTTTGTGGAACTGCTGTACACTCTGGAATGCTGTTGTAGACAAAATTATGGCCTATTACAGAACAGAGGTAGACAGTAATTGCTCAATCTAATAATGCTGGGCAGAGGTTTTCAGCAGAGTTCCCTTAGAAAAATACACTGCACACTAGAGGTGAATACAATGTTTGGGATGTGGGAGTTGTTCTATACAATGTTTTAATGAGGAAGTAAAGCAATTTTCTACAATACAAAGAAAACTAAATGTGCAATTATCAAAACAAAGCATTTGGTCAGAATTGCAAAACTATTTGAGATACAATGAGGAACAATGTGTATCACAATAGAAAAGGAGATGCTATTAATACATGGAAAATTATATCTTATGTGAGCAGTAGAAGAGTTCTAGAGCTCTTGGATTTATCATGGCTTTATGCAAAGCCTTTTCTGATTAACTGACATCTTTGTGGGGTAGACTTATGTATGCCTCATATACAACATTACATTAAAAATATTCTGAGTCTGTCTTAGGTACTTACACAGCCACCATTGCCATAGCATTTGTTCTCAGTCTCCAATGTGTTTATCTCACACACCTCAGAGACACCAGGCAGAGCTGTTAATCCCTGTTTTACAGATGGAGAATTGAAGCACAGAGAGAATATGGCCCAAAAGGTATTTAGGTGCTTAATACCCATTGAAATGATTCATCCAAAGTGACATAGGAAATGGAGCAAGGAATGGAATTTAGATCTCCTGGACTATCATTCCTCTCTCTGAATAAATTACCTTCTGTCTCCCTTCCTTCCCCCATCTTCACCAGCCAGTGGCGGCCCGTCAATACAGGTGAACTAGGCGGTCGCCTAGGGCGCCAAGATAAACAGCCGTTGAAGGCTTTGGAGGCAGGGACGCTGATTGTGCATTTCGCCAAGGGTGCCAGTTGCCGACAGCTAGTCTAGGTCCGCTCCTGTCACCAGCCAATGTTGCAATTCCTGATGCAGTGACCAAAGAGACTGCTAAGTTGGGGTAAAGTGCAAGAATGGGTAAAGCAGTGTTTCCCAATTGGTGCTCCGGAACCCTGGGGTTTCGCGCAGTGAAAGTAGGGGTTCCGCGAGGAGCCAGCACTTCCCCACCCCCTCAGAAATAGAGAGCACCGGCTAACCAGCTTCTGAAAGAAGCAGGACACTTGTTTTCCCTTCCTCCCTGGTGATGCAGAGGCGTAGCGAGGCAGGGGCAAAGAGGAACAATTGCTCCTGACCGGCACACTAGGGGGTGCCGGACAAGGGTGAACCCATGTGACCCACAGCGGGGAAGGGAGCACTTAGTTCCACGGCCTTTCTGTGTGGTGGGGGACTCAGGAGACTCGAGTCTGTGCAGCTCCCACTGTGCAGGCAGCGCTCTTTGCCCTGGGACACCTCCCCAACCCTGCAGGACAGCATTGTGGAAGTAAATTGCTGGAGTGCAACAGCCCCTGCTGTTCAGGCAGCAGACATGCCAGCTGTTTGGGGAGGGGAAGTGCAGTTGCACACTTCCTGGAACCCAGAGTTGCTGCAGGATTGCCAGGTACTGGTCCCAGCTGCCCCTGTCCCCTGCTCAGACCCCGCATGAGTACCCTGTCCCCTGCCCCCACCAGCACTGTCCCCAGCACCCAGCAGCACCCTGCCACCCATCCCAGGACCCTGTCCCTGGCCCCACCACCCTGTCACTCACCCCAGCACCCAGCAGCACACTGGCCCCAACCCCAACACCCTGCCATCCACCCTAGCACCTAGCAGCATCCTGTCCCTGGCCCCAGCACCCTGCCACCCACCCCAGTGCCCAGCAGGACCATGTCCCTGACCCCAGCATCCTGCCCCAGCACCCTGCCACCTGTGCCAGCATCCTGCCACCCAGCAGCACCCTCTCCCTGGCCCCAGCACCTACTAGCACCCTCTCCCCTATCCCCACCAGCACAGCTGGGACCACATTAGTGAGGCTTGGGGGTTTTGGAGGGGTTTTTTTGAATCTCACTTGTGTGGCCCCAACTGACTTTTCTGTGGGTCAGTGACCCTTGACTCAAAACAGGTTCCTCGCCCCCTCATAAATAAAGACAATGCTGAAACCTTTTGCGTTTGACATAATATTTTATTTAAAAATGAAGCCTGGCCAACATGCCCCAGGCAAAATCCCCATCTCACTGCAGCATCTTAAGACTCCTGCACCACTTGACCCCAAATCTGAGCCCATCATACACTGGAACCCCCTGTCCTGAGCCTGTTACATCCCCAAACTCCTGCATCCCCACATCCTCAGTCTTCTGCCACAACACGCCTGCACCATCCACACATCACAAATCTGTGTCCCATCATATTCACAACTTTCTTGCCCTGAGTCCCTCAAATATCCAGCCCAAACTCCTGCACCCTCACATCCACAAGCCTGTGACTTGCTCAGCACCCCAACCTTCCACCTGAGCCCCACACTCCCCAGCCTGGAGCCTCCTCTGCGAGCCAGCATCCCCTTGTCCTGCATCCAAATTCCCTCCCAGAGCTTATACTTCTCACCCCTTCCCACACCAAATCCCTCATTCCCACCCCAGAGCCGGCACCTTCTAGTGAGAGTGTATGAGGGCTGGGGATAGCAAGTGATGGAGAGGAGGGGAGCAGAGAGGATGGGGCTTCAACGGGGTGGGGTCTTGGGGAAGGAATGTGATTTTAATGCATTGATGGGTTCTCCACTTTTTTTTTTGTTTGGCTTGGCAAACCTAGGGTTCCTTGAAATTCTGAAAAGAGATCCATGGCCAAATAAAATTGGGAAACAGTGGGGTAAAGTATAGGCACGCTCATGCACCCACATATACCCAGCAACCAGCTGAGGTGGATGGCCGCAGAGGCAAGTATAAGTTATACTTTTGAATAGGCTCTAGCAGCAAGCATGCTTTCTCTATGGCTATGTCTATACTACGAGTTTCTCAGCAAAAAATATGCTAATGAGGGACTCATTTGCATGAGTTGCTATCTCATTTGCGTATTTTCTGCCGATCCATTTTTGCGCTAGGGGTTTTTGTGCAAAAACAAGCAGTGTGGACGTTTTCTTTTTGCGCAAAAACCCCTTTTTCCACAAGATCAGAAGGGGGTTTTGTGCAAAAATAAAATGTCCACGCTGCTTGTTTTTGCTCAAAAGCCCCAAGCACAAAAACGGTCTGGCAGAAAATATGCAAATGAGATAGCAACTCATGCAAATGAGTCCCTCATTAGCATATTTTTTGCCAAAAAAACTTGTCATATAGACATAGCCTATGGGTTGAAATGATGAAGCAGGTACAGCAGCTCCTTAAGACACAATGCTTTCCAGCACCCTTGCAACTTGTGGCACCCTGAAAATGAGGCCATGCTTAAAAGATGCAATCTAGCTGCATGCTTAAGAGTGGTGAATTAGGATTTGCCTTCATTCTACAGGTGTGCATTCTGAAAAATATAAGGGAGGGACCAGGTTACAAGAAGCTCACCCTCCCACATGAGCCCTTCCACGGGACCTGAGCAAAAACTTTCTGGGGAGCATAGTCCATGTCCATGTTCTCAGAGGCTACATCTACACTGGCATGATTTTCCGAAAATGCTTTTAACGGAAAAGTTTTCCATTGAAAGCATTTTCGGAAAGCACGTCTAGATTGGCAGGATGCTTTTCCGCAAAAGCACTTTTTGTGGAAAAGCGTCTGTGGCCAATCTAGACGCGGTTTTCCGCAAAAAAGCCCCAATCACCATTTTTGCGGAAAACAGTACTGTGCTGTTTACACTGGCAAATGATTTGTGCAAGAGGGCTTTTGCCCGAACAGGAGCAGCACAGTATTTCCGCAAAAACACTGACGATCTTACATGAGATTGTCAGTGTTCTTGCGGAAATTCAAACGGCCAGTGTAGACAGCTGGCAAGTTTTTCCGCAAAATCATCTGATTTTGCGGAAAAACTTACCAGTCTAGACACAGCCTTATTGTGTTATACAGCCATAAAGTGCCTGAAATAAAACCAACAGGCTGAGAGTGCCTGCGTTGTGACAAGGTGAAAGCACTGTGGCAGTGTAGCTTTAGTCTCTGTGGCCTTGGAGCCTCCAGGACAAATCTGGGAGAAACAAGCCTGAATTCCTTCTGAAAACTCCAGCTCCTGTGCACTTCCTCCGAGATGTCACTAATGTATCAAAGAGTGCCGGGACAGCATGTTGCTCCCATTCTTGGCTAGTAGAGAACTTCGGACTGCATTCCTGAGTGATGCCTTTCTACTGCCTATGAACATGAAAATACCTGTTGGAATATTTTGAAAATTAATTCTCCCCTTTCCTGTTTCTACCCCCAGAGCACCCTGTGGGAAATGAACCAAATGAAACCCAGACTTGGTGAGCCCTCTGTCTAAATCTCATGCTTCCCAGAATGCTCACAGTCTCTTCTTCAAATGAACAAGCTCACTGACCTTGTACAAAGGCTATGTACAGTGCACCTAGGAATATGTATTTTCCCATAAATGACACCTCCTTTAAGTTGTTGTCAAGATACACTAATTCAGTAGACACTTTATCATAAACATGGGCCAGCACAAGTTATTCAGACAAAAGAAGCTGTAGTTATGAAACACTAAAACATTATTCAGTGGCCCAAAATATGCTCTTCCAACCTATGTGTGGATGAGTATATATTTTCTACTGTATATTTTCAATTCTCAGCAATCAGTTTATATACAGGTTTCATTGATGACTATTTTCTAGTTGCTCTCCTCTTGTATTTTCTTATTAATATTCTTTTGATCATTTTCCTGGAAGGTATCGAAATGGAAATTGTCAATAGCTGTGAAAGCAACAATGGTGGTTGCTCTCATCACTGCCAACACTTGACAGGTGGGCCTTGCTGTTCTTGCAACCAGAGATATCTCCTTGATTTGGATGGGAAAATATGTCTAGGTAAATGCTGAATTTTTTTCAAAGAGTGGAGGGGATACATATGGTCCATTAGAACACAAAGGGAGATAGATGTGTAAGGGGCATTCTAGGATAAAACTGTCACTTTTTGGAAGCATCTGTTTTCCTCTCTTCCTTTTGTCCTTCCTTTTGGTATTTCAGTAAACTGAAGCTAAACATCACATTCCATATTTCAATTTCACCTACTGATGGTTTGATGGGATGATTACTTAAATCTTTTTGTATAACTAAGGAAATGTGTATGGTCAAAAGCCATTGTGCTGATTAATTGAAAAATGACACCGCCATTAAATTGTTGTCAAGATGACCACATTGTTTACAGACCAAATGTATTTCCTTTCTCCTCAAAGATTAAAATTCTTTTTTTCTAGGGTTTTCCATATCCCAAGGCCAACCAGCAGATGATCACTTCTAGTTGTGCACTAATTTTCAAAAGTGATGTTTGCCCACTTGGAGTCCATTTTGCATTAGAGAAATTCGTTAGCTCCAGTCATGCTCCTACATTGGCAAGATTACACCTCCTTCTATGTGAGAAATTTCCCATGGGAAGTGAAAGCAGGCAGCTTTAGATAATCAGAAAGGAAAAAGTCTATGAGAGGCTGATAATGGAGAATTTTTAAAACAAGGGCAGTTCTGGACTGGATCTGGAAATGAATCGGGAGCCAGATGGGCTAACAATGGGATTAAGTAGCCTTGTTTCTTTGTGGGTATAAGAAGACAAGCAGCAGCATTTTACACATGCTGGAGCCTAGAGATGGGCTCATGAAACTACTCATAAAGAAGACTTTATCATGGCCAAGATGAAGGGGAGGTGAGAGCATAGATGGAGATTTCAGCAGAGCTGAGGAAGTAAAAAGCTGTTCTGACAGCAAAAATCTCTTTTTCATTGGCTGCAGGCTGCACATTCCAAAGCACACAATGAGCTTTTAATAGAACCTGGAGACAAGATATCATCTGAAATATTGCAGGGCAGCTTTGCTTGTGACATTTGCAGGAAAAGGAATACTCCTTGTTCAAATAACCTGCTTTAATCAATTTTGTGCTGACCTCTAGCCTCAGTTGATTGATTACATTTTCTTTCTCTACTCTTTGTTGTGTACATTTCCTAATAATGTGGGTGCCCATTCCAAGGTTAATTAAGATGCTGACCTTTTGCTCATCTCATTAATGGTCAAAAGCATTTTGCAAACTCAGCATTGACAGGCTACTTCTTGAATCACCACTTAATAGCTCAAAACACTGAAAAGGGCAGGGATCAGCTGAGAGGCAGCAGTTAAAAAAGCTTGATTCTTGTTTGCATTAATCAGCACAACAGCTTTTGACCCCACAAATTTCCCTACTTATACAAGACACAATGAGATGGTGGGAAGCTGATTGTCAAAAAACAAAATTGCTTATAAATATGGATGTCTGAACATGTTTTGTTAAATCACAGGCTTCTGTTCACTGCTGTTTTATTTTATGTCATAACAGGCATGCGGGTTAAAAACACTCATTTGAAAAATGATCAGCTATAGACAAATCAGTAGTGAAGAGATAACAGTTATTTTGCTAGGTTGATGGAGGAGTAGTTGTTTTAGTGGAATGTTGGTAGCACATAGATGCTCCCTGTCCTGGACAAGATGGCAGTCCTGGACCAGTGCTAGAGGCTGTACAAATGTAGAATAAGCCCCCTGCTACAAAACATAAACAACACCTGTTCTTTGTATGGGGGAGTGTTCTTGTAGGCAGCTCTGCCTGAAGATTAAAAAAATATTTGGATATAGGGAGGTGATCAATAACAGAAAAACTGGCCACAGACATCCCCGATCTAAATCACAGCACTGCAAGTGCTAGGATGACCAACAGTGTATGAATAACAATCTTTTAGTGTAGACTTGTGTCAAGACTCAGATGAGCAAGTTGTCAGTGTTTAATACAACCTGTGTTTGAATTGCCCCTAGGAAGCCTAACTGAACCACACCTTTCCCTCTTCAGACCTGGATGAATGTGAGTCCAGTGAGGCCTGCTGCTCCCAGTTCGGTGTCAACTACATTGGAGGGTACGAGTGCAGCAGCAAGGCAGGGTTCCAGCTTAACGCCGATGGTTGAGGATGTGATGTTAAATAGCTTAACAATGTTGCCTGAGGCTGATTCAAAGCACAAAAGGGGGAAAAAAAGATTTCAAAGCTTCTCCCAGCATTTCACAGCAATTTCACTGCTAAGAGACCATGGCTACAAAGGCTGCTTTGATAGGATTTTAGCACTATTTCCTTTTTATTAGGCCCTATACGGGAGCACAAGAGATGAGTCAGCATAAAAGGAGTCTTTTCCTTTCCCTCATACACATGATACATGGACATGTCATAAATGATGATTGCCTTAGTAACTTACATGAAGGATGAACCCCCATATTTAGAGGGTTTGTTAAACCTAGAACTTGGGATATGTGTCCAAAATATGTGGACCTGCACAGCTGTGCTGTTAACTGAGTCATAAATATGGCAAGACTAACCTCTCCTCCCTTATGCACTGTTTTATTTTAACACCTCCACTTCTGGTGGGTCCTGGGGAGTGCAAAGGTCTACTGAAATGGGAAAACAATTAAGCAATGTTTTCAGATCTCCAAAATAAATGTTAAGGTTTGGCCAAAAATTCAGGTAGGCTCTCGCTTTTTCCAAACTACTTCACTGTCACAAGTTACTATTAATGTTTGTTTTCCAGATGTGGACAAGTGTCTTGGTGACAATGCCAGGTGTGACCAAATCCGCGTTAATTCTCTGGAGTCATATGAGTGCATGTGTAGAAAAGGCTTCAGATTTAATCTTGATAGATATTCCTGCATCTGTAAATTATTGTAAAGCTTGAAAACAAACATTTCTCCCTGATTTCAAACATGACTTTAGAGTCAAGATTTCTAAAAGAGGCTTGAGATTTTGGGTACCACAGGACTCCTCGCCGCTTTTGCAGATTCAGACTAACACGGCTACCCCTCTGATACTTAAGGGCTGTGTCTACACTGGGCCACTTATTCCGGAAAATCAGCCGCTTTTCCGGAATAAGCTGCGAGCTGTCTACACTGGCCCTTGAATTTCCGGAAAAGCAACGATGCTCTACTGTACAAAATCAGCCGCTATTCCGGAAAAACTATTCTGCTCCCGCTCAGGCATAAGTCCTTATTCCAGAATACTGTTCCGGAAAAGGGCCAGAGTAGACAGCCCAGTAGTCTTTTCCAGAAAAAAGCCCCGATCACGAAAATGGCGATCGGGGCTCTTTTCCGGAAAAGCGCGTCTACATTGGCCACAGACACTTTTCCGGAAAAAGGGCTTTTCCGGAAAAGCAGCCTGCCAATGTAGACGCTCCTTTTCTGGAAAAACTGCAAATGGAATAGTATTCCATTTTAAGCATTTCTGGAAATTCATGCCAGTGTAGACACAGCCAAGGTGTAAAAAGTCTCAGAACACATTTCTACTAAGCTGTTATTCAACAGATTATTTAACAATGTGTAGTCTAATTGATATGAGTGGAACTATTTACATGCTTAAATATGATTTGTGGTTAAGTGTCTTACTAAAACAGGACATCTAGCAGCAGATAATGTTTAGCAAGCCCATGGAACTATTGTGTAATTTTCTCTGATCTTCCCAGTTGGATCTGGGACCTGATTGTGGGTAAAGGATAAGGGCTAGGTTTAGAGCTGGAGCAGGGATATATTTAGGTTTGGGTTAAGGCGGGGTCAGGTCATGGCTTAGAGTTAATATTCCGGGGATATTGTTATGTTTGGGCCAGGTTACGGTTGGGGCCAGAGACTAGGGCTTAACTCGGGTTGGGGCTGGTATTGGGACTAGTTTATGACCAAAGGCCGTAGAGCAGTTTTTAAACTAAGAGATGGGGGAAAGCCGATTGGTGCGGAGATGCACGTAAATCAGAGGGAGACTTCTTTTAGAGGAGAATCCATTGATAGAGATTGTCTAAGATGTAGTCAGAAAGAGAGGAGGGAAAGCCGATTGGTGCGGAGATGCACGTAAATCAGAGGGAGACTTCTTTTAGAGGAGAATCCATTGATAGAGATTGTCTAAGATGTAGTCAGAAAGAGAGGAGGGGAGAGGGCAAACCATGGGCCAGAGCGGACAAACAACCGCATACAAAGGAATCCAATGCATCAGGGAAGGGCAGACAAATAACCAGTGGCAAATTTCTAAAGTGCTTGTACACAAATGCTAGGACTCTGACTAATAAGATGGGTGAACTAGAGTACCTCGTATTAAATGAGGAGATTGACATAATAGGCATCACTGAAACCTGGTGGAATGAGGAAAATCTGTGGGACATAATCATACCGGGATATAAAATATATAGAAAGGATAGAGCAGGCCAGGTGGGTGGCGGAGTGGCACTGTATGTGAAAGATAGTGTAGAATCAAATGAAATAAAAATAGTAAGCGAATCAACATGTTCAATAGAATCGCTATGGATAGTAATTCCATGCTCCAATAATAAGAAATTAGCAGTAGGGATATATTACCGACCACCTGACCAGGACAGCGATACTGACATTGAAATGCTGAGGGAGATTAGAGAGGCTACCAAAATAAAGAACTCTATAATAATGGGGGATTTTAATTACCCCCATATTGACTGGATACATGTCACCTCAGGAAGAGAAGCGGAGATAAAATTTCTGAATGGCTTAAATGACTGCTTCTTGGAGCAGCTGGTGCAGGAACCCACAAGGGGACAGGCAATTCTCAATTTAGTCCTAAGTGGAGTGCAGGATCAGGTCCAGGATATAACCGTTACTGGACTGCTTGGGAATAGTGACCATAATATAATAACATTCAACATTCCTGTGGTGGGAAGAACACCTCAGCTGTCCAGCACCCTGGCATTTAATTTCAGAAAGGGGAATTACACAAAAATGAGGAGGTTAGTTAAACAGAAATTAAAAGGCACAGTGACTAGAGCCAAATCCCTGAAAGCTGCATGGAAACTTTTTAAAGACACCATAATAGAGGCCCAACTTAAATGTATACCCCAAATTAAAAAACATAGCAAGAGACCTAAAAAAGAGTCACCGTGGCTTAACCACCATGTAAAAGAAGCAGTGAGGGACAAAAAGGTATCTTTTAAGATGTGGAAGTCCAATCCTAGTGAGATAAATAGAAAAGAACATAAACACTGTCAAATCAAGTGTAAAAATATAATAAGAAAAGCAAAAAAAGATTTTGAGGAACAGCTAGCCAAAAACACAAAAAGAAATAACAAAATGTTTTTTAAGTACATTAGAAGCAGAAAGCCTGCTAAAAAACCTGTGGGTCCCTGTCATGGGGCGCATGCCCCCCAGTAGCCTCAGTGCCCCCTGACTGTCTTCACATGGCCCATCTCAGGGCAAGTTACAGTCTGTATGGGTTGCTCATCATCGGCTTCACCGCAGTTTATACTGGCCCTTTAAACAGGCCGAGTCTCCAAACAGATTCTCGTCGTAGCTGGGCACCCCCCCGGTAGGGGGACCCGGGCCCACCCTACTCCACCGGGTCCCGGCCCAGGGCCCTGTGAGCAACCGGGTATAGGGTCACTCCCTCGGTGGGGCTAGCTAGCCAAAACCCACCAAGTCTCTCGGGCTAAGAGGGGCGCCTCCCGCTCCTGCCCTGGGCCACTTCCTACCTGGCCTTGCCCAGCTAGCTGCGATCTCCAGGCCGGCGTCCCCTCGGCAGGTAGTCTCCAGGTGGCACCAACTCGCCTCTGCTTTCCTCCCGGCCTCTCCTGGAGTCCCCGGCAACTGCTGAGGGAGAGCTTCTCTCTCCAGTCCCTCTCCTGCAGCTGTAGCCCTCCCAGGAGCTCTTGCTGCCTCTGCAGTCAGCCCTGCCTCTTCTCCAGCAACTGTGCCTCTCCTTTTATAGCCGGCAGCTGGGCTCATTAGCCTCACCATCTCAGCTGGTCTTCCAGCTTCCCTCAGGCTCGGGGCCTGAGCCTTGGGCTTAAAGGCCCAGTGCAGGGCAGGCGCCCTGTCACAGTCCCCTAGATGATCAAGCTAAAAAAGGAGCAATCAAGTACGATAAAGCCATTGCAGAGAAACTAAATGATTTATTTGCTTCAGTCTTCACGGCTGAGGATGTTGGGGAGATTCCTGAATCTGCACTGTCCTTTGTAGGTGATAAATCTGAGAAACTGTCCCGGATTGAAGTGTCATTAGAGGAGGTTTTGGAACATATAGAAAAACTTAATGTTAACAAATCTCCGGGAGTGGATGGCATTCATCCAAGGGGTCTAAAAGAACTCAAATGGGAAATTGTGGAGCTATTATCTGTAGTTTGTAACCTATCCTTTAAATCGGCTTCCGTATCTAATGACTGGAAGGTAGCCAACATGACACCAATATTTAAAAAGGGCTCTAGAGGCGATCCTGGCAATTACAGACCGGTAAGTCTAACTTCAGTACCGGGCAAATTAGTCGAAACAATAGTAAAGAATAAAATTGTGAAGCATGTAGAAGAACATAATTTGTTGGACAAAAGTCAACATGGCTTCTGTAAAGGGAAATCCTGTCTTACTAATCTGTTAGAGTTCTTTGAAGGGGTTAACAAACATGCAGACAAGGGGGATCCAGTAGATATAGTATACTTGGATTTTCAGAAAGCCTTTGACAAGGTCCCGCACCAAAGGCTCTTGTGTAAATTACATGGCCATGGGATAAGAGGGAAGGTCCTTTCTTGGATTGCGAACTGGTTAAAAGACAGGAAACAAAGGGTAGGAATAAATTCCTCGTGGAATGAGGAGTAACGGTAGTTCGAACTAGGAAGCCTAGTCCGAACTACCTAGTTCGTGCCGCGTGTAGCTGCGCGGCACGGGGTTCGAACCAGCCGGGATTTAAAAATGGCGGCGCCCGGTTTATGCAAATGAAGCCCGGGAAATTCAAATCCCGGGCTTCATTTGCAAGTGCGGTATGCCTACATTACCCCGCTAGTTCGAACTAGCGGGGTAGTGTAGACATACTCTGAGGTAGTAAAGTTTGCAGATGATACAAAACTGTTTAGGGTAGTCAAGACAGAAGCAGACTGTGAGGGACTCCAAGAAGATCTCTCCAAACTGAGTGACTGGGCAACAAAATGGGAAATGAAATTTAATGTGGATAAGTGTAAAGTAATGCACATTGGGAAAAATAATCCCAACTATGCGTACAGTATGATGGGGGCTAATTTGGCTACGACAAATCAGGAAAGAGATCTTGGAGTTATCGTGGACAGTTCTCTGAAAACTTCCACACAGTGTGCAGCGGCAGTCAAAAAGGCAAATAGGATGCTAGGAATTATTAAGAAAGGGATAGAAAATAAGACCCAGAATATCTTACTGCCCCTGTATAAAACTATGGTACGCCCACATCTTGAATACTGTGTACAGATGTGGTCTCCTCACCTCAAAAAAGATATTTTGGCCTTGGAAAGGGTTCAGAAAAGGGCAATTAAAATGATTAGGGGTTTGGAACGGGTCCCATATGAGGAGAGGTTAAAGCGACTGGGACTTTTCAGTTTAGAAAAGAGGAGATTAAGGGGGGATATGATAGAGGTCTATAAAATCATGAGTGGTGTGGAGAGGGCCGATAAAGAAAAGTTATTTATTAGTTCCCTAAATAGAAGAACTAGAGGAGACCAAATGAAATTAATGGGTAGCAGGTTTAAAACTAATAAAAGAAAGTTCTTCTTCACACAGCGTGTAGTCAACCTGTGGAAATCCTTGCCAGAGGAGGCTGTGAAGGCTAGGACTATAATAGAGTTTAAAGAGAAGCTAGATAATTTCATGGAGGTTAGGTCCAGAAAAGGCTATTAGCCAGGGGATAAAATGGTGTCCTTGGCCTCTGTTTGTCAGAGGCTGGAGAGGGATGGCAGGAGACAAATCGCTTGATCATTGTCTTCGGTCCACCCTCTCTGGGGCACCTGGTGCTGGCCACTGTCGGCAGACAGGATACTGGGCTAGATGGACCTTTGGTCTGACCCAGTATGGCCATTCTTATGTTCTTATGTTCTTAATAGGGATGGGGCCACCTCATGTACATGGCTGAGTTAGAATTAGTGCTATTTGGTGACTGGGTTTAGGGTTGAGCTGGCTGGTGGTTGCTGGGCTGGGCTATTTGACAGGCCACAGTTAGGGTTGGGTTGGGCATTGGGGCAGGATTAGCACGTGGGCCAGGGCTCAGGTTTGGCTGGAGCTGGAACTAGAGCTGGTAGAAAAGTAAAAAAATATTTATTGGAAACTTTCATTATTTCATCTATTGGTTTTCAAAACAGAATCATTTTTCCCATTTCAAATGTTTAGTGATTTTTCATTTTCAAAATAAGAATTGTACTAAAATAAAGGCTTTTTTTCTCTTACCACATCACTACATTGACAAAACAAAGCTGGCTCTTCAATGCCCCAAAAAACCAAATCCCGAAAAACAAAGATCAGCAACTGAACGAAGGAAAAGAAGAAAGGCAGTGACTGAGCTCAGGAAAGAGAAGAGAAGCATAGTACCCAGTAGTCAAAAACTTGATGAAAAGTACAGTGACCAGTACCTGAACTCAGAGAAGGAAGAAAGTTCCAGTGGCTAAGACCTTAACAAACACAAAATAATTAAGACTTAAAACTGAATGTAAAAAAGAGCAGAGAAATACAATGATGGAACACACATGTGAAGAAGAAAAAGAACAGTGATTATAACAGAACAGATGTGAAAAGAGAAGATGAGCAGTTACTGAAAGTGGAGAAGACCAAAAGGGAAAATAAAGACTGCCATTTTAAAGTTTTTTGTTTAAAAAAATAGAAAAATGGGGGGGGGGGGGATAACTCTTTCATTAAAACTTTCATTTTTAGGGGGAAAAGACCATTTTGACTCAAAATAAGTTTTCTTTTTCAAAACAATTTGACTAACTACTTTTGAACATTTCTGATTATTACAGAGTTAATTACTACAAGAAGTAATGTAAACAGTATTTTACACACACATATTCTTATGTGTACACACTTAAGGGCCTGTGAATGACCTATTTTCTTAGAAGTGTAATGCACATTTTGTTTTACAGCAGTAGCATTCCTTGCAGCTCTGTGGATGGACATTCTAAAGTAAATCATGTGTAAATGCAAAGTTTCATTTCATCTGGTTGCAGTTTTTCCCACATGGACTTTGAGCTGGTTGTTCAGAAGAATGTCAGTATATCAAGGAGAACACTCTGGCATGCAGTGCCAGGAATGGATCTTGCACCTGCAAACCAGGTTACCAAGGGAACAAGTGCCAGAAAAGTATAATCTAACACTGATCCTTTTCTTTTGGGAAAGTCTGTTTTTATTTATTACATCTCAGTGCTCCTGTCACATGCTGTCTTGCATTGCACCAAACTCTAATGAACCCTGCCAGTTGTTTCTCTCTCTCTTTCCTACTGCAGAGCCAAGTGGATATTTGGCTTCACTGAGGTTGCAGGAGTATGAATGAGGGTAGAATCTATCTACCGGTAGGTGTTTTAACCTGAGAAACTGGCACTTGGAATGAAAATCTGACGTCACTGAAGTCAAGATTTCAACAGAGTCAAGATTTTATCCCAGGGATTTTTTTTTTTTTTTTTTTTTTTTTTTTACACAGACAGTGATCTTAGAGCCCCAGGCTGTATTTTGAGGCAGCAGAACTTTTTGTGAATTATTGCAGCAGTGTGTTACTATAACAGTTTTGCAGCTTTTTAATTCCTCCCTTTGTAGTTTTTGTTGATAAAGCACAAGAAAATGTATTCTATGGTCACATTTGGGTGTCTTCATAATCATCTGTGGACAGTTAACACAGTAACGTCATAGGGTATGTCTAGACTGCATCCCTCTGTTGGCAGAGGGATGCAGATTAGGCAGGTTGACATTGCAAATGAGGCAGGGATTGAAATATCCTGCGCCTAATTTGCATAAAAATGACCACCGCGTTTTGCTGACTCAGCACTTTGTCGGCAAAAAGTGGCAGTCTGGAGGGGGATCTGTTGAAAAAGAAAGCCTTTTCGATAGATCCCTTATGCCTCCTGCAAGGAGGTCTTTTGAACAGCCTGTAGTCCAGAGAAGTTTGGTGTGAACTGCAGGCAGAGCTGTGATTGTGAAGGAGCACCATGCAACTCAAAGACTGGGCAGTGTATGTGCCCTGCTGGCAAAACAGGTGCTGCATGTCAGAAAGATTATTGCACAGGAAAGTTCAAACCTTATCCTATAGGGAATGGGAAGACTGAGAAGAAGTCCATAAAACCTGACACAATGTGACACCCCCTGTCTGCAGAGTAGACAAGTTCATATATCCATATGGTCTTCACGCAGACTCAGTGGAATCCATTCCAAGGTGGTAGGAGCTAAATCAGTCACCCTGCCCATTCATTCCATTGTCTCTGCTCAGACTGACAACAGAGATACCGATTGTAATGGTGATTTGTGTAAGGGGCAGGGCTGGTGCTAAACAAGGGCATCAGGGCAGTTGTACAAGACCGAAGTGTCAAGCTGTCAGCAGGTCTGTGCTGCTGTGTTCATGGTGCTTCTTGCCTGGTTCATATCTGTTGCTTATGCAGCTGCTAAGGGAGCACCAGGCTAGAAATGCAGACCTCAGAGAAAATATGGAAAGGGGGCTGGGCATCCTCTTTAGCCATCCTGAAACCAGTAAGGCAAATGGAGCAGGGGAACAGATGAGGGAACCAAAGGGAAGAAGGGGAGATAACCTCAGTAGTGGGAGGGAGAGAGAAACAAGGAAAGGGCAGGAACATGAAAC
Source organism: Pelodiscus sinensis (assembly GCF_052426305.1). NCBI lineage: Eukaryota > Metazoa > Chordata > Testudines > Trionychidae > Pelodiscus > Pelodiscus sinensis. Next base: position 18,501,653 of record NC_143061.1, on the reverse strand, counting down.
TGCTGCCACTGAGGGTAAGGCTACACTGTAGGAGGAGGGGGTTTTCGAAGAGGGGGGTAAATTGCGCTCACATTTGCATATCTTCTTCCTTTTTTTTTTTTTCCGGAAGAGGATTTTCCAACATTTGGCCCATCTACACGGGGCCAAATATTGGGAAAAATCCCACTTTCAGAAGCCCCTTTATTCCTTGTAAAACGAGCGCCATTTGCATACTTTCTTTTAAAAAAATCCCATAGTGTAGCCATACCCTGAGAACAGTTATTGGAAACCCTGCTTCCATTTGTTACTCCTGGCCTTGGCTGTTGCCTTCATAATGAGAGCATCTACTCCCTCGACTGGGAGTAGCTGAGCTGCTGCCTCATGAATAAGCAATATGGCCTTATGACTAATGAGAGGATGAGAAGCTGGGAAATCTGGGTTCTGCTGCTATCCCAGTCAAAGACTACTTCGTGTGCCTTCATTTCCACCTCATGCAATGGGGATAATGATAAACCTCATGGGGGTGCTGGGCATTAATATTGGTAAAGCAAGTTAATATCCTCAGACGGAAAGTGTTACAACAGTGTCAAGAAGTGCAGATATACAAAATTATTTCACACACATCCCCATTTTTCATTTTCTGATGGACTTCCCCAGGCAAACAATAGGTACCATTCTGAGATTTGTTTACCCCTGCTTGGATTCCTCATGTTTCACAAATGTTCACTGAAAGAGAAGGCCACAGAGCACTGCAGTGTCTTTTCTATGCATAGAGAAGAGAAAATTGGAAATTTAGAAATCAGCCTAAACCAAATCTCAAACAGGAACCACTATGCTGTTTTCTAAAGCTTGGTTCCCTACCTAGCTTCTTCATTTCTGACTTTGGCCTCTTTCCATCACTGGAAATATAGTGTGCCACTCTGTAGCTGTGTTTTTTCTCAAAAATCTCTCTAACTGAGGTTCCCTTTTTCCTCTTCTGTGCTATGTAACCTACTCTTAAGTACACCCAAACCAATCCCAATGTTATTGTATTGTATATCTCTCAGAAATACAGACCTTTGTGATGGAATTTGGAAGTGAGTCTTTGTTTCTCTATTTAGATGTTTTCTCAAATAGAGAAATGGTATATTGTGTTGATTTCTTGGGGGGGGGGAGGTTGTTACAGAAAAGCTATCTATTCACAGAGATAATATATACAGTCTCTTTCCAACACAGCTTTATTTACTTTTTAAATTCTCTTCAGTAACAGCAGAAATCTGCAACTGTCTTGAGATAACAAATGGTTCAGTGCTCTTCCTTCTTGTTTCTTATAGATTGCCCTGATGGTCTGTGGGGAGTAGACTGTCAGTTCTTCTGTGAGCCCTGTGAGAATGGAGGGGAATGTAACAAAGAAAATGGAATCTGTGATTGCCCCCTGGGATACACTGGGAAGTCATGTTACCTACATAAGTTATCAAACTGCACTAATCAATACAAAGACAGTCAATAGAGAAATCATTGATTTTACCTTCTATTTTATAAGATATTTGCTGTATTAGGATATGCTAATTAAAGTTTCAAATGCATTACAAATTGACCAGGCTAGATTAATTATGTCTGCCAGACAGAGATTAGAAAGGAATCCAAGTAGCCTAAACAGCTACACTAAATAAACACGGAACAATCACACCTACTGAATGGCAGGGTATGTCTACACTGCAGAGTTTTTTCTGGAAAAATGGCCGTTTTTCCTGAAAAACTACTCTTATGTCCACACTGCTATTGCATTCTTTCTACATGTAACCCTTCTGCCAGGTAGGCCTGGCAGTAACCAGGGCTGGGTTCAATATCTTGGGTCCATCTCACACAGAACCGGCTCAAGCCTCCACCCAGTAATCTGGGAAATTCACACACCCCTGGATGCCTCTGAGAGGCAATGCTTCCCCACTCGCAAGCACTGAGTCTGAGTGTAGGAAAGAAACATTTAATGAAACAGAGAGAGAAGTCATACGGCATTAACTTGGGGAAAACACCACAAACAGAGTTCATAATCCAAACATGAGCTAATTCCCCTCCCCCAGCCAAGAATCACCTGAAGTCCAAAGAGTCCGACACCCCAAAAGTCTCTGTCCCTGGTCCATGCCACCCAGAGTCCCAAAGTTCACCCACAGGGTTTCACCTCCGAATCTGGGTAGAAATGGGGGTGGGAGGATAGATAGGGGGCACCTTATGACTCTGCCACGCTCCCCCAGCTGTCTTGTCCCATGCCACCGAACGTTCCGCTGGTTGCCTGCTGCCGCTCCTTACCCGCTGCTGCCGCTGGTCGCCGCTCCTCACCTGCCGCCGTTCCGCGCCACGCCGCTGGTCACCGCTTCTCACCTGCCACCGCTCCACACCATGCCGCTGATCACCACGCCACGCTGCTGGTCGCTGCTCCTCACCAGCCGCCGCTCCACGCCACACTGCTGGTTGCCACTCCACACCACGCCACTGATTGCCGCTCCTCGCCTGCCGCCGCTCCTACCGGCCACGTTACACCACCAGCCACTCTGCTGGCCACCGCCACTTCACTGGCTGCAATGGGTCTGGCTCTCAGCCAAACCAGTGATTTCAACTCTCAGTATTTCAACTCTTTATCCACCAGCTGGACTGGCAAAGGAATCCAGCTTCCACTGGACTAGCAAAAGAAAAGACTCCTCAGGGAGTCTGCTTTAGGTCTGTCCTTAAAACAAAGGGGGAAAGGGGCAGGTTGGGCCACTCTTATAGCTCACACCTGGCAGGTGTGAAGCAGGCTGACTCAAGCCCTTTAACCCTTCCCCCCAGCTCAGTTCACTCAACTCTGGAAGCGGGGAGGCTTGTTCCTCTGATACCTCTTACCATGATGGTGGTGTCTCTCCTGCAAGCACTGGTGGCATGTTTTGCAGTTCCCACATTTAGGGATAGCATGATTAGTGACCCCCACAACAGTGCCAAATTATTTACAATTCTCCACATTCCATTCCAACACTGACATGAGCTGGCATAAGCTGTATTTACTTATCAACAGTTAACAGTTAATTACTTTGCAGAGCTAAACAATTGTAGCGGGCACATCCACCTCTCCTTTTAGCTGGCTGATAGCAAGCAGCAGTTCAGCCCCTGCTTACATACAGAAAGTCGAAAGAACAGAGAGGTTTTTCCGACAACGGTAAACCTCTTTCTAAGTGGAAGAAGCATTTTTCTGAAAAAGTTTTTTCGGAAAAAGGCATGTGTTGATGCAGAAGAGAGTGGTTTTTTTGAAAGAAGAGGACTCCAGGAAAAAGCACAGGTGCCCTGGTGGCCACTCCATCCACAATAATCACAACTGCAATGCGAGACAGCATCCAATCAATGTGGACACTATCTTTTGAAAAAGCACATAGCTTTTTTGTTGTTTTTTTGCTGTGTAGATGCTCTCTTTCAAAAAAAGTTTTTCCAGAAGATCTCTTCTGGAAAAGCTTCTTTCAAAAGAAGCTTGCGGTCTACACATAGTCACAGTGTTCTGGGCAGAGAGAAAATGCCCAGTGCCTGACTGCATGGAAAGTAAAATAGACTGATTTCCAATGGGAGTTGGGTAGCCCGCTTTCTCATGATCTTTTGAAAATCTCAGCCATAAAGTAACACAGCCTTTGACTTCTGGTCGCCAAGTCAAAGTTAGTTTATCTTGGTGATAAAGGAAAGTCATTCCCATCCGGTGGCCATTGGGTGACCTCAGTCTAAGCCATGATGGACAGGTGGCCACATCACAAAACTGCTATGGTATGGCATCAATAAGTACATCTGGCATTTAGTTTGCTTCCTCAGTTGAGAGATCACAGACAAGCTACAATTTCTCCCAAAAGCATTTAGTCCAGACTGGAAGAAGTTTGAGCAGTTTGGCTAGATAGTATTGGAAAGCTTGTAATAGTGCTGCCTATGATGTACTTGTTCTGGGACTATACAGAGGACTTCAGAGGGGGTTTATAGGACCCATAATATTCTTCCACTTGGAGTAGAGTTTGCCCCCCTCCAGCCCTACAGAAGGATGTGGGGTTTGATCTGCTTATGTATCCTGCTTGGCTCTTGGGGAACTACCTTTGGGTCCACACCAAATTTGTCATTCAACTTTGGCCACAAATGTAACCAACATTTACAATTCAGGGCTTAGCCCAGTGCACTCCTCACTTCAACAGGAAGTTCCCTTTGCATATTTTCATTAACTGACTGATTTATTGAACTTGCTATAGAGTTTTGGGGTTTTTGTTTTATTTTTTTAATTGTGTAGAAAACGCATGGAAGCACGTACATTGTAAAACCCTGGCCATTTTATACCTTGAGTTTCAACAGCATGAGACTGGAGTTCAGTGTTTCTTGGAACTGCTGGTGAATTGGCCAGATCCTACTCCTGTTACACCAAGGTAAATCTGGAGCAACTTCACCCAAGTCAGATGAGTGACTCCCAATACATGGGATTAGGCCTTACTAGGCCCTGCTCTCATAGTATATTAACTGCTGATGTTTCTCTCTCATTTTTATTTTTATATTCTGTGTGGTTAAAACATGATTCAGAAGGTGGAAAGAGGGCAGAACAAGTGAAGTTGTTGCTGTCTCATATGAAATGACAGCCCATGCTTGAGTCAATATCTAGGTGAAAAATACCATCTGTCCATCTGTTTTCAGCCTGCCTCAATGGTTACTATGGGCAAAACTGCCTGTTGCCGTGCAGCTGCAATAGCAATTGTCAGTGTCACCATGTTACTGGGGAGTACACACATCCTCCTGGCTGGAGTGGCCATGACTGCAAGCATCGTAAGTGAGAAATGTATCCTCTCTGCTCAAAGTATGCCGTCTTTCATATCCTTAAATGGAAACCAAAGGAAGCAAAGCTCTGTTTGTTCTTAGACCTGTTCTTAGACTATTAAACTTGTATAATATATTTTTGCTAATCTTATTACTTCTGATATTGTGTATTTTTAGGTTTACACAGCCTGGGAGGTGTTATTCCTTAATTATCTATGTTCATAGTATTGAAATAGATGACTGATGAAGTACAAAGTGTTCATATAAGCACCTATTTTAACACTGTGCATCAAATTTCTGAGCACCGTCTGTGCCATCAGCATTTTGACTGACAGCCAGTTTTATTTTTCATTTTCAGTACAGCTTAGTTTTAAGATTAATTCCCAATCTTTCACTTTGTCGGGGGGGAAACTATCTCAACAAGTGAGCAGCACAGATGGTTTCGTGACATAACGACACTCCCCTAACGTGTGACTATAAATGCTCTGTGAACGTCTGCTTTCTCTAACAACAGAGTACAATAATAATACTTAGCTCTTATACAGAGCTTTTCAACAGAAGATCTCAAAGTACTTCCCTATATTTAATGTATTTATCCCTCCAACTCAAGGGTGGGCAAAAGGCCCTCCGCAGGCCGGATCCGGCCCACCAAGCAGGTGGATCCGGCCCACGGATGCCCTGCTGCTCCCCCGCCCCCAGGCCAATTAGGGCCTGGGGGCAGGGAAGCACCCAAAGCCTTCTCCGCTCAGCCCCCACCCTGCCAATTAGGGACAGGGGGTGGGAAAGTGTGCCAAGCCTCTTCCAGGGCATGGGTGCCTAGTGGGAAGGAGGGGCAAAGGGGCTCCCCAACCCCCAGACCAATCATGGTCTGGAGGTGGGATAGCCCCACCCCATTCCCGTTTAGGTCCCACCCCCTTCCAGGATGTCCCGGAGCTACTTCAAAAATTTTTGAACTGGCCCCTGGGAAAAAATTATTGCACATCCCTGCTCCAACTCCTTGGTGAGATGGCATAAAGAGAATAAAAATATTTTTATTTTACAGATGGTGAACAGAGGCATACATTGTTAAGCTATTTAGGCATTGCTGTGCTCAGCATTGCAACACTCAACTGATTTAGGATCTTGCATTTCATTTTCAACATGGATTTAGACACTTAGTCAATGGGATTTAGATTCCTATCATGCCTGTACATGCCCAGCTGCAGTAACCCACTATTAGTGGGGGGGAGGTTCAATTAAGGACATAAGAATGGCCGCACTGGATATCTTCTTTCAGTGGCCAGTGCCAGGTGCCCCAGAGGGAATGAACAGAACAGTAAAGTGATCCATTCCCTGCTACTCATTCCTAGCTTCTAACAAACAAAAGCTAGGGATACCATCCCTGCCCATCCTGGCTAATAGCCATTGATGGATCTGTCCTCCTTGAATTTATCTAGTTCTTTTTTGACCTTCACAAAAGCCTTCGCAAAGAGTTCCACAAGTTTCCTGTGCGTTGTGTTAAAAAAATTCTTCCTTTTCTTTGTTTTAAACTTGATACCTATTATCATCAACATCATTGTAAAATGGAGTAGATTTTGTTCCTGGCCTGATAAACTGTCATGTTGAATCTATGAGGATGATTTTAGAACTGTCACACTTCTGATAATGCACATGTTGTGACAAGTCTCTATTACATGTATTTGTGATAAACATTTTCCAATGAAACTGAAATTTTGAGGCAAATTTTTGCCATTGATTTTGCAGATTTCAGTCATTTTGCTTCTGGTGTTGATAAATCCCCTACTTCTGTTAAACTAATGAGTGGAGTTTGGAAAGGAACTTTCAACCCTTCCCAAGAACTCAGGAAAAATTCAAAATGTTTTCTTGAAATTCTGGAGACTTAAAACACATGTTCCTGGCAACTTAAAATGTTTCCTCCCTTTTTATGTCACTGCACAATAGAGGTGATCAAGAAAAGCTAAATAAATTTCACACAGAGCTTCAAAAGAAATGAATTTTTCCATCTAATTCAAAATGTTCCATGAAAAAACATCATTTTTTTTTTTTACCAAAAACATCGAACTTTCAGAAATCTGTTTCCTTTTGGATATTATTTTTTAAAGTTTCTCCTTTTTTGAGCAGAAAGTAAAAAAGAAAGTGAAAATGTGTCTCTTTCCTCAATTAAATGACTTTTAAATGAATTTTTTTTTATCAAAGTAAGATCTCTCTATTCTACAAAAATGGATAAGCCTGGTGTGAATGACCAACCAGCTACAATGTAAAAACTTGAGTGTCTAGAATTAGTCATCTAAATTAGGGATGGAAAAGAATAGTTCAATAGTCAACTACTAGCATTCCCTCTCTCCCCCGCTGCTTCTATATCAGCACTCTCTCCGCAGTGGGGGAGTGGCAGGGGCACCCGGCTCTTACTATATTTAAAAGGCAAAGACACAGCACAGGACCCAGCATGAGTGGGGACTGAAGCAATCCCTGCTCACATTGGGTTCCATGCTGTGCCTTTGCCTTTTAAATGTGGTAAGAGCCGGGCAGCCCTTACTACTTTTAAAAGGCAGAGGCGCAGCAGGGTTAGCTTCCAGGGTCGGCACGAGCCAGGACTACTTAGCCCTGGCTCATGCCGCCCTGGGAGCTAACCCCGCTGTGACTCAGCTGCGTGCCTGGCTCCTACTACATTTAAACTGCAGAGCTGCAGTGGGGTAGAGAGCACCACTTATCGACTATGTTTCATGAGGCATAAAGGATCTGCTGACGAAGGATTCTGGGTCGGCAGATCCCCGTCTAGACTGCCGCGCTGAGCCAACAAACAGCTGATCGGCACATCGCAGCGGCCATTTTGATTTAAATGAAGCGGCAATTATTTAAATCACCGCTTCATTTCCCTTTGCCGAGTAAACTAATCTACATGGCTTCGTTGTCAGAGCCATATAGTTTAGATACACCCCTTGTAAAGGTACTCATAATTATGAGTACTCATTTCTAAATATTAAATCACTTTGCTCTAGTTTAATGTCAGTTTATGCACCTTATCCTCAGCTGGGGAAAACAAGAATTACTCCATTTACTTGAATGGAACTACACCTATTTACCTGAGCTGAAAGTCTGGCCCTTTGTGCCTATTTTTAAGCATTCGAGTTTGAAGAGGTTGGCCATTGTGCCTGTTTTCTTAATCTGTCCAAATATAACACTACCTGTTACCTCAGGCATGCAGTTCAATCTTGTGCAAATGCTGTTGTGTTGGTTTGCAGCTTATGATGCTGGCCACTAGGGAGAGAACTGTGGAAGCTTGTGTGTGTCTGCAATAACAGTGATGGTAGCTGTGACCCAATCACTGGGATTTGTATCTGTGAAGCAGGTTACTCTGGGAAACACTGTGAGCAGAGTAAGTGGAAGCACATCGCAGTAGGGAATTCACAGTGGTCAAGATCAAAAATTGTTTTTCCTTTTGATTATGTTTAAGAAGGCATCCATGCTGGAGTTCTCCACAGACAGGAGATTGCATGCTTTTTAGGAGGCTCAGACTTCAGCAGTGCTACATAGGTTAATCAACTGGATTCTAGGAGAGTTATTTTCAGAATAGCTTTGAATTAAAGATATACTTTGGTAATTAGACTTCCTATTAGGGTGACTAAATTGTATACAACTGCATCCTTGCTTCCTTGTATAAGGTTTTAAGGATTTGCCCTTTCTTTCTAAACTCTTTTACAGCTTAGACAGATAGAAATACTCTGTACCCAAAATGGACACAAACATCGATCTGTTGAGATCCTTCCTTTATTAAAGCCTGTGTCCCGATATTATTTCTTTCCCAAAATACATTTCAGACAATACCAGCTGTGTGTGTGTGTGTGTGTGTGTGTGTGTATGTATATATATATATATATATATATATATATATATATATATATATACACACAAACAATGTGAAATATTGTATGGAGCAAGATTCTTGCTCCTTTTAGCAATCAGGCCTAAAACATGAGATTTGAACACCCCATGTTGCCATCTCTAACCACAAGTGCTATTTTAGGTCCTAAAATTGTTCAGCTACCATATTTTACCTCATGATGCTACATTTAGGGGCAGCATTTATGTTGTTTACAATGTAATTCATAAGGCAGAGGAAGACAAATGAAAAGAGAGAGAGAGAAACAACAGGAGGAAGGAAGATTAAAAAAGGGAAATGAATTAAATTCAGTATACAGGTTGAACCCCTCTGTAGTTCAATACTTTCTGGTCCAGCAACATCCATGGTCCAGTGTGATTTTAGTTAGCCAGATGTCCACTTACCATGGGTTGTAGCCAAGTTTCCCGCAGTCCCATAAAGTTTGTTTACAGCCACCTGCCCTGGCTCTCAGTGTTCTGTGCTGTTATTTAGCTTTACTTTACCCCTAAAGCTTTACTTTACCCCAGACATGCATCTGACGAAGTGGGTCTTTGCCCATGAAAGCTTATGCTCCAACACTTCAGTTAGTCTATAAGGTGCCACAGGACTCCTTGCCGCTTTTAGCCCTAAATGTTTTTTAAGAGCCTAATAAGCAGTGGAAGTGTTGGTAATGCTGCTAGACAATATTGATCTCCCATGGTTCAGCAAATTCTCTGATTCAGCACTAGTCAGGTCCCAAGGGTGCTGGACTAGAGAGGTTCAACCTATATTACGTTGAGTGTGTCCATTTGCTTCCTTACCAAAATACTTGGATATCACAATGATAGGAGCCTCAGATATTCTTCAGCTAACTAGATTTCATTTCTTTGAAGTCTTCTGATATCAAGTCTGTCAAGTGGTCCCTCATGCATGGGTGATTAAGAAAAGAGCCTTGGGATTAGGTCTCAGCAGTCAATGAGGATATGAACATAGTGCAATGTTACTGATCAACAGTTAGCACTATTTCGTCGACTGCTCGATTTGCTGATTATCTGCAATTTAACATCCCTCATGTTGACTCAATCAATTTCTGTACATACACAACAGAGGAGAAAATGCCCCCACAGTGAGCCAGGGCAGGACATGGTTTCTGCTACTGAAGGGAATCTGATTTTAGCATTCTCACGTTTCCAGAATCAGCCTCTATTTTCTCCATAAATTCAGATACAGCCTCATCGTATTAATTGGAAAATATAGAGGAAAAATAAATTAAGTAAAATGGTGGGGCTACTTCCATATGACAGCTGTCTGTTATTTCCAGAAATGCATACACTAGGATTCTCATTGGCCCCATGGGCAACTGTGAACATGTTTCTGCGTGCCTCAGATATTTTCTGTAGTTCTCTCTCTTCATTTTTATCATAAGCTGTTATTAATATGTTAAACAATGATTGAATACTCCATAAACACAAGACACAGACAACGCCTCTCCAACAGAGCTTATATGGAAATAAAAGCAAGATATTTGTCACATGACCATTGATCTATTCCTGATGATTTTTTTAAATCTTTAGCTAACGTTAGGATCCTTCCTTTGGTGACATTATGATCAGTTCAGGTCCTCTTCTGTTTTTGCAGATTCATCTTTGCAAGCTCAAAGTGCCACATCATGTTGTTTCTTGGGCTCTGTGATATTTTCCAAACTGCCTAAAAATGAGTTTTTTGATACAAATGTTGAAATCTTTCCCTTTTAAAGGGATTTGGCAGATATTTATTTCAATATAAGCTAGTAGGACCTATAAACGTTCAGAGAAACCCTCCATTATTGTGTGCAGGTAACGTTATCCCTACCATTCAGCTGTCTTAAATGTGTCTAATGTAAATTAGACAACTGGTCCTATTTTAATTGATTTTTCTGTTGTCCTGAAGGATATTATTTATGTTCTGAAGTGGTGTTTTCTCCCTAAGAGAGTGATATACCAGTCTCTCCTTTAAACTCCTAACAATTACTGCTATGAAAATCAAAGTCTCTAATCCATTCCCCAGATGTAATGTTTTGGCTTGAATTTTCCCAAGCAGAGCCTGTAAGTAGGGCATGCAGCTTTCAGATTGGAGCTTGCTGGAGGAGGTCACCACATTTAATATTCCCTTTCTCTTACATAAATTCTTCTGTGGAATCTGAATTGCAGAAAAAAAGTTGGTGGGGGAGGCAGGAAGTGGGTTTTAAGGGCAACATTAGGCATTCTGCATGGCTTACCCCCATACTCGCAGGTGAACTCTCATAGGATTTGGACAAATAAATGTTTCTAAACCAGTGTGTGGTACACAACAAATCAGAAACTAGGAATTTGGGTGTTTTGATTTTTGCAACTTTAGACTTCGTTGCTTTTCTGTGTAGCATATAGAATTGACTGAATCCCTCAGATCTCTTTTTTACCCTAAAACACGCCTTATTATAAAGCAACAAAAACTTCCAGCAGTAGCCAGCATCTCAAAGAAATCATATAATGTGAACTGTTTTCAGGGTACATAGATAAATCTTGATGCTCCACTTGTGAACAGAAAAGGTTTAAAAGTACTTTAGAATGGCAAACTGATCACCAATTAAACTACAAGGACCTATGCCAGAGTTGGCACAACACCCAGCTTTTATTCTTTCTGTCCAGGATGTCCTAAGGGAACCTTTGGCCCAAATTGTAAGTACAGCTGTCAGTGCCAGAATGGACTGCCTGTGATCATGTGAGTGGAGCCTGTACTTGTGCAGCTGGATGGACAGGAACTTTTTGTGAAAAAGGTACATTCTTCCCCTGCCCTTTCATTTCTAGGCAGATGTTTCTCACAGTTCATTGTGCCTGATCTTGGTAAACCATCTAACTGAACTAAGACCACCTATTTAAATGTTACAACCCAGATCAGGAGGGTACTTAACCACTTGCCTAACATTGAGTTTGTGACTTGATGGGACTCCTTATCTACTTAAAATTAGTTATGTGCTTAAGAACCAGGCTGAATTGGAGACTTTATGAAGAAAACCTTAGTACTTTAAAACAGAAAAAAAATGTTACCCTGCTTTTAAATTATTTCATTGTCCCCATGGAATTTATAAAATTATCTTAGAATAAAATATCAATAAGCTGCCTAAGGAGATATGTGCTGCTAACATTAAAGTCTACCGCTGCATCTGTTACCACCTAGTAACTTGCTAACATGAAGTAACAGTTATTTTGGATTGGGTTTCATACATATATTATAGTTGATCTGTTGCACATTCTTGTGATGTTGTTTTCACACCATAAACTATGCAAAGAGTAAAAAAAGATGTATTGGCTGAGATACAGTAAAAATAATGTGAAAGTCATGTGTTGTTTTGAAGAAATAGCTGAATTTGATTTGTTGAAAATTTTACAGACAATGATCATTACACCAAACTTTAGTGGTTTTGTTTCACATGGGTATTGTTTTTGCTATGTTAGACCAGAAGGAAGATGACATAGGACAGGCCCACATCGTGGGGGGCCCTCCACCCATAGATTTATGACCTGTAATTATGAAAGAGAGATTCTCTCTTATCTAATGCGTGGTCACCCCAAGATTTAATTAATTTTGTCTTAATTCTATATCTCTTGTATCCGGGACAAGGCAGCTTACGTCTATACAATATTAACCGGGTTTGTTATTTGCTTTCCTTACAACCTGCCCTTGACTCCCAGATTTCATGTGTCTTAATTTGTTAAATTTGACCTTGATTTTGATTTGTTTCAAACATTCGCTAATAAATCGTTTCGGTCTGTTCTTATCATTTAGTTTAGAGACAAAACAATATGTGTGTTCAAGTGAGACTGATTAATCAGTTGTGCATCTATTGCCCTCTAGTGGAAATGAGAGCACTTTGCAACTTCCATACTATAATAAGACTTCAACAGTCAACAAATCATAGAAATGGCACATATTATTTCCATTTTTATTCTGTCCAGGGACTGTTAAAAGAAAAGAAACAGTCTCAGTTCTGCTGGAGAAACTTGTGAGGTAGTTTGTGAATATTGTGAAAGGCTCTTTAAAAAAAAACAACCTTACCATGTCCTATTTATATTGCTCACTTCCCTTTTCCATCTTAAAGAATTTTTTGAATCCATAAAAGAGAAATTAATCCTAAGACTTACACATGAAATATAAAAAACCATAAAGTGGAAAAATAGGTTTTTCACCACAGCATTTCTCTCATAGCTCTCCAGAAGATCTTACAGCACCCAGCTTGGAAGTTTGAAATGATCTAGTTTCAACAATACAATACTTTTCCAACATGATTTTTCCCCAGAAAATAGTAAAGGTGCCCAAAAATACATTTTTCAGGATTTTGAAACTATTTGTGATTTTGAATCACACTCAATAAATTGAGGGGGAAAAAGGAAAACAAATGGAGGAAATGTTGAAGTTTCATTCCGGGTGTACTGGTTTCACATCAAGTTGACATTGTATGCAAATAGACTTGTATACAACCTTTGTGGCTGGAGCTCTTTGGTCGAGTAACATCTGTGATCCTGCTGGACCATAGATGTTGCTGGACCAGAGAGTCCCAGACCACAAAGGTTGCCAGTGGCTGCGAGCTCAGCCGGCAAGCAGCCTGGAGGGTCAGTGGCCTGGGGGAAGAATCCCAGCTGTCAGCAGAGGAGGACAGGGCAGGAGCCCTGCCAGCCAACAGAGGAGCTGCGCCAGTGGGAAAATGAAGGTTCCATGGCCGGGGACATGGAGCCACCAGTGGCTGGGAGCAGGAAGCCTCTAAAGGCTGGGGTTAGGGAGCTCTACCAGTGAAAGCACTGCGGCCGCTGGGAGTGAAGCCCTGTCACTGTCTGGGGACAGCGCATTGGCTGGGCGGTGGGCAGGAGGGGAGCTCTGGGAGAGCCCCACACTTGACCTCCCCTGGTCCGGCAAACTCCCTCCTTCGGGACCACTCAGGTCCAAAGGGTGCCAGATCAGGGAGGTCCAACCTGTACTGTATTGGCTTACAAAGCTTACATTTCATGTGAACCAAGATAGACAGATGAATTTACATCCTCTTGTCTGGCAAAATCTATTTGCCAACTCTGCCTGAGACAGAGACTCAAGAACTTATTTCAATAGCTCAGGAAGGCATTTCTCTCTTGTATGGAGGAACTCTATACATTACTGGAACTTAATAAACAATAATTTGCAGTATCCTGTGATTTAGTCAAGAGTTGAAACCACATGCAGTAATTTTACTTTGCAGTTTTAAATCAGCTCACCCACCAGTAAGAATAAACAGAAGACTGACTAATCATTCTTGACTGTTTGACACTGATGTATGTTCTCTTTCCCCGTTTCTCTGACACAGAGATTTTGTCACAGATATTTTTAGTAAAAGTTATAGACTAGTCACTGGCAATAAACAACATTCATGGAAACTGTGAACTGTCCATTACTTTTACTAAAACAATGACAGAATTGGAAGTGGAGGATCCAGCATCCAAGACGGCTACATTCTCTGTGGTTTCCTCACCTCCCATGGCATTAGGAAGCTGCAGTGGGGATCCCTCTGCATATTGTCCCCATGGTGGATGGGAGCTGTGGGGTGACCATATTTCCCAAAGAGAAAATTGGGAAACAGCTCAAGCACATCCCTGCCCCCGCAGCCTGCCTGCATGCACAAAGCTGTTGCTGGAATCCTGTGGGGGCCCTCGTGGCTGACAGCTCTAGTCCTGCAGCCCCCCCCCCCCCCCAGAACTGAAGCATAAAATATCATGGAGGTCTCTGGAAGTCACGGATTCCATGAACTCATGACATAAATGAAGCCTTAACACTAAGACTCAAACTATTAATCTGACCTTGAAGAAGGTATAGTCTGGACAGGCTGAAGAAGAGATTTGCCTTTTTGCTTGGAGTAATCGAGCCAGTTGTATGAAATCATATGTTCAAAAATCCCAAGCTGCCACTGTCACAGCAAAGTGAGTTTCCCAGAGATACCAAAGCAGACTATCACTGTACTCCCACTATTGCCTTTCACCACCAGAGGACTAACATTCACTTTCTATGTTAGTTCATTGATACCTACAGAAATGGCATTGGTCTTCATTGTATTATAGGTGGGGCAGATAGCAACGCACTTTTACAAGACACAGTTTCAGTTGCAGCAACAATAGAAGGATTAGATTGGGACATAAAGACTGATGGTAAGAATGGGTGCTGGCAGGTGGGGGGGAATAGAATAGGGAGAAGGAGGTATGGAACAGAGCATGGGAAACTGAGACTGATGGGGCAAGGAGACAAGGACTGGGATGAGAAGCACAAAAGGGGGTTGGGAACTGGGGCTAGTGAGCTAAGGGCTCTGAAACAAGTACATGGGTGGGAGGTGGTGGGGAAGAGCCAGGCCTAAAATAGGCAGAGGGGAGTAGGCTTAGAGAAGAATGAAGAAGAAAGATCTGTGTCCGCTAAAGAACGTTCTCCTCCAGAACCTGGAATGGAACCCATGGTTCCTGAGTCTCAAAGTTCCTCTGTTGGCAACTGTGAAATTCACTGGCCAAATGTATCTCATCTCCCTCTGTGACTGCTCCAGACAGAGGATAGCAACCTCTTATTGGTATCAGTTACTTGGTTAGTTCATGTGGCGAAAGTCTCTGCTGTAGATCTAAAGATTCCAGCCATATTGATGATCCATGCCTCTGTTAGTATGATTCTACATGATGGAATTTCTGTGTGTGAGGTGGAGGTGGGAGATTTGTGCTGGATCACTGACCATCCAGCACACTGAATAAAGAAGGGGTATTGTGGAAAAAATAGTACATGTTCATATAACTTCATTATCATACAGATGCACAACCTTAATCCCATTACTTTAACTGTTAAGCGTTTGACTGTGCAGCATTTCTTTTAGCATAGTATTTCTCACATAATATTGATCTAGAAACCTCTTGACTGCTGAAATAATCATGGATAGTTTATTGGTAAAGAGCTCCTTATTAGCGCATACATAGCCTGAGCAGCAGGTTTAATCTTTGTCACACTATGCCAAATATATTTATTGAATCTCTGTGATGCTCTGAAGAGGTCCTGCCATATTTAGTTCTTTGCCTACCACTGTGAATTATCTGATGCTTCTAGCAAAAGAGAATTTCAACAGCATGCACTGTTAACTAGTAATCACTGAACTGCAGCAGTATCTACTATATATTTGAAAGACTTTGGCCCCAAGAGTCCAGATTCACCCCTTAGGGTGTCTAGTAGGTTCGGCCCCCCCTTTTTCCCAGGGGTGGGTTTGGAGGCTTACTTGCTCCTGTGGCTTGCCAAGTAGATGGGCTTTGGTTCAGTCCCTGCATACTGCAGAACTGTGCTCCTGTCTCCTTGCTGGTCAGCCCCTAACTGAGCCAAGCTCCTCCCTTTTATCCTCCCTCCTGGCCTTGCATTGGCTACAGTTAAAGCGGGGCAGGGTAGCGAGCCAAAAGGCTTTATGTAACCCCTGTGATGACAGGCCCTCCTCTCTTCACTGTCTCATACATCTCCCCCATCATGAGACCTATTGGGGTCAGTTCCCCCAACTGTGCTCCATCCTCCACAGAGAAAAAGTCTCTATTTACATAGGCCCTCCCAGCCCAGTGTTAGATCCGGAAGGAGAAAGGTTGGAGGGAGACAGACAAACTCACCCCCAACTTAAGAACTGTACTAATATAGTGGGCTGGAGTTGCTAGGCCTGGGGCACCAACCGCAGGGATCTGCACCCCTTTTCCGCCAGCTAATTGTGGGACTTAACCATTAGGCCACAGCACTTCCAGGGAGACCCAGCCACAGAGATGTTGCTGGCTGTTCTCTTTCATCAGGGAGTGAGGAAAAAGTATGCAGTTTGCTGCATTCCTCACTCTGAGGTTATGTCTAGACTCCAGGGAACGTGTCTTTTTTTTCGGAACAGTTTCTGAAAAAGCAGGCGCGTTCTTTAGGTATCCCTGTATTCCTCATTTTATGAAGAATAAGGGAGCTTCTGAAAGAGGAGGTCTCCATGTAGATGTTATGTTCTTATGTTCTTATGGCCAAATGTCGGAAAAGCCTCTTACGAAAAAACAAGTGGAAAATGGTACGTGTATCTGTTCCTGAAAAATAAACGCAGTGTAGACCTAGCCAAACTGGGGAGCTTGGGGCAGATGAACCAGCTAGGAGATATGCATCTCTCCCACTGCCATGCCTGCTGGAACTGCAGGGACCATGGAGAGGTGCTTCTCACCTGGCCCCAAGCTGCTGTGGGACAGTGGTCTCAGGTAGTCCTCTCTCCCTGGGGAAGCCTGCATACTGAACCCCTCATCCCCAGCCTCACCCCAGAGCAATGATTTAAATGAAGAAAAAATGAAAATTGAGTTAAGGTAAATGCCGGGTAAACCTAGAATTTTATATTTGTTTTATAAAACTCATTAGAAAAATGTTAGAACAGTCAACTGGATCATGTCTCCAAGTCTAAGCATAAGGAACAAAGAGGCTACATCTAGACTGGCATGATTTTCCACAAAAGCATTTGCGGAAAAATGTGCCAGTCTAGATGCAGCCAGATAGTCTAAATTTTGTATTATACAAAATATATTTCTTGGACTGTTGAGAGCCTCCTTATCTCCCCATATACTTCACCTAGAACCTGAAAGTCCTTCCTCTTTTTAGCCTAATCACATTTGTTTCCACTGCTCCTTATGATAACATAATTCCTAACTTACGTGAATTCACATCCATTAGTTCTTTAGTCTTGTGGTTTTGGTTTATAGGTTCAGCTGCATTTCCCTGTGTTGCAATCTGTACAGCATTGTAATCTGTGCAAAATAATAATCAGGGTCCATGTACCGCAAATTGTAAGGCATGCACAATAATGGGACTTGTGTGTGGATTTTACTGTTTTTCAGATTTAACCTTTAATGGGACACAGGCTCCCAAATATAATCTCAGATTGACTATATAACTAAAAAGGGAACCAGCTAAAATTTTCCCCAGGTACAGAGTTTTCAGAAATTGGGAGCTGGAGCTTGCTGTTTTCCAGACCGTTGCATAAAGAAATGGAAGCTGCTTTAAAAAAAAAAAAAAAAAAAAAAAAAACACCCTTTTTCCATTTTCAGCTTGTCCAGATGGATGTTTTGGACTTGACTGCCACCAGGTGTGTGAATGCAAGAATGCTGCTCACTGCAACCACATCATAGGAACATGTCAGTGTCTCCCTGGCAGAGTGGGAGCCAAGTATGACCAACATGTGTATAACAGCAGTGATCCCAACAAATGTCTAACAAAGATCATAAAAGCCTGTCTTAATGACTCTAAAAATTGTTCCTTATTAGGTGTTGAAGAATCTAAAGAGTTAGATATATAAATCATACCTTTTTCCAGAGATGCCATAAATGGAAATGGGGTTTTCTGGGGGAGGAGAACATGCAAATAATCTGTTATTTCCTTTCACTTCCATTGATACATCAAACTTTGTGTTTCACAATATATCCCATTTGTTTTGAGATATCAGAGTCATGTCCTGCAATGTTAACTTAACTTTTGTTTTCTATGAAGTGTCAAAAGGCCATTTTTCTGGTGAAATCAAACTTCCAAAGACAAAAAAGAAAAATTACAAAAGAACATGATGAAAAAATAAAAACAGGGATTCAAGTATCACAGGGGTAGCCGTGTTAGTCTGAATCTGCAAAAGCAGCAAGGAGTCCTGTGGCACCTTATAGACTAACTGAAGTGTTGGAGCATAAGCTTTCGTGGGCATCTGACAAAGTGGGTCTTTGCCCACGGAAGCTTACGCTCCAACACTTCAGTTAGTCTATAAGTTGCCACAGGACTCCTCGCCGCTAAAACAGGGATTGTTTTGCTATTTGGGTGGTGTGGGAATGGTGGTTTTATAATTAATTCTTAGATACATCATTTTTAAAAAAAGGTAAGTTCCTAGAATTTCACAAACAGTAAGAACGAACTGTCCCACTTAACAATGCAGGGTTTGAGGTGGTTGCCTCAATTTTGTTTTGAATGGACATTGTTGCTGGATCTTCTGATAATCTGCCAGCAAACCTGATGGAAAGTAAGTTTTTTTCCTTATCTTGATAGCATCTTTTGCAGGCATGACTGAGCCTTGTTGTTGGAAAAAGTCAGTCAGTGACCATGTTTTCTTTTCCAAATATTTAATTTTAAGTTTTATTCCTTAAAACAGAAATGTGATCCAGTGACTTCAGCAGAACCTGAATTTCACCCTAAAAATGCAGTATACTCATCCTCTGCTTACAACACTGTAGAGCTCAGAACCATTTACATTCGTCCAAAGCAGCATTACACAATAAATAGATGCTTGTTTGTAGAGGGTTGTACAATGCTTTTTAGACCCACAGATGTCTTGGTTCTCTGTTAGAAGTTTACAGTTTATTTCAGACAGACATGGGGAGATAATGCTCTTATTTGACAAATCCCCTCTATTTTTGTCCTTCCTGCAAATTCAAAACACTGACCAAACCTGAGTGCAACCTTTCCAGATATGCACTCTGGTAGAACCAAGCCCCACTTCAGTGCAACCAGCACTGTGGACTGCTGTCACTAGTCATGCAGTAATCAAACACTCCTGTTATCTCTACCCTGACCATAGCCCACCTCTTTTTTCTTCAATTCCCTCTGCACACACAAACTCACATGGACACCCTCCTGTCTAGCGATCCTCTCCCAGATCCTCCCCCATTCCTGTTCAGGCAAGTCCCCTGACTCCGGAGAAAATACTATTGAACCTTTCTGCTGTCTTTCTACCTGCTTTCCAAATCATCCCTCAGTTCTAACCTATTGAGCCAACCACTCTGTGCCATTTCTTCCTACAAACATCTGGCCCTATTATTCTACCTTGAGTTTAATGTATTACAATTCTTCATGTCAATGGTAATTTCTCTTGCTACCCTGTTTATAGGTTAATCAACCAGGTTTTGTGAAATATAGTGCCATTGAAATATGCTGGTGCTGTCTGGGAGCAGAGGTGTTGCTTGTTTCTTGGTTGCAGTCCATTTACATTGCCCTTCAAAAGATCCACAAAGTTAGCAATCTGTCAGCTTTGTTCTTGACTGCTCTGTAAACTGTATTAAAAATGGGAAGCTTTGTTCCTACATATTTTATTAAATTCAATTAAGAAATTAGTCCCTTTGTCCTAGGCCTCACATGTCCCTCTTCATCTTCCTAGCAAAGTCTACTGGGATTACGTATGAAATCAACTATTTATTCTCTTACACTGGAACCATTAAAGCTTTATGCTGCTCTTGATTTATCCCTTGTGCTAGTTAAGATGCCAAAGGCTTTAAGACTCCTTTTTGCCCGCAAAAGCTTAAGGTCAAATTACAATGCAAAGAGGTGACCTGTTTCTCTTTTAGCTAAACAATGTATCATCTGGTAATGCCTTGTACTACACGGATGACTTTGCAAGTTTGTCCAAAGGTTGCTGCTAATAATAAGAATTAATAATGTATGGAAGTGGCCTGTTTCCAGGTCATCTAACCACAGATGATATGATTATGTTTACATCAGGGCTGCTGTTGATGGCTTTGACAATGGTGAAGGATAAGATTTGGAGGAACCTACCTAAGACAGAAATAGACTTAATCTAAGATTTAGCTGTGTTAAGAGCTGCTGGTACAAGGAAGTCCCAGTGTGGAAGTGAGAAAGCTTTCAGAATTTTTGACAAGACAGGATGCAACCTGTTTGAAGACAACTTATAAACAAGGAGGGTTAAATAAATGGGTGTCTTGTTCTTTTATTGGGCCAAGAGTAATGGCCTACACATCAGTTTGAAATCCATGCCTGCTTTGAGATAAACACTTGGCTGCATACCCAGTGCAAAAGTCAGCTTGTAAAGTAGAGCAGGATTGCTTAACAATGTTTTTAGGTTCCCACCTGTGTCATGCTTGCTGCTCATGATAGCATGGGCACTAGAGCTGACTGGACATGCCCTCTAACTGGCTGACCATCCCACATCCTTTGTGAAGGCTGTGCAGGTGCACTCACAAGACATGTACTCAAGATGTCTTGGCTGTAGGAGGGACCCTGCCATTCTACTTGTGCAGAGCTGTGTGGGGAGCGGTGCTATCATTAATTAGTAGCAATCATGACTAAAGTTCACTTATTTCTGGAAGTTTAAATTGAGATGCCCAGTTCCCTGCGGAGTGAAGTGGCTGATTCAGATGAGGGATCTTGCAGCAGTAGAAGTTGCTAGTATTAGTACCTCAAGTCTTGATTAATCCTGCCTTCTGTTTTGCCCATAGACAGTTAGGTAGGGGAAAAGGTCATGGGAAGCTTGTCTCTCCCGCTCCCCACACAGCTCTGCACAAGTAGAATGGCAGGGTCCCTCCTACAGCCAAGACACCTTAAGTACATGTCTTGTGAGTGCACCTGCACAGCCTTCACAAAGGATGTAGGATGGTCAGCCAGTTGGAGGGCATGTCCAGTCAGCTCTAGTGCCCATGCTATCATGAGCAGCAAGCATGACACAGGTGGGAACCTAAAAACATTGTTAAGCAATCCTGCTCTGACTTTACAAGTTGGCTTTTGCACTGGGTGTGCAGCCAACCCTATTCTACCCCCCACTCAATAGTGAGATATTGACCACCTGTAAATCTTTTTAAACAATGGCACCTAAAGAAGAGAAGGAAACTATTCTAAGATTTGGATCCGTTGTACTGTTTGTCCTGCTGCTCCAAACAGTATAATTGAAGCCCTGCAAAGAGTACTCTGACCTCTGCTCTCCTGGGGGCATTCATACATGCTTCTTTGCTTTTGTTCTGTGTTGCGTATTTGTGCTGGTATTTCCTGGAATCCGCAAGCTCTCACAGCTGGAGGAACAGCATTTGTTTTCAAGTGCATGAGGATGCTGAAAAATAATTCTGGCATCATGAGATTTAAATTGGTTTTAGCTACTCACCTAATGTTGGTTATAAACTATCTATACATGCCTCACAAAAAAGGGGGGATGCAGGGAGAAAAAGAAAAATCAGTTCACTCTGCTCCATCAGTAGAGAAACATGCAAACACAGGCTGATAATTTCACTTTCCATCCTCTAACATTGTAAGTCCTACCCTCAGCAGAATGCCCCAAAGATGAACCAAGAAGGTCTATATACTCCTAGCAAGAGATTTGAATGTTTAATTTTGCTCACCAGATTTCTTGCTTTTATTCCTGAATTTCCAATTCCATGACAAATCCCATCCATCTCAAAGTAGGCATAACAAGGGATTTGTGTGCGTGTTTTGTAAACTTGTAGTGAGATACATTCTCAGGGTTGATCTACACTAAGTCTGGGAATCTAGTAAAACCCTTTTATAACATAGTTCTCATTTATGTTGTGGACATGATTTAAATCTGTCCTCATAATCCAGGTAAAGATTAGTCATATGGTTTGAGTCTTTAATGTAATGATGAGGCTAGTTAACTCCCCCTGTACACACAATATAGAGTTTCACAGCATTGTAAGTGGGTTCTGGCCAGGCCTTAGCTATAGTAGTGGTGTGATAGAGAGCTTATGCATTTAAAAATATATATTGAAAAGGATCTAAATGTGAAATGTCATCCATGTAAATCACACTGGGACACTGAAACGCCTCAGACAAGAAGCTAACGATTATGAATATGCCAAATGTGATCAAACACATTCATAACTAAATGGGGGAGAGAATTCCATTCTATTTCTCATGGATGAGTCCTTCATACAATACTAGGCCTTGGTCCCCATAAGGCGCTAGGGATTTTGATGGAAGGTCAAAGTTTGAATCCAATCCCATGAGGTGCTCTGTGCCAATGTTAGTGGGAGCAAACAACATATGGCATTTCACAGGATCACCATCTTCTATTTTCTCTCAGTAGAATGCCAATGGTGTTTGTTATCTCTGGGGAAAACAAACCTGAGACAATAAAATTAAAGCCTCCGTTAAGGCAAAGACAACAACAATCTTATTCTTTTATTTTAGAATCCTAGAATACTAGAACTAGAAGGGACCTCAGCAGGTCATTAAGTCCAGTTCCCTGCCTCATAGCAGGATCGAGTACCATTTACATCATCCCTGTCAGGTGTTTATCTAACTTGCTCTTAAAAATCTCCAGTGATGGAGATTCCACAGCCTCCTTAGGCAATTTATTCCAGTTCTTAACCTCTCTGGCTGTGTCTACATTGGCACCCTTTTCCGGAAAAGGGATGCTAATGAGACACTTTGGAATTGCAAATGCCGCGGGTGATTTAAATATCCCCCGTGGTATTTGCATGAACATGGCTGCCGCTTTTTTCCTGCTCGGGGTTTTGCCGGAGAAAAGCGCCAGTCTAGACGGGATCTTGCAGAAAATAAACCCTTTTCCGGAAGATCCTTTATTCCTACTTGAAAGTTTAAATCCCCCGTGGCATTTGCAATTCTGAAGTGTCTCATTAGCATCCCTTTTCCGGAAAAGGGTGCCAATGTAGACACAGCCTCTGAGTGTTAAGGAAGTTTTTCCCAATGTCCAACCTAAACCACCTATGCTGCATTTTAAGCCCATTGCTTCTAGTTTTATCATCAGAAGTTGAGGAGACTACAGTCTTTTAGCAAATATAACCCGCAGGTTATATTCGTTTTTACAAACCCTGCCTCTCCCTCACCCCCGCGGGATATACTCATTTGCGGGGCATATAGGGTATTTTTTTACTTGATGGAAGAGGATCCCCTCCCCCCAACCCTTTCACTACCTTTGCCAGGCTGGGGTTAGACTCCAAGCCCGCGACTGAACAATGTGGGGAAACTTACAAGGGGCGCAGCAGCTGGGAATGCTCCAGAGCTGGGGCAGAGGCATCCCCAGCAGAGGCGCAAGGCGGGAGGCTCCCAGCCCGGGCTGACAAAGGGAAAGAGCCTGGAGCAAGTTGCTCGGTGGCCAGCAGCAGTGGCAGGAGTCTGCAGGCGGCCACAGCTCACAGGAGCGGGGCCAAGGCATGGTGCTTTTTGCTCGTTGCTCCTGCATGATCCAGCCAGGTGCGCTTCCCTGCCTGCAGCTGCCACCGCTGCACACCGGACCTGCTGCACGCTCACTTGTTGGTCTTGGGCTGGCACCTGCCCTGGCACCCCGAACCATGCCCCAGCCCAGGAGCAACAAGCAAGACATGGTTCGGGGTGGCGGGGCAGGCGCCAGCCCGGAGCAGCAAGCAAGCGCACAGCGGGTCTGGCATGTGGCGGCGGCGGCTGCAGGCAAGGAAGGGCGCCCGGCTGGATCATGCAGGAGCAACGAGCAACAAGCACCATGCCCTGGCCCCGCTCCTGTGAGCCGTGGCCGCCTGCAGACTCGGCGCTTCTGCTGGTCATCAAGCCCCAAGCCCGCAACTTGCTCCAGACTCCATCCCTTTGTTAGCCCGGGCTGGGAGCCTCTGCCCCAGCTTCGGAGCACTCCTGGCTGCAGCGCCCCTTGTAAGTTTCCCCTTGTTGTTTGGTCACGGGCTGGGAGCCTAACCCCCTGCACCATAAATATACTCCCGCACATTAAGTATACCCCTGGCACAGTCTTGTATACCCCATGGGTTATACTCGTGCGTGGGGTATACAAGATTTCTTTTTACAGAAATAACAAAAACCATGGGGTATATTTGGGTTATATTTGGGTGCAGGGTATATTCGCTAAAATACAGTAATTTTTCTCCCTCCTCTTTATAAGACCATTTTAGTTACTTAAAAGCTGCTGTAGTGTCCCTTCTCAGTTTTCTCTTTTCCAGAGTAAACAAACCATATTCTTTCAATCTTCCCTCATAAGTCAGGTTTTCTAGACCATTTTTGGTTCTCTTCTCTGGACCTTTTCTAATTTCTCCACATCTTTCCTGATCTTGGCCATCTATAAGGACAATCATGTTTTTCTTCCTTAAAACACCAGAAAGTAAAGTGACAGTCTATTCTATTCTATTTTCAGCCATGTAAAGACACAAAAAGAGACATGACAGTGAAGGTATCAGAAATCTTGTAATGACATTTTTTCCTATAGGGGATACAAGACAAAATGGAGCTGAAGCACGTGTTACTTGTAAGATACAGGGTTAAGTTTTCACCTGGGAGCCAGCTGCTTACCCAGAGTGATGAAAATATTACTCCTTTCTGACCAGAGAATAAGGCTCTAGGTGAGCTAACACATTGAACTGTGCAAAATGAACAATGAAAACAATGAAGTTGTCAGTTCTCTTACCAGGCTGCAAATAAATAGCCAGCCTGTCAAAGGGACTGTTCTGCTGGACCATTAGTTTAAGACAAAGACATTCCGAGGTGCAGGAGAATGACAGATGATGTATCACCCATGTGATTTGAGTCTTTGATAAAAATCTGTTCAGAATGTGTTGATATGTTTTAAGCCCTTGTTATTTAGTGTCAGGCCTGGTTAATATATGAACTTATGCATCTGTGTGATATGAACAGTGTTTCATAAGAAGCCAATTTCTGGCTGACTTCCCTTGAATTGGGTTATGTCTGAATTTTGTTCTGTATGATGTCTCCTTTGATGTGTTGTAATTGCACTTTATGGGCCTTTCTCTTTACAGCCTGCCAAGCTGACAGTTACGGGGAAGGCTGCAGTCATGCTTGTAATTGTCACAATGGAGCACGCTGTGATCACAAAACTGGGATGTGTATTTGCGCAGCAGGATGGAGAAGAGCTACCTGCCAACAAGGTGCAGTGAGAATTTTATTTCTGTTGCAAGAAGAGGGGGGAACCAGGTGGCGGGGGAGGAGCAAAATTCTAACTCAAGGATTTTCATTGGTAGTTCAGTTCCCAACTTGGTACATTACTTTATCAAACTGCTTATAGAAATGTTGTTCTAACACACTGGCTGATATCTGCAAAGTTGGCTAGGGGACTTAGCCATATAACTCCACCCTCATTAACATTGTAGAACTTCTGTACACTTTTTGCAGAACATCTTAAATTTCCAATATGGCTATTCAGTGTAATCCATCTTAGTAAAAGGAACAGACAAATACTGTTCTTTTAGTAACTGATTTATCCTTATAGCAGTTCAAAATGGTGATTATCGAATACCAATGGTCTTTGGAACAAATTTTACTGTATGGTAATTAAGCATATGCACCAATGGGCTGCACAGTCTGTAAAAATAATGTTATGAGAGACAGACCCTTTTTAAATTCAGGACTTCTCTGAGGAAAGTGTGGGATGGGAGAGAATGTGGTGTAAGTTAGAGATGTTAAATTTTGATTAATCAAGTAATTGAATAGTCAATGGAATTTCCACTGACTACTTGATTAGTCGATAAAGGGGGCGTTCACTATCCCACTGTGCCTCTCCCTTTGAAATATACAAGAGCTACCCCCAGCTCCTGCACATTTCAAAGGGAGAGACCCAGCAGGTTCCCACTGCCTCTCTCCCTTTGAAATGCACAAGAGCTGCCCATGGCTCTTATATATTTCAAAGGGAGAGACTATGCCCTCTGCCTCCCCCCTCCCCCACCCTCTGGAAGAGACAGTGGTTGGATGAACTGACTTTTAAGCCAGCTCCCCCCAGCACTGCCTCATGCTCCCCGCCCTTGCTGCCTTTCTAATAGAGGCAGCAAGTGGGGGAGAGGGGAGGGAAGCGACTAGTCAAGTTGTTTATTGGGTAGTTGACTAGTCACTTATCCCTAGTTAAGTGTCAACTTCTAGGAAGGCCTGGTCCATTTAAAGGCGTAGAACCTACTACTAACAGCAATTTATGGAGTTATCACTTTAGCACTTTAGTACTTTAGCCTCTACCCTTTGAGCTAAAGTCTCCAGTTCTAGTTCCAGTACGTGTAGGAGGGAATTCATTATATGAATATATTTAAATTAAAAATAGGCAAGCTATAAAATGTCATCAGGCTGCTGTGGATACACACATATAAAAATTATAAAATTGTGTATCGCACAAAGTAACCATTAAAAAGTGGAACCATTACATAGCTTCCTACATACTGCGAAAGCTATAAAGAATCAAGCTCTTGCTATCGTAGATCATTGTTTGGGAATCAAATTAAGCACTTTCTTCACTTATCCTTAAATAAATATCATTGTAAAACCTTTGCTTGCTGTCCTCACAGTGGCCTGTAGCTGACATTATGATAATAAGCTTCAATTATTAATAAATTTCAACTATTGCTGTCCAATGTTCTGTAGGGGTCTGATTCTGCTCCCAAACCAGTTTTATATTAATGTAACTCCATTGTTTACATCAGCGTTACCCATGATTTACTTCAGTGTAAGTCAGAATGGAGTCTGACTGTGTGGGTCATAGCCAAACCTGACTTACATCACCTGCACAATCAGTTGGATTGGATGGGATATGAGACCGAATAGAGTTAGGTTCTATTTATTTAATTTGTACTACTTGGAACACATTGGTTTCTTGTACTGGAAATAGTTAGCTTACTTTTGTTTGCTGACTGTTTTGTATTCTGAATGTTGCACAAATTTGCAAATTGAATTGACATTTACAGTAGACATTGTAGGGGGAAAGAATATAGAATAGTATGACTGCAACATCTGCAAAATTTCTGCACAAGTATAGTCCATATAGACATGGTGTCCTGTTCTTGTAGTTAGTGTGCATTTTTAATAAGCGTTTTCTTTTGTTACTTTTTTTTACATCCTGTCCTTCTGGTTTATATGGCATGAACTGTTTGCAGCATTGCATCTGTCACTATCAGGCTATGTGTGATCATGTGAATGGACAATGCATTTATCCCAAGGGCCGAACTGGTATAATTTGTGAATTTGGTGAGTTCCACCATGTTCTCCCTTCGCTTTGGCTGAACCTTGCATTCACTTGTGGTTCTAGTAACATTCTGCCCCAATTAATTTCAGAGTGTGAGGATAGAAAGTATGGAGCAGGCTGCAAGCAGAACTATAGCTGTTGCAAGGGTGGAATTTGTGACCGACTTTCAGGGAAATCAACTGCCATCTAGGATGGATTGGGGACCAGTGTGATGTTGGTAGGAAGGCTAATTTCTCTAGTTTGACAGCTTGTAAATCTCTGTTCTATAATAAGATTCTTATTAATTAATGTTTCCTGTATTTCATTAATCATTCTATAGCTGTGGCTGCCCATTTCAACTTCCAAGGGCTTCTTTTTCACTTTCATTGACTCCTCTGTCTGGTATTTTAGCTCATTCTCCCTCAGGGATATTGAGTTACTTTCAATCCTTCAAGTTGATCTTGGAACTTCTCTTCATTCTACAAGGAAGGCTGGTGCAGTAGTTAGGGTGCTACCTTGGGATATGAGAAACCTGGATTCAATTCCCTGTTCCACAACAAATTCTTTTATAACCTTAGACAAATCACTTAAACTGTCTGACCAAAAACCATAGGGCACTTCCCTACCGCAAAAGGGATGATGTGAGGATCAGTATATTTAAAGCCTAGGAGGTGCTCAGATACTATAGTAGTGGGGCTATATAAAAAAGACAAAATTTAGCATTAAGTGTCAGGAAGTGGGATATGTTTCAAGTTCTACCACTGATTTGGTGTATGGTCTTGGCCAAGTCACAAGTGAACTGTTTTTTCTACAAGTACTGAGAATCCACAAGTTTCATTAGTTAGCTGGAGTCATAAGAATCTTTGAAATGCTAACCTTTTACTGTCTCGTGCCTCAGTTTCCCTTTAGCAACTTGCTAAAGTCCTTTGAGATGATAAGTTATCACTATTAATGTAGTATGTTGTTCAGTGTGTTTCTTTTATTGCCATCACTATATAATCCATTGTGATTGTAGGATTTCAGACTGCCGCTGCATTGCAAACTTCTTTGTGCATAGTCCTTGTATTCAGTCCTGAATGCTAATAACTTTGAATATGCCAAATATACTCGCTTCGGATTTTAAATTCAGTGCCTGCATCATCTATTCATCTTCTCAAGCTGTCCCAGAAGATAAATATTGGCTTATTTATCAGTGGCTGATGACTTACGCATCAGTTTTCCATGAATCAGAAAGAACCATTATTCTGATTATCTATTTTTCCTTTCAGCCTGTCCCTCTGGATTCTATGGAGAGGGATATGAGGAACAGTGTGACTGCGAGCACAGCTCTTTCTGCCACCATGAGACTGGAGTGTGCCATTGTGAAAAAGGATGGCGAGGAAAGCGATGTGACAAACGTGAGTTCCTGCTCAGAGTAAAATGAGACACCTTCATAGTACTGTGATTGCTCCATTAAGGCCCTGATCCTTTATTAAATAATAAAGTAGTATTATTTAAGTCCTGGCATGATCCCACTGAAATCAATGGGAGTTGAGGGCACTCAGCACATCACGGAATTAAGCCTTAAGAAATACTTCAGGGTAGACGGTGGTAGTTTTCTACTTCTCCACAAGTCGAAAAGGAGTTTCCCATTAGCAGATTGTCCACATGATAATGGTCAACATCGTGTCCCTTCATTTTCTTTTATGTCAATTGCTGTCAAACATGATTCTGGGATGCATTAACAGGAGTGCTGTGAGCAAGACACGAGAAGTCATTCTTCCATTCTACTCTGCACTGATTAGGTCTCAGTTGGAGTATTGAGTCCAGTTCTGAGCACGACATATCAAGAAAGGTGGAGAAATTGGAGAACGTCCAGTGAAGAGCAACAAAAATGACTAAAGGTCTAGAAAACATGACCTATGAGGGAAGACTGAAAGAATTTGGCTTGTTTAGTTTAGAATAGAGAAGACTATGGGTATGTCTAGACCCGTGGTCCCCAACACAGGGCATTTGTCTGCACCCGCCAAGTGCTCAGGGCTGGCCTGGCCCCGGGCATGTGGCGCATGCACGGTGCCGGAGCCGGCCCCGGGCGTGTGGCGCACGGTGAGTGCCGACCCCGGGGGCGCCGCGGATTCACCCCCCGCGGTGCACGGGGGGGGGGGGAGAAGAGCGCCAGCGCCAGCCCCGGGTGCGCGGCGCTTGGGGAGAGAGCGCTAGCGCTGGCCGGGGCACGCGGCGCTTGGGGGGAGGGGAGGGAGGGAGCGGGGGAAGAGAGCGCCGGCCCCGGGCGTGCGGCGCTTGAGGGGAGAGCGCCGGCCCTGGGCGCGCGGCGCTTGAGGGGAGAGCGCCGGCCCCCGGAATGCGGCTATGGGGGGGCCGCCCCCCCCGGGCGCCCGGCGGGCAAACGGCCACGCCCCCTGGTGCCCGGCAACCCCAAATGGTTGGGAACCACTGGTCTAGACTACAGGGTTTTTTTTAGAAAAAAGTAGCCTTTTTTCTAAAAAACATCACCTGCATCTAGACTGCAGCCGTGTTCTTTCTAAAGTAAATCGAAAGAATGTGGCAATTTTTTTGATCGTGGTAAACCTCATTTTACAAGGAATAACGCCTTTTTTCGAAAGTACTCCTTTGAAAAAAGGCGCTATTGAATGCAAACTGTGCTTTTTAGAAAGAAAGCATCTAGACTCTCTTTTGAAAAAGTGGCTCACTTTTTCAAAAAATCTGCTTATAGTCTAGATGCTCTCTTTTGAAAGAGGCTTTTTCGAAAGATTCTTTCAAAAAAGCTTCTTTCAAAAGAGGTTTGTAGTCTAGACCAGTGTTTCTCAAACTGTGTTTCACGGAGCCTCAGGGCTCCACGAGACATCTCCAGGGGCTCCACGAGGTTGACAAACTGGAAACACCGATAGGTACAACATATACAATCAGTGGACTGCTGGGGCTACGCATAAATTTTTACGCATATAAAGGGCTCCGGAGCTCAAAAACTTTAAGAACTACTGGTCTAGATGTAGCCTAAAAGGGGACATTATAGCTGTTTACAAGTATCCAAAAAGTGTTACAAGGAAGAGGGAGAAAAAATTTTCTCCTTGGTCTCTGATGATAAGACATGAAGCAATGGGCTTAAATTGCAGCAAAGGAGGTTTAGGTTGGACATTAGGAAAATCTTCTGTCAGAGTAGTTAAGCACCGGAATAAATTGCCTAGGGAGGTAATGGAATCTCTATCACTGGCGATATTGAAGAGCAGGTTGGATAGACATCTATCAGGACTTATCTAGATGGTACTTGGTCCTGCTGTGAGGGACGTGATGACTTCCCAAGGTCCCTTCTAGTTCTAGTATTCTATGATTCCAGACCTTTGGCTATGTCTACATTGCACTGTAGTTTGAAATAAGATATGCAATTTGAGCTACACAAATTGCATATCCTATTTTGATCTTATTTCAAAATAGCTTATTTTGTAATTTGACTATTTGTCTACACAGCACCAAATTTCAAAATAACCTGCTATTCTGAAACGTCCCTTACTTCTTGTGCAAAGAGGTTTACAGGGACATCGGAATAGCAAACCCCAAATAACTGGCCTATTATTAAGATGTAGGATAGGGATTTTGGGATACTCTGGTATCCCAAAATAGCCTTGCAGTGTAGCCGTAGCCTTCCAGTTCTGCCTCTTTCATGACATGTGAAGTTTTTCATTAAAATAAAAATACATTTTAAATGTCGCTTTGTAAAATTTACTCTAGTGTTCCCAGGAAAAAAAGAAAAGATAAAATTCTGACACTAAGCACTATAAACCCAAGATTTTATCTTGCAAAAAGCAAGAAGCATTGAAAGTAAAATTGAGATTCAACTTGGTGACTTCATATTTTTACTTGTAGGTTCTTTATGACAGAGTCAGATGATGTTTTTTCTGTGCAAGTTGATGAGATGCACATTAAAGGAAAGATCATGGGTGAAAACCTATCCTCTCTGAAGGCAATAGGACTCTTGTTATTGACTTTAAAGGTCCAGCATTTACTGATTGCGAGGTGGAATTCATCTTCTACCTCTGGGGCTAATGTAATATCGAACACAAGAAATTAATGGTTGTTGATGTTCTTGAGGGCATGTAGCTGATGTTCTCGAGAGCATGTAGTCTTCTTGGAAGCACTTATATTCTTTATGTATATTTGCGGCTTAAAGCATGAAATCGTGGACTTCCTTTGCAATCAACGGCTGAACGTGGCCTTCAAGTTCTAAATACTTCTGCAATCTGTTCTAAAGAAAGTTGGTTTGGTTATTCCAGCTTGTATGCCTGGCTACTATGGCAACTATTGCACGAACCGTTGCACTTGCCCTTCAGGGACTCCCTGTCACCATATGAATGGAAAGTGTGGCTGCCCTCAAGGATTCACTGGCTATGGCTGTGAAAAAAGTAAGTTGTTATAAAAGCGTGTGACTAATAGCCCCTTGAGGAAAAAATCTACATGGAATAGATTCATTTATGAAATAATGGAAGGGCTGATTTAATCAACCTCTGAAGGAATAAGGACTGCTAGAGCACTGCATTAATAAAAGTGGACTACAGCTTGAGAGCTGAATGTAGATTTTCTGCTTGCAGATTGCAAAAGCAAGCAGAGAGACTACATTCAGCAAAGGTGGCACAGGGAAGTGTCCAGTCTACCTGAGGAGACTGCCCTTCCACAGAGCAGGTGCCATTCCTACCTCTTCCCTCTATTAATCTTCTGCATCTAGGAGAACTGGTTCTGGTTTTGGCTGCTGGAATTTCAGAAAATTATGATATTTTTCTTATAATAATTTCTTGTTATTGAGAGTGGCAAGAACCCCATCCTTGTTGGGGACATATTTAAAGACAAACGAGATTTACATTGTGCTCCAAGTTCTATCATTTCTACTTTGCTTTTTCTTATTGAAAAATTTCAGAAACCTGTTGTCTTACCAAATCTTAACCAGATCCTGATTTGGTCTGTAAGACTGTAAGCTCTTTGGGAGAGGGTCTGCCTTTTCTTGTGTGTGTATGTATAGTGTATAGTGCAATGTGACATTGACCCCAATCAGTAGCACTAGGTGCTAAATAATAAAAAGAAATATACATAAATAACTATAATCACCAGTACAGATTTATTCAAGTTCCCTTTGCTACATCAATTTATATCACCTGAGAATTTGGCCTAATATTTCCAAGATGGTACTCAGACAGAGTGATGGCCACCAATATAAGAACCTAGATATGAACATTCAGAAAAATGTAGGCAGCATGGCTGACAACCGACAAAATACAACATGTACAAATGTTGGCGCTAAAGCAACCTTGAAAGTTTAAACTATTTTCACAGGGGAAAATGTTTTTGACCATACATGTGGTCCCTCATGAGTTATACTATTATTTTAGTCGGTTTTTCCTGACATCACACTATGATTTTCCTTAGTGAAAAGAAAATTGCAGCTGGCCCTTGGCAGTTGGGCATAAATTGACTGAACAAAACAAAATCAAACAGCAAAGTAATCCCAAAGTAAATTTAATAAAACCAGAGTCCCAGAGGGCAGCATACTTCTGTAGGCAGTGGTCTTATTTAATAAATTTTAGCCTGCTCTTTGTTTGAGTTCTATATTTACCAAGACAAATTTAATTCATTGGTTTACATTTCCTCTTCCTTCAGCTTGTCCACCAGGCACATATGGTAAGAACTGTAACCAACTATGTCAGTGTTCTGCAGAGAATGAGGAATGTCTCCAAGCGACAGGAAAATGCACCTGCCTACCAGGTTATTATGGAATCCACTGTTACCTAGGTATATATAATTTTGTTTCATTTGAAACCTTTTGTAAAAGTTTGTGGCAGGAAACCTAATCCTTTGAGGCTAGATTCTGATACTACTACCTCATAATTACAGGCAGTCCCCGGGTTACGTACAAGATAGGGACTGTAGGTTTGTTCTTAAGTTGAATTTGTATGTAAGTCGGAACTGGCGTCCAGATTCAGCCGCTGCTGAAACTGACCAGCGGCTGACTACAGGAAGCCCGAGGCAGAGTTGCTCTGCCCTGGGCTTCCTGGAATCAGCCACTGATCAGTTTCAACAGCGGCTGAATTTAGACGTCTGGGACAGAGCAGCTGGGGCGCTGCCGGGTAGGTCCCCGCAGCGCCGCACCTCAGCGCTGCGGGGACCAACCCGGCAGCACCCCAGCTGCTCTACCCCAGGTGTCCCCAAGTCAGCCGCTGCTGAAACTGATCAGCGGCTGATTCCAGGAAGCCCGGGGCAGAGCAACTCTGCCTCGGGCTTCCTATAGTCAGCCGCTGGTCAGTTTCAGCAGCAGCTGAATCTGGACTCCAGTTCCGACTTACCAGGAGAGACCAGGGAGACTCAGAGCAAAGCCGCGGAGCACGTGGGCAGCGGGAGCCCAGCATACCAGGGAGATGCGGAACAGCTTTTCTTGCCCCAGAGGATGCGGGCGGTGGGACCGTGGCGCATCTGGGCGTCCCGCCGCTCACATCCTCCGGGGCTAGAAAAGCCCCGTTCGTAACTGCGGATCCAACATAAGTCGGATCCGCGTAACTCGGGGACTGCCTGTAGTAGTACCTGCAGCCTGGAATGAGTCTACTTCAGGTATAAAATCTTTCTCACTGAGAATAAAATGCCAGGTCTATACTGGCGGAGAAGATTGATGTAAGATACACAATTCCAACTATGTGATATGCATAGCTGAAGTCGACATACCTTGCACTGATTTTCTGGGGCAGCCTCACAATGGGAGGTTGATGGGAGAAATGCTCCCATCAACTTCCCTTACTCCTCGCAAGGCGTAGGAGTACTGGCACCAATGGGGGTGCCTTCAGTGTTCGACTTAATGGGTCTTTACTGGACCCACTAAATGAAACCCCGAAAGATCGATCACCAGAGTGTCCATCTTGTGGGAAATTGAGACCTGGCCTAAGACGAATCAAATTTTGCCATTAATTATTATAAGTCTTTTTTTTCTGAT
This sequence comes from Pelodiscus sinensis, assembly GCF_052426305.1. Taxonomy (NCBI): domain Eukaryota; kingdom Metazoa; phylum Chordata; order Testudines; family Trionychidae; genus Pelodiscus; species Pelodiscus sinensis. The sequence continues at coordinate 18,467,378 of NC_143061.1, read as the reverse complement.
AACAAGAGTCTTTTCTAGAGGCAAATGATTCACAATTTTATGAAGTCATTTTTACTACAGGCATCTCTATGGAATATGACATGAACACACATCCACCTCTAATCTACAGCAACACATGGGTATTGTAAAGCTCTTGCTTCTCACAATACTGAAGCCAGAGTGCTTCCCGAAAGCTCTGAGTGCTAAACTAAGGACAAATGGTTATTATAAAACCGTCTGCAATTGGTAATAAATCTAAAGTGATTCATAAAGTCAGTTAAGTTGCACAGGCTTCTGAGGAACAATCAAATTAAACAAATTATTATTTTGGATTGAAAAGGGGTGACTAGTTTAAAAGACAAAATGCCAATTCGCTGAGCATTCCATCATAAAAAAATATATTCCCAGATCCTTCTGTCTCAGACTGATATTTTAGACAATAGTGAAGTAGCTTGTGGAGGAATGTGACGATTGATGGGAAACATGTATTGAAGTGACTCAAAGGGAGACAGTTAATCACCTTTTTGGTTACAAGTTTAATTTTGGTTTTACTCTTCATGGTTTGGAATGGTCTCTTATAAAAACTAAAATAAAATGTCTTCTCTCTTCAAGGTCAGGTCTTTCTGTCTTGGGCAATTTTTTTCTCTGTTTCTTCGGAATCCTGCATAGCTCCTTTTGGTTTGCTTCCCTTTTTGGCAGCAGTTTCAATGCTGAAGTCAGCATCAATGTGTGCAACTCCAGGAACAATTAAGCACTGTGCCTTGCTACTAGAGTAGAAGCAGATATGGGGAGCTCATACTGTCACACTGTTATCAGTGGTTCTATTTAAAAGGAAATAGAAATGCAGTATCTGATTCAGAATCAGGCCCTTGAAATCTGAAGTACATCTCCCACCAGATTAGTAAATATTCATATAAAGGGCCTTAATTACTTGACAGTGTCTTTTTAAGTATAATGCTCTGTAGTGTAATACCCAAGATTATAATATCTTAGCTTTTATAAGTCATTATATATCTAGACAAGGAGCCAAACTCCCATTCATTTCATGGGAACTTTCCTGAGTGAAAATTGGGTAAGAACCTTCTGGACTGATCCTCAGAATAAGAAAATTAGGACAGTAAAAGTTGCACCATTGCCATGATTTCAGGGAAGAAGTTACAGGGTAAAATCCTGGCATGGTTGGAGTTGATGAGAGTTTTGGCATTGACTAAAGCAGGATTTCATCCAAAGTGTATAAGGCCTGGGCCTTCCTGGTGCTGAGTGTCCTCATAGGAAATGAAGTTGCACAATATCTTGCAGAGCAGATTTTCAATGAACTGATCTTGTTTTGTTTAATATTCTGCCTAGAGAAATAAGAGGATCACTGGGATATATGGATACAGGAGAAAGTACCATATTTTATATGGGAAAAAATGACTATATTGCATCTAAATTTTGCATCTGTTGTGTGCTCTTGCTCAGTAGCTTTCACCAATCAATGGCGAAAGATAGGAATGTAACCAGATTATTGTTAAACTAGTGTATGTTTAGTTGTGGGGATCAATGCTGCAAGAGATCTAGGGCCTGATTCTGATCTTTGCACTGAGAGAACATCATTAGTTTGGAAGAAATACTCCTGTTTCAAACTAGTTAGCTGAGAAGAGAATCAGGCCTATTCCGTCTCCATGCTGAAGAAACTTTTAGTATGCTACTGAAACGGGGCTCAGTGTAGGAAGCCGCTCCTACAAGAAGTCAAGTTGGCCTAAGTCCAGTCAACATGTGGTTGGATACTGCTGGAAACCATTTCTGGCAATAACTATGATACTTATAAGACTGTGAAAAAAGGTTCACGATAAAAAAAGGTATAGCTGGCTGGGAAACTGAGGTTCCAGCAGCCAAGAGCAACTGGGCTTTCATGTTTTCAAATTTGGAGTAAAAAATTGAAATAGTCTTTTGGCAAGGTGTAGAGGAAGCAAATAAACCAGCAATAAAAATCCCATCCATAAGCCATAATTCAGTGGATGGGCAAATCTGCCTGAATGTGGTATAGTCAGAAAAAAAAAGGCAAGTGGCTCCAGTGCATAGGAAAACCACACTGCAGTTCTATGTTGTGTATAAATGTATTGGAGCCTGGTGAGCTTTCAGGCAGGAAGACCAACTACATCAGCTCCAGCTAACAAAGGATCAGCACTGTGGGTAATACACTTCAAGGGTATGTCCATACTGCACCTGGTAATGAACCACCCAGCTCAGGTCCACAGAGTTGTCTCAGTGGGGCTCAAGCAAGCATGTTAAAAGTAACTGCATAGACATTGCAGCTTGGGCTTTCAAGTCCTTCTCCAGGCTTGAGAACTTGAGATCTAGCTCAAGTTCCAACGTCCACAGAAGCAGCATAAGACTGGCTAGGACAAATCTATGGACTTGGGCTGGGATGCTAACTCTCACATCAATGTACCCCAGAGATGAATTTCATATTGGTAAGAAAAGCTATACCATATGCTGTTGGTACAAAAGAATTAAAGAACTTGAATTCAGGATTAATTCATAATTTAGGATTAGCAATCGGTATTTAGATGAAGGCATATCTATTCCAAACCAGAAGGAAGAGGTCAGGAAATGATTTAGAAACCTGGCTGCTATTCTTGCTGTTCTCAAAAAAACCCATAATTCTGATGTATAGGAAACTGTTAAATGGGAAAATATCTTTATTAGATAACTAGTGGTTTTGACCTAAAATGCTTTGTGGATGTATACCGTCCTTAAATGGCAGGATTTTTTGTAAATTGCTCTGGCTGTCTGCATATAGCCTCTTGGAAAGTAGTAAGAGATGAGAACAGCTTGTTGATAATTGTTGACTGTTGCAGCAGATGTGTTTGCGCTGCTTGTGTTGCTCCCTATTGAGCTGAAATAAATAAGAAGTTAACAAGATAAATAAATTGGGAAGGAGAAAATTACATGTATTACAGCAACCATTTCCAGTCATGGAAGAAACCTTGTCAGGCTGAACTGAGAAATAATTCTAAAACCTCTGCCAGGAAGAAGAAATGTCGTTGGGTGAGTAAAGCAAAAGAAAAAGAAAAAAAGCCGAATAGTGACCAAATGGTCAAGGGGAAGTTTAAAAAGAAACTCACTAAAAACGAGGCTACATGAAATCATTAGACCTTGACACTGTTTCTTAGTGGACATTAAAAGAATATTATAAGAATCTCTGTCTGACACCAGGAATTTACATTTCACTGTGCACGTGAAGTTGCAGAATTTATTCTGTAAAATCTGCAGTATGTGTGTGGGTTTGTGCTATCATACCCAAGTAGGGAGAGACATTGATTTAACTCTCAGGTTTGCTCTTCAGTAGATAGGAGGCAGTGATGTCAATTAATTGAGTAAAAAGAACAGGCAGAACAAAAGAGTATCTATATTCTATAAATACATATGTCCATTTAGTACAGTTAATCTGGTATCCCTGGTTAGTGGCCAATAGCCAATCTTATTTTTTAAAAGACATACCGATTGCATTCCCTCTGTTCGGAGATGCTGTGTCAAGCAGTTCTAGGGAGACAAAAGATTTCTTCTCCATCCACACAGATCATGATTTTATATAGTGAAGAGAGAGAGTGAATTATTAACATCCATAAATTCCTAAAATACAAAGTATACAGAGATATTTTGCTAGAGATTGACCAGTTATATACTACTATACTATGGTAGGGATTTCCAATACGGCTACAGGCTTGCTTGCTTGCTTCTCCCCCCTCCCCCCCCAGGGGAGAAATTGAATGTCATTTCCAGCAACAGTGTCAGTTTGAATTGTCTTGGTAAATGCTTTGCCTTGTACAGGACAATACTGCCATCTTTAAAAATGGACATAGAAAAGCGTTCTAACTTCTGATTATCTAGAACTTGCCCCCGTACACCAGGAAAAAGAGGGTGCACACTGCATCTCTAGGGGCCAGTGGCTTCAGAGCTGATGAAAGGCATGAGCCGCCAGAGGGTTGTTACTAGTAGCTGAGCTTAGCTCCTAAAATTGCAGTTACAGCAGAATCTGAGCTTTCACCTAAGTACATTTCTAGTCTTCACAGTTATGAAGAAAGGTTGGAAGCATGTCCTGAGTGTATCTTTTGCCTGAATCTGCAAACAGATGCACTGTTCTAGGGGTGGGGGGTTTGCCACTCCCACCCTTAGGCTGTGTCTACACTGCACCCCTTTTCCGGAAAAGGGATGCAGATGAGACAAGTCGGAATTGCAAATGAAGCAGGGGATTTAAATATCCCCCGCTTCATTTGTATAAACATGGCTGCCGCTTTTTTCCGGCTCGGGGCTTTGCCGGAGAAAAGCGCCAGTCTAGACGGGATCTTTCAGAAAATAAAGCCTTTTCCGAAAGGTCCCTTATTCCTCTTAAAATCAGCCTTATAGAGTAGAGAACTCCATGGATATGGCAGAAGGGTGCAGTTGGCCCAGTCCTCCCACCCAAGTGATATGCCCTGGCTGCTGCACTCTATCCATGCGCAGAGGGCATTCTGTAGCTGTCTCTACAGCTCCCAAGGGGCAGCATGGGAGCTAGTTACTGTTCCAGGCAAGGGAAAGGGGATCTGATCCCATGTCACTTCTTCTGACTCTCTCCAAGTGTTGAGTTGGAACCAGAGTGGAGCCCCATCGAGCCTTAGGTTGCCTTAGTCCAGTTCTGAACATTAGAAAAATCTATTCAATTCTCTGTTGCAGCAATAAATATTCAATTCTTGATTCTGCCCCACAAGTTTTATATGAGTGTAATTTCACTGGCATTCCTCCCAATTGATGGTGGGGTAAATAGACTGGAGCTCTGAAATAGGGTAAAATAACTGGCTGTGGGTTTTTTGGGAAATGGCTTTATCATTTCCCTTAAAGAATGTATCCGGAAAATGGGGAAACATGAAATGTAAATATCTATCTAGATACATATCTTAAATAAATAGCATTGTCCATAAGAAACTGCTGATCAAAAAGAAGAATTCTGAAACAAGGCACATGTACAATACCACCTGAAAAACCTATGTTTGTCTACATCAGATAAATTCTTCATGGACAGCTTATCCTCACATATAGATGGCACTGGTGCTCCATGCAAGACCACTTGGTTTGGATTATTGCAGGATAAGGTCTCTCTTGAAGCAAAGGAATTCCCACTTATGCATTTAGATGTGTAACTCTTGGGTCTGTTGAAGTCCCCCATGTCTTCTTCTCTCAAACACTTGCACAGTCTTCCCTTCACAGGCCAGGATTACAGCTCACGAAACCACGGGGAAAAATGCAGTTTGGGGGAAAACAACATCAATTAGAGTCACCTTCTCCTGCTTACATTTTAAAAATAAATACCTGCAAGCTAGGATTGGTGTTTTGTAAGAACAAATAATTAGAGTAGGAATAGAGATTGACGTTAAAATTTAGTGTTAAAGTAACAAAGTTGTCATGACATGAAACTATATGTGGTCACACAAGCAGTATTTCCTAATTGTTTTTTTCCTTGTTTTAAAACAGAGTGTCCACAAGGTACCTATGGTCTCTATTGCCAAAAGGCATGTAAATGCACTAATTGAGGCCACTGTGATACTGTGACGGGAACCTGTGATTGTCCTCCTGGCTTCATTGGAGCTGAGTGTAGTAAAAGTTAGTATTTGCTAAAATCAAAGGGATAATTTAAATCTATACACTGTCAAGAGAGCAATGTACACATTAATTGAAAATAGTTAATATCTCAATAGTTTATTAGTATACAAACAGGCAGATCTTGACCAGCCTTTGATTCAATAGCGAGATTCTAGCTTTGTGAAAATTCTCTTTCAAAATGTTTTCTCTTCCTTATGAGTGTGTGAAGCAGGAACGCTTGTTCCAAGGTTGCAGCCTCTGTGTCCAATCACTTCACGACCAAGATGAAAACTCCTCCTTTATGCCCCAAATCTTTTTATTGAAGTACTCCTCTACATAGGATTGGGGGTTGGGAGGATGGGTCTTTTATCATGCATCCATGTGAGTTCATTCAAGACTGTAGTTAGTGTCTGGTTTCACCCATGCAGCTGTTGTTTGGGGCATTAGATGTTTCAGATGTGATTAGCATGCGTAGGATCCATGTGTAAGATCTTGAAAGTTTGTGGGAGGGTATTTATCTCTATAGCAATGGAGATGTCCAGAGGTTTTGTATCTGTTTTCCTGGTAGGCCGAATGCCACTTTTAGTGGGAATGGCCTGGTCTGTGAGGAGCTTGCTTCTGATGATGAGCTTGGCAAGACTGGAGGATTGATTGAAGGCCAGAAGAGAGAGCTGAGGAAAGATGTCCTCAGGCTGCAGCCCCCATCAAGTCTGGGTTGTAATTGATAGATGATACCCCGTATGAGTTCCAATGTGAGGTGATAGATGACAAGTAGGAATGTGTGACAACCCTGTATTAAAGCAGGTTTTCTCAGGCTTCATATACATGATAACTTACAGAAAAGTTTGTTTGAAATCAGCGAGCCTACTCATGTGAATAAATATCCACAAGGATGAGAAAACTCCACATTCTGGCCCTCCAAGTTTTGCACTGGCACCCCATAACAGCTGCATAACTGGAAGGTAATTATGTCTTCAAAATATTCCTTCTAACACTATCAGTCAAGTTTGCCATTCATAATGTCTGGCTCTAATGCTAATCCAGAATTACTGTCTTGTTGGCATCTTCAGTTACTTTTTTGCACTTTAACCTTTTTCCCCAAACTCAACACTTCACTATTTCTTTGATTCTCTAAACTGTTGCTGTTCAATAAAGGAAACAACAGTGTTAAGAGAATGAGGAAATCTTTACTTGAAAGTGGGACCATCATTTAATACTCTGGTCAAGACCAGTTTCTTTTTCATTAGGAGGTTTCATTGTTTTCACAGTGATGTTTGGGAAAAGATTCCTAATGTTAAGCAAAGTTTCAGAGGGAAAAAGTAAGCAAATACTTGGACATTTTTCTTTATTTCAGAGCAATTTCTTCACATTCAAAACCAATTGGAATGCAGCTCAGAGGAGTCTGCTTGATTAAAAAGAAGGGCTTTACCTTACAAAACAAAACAAGATTCTGGACAGCAGGCATATTTAATGACAAACATTCATGTTTCCTCTAGTGTGTCCAGCAAGCCACTATGGGAAGGATTGCATCTTATTGTGCTCCTGTGGTAAAGGGCACTGTGACCCAGTGACTGGCAAGTGCTACTGTCCACCTGGCCAAACTGGACCCTACTGTCAGCAAGGTAACAGAATAAGATCCAAGGCATCCTGTCAATCTAGATTCTCACTTGCATCAGCCAGAAAAAGAAATCTCTCAGCTTCACAAATGTAAATAAATTGCCATTGTTTATGCCCATCGGAATTCATTCTGTTAACAATCTCTGCATTTGCATGTTTCTCCAAAGAAAAATGATGTTTTAAATATAACCCAGTTTAAGCTGGGGGGGGGGGGCTGATTTTTGCAAGCTGCTCCAAACTGTGCAGCACCCGTTTCTTTGCTCAAGGTTTTTCTGTATTAATGTACAGATATTCCAAATAAAACAGAGCAACCCAAAGTCATGCTTCCCCTCGGTGTCTTGTCACATAATCATGTTTATTATGGTAATACCTAAAGGCCAACCAAGAAAAGGGCCCCACTGTGCTATAGGCACTGTACAAACAAAGTAATGGACTGCCCTTGCCCCAGAGAGTGTAAATAAACAAGGTAGACATGGGTTGTGGGATGGCATGAATACACAAGAATGAAGACTGCAATGGCAGCAAATGTCATGTTCATTCCACAATAATTCTTTTGGGACAAGGGAAAAGTTAGTTAGGAGGGAATAAGCTCAACAGAAAGAAAAGCAAATTACCCAGAAGAGGGTATGCCCAGCAAATGGCAGAGGTGTTCCCATACGCCTCAAGGCATTACACCAAGTATGCGTAATACACAGTAAAATACATTTCTGCAATCATAGTTTCCTTCTGTTGCATTCATCCTCTTTGTGAGGTTAATTTAAAAAAACATTTTAATTTGCTGTAGTGTCCCCAGGAAAGATATGGTCCCAGCTGCCAGCTAACGTGTATCTATAAGAATGGTGCTATATGTGACCCTGTGAATGGATCTTGTTCCTGTGGACTTGGATGGCCGGGAAGTTATTGTGAGAAAGATAGTATCTTCTCTTTCTCTTTTGACCCAGCAAAAAAGGAGGTCAGCAGCAAGTATCAGTATTTATAATGTAGAGCCACTGGCAATGTACAATAATGTATGCCATGCTTTTGAAAGTAAGACACTAAGTTCTATTATTAGATGGAACTTTACAGTAATTTGCAAAGGTCACTTGATACTAAAGCTAAACTAACTTATGGAAAACTGAATTGTGAGCTGTGTTGGTAACCTCTTCAAATGTAGGTATGAAAAAAGCCTGTAAGTTGCAGTAGCAGGAATCAACCAACACTCCGATAGGGAGGGCAGGTTCGAGTGATTTAGCAGGCCCCTACCACAGTTGAAGAAATGTTGGACCAGATCTTCAGCTTCCGTAAATCAGTGCAGCTTCTGGACTTCAAGGGACCTAGGCCAACTTATACCAGATATCCAAGTATATTTACTTTTCCAAAGATAACCCTATATGCAACTTACTATAGTGAGTTAGAAACTATGGTGATAAGAGCTACCTGCAATAAGAGATACCTAAGAAAATCTCATTTAGTATATACGCCACCCACCCACCCACCCACCCACCCACAAACCTCTGAATTGGATGGTTATCCTGATTTATGCATGCCCATAATAATGGCGGCTAGGTATGGAATTGATGAGAAATGGAAGCAAGGAGTTTCCCTACTTGTGACTTGCTCCAAAAACTTTAGAATGTCATGGCAAAGGAGGAGCTAAGCTTCTGCAAAAAGTATGACTAGGCTGCTGATTATATTGATACATGGTCACTTTTGCTATCAATAATTTATGAAGTGTTTTAGTTTGTTATGGTAGATACCTAATTATGCATGTGTTGTCTCTGTGAGTACATCTAGACTGCAAGCTTCTTTTGAAAGAAGATTTTTCGGAAGAGATCTTCTGAAAAAACGTTTTCCGAAAGAGAGTGTCTGCTCTTCAAAAGCGCATCGAAAAAGCAATCTGCTTTTCCGAAAGAGAGCATCCACACTCATTGGATGCTCTCTCGCATGTAAGATGTGATTACTATGGGCGGAATGGCCACCAGGGCACCTGTGCTTTTTCCCGGAGGCCTCTTCTTTCTAAAAAAGTACCCTCTTCTGCATCCACACATGCCTTTTTCTGAAAGAGCTCTTTCGGAAAAGGCGTTCTTCCTCATAGAATGAGGTTTACCAATGTTAGAAAAACCCCTGCATTCTTTCAATTTTCTTTTGAAAGAATATGATTGCAGTGTGGACATAGGTGAAGGTTTTTTTGAAAAACAGCCATTTTTCCGAAAAAACCCTGTAGTTAAGACGCACCCTGTGTGAAACAGAGTTCTTTCCCCTTCCATCAGAAATTCCTTAATAATTAATGGCATCCATATATGTTACAAATAAACTAAGAAAACTTACTTTATGTTATGCTTTACATTTAGGCTGTGTCCAGACTCAGGGATTTTTTCGGGAAAAGTAGCCTTTTTCCGAAAAAACTTCCCCTGCGTCCAGACTCAAGCCGCATTCTTTCGAAATTAAATCGAAAGAACGCGGCTTTTCTTTCGATGGCGGTAAACCTCATTTCATGAGGAAGAACGCCTTCTTTCGAAAGTTCCTCTTTCGAAAGAAGGCGTTCTTCAATGTAAATAGGGCTTCTTCGAAAGAGAGCATCCAGACTCACTGGATGCTTTCTTTCGAAAAAGCAAGCCGCTTTTTCGAAAGTTCAACATGCAGTCTAGACGCTCTCTTTCGAAAGAGGCTCTTTCGAAAGTATCTTTCGAAAGAGCCTCTTTCGAAAGAGGCTTGAAGTCTAGACATAGCCTTAGTGGTAATCATATATTAATGTAGATACAAAAACCTGAGATGATGCCATTTGTTGTGTATTCTGAGAACATGCACTTATACTATTTTCTGTTAGTATAAATCACACAGAAAGACAAATTCACAAATGGAAATTGTGGAAAGAAAGTGGCTTTTCAGTATTGCATAAAATCCAGATAGTGAAAAATATTTCTCACAGTTTTATTAAGTTGTTCCCAATTATGCAGAAATATAGTGAACCCAAAAAAAGCAAATAGATTGTACACAGCCGAGGAGGAAATTCACAACAAATAGTTCTCAGATCTATAAAATCTTTACTGACTATTATTATTTCCTTATGCATCTTTCCAGAGTGGTATATGGATAAATAAAACTTTTTGTTCTTTTTATTAACAGAGTGTGCCCGAGGTAAATATGGTTCTGACTGCCACTTAAGCTGCTCCTGTCAGAACAATGGATCTTGTGACAGGTTTAGTGGTTGCTGCCAATGTCCAGAAGGTTACTATGGACACTCTTGTGAGAACAGTACGTAGACAACCTTCTCAGAGAAACAAAGCTACAATTCTGCACCCGGGGTTCATGTTTGTCAATCCTAATACAAGGACCTTAGTACGCCTATATTCCAGCAATAAAATTATTTATGTACTCAGAACAGTCATATGCACTTTTTGGTGTTTCAGTTAAAAATATCTCTCTTTGTGACCTTGATTCAGCAAGCTACTTAGGAACATGCATAATTTCAAATACATAATCTCACCAAAGTCATAGCACTGCTCACAAGCTCAGAACCACACTCATGCATAAACTTTTTGCAGAATGAGTGAGACCCATGTAATAATAATAATTTTCTCTCTTCTTGCAGAGATGGGGGAAGGTCACAGACTTACAGGGTGGTGAATTCCTTTTTCTGCATATACTTTTGTCCACATTGCCAAAATAACATTTGTAACCTTTCATTTCCCAGCCTGCCCTGTTGGATTTTATGGTCTAAACTGTGTTCACTCTTGTGGTTGTAAAAATTGAGCTACTTGCAATCCAGTGACCGGACAGTGCATTTGTCCTGCAGGTTATGAAGGTATCCACTGTGAAAAAGGTGTGTCTAAATGTTTTTATGTAGTTTGGGTCTGGCACTGTATACATTCTGTCTTCCTGCTTCTGTATTTTTCAAACACAACTTTATAGAATCTTATTGTTTTCTATTTTACTGTTAATTGTTCTACCAAAATATCTGGATCAATGACCTTCTCCATAATAGCATCATACTTGTCCAGCCCCTAATACTCCTCGGCTATGTCTACACTGGCATGATTTTCCGAAAATGCTTTTAACGGAAAAGTTTTCCGTTAAAAGCATTTTCGGAAAAGCGCGTCTAGATTACCCAGCAGCAGCCAGGGGGCAAATGGGACTCTATTTTAGAGATGTGATTTTAATAAATGTTCAGCAACAAACCAATGGAATATTTTTAAAGCAAATTTTAAATTCAGGTCCTGTAGACCAGTGTTTCTCAAAGTGGGCTGCTAGTGGGCCCATACCACATCGTTTACCTAAAGGGGCCATAGCCACAGAGCCTCGTGTCTCCCTTTGGCTCTGGTTCACTGTTTCCAGTCAAGGAGAGTTGCGGGAAGTGGCGGCCCAACCCACACCACTTCCTGCAGTTCCCCTTGGCTGGAGATGGTGAACCAGAGCCAATGGGACTGCGAGGCTCAGTGGCTACAAACCCTTTAGATAAACAAAGTGGTGTGGGCCACTAGCAGCTTTCCCAAAGTGAGCTCGTGGCCCACTTTGAGAAATACTGTTGTAGACTATCACAGTAAGTTCAGAAACTGACAGTATATACCGAGTGTTTACAAATGCCTATTCAATGGCTGTTACCACTCAAATGGCTCTTCTATGGTTCAATATTCTGCTGCTAGGTCTGGCAGGCTTTTTCACTTCAAAGTTAACGAGATCCTCTCTGGAGGAAGCAGAGCTACAGACTGAATTCTGCCTGTGGGTCAGGACAGCCCTGCTCAGACATGTGGGCAGAGCTTGTCCAGCCAAGGCCAAAGCAGTGTCAAAGATCTATGATTCCATCCCCATGTGGACACACTGACCATTGCCCCCAGAGAGCAGCAACACAGGAGCTATAGCAGCCACTGCTGGCTCTGGGCTACAGTAGTTGTCTTAGGGTTTGTCTACACTGCAATTAAAAACCTGCAGCTGGCCCTTAGGAGCTTACTTGAGCTACGGGGCTATCGATGTTTGGGTACAGGTTGGAGCCTGGGTTTTAGGATCCTGTGAGGTGAAAGAGTCCCATAGCTCGGGCTGCAGCCTGAACTCTAACATCTATACCACAATTCAGTAGCCCATGAGCTTGAGCCTGTCAGGTAGCATGGGCTAGGTTTCTAATTGCATTATATACATATACTTAGAGGTCCTGATTTAAGTAGAATCCCCTTTACACATCAGGCCCCTGAGCTGTGTGCTAGGTAACTGATTTGCTCAGAAAGGTAGAATTCTACCCTATGAATCAGGATGATAAAAATGGGGGAGAAAATTCTAGTTTTGTTTTCTTTGCAACAGCTGAATCCTAATGAAATTGTGGTAGTTGTGAGAGGGTGGGGATGGCAGCCAAACTCCTCATGCTTGGTTCTGATCTCAGGCATACTGGCAGAAACCAGGAGTAACTGGATTGACATAAATGGAATTACACTTGAGAGTGGAATTCCCCTATAAAAAGTTTAAAAAAAAATCAAGTAAACATGCTGAGTCACCACTAATATTGCTAATATTTCAAGATCTCATTTGGAGCTATGTTTCCTGAATACTAGAACCACTTTTCAAGATTCCTTTTGTACTAGGAAACAGCATGAAGCAGGTTAAAATGTAGCACCTTATCAGTGACAAGCAGAGATTAAATAATTTCTGGAAATGTGTAAATTGGTATAACCCAAAAGCTAAAAGAGAAAATGGTTTTCTTCGCCTACAGCACTGTCCTGTGGTCAAAAATCAAAGTAACTCAATCTCCAGTCCTGTGGTCTGAATGGAGAGCTGAACCACACAATGCAATGAGTAAGGCTCCATGAATCCAAAGCCCTTGCCAGTGACTTTTTAGGATGAAATGAAACACACAGGAAGAAGTTTAATACTGAAAATGTGAGCAAAGTTTCTGCTTCTTGCAAAGAAAGGGAAGGGTTTTTATTTTCTTAAACCTGCTACCCACAACCCCTGCCCATGAAAAGTAGTTAGGGAGCAGGTTTTATTTGAGTTTTTATTTTCAATTAGGCTCAGTTCATCTGTGATATAACTGTGAGCAGCTGCGGCTATGCAGCAGCTATAAAGATAAAAGGCCTGATTTTAATTTGAACTTTGGTAAGGAACCCATTAAACAGCCAAAATGTTAATTAAAAAAAAGACAGAATATAACAGGCTTTTATGAGACCTCTTTTTTCTGGTAAATTAACATTGCAGGCTTTCAAACAGATGTCTTAAATGCACTTTGTTGTTATCCTGAAAATGTGGTATTACATACATAAAAATCAGGTCCAGAGGTGTTCAGGAGACCCTGCCTCATAACATTTCTTAATTGAAAAAACTAAGCTTCTGAGACTAAGTAAAGAATTCCCCCACACGTGGGTTAGTAGCTGAAATAGCAATGGGAAACATTTTTATTTACATAATCGTTGGTGCAGTAAAAGAGAAAAGATTCTTTACATTTACAATGAGTTCTTTGGAGGAAAGGGCTGTTATGGACAATGTATTTAGCACCCTGCCTTCGCAACCTGCTGCTACATTTTCCTCCAGACATGTACCCTATGCACATGAACAGCCTTGAAAAGTTGTGTTGAAAATGTACCACTGTAGACACAAAACGTATTTACTCATGTCTTGTAGAAGAGATCGATGATAATGAAAAAGCCTATAATAATGTTTTACTTGCATGAAATGAATAGGAAAATAGAATTTTGCGAGATGGGCATAAAACCTACCGCCCCCCATCACTTCTGGTTCCAGCACTTTTCCCCCCAGTAATATGTGGCTCATCATTGATGTCCCCAAGAGAACAGTATAGATAAAACTTGACCGATTCAACTCTTTATTGTAGCAATGAGATATAGTTATAGTGAAAACAGACAGAAGTGTATTGCCAAAGATAAAGGTTTAAGAGGTACTGAGTGGGGATTAAAGCTGGGATTTCCAACTAGTTCTGAAGCAGTAGCCTCTATAGCGAACTAGTTACGCTCAACCATCCAAATAACCACATTGTTCAAACCAACCAGGTAAACTCAACTGGCCAAATAGCCAGATGTGACTAGCGTGTTGGACACCATGGGAGTAAAGGGACAGAAATGGTTAGAATCATAGAGTCATAGAATAATAGGACTGGAATGGACCTCGAGAGGTCATCGAGTCCAGCCCCCCGCCCTCAAGGCAGGATCAAGCTCCGTCTACACCATCCCTGACAGATGTCTATCTAACCTGTTCTTAAATATCTCCAGAGAGGGAGATTCCACCACCTCCCTTGGCAATTTATTCCAATATTTGACCACCCTGACAGTTAGGAATTTTTTCCTAATGTCCAATCTAAACCTCCCCTGCTGCACTTTAAGCCCATTACTCCTTGTCCTGTCCGCAGAAACCAAGAGGAACAAATTTTCGCCTTCCTCCTTGTGACACCCTTTTAGATATTTGAAAACCGCTATCATGTCCCCCCTTAATCTTCTTTTTTCCAAACTAAACAAGCCCAGTTCATGAAGCCTGGCTTCATAGGTCATGTTCTCTAGACCTTTAATCATTCTTGTCGCTCTTCTCTGTACCCTTTCCAATTTCTCCACATCTTTCTTGAAATGTGGCGCTCAGAACTGGACACAGTACTCCAGCTGAGGCCTAACTAGTGCAGAATAGAGCGGCAGAATGACTTCACGAGTTTTGCTTACAACACACCTGTTGATACAACCTAGAATCATATTTGCTTTTTTTGCAACAGCATCACACTGTTGACTCATATTCAACTTGTGGTCCACTATGACCCCTAGATCCCTTTCCGCCATGCTCCTTCCTTGACAGTTGCTTCCCATCTTGTATGTATGGAACTGATTGTTCCTTCCTAAGTGGAGCACTTTGCATTTCTCTTTATTAAACCTCATCCTGTTTACCTCTGACCATTTCTCTAACTTGCTAAGGTCATTTTGAATTATGTCCCTATCCTCCAAAGAAGTCGCAACCCCACCCAGTTTGGTATCATCTGCAAACTTAATAAGAGTACTCTCTATCCCAATATCTACATCATTGATGAAGATATTGAATAGTACGGGTCCCAAAACAGACCCTTGAGGAACTCCACTTGTTATCCCTTTCCAGCAGGATTTAGAACCGTTAACAACAACTCTCTGACTACGGTTATCCAGCCAATTATGCACCCACCTTATCGTGGCCCTATCTAAGTTATATTTGCCTAGTTTATCAATAAGAATATCATGCGAGACCGTATCAAATGCCTTACTAAAGTCTAGGTATATGACATCCACCGCTTCTCCCTTATCCACTCATGTTTTTGTTTTATGTTACTCATAAAACAAAAAGTATAGCACACTTCTTTAAGTCTAAAGTTATCTTTCATAGGCTAAAATGCAGTTTCTAACCTAAAGTGACCCCTAACATCACCAGCTGAAATGGTTTTGGGGGATCCAACTTTCATGAATGCAAAAGGCACAGTTGGATAACAAGGTGTCCTTTTGCTGCTGCTTGTATTTCCTAAAACTCATTGTTTTGTCCATTTCCTCCCCCCTGTTGTCCTTCACATTGCTGTCTTCATGTTCAAAACAGGTTCCCAGTGTGCTGGCTTCAGTGCTCAATCTACATAATCACTTAGGTAGATAGGTGAATATATACCCCTTTGCTTGGTAAAATCTGTTTGTCAACCCAGCCTAGAGCACAGAATCCAAAATACATTTTCAGTACGTAAGTACAACTCCTTAAATATCATTTGCACTTCTTGGAATGATTATGAGAATCAGTTTGACATAACCTTTTGTTAGACATCTCACATGACCTTTTTTGGTTAAATAGTATGAAATCATTGTGGAGAGGCAGTGAGTTTATCGACCTGAAAGAAGTTGCGATTACACAACCGTGAACCTTTTTCCAGTTGGCATTGAGGGATTCTTGGGGTCATAATAAGTTATATAAAATAATTCTCAGTTTGAATCTGACTGTCTTGGTTTATGTGCACAGTACTATGCATAGCAAGCCAGGAATTGTGATGAATAATTGTGGAAGCCAATAAGAAGTTATAAAATGACAACAGCCTTCTAGAAGAAATCCCCAAATCCCTCTCAGTGGACATAGGTTTGTCACCTTCCAGTCTCATAACTGTAGCTCTTATATTGGGAACTTCTTTAAAGACATTCTGACCAGGAATGGAATGGAGCAGTGAGGCAGGGCCAGATAGTGAACGACTCTCACAAGTTTCATGGCTTCCAAAATATGTATTTTCTTATTGTTTGGCAAATCTCCATTTTTAATTGTTTGCATGGTACTAACGAAGGGGTTGTGATAGATGAGCACTTGAGGTGAGTACCACGATCTGAGGCAATTCATTATCCACGATAATAAATCATTCTTCCTTCTTTCTTTGTTTTACATGAATGAATATTTGCCTTGAGCAAAATAGAGGTCAGCTTTTTAACCCAACATAAACCTTCAGCCATTCAGAGTGGCAATAACAATGACCAGTGATATTTTCTGTTCAAGAGCTGACCCCAACAAAGTTTTACTGTCACACCCAGATCACAAATCTTGATGGTCAATAAAATTTTGATTTTCACTTGAGCCATTCATAGTTTTTTTTCATTGAAAAGGCCTGGAATTTTCATGACCTCTTGAATCCCCAGTTTCACCCTGTATAAGACATTTCACCATGAAACTGATATTTGCTCAAACTTGATTTGCCATGTTTTTTAACGGGTTTGCCATACCATTCCCCATCCTCTACCAGGATCAAGGCCTATGTCTTATATCAAACTTCTCTAGCAGATTGTGTAACATGGTTCTAATGGTTCGTGAAAGTCTTGTTCTCCTCTCCTTATCCGTGTTCTCCTTCTCTCCTCTTTTCTGCACTTTCCTTTATTTGGGACCCTCTTAGCACAGAATGCTTTGTTGAGTCAGATGTGAGGCAATTTGAAATGTGTGGTAAACGTTTGCTGAAAATTTTTGCCCTTACAGAACGCAGGGTAGACCAGTATGGCCCCAGCTGCTCTCTGAGGGTACGTCTAGACTACAGGCTTCTGTCGACAGAGGTTTTGTCGACAGATACTGTCGACAAAACTTCTGTCGACAAAGAGCGTCTAGACTACATTGAGTTCTGTTGACAAAGCAAGCTACTTTGTAGACATGGTAGTGTAGACGCAAAGGACAGTTTACATTCAATAACACCTTCTGTCGACAGAGTTTCTGTCGACAGAAGGTGTTATGCCTCGTAAAATGAGGTTTACCAGAGTCAACAAAACTGCTGAGTTCTGTCGACATCAGCGGTAGTGTAGACGCAGGTATAGTTTTGTCGACAAAAGTCCACTTTTGTCGACAAAACTCTGTAGTCTAGACACACCCTGAGATGGCAGTGTGCCAACAAATCCCAGTGTCATCTCACAATGGGAGCTGTGTTTGTCCTGTCAAGTGGATGGGGCCAACCTGTGAAGAAGGTAACACAGGACAGTGATGGTAGCTCTTCTCAACAGAAAAATTGAAACAGTGTCTGCTTATCTTAGGAAAGAATGCAGTTGGAAGACTACATTCTTCATGCTTTGAGTTCCACTGGATTGTGTCAGTGGAACCTGGGCTCTGAGAGCCTGGCAGCAGAAAGTCCAGCTGTGGGGGTTTCAATATTGCAAATTGACTATGAAACATTCAAGGAGGAGGTGAGCATTGACCAGCTAGGAGATGTCTTCATTCAGCATGTCTGGTCATCCCACTGAAGTCCTAGATGCCATTTAAAGCTAGTTGCCCTCAACAAAGGGCATATGTTGCACAGCTGAATGCCTACCCCATTGTAATTTGTACAAGTGATATTGTACAATTGCCTCTCACTGCACATCTGTACACTCTACCCCCCATCCATGCCTAAAATGTGTTAAACTCACAGCCTCCGGAAGGCAATGAAGGAAATTAATCATCAGTATAGGTCTCTCATAAGTGATGTACCTGTCTTTGGTTAATTAGGAGATACTGAGTTGAAATGCTACTGATGGCCAGATGGGTAGGTGAGATCTTGGTAAAACAGAGATTTTCTTTGCTTTCTAAGGATAGTAAAGACCCCATGGTAGTCCTTACTAGTACCCTTAGTTTACATTTTCACCCTGCTCTGAAATGTGCAATGTCCTGCATGGTGCTTACCTGCCACTCTCCATCCCAAAGTGGTGACAGTTCATTAATGCTACCATACAGTTCTGCATTTAGTTTGGGAAATAGTATGAAAGAGCTAAATTAGCCTTGGTTGTTATTATTGAGGACATTGTCTCTGCCTATAACCTAGGAAATAAGCCTCACCTAGTCCTCTGCTTGCTAATAGAGGCTGAGTTATCAAAATGTTAATTGTTTAACTTCTATTAAGTCTATTCATACAGTTGCATAAATTATATGGCCCCAAAACTATTATTACTTAGTTCTCTAGGTGGCCCTCCAAAACTTCCTTCTTATGAAGAACAAGGCCAGGAAAGAGGAAATGTTTTTTGAAGATCTTTACAACATTAATGGTTGGACTAATAAATGAAACGTTTTAGCTACACAGATGGTATTTAACTTTGGATGCAAGAACTGCTTGAATTCAGGTTGAACTGTGCTGAAATATTCACATGTTTTCATAGAAGATAACAGTGGCCATTAAGTAACTTGGATCCTTTTAAAAAAATGATCCACCTGTTTCATGTATTAATTCTTAACCTCCTACTTTCCAATGAATCCACTCTGGATGTTCTTTCAGATTGCTGTTTTCATGTATTGCTTGAATTGGGGGAAATATTTTTAGCAAACTGATGTATCAAACTGAATGTGATTAAAAAATGTAATACAGACAGTTACAGTAAGTTACCTAAAATACCAGCTGGCATTGAGACTACGAGTAAAGCCTATTTGAACAGGAAGGTCTCGAGCTTAGATCTTGTCTATGAAATAGAGTCTATCCACCAGAGACTAGAGTAGAATCTGTCTGTGTTTTCTTCATGCACTGTCCAGTAAATTCAGTTCTTAGGGTACGATTAAACTGTTTCAGGGGGGTATCCCAAAAAACCTCCATCGTGTCCAAGGAATGTGTTTGCTCTTCCGCTTTTTTTTTTTTTTTTTGCGGAAGAGCAAACGCGCTCTTTCAGAAGTCCCTGTGTTCCTTGTTCAACGAGGAAAAAGGCGACTTCTGAAAGAGGGTTTTTTTCAACATTTGGCCCAGTCTAGATGGGCCAAATGGCGGAAAAGTCTCTTCTCACAAAAGAATCGGAAAAAGGTACGCAAAATGCATAGCGCATTTTGTGTACCTTTTTCCAACAAAAACTAGTAGTCTAGCCGTACCCTTACTGGTAGCTCAAAGTTGAACTGTTCAGTGAGGCTAGGTCTACATTAGGGGATAAGTTCAAATTAAGATACACAACTCCAGCTACATTAATTACATAGCTGAAGTTGAAGTATCTTTAATCTCATTTTGGCGCCGTCCACACAGCGGGAGATTGACAGAAGCACACTCTCCCTTTGACTTCCCTAGAGCAGAACTACTGGGTCCTCTTAGTTTGATTTAGCGAGTCTTAATTAGACTTTCTAAACCAAACTCTAGAAGATCGATTGTGGCAGTGGCGATCTTCTGAAGAGCGAAGACATGGCCTTAGTAATGCAAGGGACATGAATGAACTTAGTCCCACTTTACATTACTGTAAATGAGGGCAGAACCAGCAGTGGCTTGAAGCTATCCAGAAACCAACAGCTCTCAGTGGGTCTAGACTGGTTGATATTGTCATGTTAACTCTCCTATTTAAAGACACCCTGTCTTGATTCTCACCTCACAGTGGTATAGTTCATGAGTAACCCCACAGAGGTGGATAGAGTCAAATTTGTGAGAGAGAAGAATCTGATGCCCTGTTTTTAGCTGCTAGAAAAATTCAATACAATGCAAAAGTGACTGCCCAGAAAACATGAATATTGCTAGTAAATGCATTATGCTCAGGACTTTTCACTTAGAAATAATACCCATTGTCTTTGGACAAATGTAGGGTTTGTTTACTTAGCAACTAATGCACAAAGAACCAGCTTTGGCATTCACTGTTTTTCATGTGTGTATTTAACTGTAATAGGAGCTACTTACCAAAGAACCCTTTAACAAGCCATATTTGTATGAACCTGTGTTTTCAAAGGACTGCTCTGTTTTTCTTACTATACCTTTCTCCAGTTAATTGTATGCTTGTTTATATTTTCCACTATACTTTAAGCACTGCATTTATGGACTGGAAATGGAATTAATAATTTTGTATTTACTTTTTTAAAACAATTGCACATGTAAGATGCAAGCTATATTGTCAAGAAAACAATTACAATTACATAGGTTATATGCCACATAATTAGAGGCTCAAATAGAACTGGTCAGGAATTTATGCAAGACATTTTTCATTAGAAAATGCTAGTTCCTCAGAATCAAAACTGGTTGCAGAGCAAGGGTCAGTTTTGACAAATGTAATGTTTTCAAATATTTTTGAAAAAAGAAGAGTTTCGAAATGGTAAAAATGGGACCTTTTGATATTTTTTGAACAACAAAATAGTTCAGAATATCTGGTTGAAAAGACTTTTTGTTTTGAAATTTAAGGTAATGCGTAGACAAAAAGAATTTTGAAACACTGAAATTCATAATGGAATGCTTCAATTGATCTGCTCAAAATTTGGGGAAGAGAGAGGATTTTTCAGTTAGCTGAAATTTTTGATGATGACTTTTTGATCTGATTTGGAACAAGAAAATGGTTTTAAAATCTCAAATTCTAAAGGATGGGCAAATCATTTTCTGCCCAGCTCTGAGCCTAAGCTCAGTTATCAGTTTCCCAACTGATTGGAAACTTACTTGAATATCACAAACTATTTTTGGGAGCTACATCTTACAGTTGGTGAATAACTCCCAAGAGGGGAAAATGTGGCTGCAAAATGTTGTTCAATAAACTATTTGAACTTTTTTTGTCATGGGAAAATAGTTTTCTGTTGCCACCATTTAACAAAATGAGTGTACATAAGTTTTATTTGTTACTAAAACCATGTCATAAATTTTAATTGATCATTTATTCCGTTTAATAAAATGCCAATATAAACTATTAGGGTGACAGCATTGAAATGTGTTGGCAAAAATGATTTAGTACATTTTAAATTTATTTCTATCATTAGTGTGGTGCATTCTCTTCTTGGGAAACTAATTCCCATGCCACTGTAGTCAGTTATAGTGGATTTTCTGGAAAGTATTACACTTTGTATGTTATAGGAACATACAGATCCCCCCATACAAAGAGATCTTTTAAAATCTTCAGAACATGCA
The DNA here is from genome assembly GCF_052426305.1 of Pelodiscus sinensis. Classification (NCBI taxonomy): domain Eukaryota; kingdom Metazoa; phylum Chordata; order Testudines; family Trionychidae; genus Pelodiscus; species Pelodiscus sinensis. The sequence continues at coordinate 18,445,948 of NC_143061.1, read as the reverse complement.
GTCTCATGGCCAAATCCTGCTCTAGTACATTGGTGTAAATCTGAAGCAACTCCAGACTTACAAGAATGTAAATGGGTAGAACATGATCTGATGAATCCATCAGAATTCCACTCCATGTGAGTTCAAGCAACCAAAGTAGTATGTTTTAGGTTAGATTTCAGTAATTATATTACTATCCTCATAGCAAAACCATCAGAATTTTGAAAATTTCCTATTCCTCACTGCCAAAACTTACTGTTCTACTTTTGTCCTTTTTATGTTTAGAACCATATTAAAGTTCGCCCAGATGTCTTACCAACCCTATTATTTTGATTGGTTGTCGGTTTTTGTTTGTCTGAGTAATAACCACCAGAGTATCAGAAGTTGCCAACAGGACAAACATGAAAATTATGGACACATCTTGAAAGTATCACCGATTATTATTGCTGGTTTACCCATGACAAAAAAAATCATGTTTATTTCAGTTTATTGTTCTATCAGGGAGAAGGGGACAGAGTGTGCTGGGTGTAGCTCTTATTGATGTAAATGAAAGTTAAGTGCATATACTACATTCCCTTGTGAATCAGGGAACTCCCAGGCCTCTACTACATTGGTTTTTTTAAACTTGTGCATTTGGGTCATATAACCTATAAGGCCATAAGCACTGATGATACTTGACCAACATGATGATCCATTGAACCCATTCAGCAATGGCCCTCCATGCCAGAGTAATGGTCATGCCTGATAATGGCTCTGTAAGGTCAAAGTCTTAAATTCTAAAGCTCCAAAGCCATGTCAGATTGATAAAGCATAAATTGTTTGTTCTCTTCTTTTTACTGCTTTTAATAAGCACTTGTATAGCAATACTTTATAACCACTACTCCAAGCATGTTTGACATGTTGCTCAAAATTGTACTGTACTTACTGTGGTATACATATCATGTGGAAATGGTGCTAATATTTAATAAACTTGTTAATAAAATGTTTTCTTAGTCCCTCTTTGTTCACAATCTGTAAGAACTAAGGCAATAGGATTGTGCTGTGGAACAAACTCCACTCTCTTGCATTAATGTAAATCCAGAGTGAGTTCACTGAAATTAAACTAATTTTATGTGAGAGGAGAATCAGGCTTTATGTGAATAACAGCACTATGTTTGACTAAAACCAAAGAACTATGAACCAGATGAACTTCTAATGGGATCTGAGTCTGATCAGCAGATAATAGAGTGATAGGAACATTAGAAAAACCTGAATACCCAATGTCAATTAGCCTTGTTTGAGGAACTTGGTACTATATGTTTGAAGGCATTTGGAAATACACATCTGCAGGCTTCTGTCAGAGCCTTTGGAGTCTTCCCAGAGCCTAATACTTGCCATACAAATAGTCTCATTCACATTAAGGGTATTGTCTTCTCACACTGGCAGGAACGAAAGGAACGCATGTGAACACTAAAGACCAAGTAACGCAATAATGTTTAATTGGAAGTAGCATATTGAATCTGAAATGTATAACAAAAGGGAACAGTCTAGCAAGCTTCCAGATGAAAAAAAAAAAAAAAAAAAAAAAAAACCTTGGAAGTAGACAGATGTCATTTACTGGATTCTGCATGAAAAACTTTGCTGGCTTAGATTTATTTTTAAATTTCAATGCGAGCTCTGAAGCTGATATGTGTAGCAGTATAGTTTTTTTGTAGCTTGATTTAGTATGATCTCCTGCATAATGCAGGCTGTAGTACTGCACCCGGTGATTCTTGCATCTAGCCCAACACCGTCTTATTTGATGCTATATTGGCACATTTTTCGTAACAAGGGAGTTCAGTGAGTAGTTGCACTGATCTTTCTGTTCTGATGACTGCGGTTCAGAGCTGATCAAAATGATATGTGTGGGTAAATGTGATATTCGAAATCAGTACAAAGTTAGCATTTGTCTATATGACAAGGAGTCCTTTGACACCTTAAAAACTAACAGATTTTTTTGGGCATAAACTTTCCTGGGAAAAAAACCATTTTGTCCGATGTGCCCATGAAAGCTTATGCCCATATAAATCTTTTAGTCTTTAAGGTTCCACAGGACTCCCCATTTGTGTTAGTCTGTATCCACAAAAACCATCTGATAGTTGTCTATATGGAAATCCTAAAAATGTCTCTACATAACATTTGGTAGAATTGGAAATGTCTTTTCAGGAGATTGCAGTTTTCTTGTAGCTGCATTTATCTTGCGATATTAGAGAGACAAGGTAAATTTTATTAACCAGTGGAAGAGGTACAGGCAGTCCCCGGGTTACGTACAAGATAGGGACTGTAGGTTTGTTCTTAAGTTGAATCTGTATGTAAGTCGGAACTGGCGTCCAGATTCAGCCGCTGCTGAAACTGACCGCCAGTTCTGACTTACATACAGAATCAACTTAAGAACCCCAGGCGTCCCCAAGTCAGCTGCTGCTGAAACTGGTCAGCAGCTGATTCCAGGAAGCCCGGGGCAGAGCAGCTCTGCCTCGGGCTTCCTGTAGTCAGCGCTGCTCAGTTTCAGCAGAAGCTGACTTGGGGACGCCTGGGGCAGAGCAGCTGGGGTGCTGCTGGGTTGCTCCAGTAGCGCCGCTCCTCGGTGCTACTGGACCAACCCAGCAGCACCCCATCTGCTCTGCCCCAGGCGTCCTGATTCAGCCGCTGCTGAAACTGACCAGCAGCGGCTGAATCAGGACCTGGGGCAGAGCAGCTGGGGTGCTGCCGGGTTGGTCCAGTAGTGCCCAGAGCGGCGCTGCAGGACCAATCGGCAGCGCCCCAGCTGCTCTGCCCCAGGGTCCAAAACAAAAGCCTGGTCTGCTGGGCGGGGGGCACCCTAGCTGCGCCCCCCCCCCCAGCAGACCAGGGACACAGGGAGCAGAGCCGCAGCGGCAGCGGGGTGCCGCACCTCTGAGGCTTTGCTCTGGCAAAGTCTCAGAGGCGTGGGACCCCGCCGCGGCTGCAGCTTCACTCCCGGTGCCTGTGGTCTGCTGGGGACGGTCCACAGGCACCGGGTCCACAGGCACCGGGACTGAAGCGGCAGCAGCGGCGGTTCCCCGCGCTTCTGAGGCTATGCTCTGGCAAAGCCTCAGAAGCGCGGGAACCCGCCCGGTGCCCCTGGTCTGCTGGAGACGGTCTCCAGCAGACCAGGGGCACTGGAGCAGCTTACGAACGGGGCTTTCTCACTCCGGAGCTCGCAGGTAGCAATCCGCCACCTCGACCTCCGGGGCGAGAAAGCCCCGTTCGTAAGTGCGGATCCGACGTAAGTCGGGGATTGCCTGTAATATATTTTATTGGGCTAATGTCTGTTAATGAGAGAGAGATGCTTTTGAGCTATGTGGAGCTCTTCTTATGGTCTGGGAAAGGTACTCAGAATGTCACAGTCAAGTACAAGGGGGAATAAATGTTTTGGCATAAGTAGTTAACACATATTGGAAGTTGAAGTGGCCTGTTAACACCATCACCTTGAACGGGCTCTTACAATATGTGTTTACTGTTAACAAGCCATCTGTTCCACCTTATATTTAGCTGTGACTCTCTGGGTATGTCTACACAGCAATTAAAAACCCATGGCTGGCCCATGGGAGCTGACTCAGGTTTGCAGGCTCCAGCTAACAGGCTGCTTAATTGCTGTATGTGTGTTCCAGCTCAGTCTAGAGCTTGGGCTCTAGGACAAGGAGAAATGGGAGAGCCTGTTACCCTGAACCTCTTAGAATCAGCTGGCACAAGCCAGCTGTGGGTATGTAAGTATAGGCATACCTTCTGCATACCTTTCCCAGACCTGAAGAAGAACTCTTTAGCTGGAATGCTTGTCTCTTTCACCAACAGAAGTGGGTCTTCGCTCACTTTTAAATAACATCTAGTACTGGAATGAGTACAGCCTTATGTTTTAGAAACACGCCTTTGTGCAGTGGCTTTCTCAGCATCTGCGCATGCTGTGAAGCCAAGCTGCTGCCAGTACTGTCAGTCTCTCATTTTCAATAGCACAAAAAATTCATGGAATACTTAGGGACATACACTGAAAAAGAACTGTCCAAAACACTCTGAGCTAGTAACAAATTAATATTGTAAAAGCTCTGCAAGTTCATTCGTCGCTTTATAGGTTCTTTCAAGCTTAGTAATAAAAAAGGACAACACAGCCAAATTATGATATGTTTTATGTATGAGAAAAGCCATTACCACCATCTAGTAATCTAAGCATCTGTGCCAGTTGGCAGCCACAGGATTTATCATCTTTTTCCACTAATAGCTCAATAAAGATTAATCTTCTAGAAAGCTGATGACTGTGGAACATCTTGAGTCACTGCATGTGGCCTAGCTGTCTTTTATTTTTAGACTTTTTAAAATGGTTGGCTTCATGACATCATCATCTGAGAAGGGGATATTCTCCATTCCAGCTATCATGTCCTGGTTTAATGCCTGTGCTCATGTCTCCATCTAGTGTCTGCTCTCTCAACTATAACAATGGGCGTAAGCACTTGAAAGTTCTTCTTTAGTCCTTATCTCAGAGACCTGTGTTTCTGATGCTGAAGGTCCAAGGTTCAATACCTGCTAATGACCTAATGTTTATTTGTATTGCCATCATGACCCAGTATCCTACAGTAAGAGGCTCTGTTCAACAGAACAAAAAAGATGGTCCCTGCCCCAAGGAGCTTACAGGCTCCGTAATTGGAGTCGAACGAGCTATGTCGGTCGGCACTACTGAGGATGTAGCATCCAGATATTTTCTATATGGCTATGACCTCTGTGTGTTATACTTGCCGTTACACGTGCAAGATTTGCCTGGCTTCTGGTTGAAGCCATGTGATACTACTTGAAAGTCAAGCTATGGCTTTGCTAATGTGGCTGCACTGGAAGAGTCCCCTTCTCCACAGTGAATCTACTATGGGGAAGCTCTAATTGGACTACTGGTTCCAAAGAGTGCCATAAAAGGGTTGGACTCTGGGGAGTCCACTGAGTCCAGTCAAGGGATTCGAGATGAGGGCAAAATACCCTATAATATCTTCAGTATTTTGTAACAACACTTGGTGTGGGTTATAACACAGAGGAATCTGTTTACAAAGGTGAAGCTGTATCAGTTCCATGTTTCTGCTGCATCGTTATTGAAATCTCAGTTAAAACATTTGTTTCTACCGTAAGAGGTGCATTATATTTCTCTCCACCTAGCATCATCAAAAATGTAGTAGCAGTGTACTTAGAGGGCCCATTGTAATCCCAGAACCATCTGTTTGCTTTGTTTCTTTAATATATTTATTGTGGTAGCAGCTGGGAGATGTGGCCTTATTCTGCAAGTGCTTTAAGAAAAGAAGGCTGCTCTTAATTAGCTCTTTAACCTTGAGGCTCTATCTGGAGTACAGAATAGCAAAATAAAAGTTTCACATTAAATACAGGATATGCACCTTTTGGTAGCCAGGCATGGGAGTTCAGCAGAGGGTTTTTGTACAAGATCCCCTTTAGAGAATACATGAGCTCTGCTTATGGATTGTAGAGTGAACCTGTGTTCTCTTCTCCAAAGCCATCAAGCATCCCAAAAAGCAGAGTTTGAAGGGACCCACATATTATGTCATATTTTGCTGCCTACTTGGTCAATGTGAAGAATTTGTCAAAGGGAGAGATTTCCCCAGTGTTTCTATTGTTGCAGCAAAGCCTCTTCAATTGTGCAATAATAGCTTTCTCTCAAAAAAAGGACTTTTAATAAACAAAGGTAAAGGTGGCCTTGAGAAACATCTCACGTATTCCCAGAAAACGATGTTTTTAGTAGCAAACAAAATATTTTTGATGTCATGTTGCCACTGGCTATAAAGGTGTCACTCTGGAGATGCTTCATTTAGAGCTTTGCCAACAAGTCTGAGAAGTTTTCAGTATTGTATTCAGGTGATGCAGTGATCAACAATAGAAAATTCTGAGGTTAGAGGTAGTGTATTCTGTAATAAAACATCCAGCCCTTTAAATCCAGTATTTCACTCATTGTAACGTGTTGCAAATCACTCCTATCAAAGTGTGTGCGTGGCTCTCTCTTTATCTCATGCTCTCTTCTGATTTTTATCCCTTCAAAAATCTTAATTCTCATATATCACTTTCATCTGTAGATCTCAATGCACTTTTCAAAAGAGGGAAATATCAATCTTCCCATTTCATGGCAAGGGAATCTGAGTCACAAAGTGACTTATCCAAGGTCACACAACTGGCAAGTGGAAGAGTCAGGAATAAAAACCAGATCTTCGGATTCCTAACCCTGGCAATGCTGCCTCTTACAATCAGTTGATCAACAGAAACCTGTACAAAGATTTTGCTAAAATAACACTCCTCCTAACTGGGCAATTTCTGAGCAGCAGCCTTTGGCAGTCACATCATGACAATTTCTCATTCTGAAACCATGCCATACAAAGTGTCCAGCTGTCACATATTGTGGCTTTAAAATGGCCCTTCCAGGCACCTATGAAAAGAGACAGAAGGCCAGTCTCATATGGAAGCAGGAAATTAAATGGCAACATTTAAAAACAATATCATGCAACTAGAGTACACTGGGAGCTCTGAGGACAAATAGACCATCTTTAGTAGGGTCAACTCTTCAGAGTTTATACAGATCGTAAAGCACAGCACTGGCCATTGACAGAGAATTCAGTTTTCTGTCTTTGGAGATAGTTGCATAAACTGTCAGAATAATCATTCACTATCTCAGAAACTGTAAAGGCTGAATACAGGCATTCAAATACCACGGCAATGAGCCTGGTATGAATTATATATGTTAGATTAAATAGCAGAAGCATGGATTTGCATTGGAGCTGTGACAGGAAGAACTCATCTATCTGTTCAGAAGACTCACCAGGCTCAGCGGCCCACGAAATTAGCAGGTACACTGACTTCCAAGGATGAAGATCATTAGACCTTCAAACCAGACTCTTGGTATGTGATTTAACAAAGTGCTCTTATAAAGACTCATTTCAGATGAGTAATGCAACAATGATTTGTGAACAGTTTTGTAAATCTAACCAATGCGTTCTTCAATTTGCTTTTATCTCTGCTGGCCTGTACTTTTCATAGTTCATGAGCTTTTGCACAATACCAAATATTTGTGAAAATGTTTGCAAATTCAAAAAGTTCTGTAAATTGTAACATGCAGGGACTGTGCCTCTGAAATCAGCTGCAGAAGTGCACAGTTGCTCTCCTGTTTTAAAGAGGTCATTATCCAGCCAGAAAATAGAAAGAATATGATGTGACACCTCGGCTAGCGTGTTGTCAAAGTGAACAGTTTGCAAACAACCGATTGGTTGAAGTCTGTGTAAATACACAGTTAATATTATCTGCAATAAATCATTGGGTCGCTCTTGTCATTGCAGTGCCCTGTTTTATAACTATCACATCTGTGCCAACATTTTTGCGATGTGAAAAAACATTGCAGTTAGTAGGTGAACTTTTTATTTCTCAGTAGGCATGAAAGAGGATGTTGAAAATTAGGTTTCTTCCTGACTCTGCTGGCAAGAATACAAGGCACACACAAGAGACTTTCAATATCCCTCTGGGAAAAATGCCATTATCAACCAAACCATAGCAGTTTGTCCAAGCTACCCTAAAGGAGTCCTTGACAGAAACACCTGTTAACAATCGGTACTTGTTAATGTTTCGTGATTATTACGCAAGTCTGCTATTGATGTACCAATCTCCAACAAGAGAATGGAACTTGTGACAAACATTAAGTGCACATAATGAATATCATGAGCACCTAGATCTACAGAGGCCAAGGCACATCTTTCTCTGGAAATCTGATGTAAACTACATGTGGATAAAATTAAGCTCAGCACAGAAGAAATAATGAGGAGTGATGACCGATGTCATTGCTTTGTGACTCCCTTCTGAGAATTATTCTTAGGGAAGATAAATTGGACCAGGATGAAACATCAACCCCCACTTCAGTGCTCACTTATCACAGAACCATAGAATATTAGGATTGGAAGAAACCTCGAGAGGTGATCTAGTCCAACCCCCTCAACAAAGTCATGCCAGTCAGGGCTTTGTCAAGCCTGGCCTTAAAAGCTTCTAAGGATAGAGATTCCACCACCTCCATAGGCTACCTCTTTCAGTGCTTCTCCAGCCTGCTAGTAAAATAGTTTTCCTAATATCCAGCCCAGACCTCCCCCAACTGCAGCTGGAGACCATTGAGAATAGCCTGGCTCCATCCGCTTTGAAACCCCCCTTGGGGTAGTTGAAGGCTATCAAATCCCTCCCCCAGCTCCCCTTCTCCAGACTAAATAAGCCCAGTTCTCTAGGCCTTTCATATGATTAATTGCCCCAGTCAGGCCCAGCCAAAGAGTTTGCAGGGCCCAAGGAGGCATTCTGTGGTTGGCTGCACCACATGGCCAGGCAGCTCCCAGCCAGGGTAACAAGTGAGCAGCTGGGTGGTGTGGGGCCCTGAAGTTATACAGTTATACAGTTATTCAGGGCCTAAAGCAACTACCTTGCATGCCTTGACCTAAGGCAGGGCCTAGCCCCAGCCCTCTAATCATTTTTTTAGTCCTCTGCTGGACACTCTCCAATCAGTCCACATTCCTTCTATAGTGGGGGATCCAAAACTGGATGCAGTACTCCAGATGTGGCCTCACTTCCTTCAATCTGCTGGTAGTCATCCTACGAATGCAGCCCAATATGCCATTAGCCTTCTTGGAGACAAGGGCAGACTGTTGACTCATATCCACTTTCATTGCATCCATTGCAATCTTCAATTCCTTTTCTGCTGAACTACCACATAGCCAGTTGATCCCCAGGTGTAGGAATGCATAGGACCCTTTCATCCTAAATGCAGTACTCTGCACTTGTCCTTGTTGAAGATTATCAGATTTCTTTTGTCCCAATCCTCCAACTTGTCTAGGTTACTCGAGAACTTATCTCTACCCTCCATTGTATCTACCTCTCTCTGCAGCTTAATGTCATTTGAGAATTGCTGAGGGTACCACCCATCCCATCATCATTAATAAAGATATTGAACAAAATCAGCACCTCTGGGGCACTCCACTTGATACCAGCTGCCAGGTTGGCATCAAACCATTGATCACTATTGGTTGAGCCTGATGATTCAGACTTCTTTCTAGCCACTATATAGTCCATTCATCCAAGACATACTTCTTTAACCTGCTGGCAAGAATACTAGGGTATTCCTTCTCAGTTTAGAGACTGCAAAAGAAATAGGAGAGATGGCTACAACTGTGGAATTCCTTGTAAATGCAGCACCCCCGAGACATAGAGGCAGCAGATCCACCACCACCTATTCCCACTGAAATGATATACAAGACAAAGGTCTGTCAGAAAGGGAGCCCCCTTGCTGGAGAGACACATTCCAAGAGCTTGATGTAAATGATGGAGAATCCAAGCTATATAACTCTGTCTAGCCAATCCAATTAAGAATAACGCTTTGGATGGCAAATTTTGTGCTGACCTAAAGGAGACATCCAACTGTTCTGTGACTATTTGTCTCTTTCAAGAGAATGTATATATTGCATTTAGCATAGGGGTTAGATGCCTAGGTGCTTTTGGAAATTCCACTAATCATCTAACTGCATCTTTAAATGCCTAATTAATCCTATTTTCAAAAGGGCCTTCAGTCACTTGGTCACCTAAGTCCCTATGATATGGGATGGTGTTATGTGATATCTATCGCATAGCAGAGGTTCAATTAAACTTGGGCTTCTGAGTCACATCAGCATCATTGAAAACTTTACCATATAAGTTCCGAAGCTTTGAGATGATCTGTTCTTGTTCTATTGCAGTCTCTCTCAAAGCCTGCTTTATTGATTCAATGCAATAGTCTAGTGATGTGTGTGATATATTAAAACTTGTATATAGTATTGAATGAGCCTGAAAATTGTACATCTGTGAGCTTTACTGCAATACAACATAAATAGGTTGAAATGTTAATAAAAGATAGTCATATAAAACACTTAGGGTACGTCTACACTACAACGTTAATTCGAACTAAGTTAGCTCGAATTAGTTAATTCGAACTAAGCTAATTCGAACTAACGCGTCTAGAACTAAACACTAGTTCGAATTAGCGTTTTGCTAATTTGAACTAGCATGTCCACATTAAGTGGACCCTCAACCGGGCTCAAGGATGGCCGGAAGCAGTGCCGGCAGGGCATCAGAGGAGGACCTAGAGCGTGGAGATGCTGTCTCAGGCTAGCCGAGGGCTGTTCTTAAAGGGACCCGATCCCCACCCCGGAGAGACAGTTCTCAGGGTGCCCCGCTTGCAAACCAGTCCTGGCTTGGAGTTCCCGGAGTGCCCACACTGGGCACATTACAGCACTCGGCCATCAGTCCGGCTGGACTTGCCGCATGCTGCCATCTGGGGAGAGGGGGCAATTGGGGGGCTGCAGGAGAGCTTCCAACCCCAGAAGCCCGCAGAGCCAGCCCAGTCCTCCCCATCGGGGGCTCGTGCCCCATTCCTCCCTCACCTCCTTCCACTTACCCTTCCCTAGCCCCTTTTCTTGATGTACAAAATAAAGGACAATTGTGTTCAAAAATAGAATCTGTCTTTATTGAACAAAACTGGGGGAGACTGGGAAAAGGAGGTGGGAGAGGGGAAGAGAGAGGCTGGGAGAGGGGAGGGCAACTACAATGATCAGGGGTTGGGAACAGGTCCCATATGAAGAGAGGCTAAAGAGACTGGGACTTTTCAGCTTAGAAAAGAGGAGACGGAGGGGGGACAGGATAGAGGTCTCTAAAAGCAGGAGTTGGGTGGAGAGGGTGCATACAGAAAAGTTCTTCATTAATTCCCATAAAGAAGGACTAGAGGACACCAAAGGAAAGGAATGGGTAGCAGGCTTCAAACTAGTAACAGAAAGTTCTTCTTCACAAAGCAAAGAGTCAACCTGTGGAACTCCTTGCTGCAGGAGGCTGTGAAGGCTAGAACTAGAACAGAGTTTAAAGGGACATGAGATCAAGTCATGGAGGTTGGATCCATGGAGTGCTATTAGCCAGGGGGTAGGAGTGGTGTCCCTGCCCAAGGTTTGTGGAAGGCTGGAGAGGGATGGCACGAGACAAATGGCTTGGTCACTGTCTTCGGTCCATCCCCTCCAAGGTCCCTAGAGTTGGCCGCTGTCGGCAGACAGGCTACTGAGCTAGATGGACCTTTGGTCTGACCCAGGACGGCCATTGTAAGTTCAGGGCTCAGGGTGGGGGGTCTCAGTGGACCCCCTTGATTTTCATGCACACCTGCTCCTGGGTGGCCAGGCTGGCAGCTCTCCTGCCATAGCTGGCCACTTTCCTGTGCCTAGTGCGGAGATCGTGGATGAGGTCCACGATGTCCGCACTAGCCCAGGCGGGTGCCCGCCTCTTGCGGTCCTGGGCAAGCTCCCGAGAGCCGCCAGCCTGGTCCCGGGAAGAGGGGGTGGTCTGGGGGACATCGGGTGGGTGGCTCTGTGCCGTGCCAGGTGCAGGGTCTGCTGGCTGGCTGCTGGCAGGCTTGCACCTGGCACGGGCACCGTAGCCAGCCCGTGCCCCTTTAAGGGGTCCGGAGCCGGGAGGGGGGCAATAGAGTTTCCCTGGTGTTGGCCAGAGTGGCCACCAGGGAAACCTGGGGAGGGCTAGCCTCCCACTAGTTCGAATTAAGGAGCTACACACCCCTTAATTCGAACTAGCTAGTTCGAACTAGGCTTAATCCTCGTAGAATGAGGTTTACCTAGTTCGAACTAAGCGCTCCGCTAGTTCGAATTAAGTTCGAACTAGCGGAGCGCTAGTGTAGCGCCTATGAAAGTTAGTTCAAACTAACGTCCGTTAGTTCGAACTAACTTTGTAGTGTAGACATACCCTTAGATGCTATGATATAGTCCCACCAGCATGGTCACTGTCCATGGACGTTATGCTTATTCTTATCTCCTTGAAGTCTCTTGAAAGTAAAGGAGGATAATCAATTGATATTATTTATAAGGGATTTGATAAAATCCATCCAGAACAAGTTATTAATGAAACTAAGCAATCTGAGAGTAACGAGTCACAGACTTGAAACTGATTAAGAAACAGACAACAGAGAAAAGGAATAAATTTTCAATCCAGAATGATACACCCCATGCTAGGACTGGCATTGTGTAACACATTGATTAATGGTCTGGGAAAAGGACTGAACAGTGAAGCAGCAAAATGTTCTGATGACACACCGTAATTTAAAACGTCTCAGGGGGTAGCTGTGTTAGTCTGTAACTTTAAAAGCAATTTGTAGTCCTGTGGCACTTCAGAGACTAATAAAAGTATATAGAATCATGATCTTTCATGGGTAAAACCCACTTCATCAGATTCTGGTATAATCTAAGGCTATAATCAGATTCTGATGAAGTAGGTTTTACCTATGAAAACTCAGAATTCTATATATTTTTGTTAGTCTCTAAGGTTACGTCTAGACTACATGGCTCCATGGACAGAGCCATGTAAAATAGTTTACTCGGCATAGTCAAAGAAGCGGGGATTTAAATAATCCCCACTTCATTAGAATAAAAACGGCAGTGTAGACACAGCATGGTCGACAAGGGAAGCCACAAGGCATATCAGAGCGGTCGACAAAGGCTTCCTTTGTTGACCACACCGCGTCTAGACTGCCGCGCTGTGCTGGATCAGCCATGTAGTCTAGACGTACCCTAAGATGCCACAGGACTACTCACTGAGCATAATTTAAGTTAGTAAACAGTAGGAAAGTCTGACTGCTGAAGGACCAAGTACATTAGGCAATTGACCAGTGCCGTGGGAGATGAAGTCCAATGTAGATGAGTGATGTGCATTGCAACTATCCATTTAGAACACCCGCATGGGATCCAAATGAATTGTAACCATTCAGAAGAAAGATTTAATGATATTGAAATCAAAGGGGCTATGTCCTCAGATTCATAGAATGTCAGTCGTAGTGTTTTAGGCCAGAAGAGATTGTTGTTCCCAGCCCAATTGGACCCTAATTCATGATCCTGGGTACTAGGTTCTACTATAATATAATAAATAACTTCTTAGCATATGTGCAATGTGCCTCAGATGTGATCAGGACTCATCGCCAAATTTGGTCCGCTGGTTTGATCACTAACTTTCCTGGTCTAGGCTGGGTAACTGATTGTGAATGCGACACGAATATCTGGATTCCACCACTGAAGGTCAAGGCTCTAAATGTCTGTGTTTTCCAATGTTTGGTGCTGTTTGATTATATATTAGGTTTACCTTATCTCAGAATGTCCTGGTTTTTCCATATTTATTAGTTTAAAAATAATTCTTTTCAGGTTTCTTTCCTCTTAAGTTATCATCACCTGTTTACAATCTGAACTGCATCATAACTGAGTTTTTTATCTGGGGATATTTAGAGTAAATACAATTACAGGCAGTCCCCGGGGTTACGTACAAGATAGGGACTGTAGGTTTGTTCTTAAGTTGAATCTGTATGTAAGTCGGAACTGGCGTCCAGATTCAGCCGCTGCTGAAACTGACCAGCGGCTGACTACAGGAAGCCCGAGGCAGAGTTGCTCTGCCCCGGGCTTCCTGGAATCAGCCTCTGATCAGTTTCAACAGACTGAATCTGGATGCCAGTTCCGACTTACATACAGATTCAACTTAAGAACCCCAGGCGTCCCCAAGTCAGCTGCTGCTGAAACTGATCAGCAGCTGATTCCAGGAAGCCCGGGGCAGAGCAACTCTGCCTCGGGCTTCCTGTAGTCAGCGCTGGTCAGTTTCAGCAGCGGCTGACTTGGGGACGCCTGGGGCAGAGCAGCTGGGGTGCTGCTGGGTAGCTGCAGTAGCGCTGCTCCTCGGCGCTACTGGACCAATCCACCAGCACCCCGGCTGCTCTGCCCCAGGCGTCCTGATTCAGCCGCTGCTGAAACTGACCAGCAGCGGCTAAATCAGGACACCTGGGGCAGAGCAGCTGGGGTGCTGCCGGGTTGGTCCAGTAGCGCCCAGAGCGGCGCTGCGGGATCAACCGGCAGCGCCCCAGCTGCTCTACCACAGGCGACCGGAGAAAAGCCTGGACTGCTGGGGGGGGCATACTAGCTGCGCCCCCCCCCCCCAGCAGACCAGGGAGACGCAGGCGGGGGACCGAGATGCATCGCGGTCCCGCCGCCCGGGTCCTTCGTGGCTTTGCTCTGCATCTCCCTGGTCTGCTGGTCTGCTGGTCTCCAGCAGACCAGGGAGACAGGGAGCAAAGCCTCTGAGGATGCCGGCAGCGGGACAGCCCAGACCGCTGGGGAGCATGCGGGCAGTGGACAGCCCAGACGCACCGCGGCTGTCCCGCTGCCGGCATCCTCAGAGGCTTTGCTCCCCGTCTCCCTGGTCTGGGGAGACGTGGAGCAAAGCCACGGAGCACGCGGGCAGTGGATAGCCCAGAGACGCCGCGGCTGTCCCGCTGCCGGCGTCCTCAGAGGCTTTGCTCCCCGTCTCCCTGGTCTGGGGAGACGTGGAGCAAAGCCACGGAGCACGTGGGCAGCGGACAGCCCAGACGCGCCGCAGTTGTCCCGCTGCCGGCGTCCTCAGAGGCTTTGCTCCCCGTCTCCCTGGTCTGGGGAGACGTGGAGCAAAGCCATGGAGCACGTGGGCAGCGGACAGCCCAGACGCGCCGCGGCTGTCCCGCTGCCGGCGTCCTCAGAGGCTTTGCTCCCTGTCTCCCTGGTCTGCTTGTCTCCAGCAGACCAGGGAGACGGGCAGCAAACCCCGTTCGTAACTGCGGATCCGACATAAGTCGGATCCACGTAACTTGGGGACTGCCTGTATGTGCAATTATCAGAATTTCTTATAACATTGCAATGGTAATGTAAGTTAATTCACACACCAGTGTACTTTAGAAGTAGTACAAGTTACTAGGTAAACTCCAGTGCCAGATTAAGGTATGATGAGGCCCAAAATATGTCAATTGTAAGAGGTCCCATAACATTACCAAAAAGTGAAATTTAGTATTTCTTTTCTATTTATAGACCCCCTCATAATCTGAGGCCCTAAATTGTAATTTACTAACTTGTACATAAATCTTGTACTTGTCAGCCCTCAAAGTTATTAAATCAATGCCTTTAATTAAAGTGACCAACAACTTCATTATTCTAAACTCCACTCTTCTATTCTTAAATGCAAAGAATTCCAGTTCCTAATTTGAAAAACAAAAGTAGCATTGTAGATAACACGAAATCAGAGCAAAGGAACTTAAGGTAACTTGTAAGCATTTTTCATCAAAAAGAAATTCTAATTGGTGCAGTAGGTGGCGCTCTTTCTGTTTCTTTCTTTTCGACTGACTGTCAAATGGATTTTGGAAATGAAGTTTGTATATTTCAAATAAATTTAGTAAAAATGTAAATGAATATTTGTTTCCCTAATTGAATATAGTATATTGTGAAATCATTACTGTCACAGTGCATTTTAGTTTATATAAATGTCTAAGTAAAGAAAATATATAAACCTAAATTGACTTGAACAATTTGAAAGTGATAGCAGACATCTGTGTTCAATAACATTACTTAGGTAAGCAGTGTTTAACAGTTCATGTGAAAGGGAGCAGAGTAATAGAAACGGGTATTTTTCTGAACACTTAAGATTGCTGTTGTTTACAATAGAGTTTGGTAGATAATTTAGCCTTTGCCAATTTGATGAAAAAGAAGCCTATTACAGCTAAGTTGCAAAGTGATCTAGTGTATATGTTTTTGGTCATCTTATTTTAAAAAAAATCAGTCTTGGGAAGGTGCTGAATGCCTTCAAGTGTCTCTCAAACCAGGAAATTGATAGGACCCTTACATGGCACTGTTGCCATACCTATAATCCCAATCCAGGAAAGTGCTTAAGCATTGTTTATGACATATACTACGGTAAGTGAGTAGTCTACTGAAGTCACTGT
Source organism: Pelodiscus sinensis (assembly GCF_052426305.1). Classification (NCBI taxonomy): domain Eukaryota; kingdom Metazoa; phylum Chordata; order Testudines; family Trionychidae; genus Pelodiscus; species Pelodiscus sinensis. Next base: position 18,430,137 of record NC_143061.1, on the reverse strand, counting down.
CATCAACACTCACATGGTGTCTGGATACCCCAGTTCAATCCAAGTCCCCATTGTGTTAGGCATTATATAAATCTAGAGCACAAGATGGTCCCTACTGAAAAGAACTAACAATCTAGGAAAAATGTCTGTCCAGAGGCTTAGTGCATGGAGATCCAGTGGGTGACTATAAGCAAACCAGTTTGGCACACACTGAGGGTATGTCTACACTACAGCATTATTTCGAAATATCTAATTTCGAAATAGTTAATTTGAAATAGCTTATTTCGAAATAACGCGTCTACGCACAAAATGCATTTTGGAATAGCGTTTTTCTATTTCGAAATAGCACGTGGACAGTGAATCGCATTTAAGGCTGGTTGGAACCAGTTCCAGCAGGGCATCAAGTCAGGAGTTACTTTGTGTGGCTACTGCCTAAGGCTATCTGAGGCCTGTGCTTAAAACAGGGGTCTCCAAACTACGGCCCGGGGGCCGGATGCGGCCCGCGAGGCCCTCTCATCCGGCCCGTGGAGACCTTTTTGGATTCAAAGGCAGAAGAAGTGAGATTGTTTCAAAACCCATTTGAAGCAGATGTGGCCAGTTGCCCAGATGAACTGCAGCTGGAAGTCATTGAGTTGCAAGCAAATGACCTCCTTAGGGACAAGTTCAAAATAGGACTGGTGGGTTTTTACCAGTTTTTGCCCAAGGAAGACTTTCCTAATGTCAAAACTTTTGCATCAAGGTACCTTTCAATCTTTGGAACAACATACCTGTGTGAACAAACATTTTCAAGAATGAAATACGTGAAGAACAATTTGAGAACAAACTTGTCCGATGATAATCTCAGGTCACTGTTGATGTTAGGGACAACAAATCTAAAGCCAGAAATGTCTGCTATTTTGGCATCCAGGAAACAATTTCACCATTCACACTAATACAGGTGTTCATGTGTAGTGTATGAATGTGTTATTAAATAATAACTGAATAAAATAATATTAAATACATAATTAAAAACAACATCCATGTTTTGATTGTTTTTTATTTGGACCTCAAGTGTGTAGTCAGCCCCCGAACTGCTGTTTGATAGTTAATGCGGCCCTCGGGCTGAAAAGTTTGGAGACCCCTGGCTTAAAAGGACACCCCCTCCCCCGCACTGGGGCAGCTGGTTTTCAGGTTTCCCTGCTTGCTTGCCTATCTCGATGAGGGACAGCAAAGCATTTTGTCCCTGAGTGCTCTGGTTGCTCTCACTTGGAACACCACAGTTCTCTGCAACATGGAGCCAGAGCTGCCCCTGGGTACTCTGGTGCTTCTTGTGGATGTGTTGCTGTGAGCTTGGCTGCACTTTCTGCAGGCTGTCATCCAGGAGGTCCATCAGGGGGCTGTCAGTATCCAGGAGGCCCTGCGGGAGAGCTTCCACCCTGAGGAGCACTAAGAGCCTCCCTGGTCTGCCTCACTGGGGTCTTGTGCCTCATTCCTCCCTCAAGTCCTTCCACTTACCACTCCCAAATTCTTTGGCCAGACTCTACCCCTTAAAGGGCTCCGGGGGGAAGAGGAATTTTCCTGGTTGTGCCCAGAGTGGCCACCAGGGCACCCTGGGAAGGGCTGGAGGCCCCCTATTTCGAAATAAGCATCTACACAGCGCTTATTTCTAAATAGTAATTTTAAAATTGGCGCTATTCCTCATGGAATGAGGTTTACCAATTTCAAAATAAGCCCTTTTCTATTTCGATTTAATTTCGAAATAGCGGTTTGGCTGTGTAGACACTAGGAAAGTTATTTCAAAATAACGGCTGTTATTTTGAAATATCTTTGCTGTGTAGACATACCCTGACTGGCCCTGTTGACCCTGCTATCAGCTTGCATGATGGAATTTTAGTGTTTAGTGGCAGGGTCCAGCACAGACAATTAACATGCTAGTCTTTGTGTAGACAAACTCTAAATAAACAATATTGAGAGTTGGTGGGACAAGAAAAAAAGGCAAAGTGACTTGATCAAGGTCACGCAACAGGTCTGAGGTAAAATCTGGAATACGTTCCAAATCTTCTGAAGCCCAATTCAGTGCCGTATGTGCTTTCACTGGGGCTATTGATTTCCTTATACTTTAAGCACATGTTTAAGTGGTTTATTGGCTATAGACATTGGCAGCCTATTCTAAAGAGTGAATACATGATGACAAAAAGTTGAGGTGGCATTTTAAATGACCACACAAAAAATGCCATTCCTAATGCAGTGATATCCCTCACAATTTGTCTCCAAATTAATCAGCATTGCGTAATGTTATCTTTTCCTCATCAGATTTCTCACAAACAGCTTTTGGTGAGTATTCATTATTTGACATTTGAAATTCAAGCTATGTTGTTTCAGGTCAGTCACATGGGGTATGTCTACACTAGCTCATTAGTTCAAGCTAGGTAGGGTAATTAGGGCAACCGGAGTTGCAAATGAAGCCCGGGATTTAAATATCCCGGGCTTCATTTGCATGTGCCTGGGCGCTGCCAATTTTAAATCCCCCCTAGTCCGAACTTGGTTCCTGCGGCTACACATGGCATGTAGTAGGTAGTTTGAATTAGAGATCCTAATTCGAACTGCCGTTACTCCTCCTTCATTTGCAACTCCGGTTGCCCTAATTACCCTACCTAGCTCGAACTAACGAGCTAGTGTAGACATACCCATGATGTTTTTCTATCTGCTGAATGACCATCACTTTCAGCTCAAATATTGGGGAGTATAAAATTGTTTTCTGTTAACCTTCATGCATATGAATGTGAGATTCCTTTTCTGTGATTATTTGTACTAATAAAATTGGGTGTGGAGGGGGAACATAAAACAGGAGGGAGCATCTTTGAAGTGAATTTATTAAAAGATTTTAATTACTGGAAGTATTGGGGGGGGGGGGGGTTGCATTATTCCCCACAGTTAAATGTGCATTTGGCAATCTCAAGTTAAAACTTTTGATTAATCAAAATATTGGAGATGAAAAGCACCTGTTGGATCAATTCAAAATTGTTTCCCTACAGGATATAGGTTATTTGTCAGTTCTGGAATTGTCAGTACTGTATACAACCTAAAGCAGTCTAGAACCACATCTCATAGATCAGGTTCATGCAGGAAGATCCTTACCCACCACAGATATTACCTCCACCCTTCAACTCAAGGTCTTTTCTATGTTTCTGGAAATCAGTGGCATCTGTTACAGTTTTTTAATCAGCTCCTAAGTATCTAGCCAAATGAGAATGTAAGCACTCTTTCCTTACTGCAGACTTAAGAAGTGACTTTACTATCCGGTATTCTCGTCATTTATTTACACTTTCTTGATGCATTTCTTATTAGTTATTGATAATGGTGTTGATATCATAGTTATGTTATTTTATTATTGCTGGACGAGGAATTAAATAAAAATCTGGCCATGAGTGCTTCAGTGGGATTCAATAGATGTTGTCCCTTTTGAAAATCTGGTCCTTATTATTATGAACTCGCTTCAAAATCTGGCCCAACTCTAGATGCTGAGAAATCTAGACTGGAGCTCCATTTGAAAATGATCACAAATGTACGGTTTTTGTTTGGTTTGGTTTATTTTTATCGTTAAGAGACCTAGAGAACTACGCCATGACACAAAGGTAAAGTGACAAAAGTGGGCTTCACAGCAATGCAATTCATCTACTGGCAGAATGGGAAGGGGTATGTTTCCATAGCTGGGGGGAGGGGGAAAGTCCAAAGAGAGAAGGTAAAAATACCTACCTTAGCCAAGGCCATTAGACATATGTAGTGCCAAAACTATAAAAGTTATACAGCTTCAGCATGGACATCAATTTTCTTAACCCTTTCCAGCCTGAGCTTACTGAAATCAACATAGTAAGCATTAGATAGCTCCAGTCCTTAGATAGCTGGCATTACACAGCTGTTTGTATAATCTAAGACTTTGGATACTGGACTCAGCACCGGGCTTACGGACAATTTCTGACCATAGGCCCAGGCTGGTTAAGAGCAAATTCTCTTGGGTTCCATTGATAGACAGTGATCGCCCCCCCCCCCCACCCCATCCACATTAAGCTCGGGTTAACTCTGTCTCTTGCTCCACTTTCTGGCCAGGGCAAGAGCACGGTGTTATTCACCATGTACTTATTGTGCCAATGCAGCAAAATGATGAAATTAACTCTTTTTCAAAATTTCAAATTGAGGCTTTTTAACTGTAATTGTTGCATTAAAATTGGGTTAACTCCGGCCTAGGGTGCTTCAGCAACATAGCTAACGTAAGAGCATAAGAACAGCCATACTGGATCAAACCAAAGGACCATCTAGCTCAGTATCCTGTCTTCCAACAGTGGCCAATACTGGGAGTCGCAGAGGGAATGAACAGAACAGGCTATCTTTGGAATGCTTTGCCAAAGGATGTTGTGAGGACCAGGACTTTAACGGGGTTCAAGCAAGAAATTAAGCCTCTGCTTGTTGGAGGCTGAAAATGGGTGACAGGGGAGGGATCGCTTGATGATTACCTGTTTCTGTTCACTCCCACTGGGGCATCTGGCATTGGCCACTGTTGGCAGACTGGATACTGAGCTAGATGGACCTTTGGTCTGACCCAGTACGGCCGTTCTTATGTTCTTAACCAAGTGATCCATCCCCTGTCATCCATTCCCAGGTTCTGGCAAACAGGCTAGGAATACCGTTTCTGCCTGGCCCGGCTAGTGGATCAGTGAGTATTGTTAATCTCATGATCATGCATTATCAACCCTGACTCACTGGGTAATATATTAATCCACACGTACACCCACAGATGCCTCTTCACCTTTCAATTTGGCTCTTAAAATATGCATTAGGCATATATCTTTTCAAATGTCTTTCTTTATTGAGTAATTTCCTTATTTCATTCTCTGGACAGCAGCTCAGATAGCAGATCTGGTTTGGAGTTACATGGCAGTTTTTTAAACCCACTCTGCATTTCTTCATGAAAAGGGTGCAGAAGTGGCAACAGCATGATCAAAGGTGAGCTCTCGGTACACATTTCCCCAAAGACTAATTCAACTGGGCAAAACAGGGGGAGCAGGAAAATGTTCAGATTGCCATGAGTGAGAGTCAAGACAACATCCATACTGCCTTTCTGGTACTTGGCTTTACAACAATGCATAGTTTTCTGTTGTCCTGGAACCACTCAAGCATATAATAAATAGAGTACAAGTGATTGGAAATGTTCATTTTAAGCCGGTGTTTCCATAACTTCTTCTCCTAGTTGAGCTTAGCAATGTATTTCCCAAGTGTCAACAGAATGGCTGACATGTCTCTTGACTTTACAAACTGTCCACCCCTCTTGAGCCCTTCTGGTTACTTGATAGACTGTTTGGCACAATATTGATTTGTTCTCTAAGCTCCGGTCATTTTCCCTTTCCTTAGCATGAAAGAAAAAAGCAAACTTTAAGCCCTACATTTTCCAAATGCCCATAATCACATGTATAATCTGCATGCACAGTTGGAGATGCTGAGGACCTGACTTCAGAAAGGATGAGCATTCCCTGCCCCTATATTCGTCAGTTAGCATGCTGGTGTTCTGAATATTAAACCTCAGCTGCCTCAAATTGGGTTTTCAAACACCGAGGCGCTCACAAATAGTGGAGCCTCTTGAAAGCCGAGGTTGAAATTACAATTGCACCAGGAACCCCATCCCAATGACTGTGGGTATGTCTAGGCTGCAATCACAGAGTGTGATTTTTGGGTACTAGAGCAGTGAATTCACAGCCTCGTGCATTTCAGCACAGGGTGCACAAGCCCACCCAGAACCCTGGGGAATTACAGATGAAACTAACCCATGCAGAAGTGCAAGCTGCCACCTGCTCTAACTAGTTTCAAGGTAGTGTGGGTATGTCCGCTCATGCTCCAATCACACCCTATGACTGCAGTACAGACATACCCTTAGGAACATGGACTCCTGCTCAGCAAAGCATTTAACTCTATATTTAAATTGGAATAAACCTAAGTGCTTTGTTGAATAGGGATGGATTTAAGCATATGCTTAGGTTTTTTGCTGAAGTATGGCAGTTTTCACACAGGAGGAGTTGCAGTCACCCATGCATCGTGTGCCTTGCCGGACCAGCCCACACTAATGTCCATGAACTGGCCCCGGTGGTCAGACACAGCCTGCAGGATCACAGAGAAGTACCCCTTGCAGTTAATGTAGAGGGAGGCCTGGTGTTCTGGGGCATGGATGGGGATGTGCATCCCATCGATTGCCCCCCGTCCCCCGCAGTTGAGAAAGCCCAGGGTGCCAAACCCGTCGATGACCGCGTCCAGGTAGGTGAGGTGGACAACTCTGTGGAGCATCACCTTGTTGATGGCCTTGACCCTCTGCAGAGAGACACAAAACCAAGGGTCACTGGGGTGCCTGGGTGGCTGGGAGTGTTTGTTCTCTGCCTCTGTCCCACACCCCACTTCCAGGAGCAACCCCCGCTGCAATCCTGGCCACCGTGGGTGGTCTGTAGCACGGCTGGGACAGACCAAACCCTCCTATGGAGGGCACTTACAACACCTACCCCCTGTTTTCCCTGGGGCAGCCCATCTCCTCCTTGCAGCCCCCCCTCCTGGCCCAGTGGCCGGTGACTGCCGTACTTGTATGACCACTGCTCCGATGGTGGATCTCCACACGCTGAACTGGTTGATGACGGATCAGTAGCTATCCGGCGTGGAGAGCTTCCATAGGGCGATGGCCACCCTCTTGTGGAGGAGAAGGGAAGGCCTCGTGCATGTGTCCCATCGCTGCAGAGCAGGGGCGAACCACTCGCAGAGCTCAAGGAAGGTGTCCTTCATCCTGAAGTTCTGGGTCCACTGTTGGTCTCCCCAGCACTCCAGGATGATGTGGTTCACCAGTCGCTGCTGGTGTCTAGACACCAGATGCGGCGGGGCACGCTGGCATCCGGGCGCTGCTGCTGCTCCTCCACAGCCCCCGGGGGGGGCAAGGGGAAGGCCAGGGGGCTGGCCTGCAGCAGATGGTGCCAGGCAGCCTCCAGAAATTGCTGCCAGGCTTGCAGCAACACATTCAAAATGAGCACCAGAGTGCCCAGGGGCAACTCTGGCTCCATGGTGCCGAGTGCTGTGGTGTCTCAAATGAGAGCAACCAAAGCACGCAGCGAGGAAAACGCTTTGCTGTCCCTCAGCGAGGTAGGCAAGCAAGCGGGAACGCTGAGAACCGGCTCTCCGGGGGGTCCCTTTAAGCATGAACCTCAAATAGCCTCAGACAGCAGCCACACAAAGCAACTACTGACCTGATGGCCTGCTGGAACCCGTTTCAGCTGCCCTTAAATGCGATCTAGTGTCCAATAAGTGTGGATGCACTATTTCGAAATAGCAAAATACTATTTTGAAATAGATTTTGTGTGTAGATGTGTTATTTCGAATTAGCTTAATTCCAATGAACTATTTCGAATTAAGTTAATCCGAAATAGCGCTGTAGTGTAGACATACCCAAAGTGAGTAGCATGTTCATTTATTCCTGCTGGTGCGGTATGGAATGTGTCAGATGCAGTAAGTGCTGGCCCATACCCTGAACTGTTACTGGTATGTATTTTTCTGTGCCATTGGATGTATCCGAATCACATTCAAGTTTGCATAGGAAAATGGGGCTGAATTGGATCAGCTTATTTTCTCACAGGCTTGTGCAGCATGAATCTGTCTGATACACTGGGTCTTTCAAGGTGTCATTGAGATTCACCAGGTCCAGTGTTCAATTGTTGCCGAAGACCTTTAAGTGTTCACAGCGAATTGCAGAGTTGCATTAAGCCAGATGGAAAAGGTGAAGTAATTGGGATCCTCTTGATTTGCCGTAACAGTGTTGTTATTGATGGTAAAATAAATATTTTGGCATTCGATTTAGACTTCACCCCCTACCATGATTAATGTGATTAATATCTTAGAGCATGAAACAGTTTGTGCAGGTACAAGCACACTTACAAAAATAGCATTGTAGTAGTCCCTACAATGGGCCACCTTCTGAATAATATAAGCCTTAATTTACTTTTTTTATAATCTGAGTGGACTTCTTAACTATATCTAAGGGAATTGGGGTGAGGAGAAACATTGCTTAATTCAGCCATTGCCTCTTTAATATCAGTTTGGAAACATGGAAACCATATGTGGGCTGTTCGTTAATAAAATAAAATGCCAAAATGTGGCAGCTGAAGCTATTGCACCCAAAATCTAATTGCACATATGCTCCTTTTCTTGCTTATAATCAAAACATTTTAAAATGTTTGATATTCAGAGTAGGTATAACTATTGGACTAAGTTATTTTAGAAAATGATTTTATATGGAAAGAATGTGTGCAGGACAATCTAACAACAATAGGAAAAGCAAACTGTATCTATAAACACACACACAGCACCAACTGACAACATTTCACTCAAGCACAAAAAATTTCACTCAAGCACCTAAAATATTGGCTCCACTGAAGCCAATGGATGTTTTACTGTTGACTTAGATGGAGCCAGGATTTCACCCGCTGAAAGCAAATTCAGTGCCTTACCTTTCCTCCCCTTTATCCACAGACCAGGAATCATAATATCAACAGCAATGGAGACTTTCCCATGCTACCCTGTGGATGCTCTTCAACTTTGTCATGGGGTGACCACTAGAGCTAAGAAGGTAATTCATTCTCCATGTTCATTCCAACCCTGTGAGTCCAAGAAAAGATAGCTAACTGTGATAGTGATTTGTGTGACATTTACATTTATTCTCTAGGAAGTGGATCTAGAGCAGGGGTGGGTAATAAAGAGCCCACGGGCCGGATGGGATTCACCAGGATTAGCCCCTGGCATGCCATCAGCCCTTATTTACCTGCACATCTGCAGGTACGGCTGCTTGCAGCTCTCATTGACTGTGGATTGGGAGCTGTGGGAAATGGTGTCCTGGTCCATGCCACTTCCTGCAACTCCCATTGACTGGGAATCGGTGGGAAATAGGTCAATGGAGGGATGATAGGCGTTACTATAGAGAACTTTCTGGGTGTCTGGCTGGTGAGTCTTGCCCACATGCTCAGGGTTTAGCTGATCACCATATTTGGGGTCGGGAAGGAATTTTCCTCCAGGGTAGATTGGCAGAGGCCCTGGAGGTTTTTCGCCTTCCTCTGTAGCATGGGGTACAGATCACAGCTGGAGGATTCTCTGCATCTTGGGGTCTTCAAAGTATTTGAAGGCTTCAATATCTGAGATATAGGTGAGAGGATTATTCTAGGAGGAGTGGGTGAGATTCTGTGGCCTGCACTGTGCAGGGGGTCAGACTAGATGATTATAATGGTCCCTTCTGACCTTGAAGTCTATGAGTGGGAAGCAGCTGTAACTGCAGATGCACAAGTAAGTAAAATGCTGGTGGCCTGAAAGGGGCTAACCCTGGCAGACTGCCTCTGGCTTATTGCCCAGCCCTGCTCTACAGACTGAGCTAAAGACAGGTCTTTAGCTGAGGGCTGTGGCAGACATGTGGCCGGGGCCGCTCACGTGCTGGGAATCTGGGGTTGGGGCCACTCACACGCTGCACTTCCAGGGGTGGGGCCACGCATGTGCCATGCGCCCGGGGATCAGGGGCAGCCCACACACCCTGAGCCCAGGGCCGTCACCACACATGTGCCACGTGCCGGGGGTAGGGGCCGCCAATGTGCCATGCGCCCAGGGCCGGCACCATGCATGTGCCACGTGCCGGAGGCGGAGCCAGCCCAGATGTCTAGGTGGGCACACATAAATACCCTAAGTTGGGGACCACTGGTAAGACTTGTCCATAAGGAACATTTGACCACATCACAAAACTACCATGCAAGAAGACATATTTCAATTTGATGTAAATGAAGTTTCACCTGATTACATCAAGTCCAAATATAACCCAATGTGTCATACTTTACAGCATCTGTTTGACTCAAGTAGCAGGTGTGTTGCACAATGCAAAGATAGCTGAAATGTCCGGTCAGAACCTATTCTAGGCCTGCTCAAAATTGTCCTTCATTTGCTTTGTAGTCACTGCAAAAGTCACTCCCAGAGGAAATACTAATTTCCTTTTCCTCCAAATTAGCAATGGGAAAGAGTAAAAAGTTTTTGGAACCATCGAAAAATGCAAGTAGAGGTTAAAAGAAAGATTTCCAAATTGTGAATTGTGAGCACATTTCTAGAAATATGAGTGAACTGGCCAATTAGCCCACCATAAGACAGGATTTTCAGGTCTCTCCTCCACATCGGTCTTCTCTCCCGAGACTCTGGTCTCTTCCTGCATCTCTCTCTCTCCTCCTCCTCCTCCTACTGCTTCCCTCTCTCTCTCTCTCAGCTCTCCTCTGCCTTCTGCCTCTCTCTCCGTCTCTCCCTTTCTCTTCTCCTCCTCCTGCTGCCGCTCACTCACTCTTTGCTCTCCTCTGTCTCCGTCAGGGATACACGCTTGTCCAGGCTCTGCCCCCTGGGCATGTACTTCACCACCCTGCCCCCCATTGCCTCCTGCCATGGCGCTCAGCTGACTTCTGCGCCACTCAGCTGGGCCACCATGCAGGAGCAAGTGGCGCAAACAGCCTCTCTCTCTCTTCTCCTCCTACTGCCTCGCCCTCTCTCTCTCTCTCAGCTCTCGTCCACCTCTTGCCTCTCTCTCCGTCTCTCTCTCTTTCTCTTCTCCCCCTCCCACCTCTCACTCTGTGTTTCATGTCTCCTCCTTCTGCTGTGTCTCTCTCTCTCACTGTCCTCTGCCTTCTCCATTCTCCTCTCTGTCTCCTCCACATCCTCTGTGTCTGCTCTACTTTCCTCCTTTTGAATCCGGCACCCTTTCCTGATGTCAGAGATGCATGCTCGCCCAGGCCCCACCCCTTGGCTGTTTCCTCTGGGCAGCGCTGTTGCCTCCCACCATGGCACTTGGCTGACCCCTGTGCTGCTTGGAGAGCGCGGACCCCAAACAGCCGCTTGCACCGCTTTCTCCTGCCCGGTGGCCCGGCTGAGTGGCGCAGAAGTCAGCTGAGTGCCATGGTGGGAGGCAACAGCACCGCCCAGAGGGAACAGCCAGCATTTTAGCGTTATAGTCACAGACATTGGGTTACTATATGAGTGAATATGTTATGATAAATAAAAAGTTTCTTTTTAAAAGAGCTAGAGAGTAAAACTAATGTTATGCCTAAGGAACCTGAATAGGACTCAGGAGATCTCAGTTAAATATCTCGCTCTGCCACAGATTTCATCTGTAACCTTAGGCAAGTCACTTAAGCTTTTTCTCTGTTTTAGTTCCCCAGCTGTAAAAAGAAAAGTAGCATTCCCTTTTCTCCACCAATTGGTTGTCTGTTTAAATCCTACGTTGGTTAAGGCAGGGATTGTCTTTTACTATGTATATTACGTTGCACAATGAGAGCAATTAGGTGCTAGTGTAATGCAATTGATAATTATAAACAATAAAATACTATGAGGCGAATGAACACTTTGGGGAGGGGAGCGATCAGTTAAAAATAGTTTGGAAAGTGAAAAGATTATGTACAATGGCAATGCCGGAATACCTGTAAGTCATACTGGCCCGGAAATCAGTCCATGTTTATTTTTCTCTGTGATAAGTTAGACAGAAACTAGTAAAAGCAATAATAATAATAATTCAAACCAAGCAGCCAAAGAAATGAGTGAAGTCAGATGAAAGATGATGAACTGGTTTGATGAGATGAAGAGTTTACCTATTTCAAATGCTTAACTTAAAAAGATCAGTTTTATAGAAAATTCTTTAAAAAAAAAAAGAACTAAAAAGAAAAGAGAAACATGCCACAGCCAATAATTTGTGAAAAACTGTGGAGACTGGCACTTCCAAATGCTTGGCTGGTTATTAAGCCAATTTTTATTTAGTCCACTATAACTGTTGGAGGGTCTGTGATTCCCAACTGTTTCACATCAGAGAATGAAAACAACTATAGCCCAGCCAAGACCACATTGGTGACTGCCAGCCCTTTATGTGCCAAACATGAAAGCAACAAGTTCAGATGCTTTGATCCTTGCTTTTTTGGAGTTAGCCCAGATTTTTTTTAAAAAATCATGTTAGGACAACATACATTATAACTGGAAATCAATCAATAGCACGGTGACCTTCAAACGCAGTAAATGTTTGGAGTTAGTTTCTGAGCATGTAATCTAAATTGGGGATTGGAAGTTGGAACGGATCCTAACCCAACAGAAAAATGTGTAGTTTTAAAATCTGGAGTCTCAAGGAAGCAACAAATGAAAGTTTAATTGTCTAGAAAAATAAAATCAGGCATGTGAGACCCATTCTGATGTCAAAGACTGCAAATGTCCAAGCAACAGAGCAGCACCACTGAGCCATCCCTCCCACCAGAAATTTAAAAGGAAGATATAGGGATCAGATTTTGAGTTTCCTTTCCCACTCTGGGCTGAGGATAACGAGCTGATTTAAGAGACGAAAAGCTTAGATGAAACACACTAGACCTGGCTGCTGTGCTTAAGGGATGCAACCCCAGCTTCGTAGAATACGTACCTGGAGTCGGTTTACCTTAAAGCCAAGCTTGACAGCATTCCCACAGTGGTAGGCCAATGGCAGCTAACACTCCTGTTGGCTTCCCTTACTTCTTGCAAAAGGAGGAGTACTGGACATCAGAGGGGCACCCTCAGAGTTCGATTTAGCGAGTCTTAACTAGACTCACTAAATCAAACTCCGGAAGATCAATCGTGGCAGCAGCATTCTTCCTTTTAGTTTAGATAAGGTCCTAATGCCATATCTAAAGGCAGCACCTCCTGCCAGTTAGTTGATGGAACTGCACTGGCATCAGCTTTGGGCAAAAGTGTTGTTTGCCTTTATTCCCCATAGCAGGTTTGCTGGGGAGGTAGTAAATGCAGCAGGTCAGGGATAAACAAATGACAAGCCAGATTTAAAGGGCAAGTGAAAAACTCAGTTCCAGACCTCTGATAAAGTTTGAAGTTCATGGGCATCTTTCCACTGACTTCATTCCGTTGACTTCAGCCAATCTGGGATCAGGCCATAAGTCATCACCTTATGCTATGACAGTACTTCACCTTACAATGTAACAAAAAGAAAGGGACGCATTTATTTGTAATATAACTTCATTATAATCAGTGGAGTTGCTTCAGGCTATTAACTGGTTTTACACATCTAGGGTCAGATTTTGATCTCATTAAGTTTTATCGTGGTGTAATTTCAGTGAAACAAAACCTGATTTCACTGATTTCAATTAGATCAAGATCATATCCCCATAGGGAGTAGTGGCCCCAAAAGGTAATTACAAGAATTCCATGTCCGTTTATTTTTATAGTATATTTTAATTGTATTGTCACTGAATTCCAGTCTAGACAAAGTCTTGTTAAAAGCTTTAAAACACCCAGACTAGTTTTACATATTAGTAATTATGAATACTTGTTGGCACGTAATGGAATGTGCTAACACAAAAGCACTCTTACAATAACACAGCTAAAGTTACAAAACCATATCACCAGGATTTAAAAAATAAAACCCAACCTTCTCTCCAGCTAGAAATGAACATTATTATTAGCAAAAAAGTGAGCTTTCTGTTGGCATATGAGGCAGAAGTGATGCATGAGAGCTTTAGATGAATAAAAGCTTTCCACACACCTTAGACATCAGAATGTAATTGAGAAAAACAAAGGTGCTTGGGCTGGCTAGTTTTGTGCTGCATGTGCTGTGGAAGGATCTGTACATATGTGTGTGAATTGCTATAGCGTTCCCATTTGTTGGTTGTGCCAATAAGAAGCATAGATTTTTCAATGTATATCCCCTACAGTGCAACACTAGCCCATTTAGATGGTATTTGTATCAGTTAAACTGAAGGGTCAGATCCCTTTTATGGAAGGCACTGTACAAACAGCTAACAAAGGAAACTGTCCCTGCACCAGAGAGTTTACAGCCTATATTTCTGACATAAATAGCATAGAACAAACACTAATCCTATTTTTGGTTGACCTCTGTGAACTCTCCACCTCTGTTTGCACTTTTCATCCACTTGTTGCATATGAGGCCTATAGGTTGTAATGCTTATAGAGTGTAACTTCCCTGGAGTCAATGTGAAACCATATGATAATTGCATTAGCGGCTGCAAGGCAAGGTGGCTTTATACACTTGTGAATTCTGACAATTCTGCTTCCTCATCAGCCTTCTGGGGGTGCAGAGAAGGAACCAATATTTGCCCTATAACCTAAAAGCAAAACTCAACACTTACAGTGATTCATGCACCAGGTAAATATTTCAGACACATGTTGGAGCAAAACGAGAAACATAAATTTAACAGAGAGAGAGAGAGAAAGAAAGAGAGAGAGAGAGAGAGAGAGGAAGGAAGCCAGTGTCAGCCAATGGGACTGAAAACCCACAACCAGAAAGGCCACACATGAAAATAGTGCACACTTTGGTGCAGGTGCAAGGAGAGAGACACACATGAAGCAACACAGAAATAGAAACAAAATAAAAAATTGCAAACTAAAGCTCAAAATGCAGACAAGAGCCAGACAGACACATCTCCATTCAGCTGAGCAGCATTGCATCCAGACCAGAGCTTGAATGTATGCATTTATACCTTAAAACCTTGAGGACCTCCAAGTTAAATAGGGGGATGGAACATCTTACTCAAACTTTCCAAGGACTTTTTTGGTTTTGATATTGCTATGAGCAACTTGCACTTGTTATCTGTTCTGTGCATGAAACAAAGTAGTTTAAATTTACTTCTAAATTGCCTGCTTTTTCTGGAGCTGTGAATCAAAGGCAACACAACTCATTATCAGATACTATGCTACCTCGAGTGTTGGGCATACAGAAGGAATACCAATGCCCAATAAAAAAAGGATTCCTTCAGTGGACCTCTGTTAGCTGGTGGTCGGGGCAGAGATTGGTCTGTGAGCCCTATTAAACACCTGAGTTTTCAACTGCTAGGGTGGGATCACTTCGCAGCGGACAGCTGGGAAGGCTGACGGGTGCCCCAAAGTTTTACACCTGAGTCTTTAGCTGCTAGAACGGGTCCCTTCGCAGCGGGCAGCCAGGGGAGGCTAATGGGTGCCCCAAAGGTCTGCTCCGTGGAGGTGGCAGAGCCCCAATGCCCAACTCTCACTGCATCTACCCCTGACTGGCTATGTTCTTTTGATTGTGTCTGGTTCTGTTACAGCAACTGAAGGAGTCAGGTCAAAGCTTAAACAGTTACTATTTTATTGTTACAAGGCAAGCTTAGCTGTTAAATGTTACTGCTGTGTTACAGATAACACAGCCACTCCAAAAAGGACAAGACAGCAATTACACTAAAAAGGTACCATGGAACCCTTTTGGTTCTCTGAGCTCTTATTACATGCGTGCAAAAACAGACACCTAGCAGGTATATTCTTACTCCTGCAATCCTTACTCTGGCAAAGCCAGGTTCCTCTCAATCTCAATGGGAAGCAGTCAGTATGAGATGAAGGTGTCCCTAAAGTCTCAGGGGCCCAAGACCGCCTGACCAGCAGGTATGTGGGTGGATCTCCAATTAGAGTGGGGCACAGGGCCCTACTTTATACCCCTGTGGTCACGTAGACATTTCCTCTTGTCATGAGAGTGCCAATTAAGTTGGAATGTCCTTGTGATGCCCATGCTCACAGGGGTCCAAAGCTTAATTTGCACCTGTGAAGTGGAGGTAACTAAATCATTAGGGCCAGACATCCTTTGTCTGATGGGGCGACAGATTCCTCTTCTGGGACGGTGTGTATAGGCATAATAATACTGGTACCAGCCATAGGTAGCCCAAGATCTCCCCCCCCCCCCCCCGACTGCCTGCTGGCCCAATTGCTTCTGTTATCTGGTTCCTGTCTAGCATCCAGGGCCATTGTTATTCCAGTACCTCTGAAGGCCCTGGAGCCTTTGAAGACAGAGTTTCACTCTCAAGGATTCTCTCTCCCAAGGATGTCAGAGGAAGGAGTGGGAGAGGGGGATGTTTCTGTCTGGCTACAAGCTCATCTTGAGAAGTGCAGAATTCATAAACTGAAATAAGTGGAAAAACATAAAAAACAGCAAATAGACAAGTAGCACCTTAAAGTCTAACAAAACTTGTAGATGGTATCTGAAGCAAAATACAAGACTAGGTTGTGCCCACGAAAGCTCATGATACCATCTACATGTTTTGTTAATCTTTAAGGTGCCTACTAGACTATTTGTTGTTTTTAAAGTTTTTCCTGATACAGACTAAGGGTATGTCTACACAGCAAAGTTATTTCGAAATAACGACCGTTATTTCGAAATAACTTTACCAGCATCTACACAGCCAAACCACTATTTCAAAATTACATAGAAATAGTGGAGGGCTTATTTCAAAATTGGTAAACCTCATTCCACGAGGAATAGCGCCAATTTCGAAATTGCTATTTTGAAATAAGCACTGTGTAAACTCTTATTTCGAAATAGGGGGCCTCCAGCCCTTCCCAGGGTGCCCTGCTGGCTGCTCTGGGCACAACCAGGAAAACTCCTTTCCCTCCCTCCCTCTCTGGAGCCCTTAAAGGGGTAGAGTCTGGCCACAGTGCCTGTGCCAGCTCCAAGCCTGCCAGTCCAGAGCCAGGAGTCGCTGCACCTGACCCAGTGGCTCTAGCATGAGCCAGGCAGCCAGTGTCAGCCAGCCCTCCACCACTCCCCAGGACCAGTCTGCCAGCTCCCAGGAGCCTGCCAGGGGCCGGAAAAGGTGGGCCCCTGCCTGGTCCAGTGCAGAGATCAGGAACCTAACTGAGGTTTGGGGGGATGCCTCCAATGTCCATGATCTCCGTACTAAACAGAGGAAGGCAACCGTCTACAGGCAGATGGCTGCCAGCCTGGCCACCAAAGGCCACATGCGAACCCAGGAGCAGGTTCATATGAAAATAAAGGAGCTGTGGCAGGCATATGCCAGGGTCACAGGGGGAAGCTCCCAACCAGGGGCAGACCTAGACCTCGGCCTATATTTTGATGCCGTGGATTGTATCCTTGGGGGCAGGACAGTCCGTGGTCCCCAGGTGGTCATCGACCCTGGGGCAGAGCTTGCTGCCTCCTGCTGCTCCAGCCCCTGCTGCCTCCCCAGCTACCGCTCCTCCTCCCACTCCTTCTCCCCCTCCCACTTCTTCCTTCCCACCCTCTTCACACTCCCAGGGATGCTGAGGATCCTGCACTCATGGTGCTGAGAGACAGTTAGGCCGGTGAGACCCCCAACCTTGAGCCCTGAGCTTCTCCTCCCCCTTTTTCCCCTTGCCTCCCCCGCCAGCTCCCTCCTCCCAGGTTTCCCCCTCTCCTCTCCTCTCTTCCCCTCCCTTCTTGCACCTTCTTTCCCCCCACCCCAGTTTTGTTCAATAAAGAGGCTTTGTTGTAGTGAACACGTGTCTTTTATTGTACAGCAGGAAGGGGGGTTAGGGAAGGGTAAGTGGAAGGATGTGAGGGAAGAATGAGGCACAAGCCCCCAGTGGGGGATGCCAGGGAGACTGTTACAGTCTGCAGAACATGCTGCCAGGCTCGCAGCAACACATCCAGGAGAAGCACCACAGTGCCCACGGGCAGCTCCGGCTCCCTGCTGCAGAGTGCTGTGGTGTCCTGAGTGAGGGCAACCAGCGCATGCAGAGAAAAAAATGCTTTGCTGTCCTTCAGTGAGGTAGGCAAGCAAGCAGGGAAACCTTAGGACCGGCTGTCCGGGGAGGGTCCCTTTAAGCACAGATCTCAGATAGCCTCAGGCAGCAGCCACACAAGGTAACTCCTGACTTGATGCCCTGCCAGAACCAGTTCCAGCCAGCCTTAAATGCAATTCAGCATCCTATCAGTGTGGACGCGCTATTTTAAAATAGCAAAATGCTATTTTGAAATGCATTTTGTGTCTAGTCACGTTATTTTGAAATAACTATTTCGAAATAACTATTTCAAAATAAGATATTTCAAAATAACACTGTAGTTTAGACATACCCTAACTCAGCTATCCTTCTGAAGTTTTTGAAATAAGTGGGACATGCAATTACTCCCAACCCATCGGGAGCTATCCAAAAAGTGTCCCATCCTGCCAGACAGAGCCACCTCCTAAAACCCCACAACTCCTACTGACTTTGCCTTATAAGACTGGGCTCTGAGTTCATAAGAAATATAGTTTCTTTCTGGGTCTCACACAGGTTGTCACAGTATTGGCTCTTCACAGTATTCCTAGCAAATCATAATAAATCAGTATACTATATGGCTGCTTCTAGACTGGCAAGTTTTTTCCACAAAAGTGGCTGCCTTTGTGGAAAAACTTGCCAGCTGTCTACACTGGCCGCTTGAATTTCTGCAAGAACACTGACAATATAATGTAAGATTGTCAGTGTTCTTCCGCAAATACTATGATGCTCCCGCTCGGGAAAAAGCCCTCTTGCGCAAATGCTTTTGCACAAGAGGGCCAGTGTAGACAGGTAAAAACTGATTTGCGCAAAAAAGCCCCCATGGTGAAAATGGCAGTCGGGGCTTTCTTGTGCAAAACCGCGTCTAGATTGGCACGGATGCTTTTCCACAAAAAGTGCTTTTGCGCAAAAGCATCTGTTCTAATCTAGACACTCTTTTCCACAAATGCTTTTAATGGAAAAACTTTTCCGTTAAAAGCATTTGCAGAAAATCATGCCAGTCTAGACTCAGCCTACATGTTTTTTAAGTTCCCATCCCTACATTTCTTCCATCTTTAATCAAGAAGACAGTCCCGGATATTAGAAGCACTGCGGGTATCATTGAAGATGCTGTGGCATCCATTTGAAAGAGGCAGGATGCTCCATCTACAGCTCATCTTTGCAGGATGCAATTTTAATTGCCATTCATCAGTGTGGCTACCTGCCGAGGGCTGCAGTTCACAAACAGTAGTCTATCAATAACCAAAATATTCCCTCTGTTGCCAGAAACCTTAATTCCATAACAGGCTATTACTAGTATTTAAGTGAACAATTGACCAGCACTGAAATGGTAGGGTTGGTCCATAAGTCTGCTCTGGATCCACACTTGGATCCTGGGCTTTCCCCACCCGTATGGCAAAACTATTTCAACATTTGCTGATGTAACTGGTTCTAATACAATTCAACTTTATTTCTATAGTGTCTCAGACACAAAGTGTGTCCCTAAGCTCTTTTCCATGCTGAATAGAGCAATTACAGTGGGTGATGGTGGTAAAGGGGTAGTAGACTTAATATTTGGTTGTGTTAAATATCTCATTGCTTGGGAGAAAAAAAATGGGCTGAACACTTCTAATGGTGACGTCCACACTCAAGCACCTTTATCAGTGCTTGCGGACATGAATAATGTTTATCACCACTCTCTCACCCCACCTGCAGCAGTGCACAGAACGAAGGTGTGGAGGCAGGCATGAGCTGCTCCTGCAATGCAGGGGAGTCCCACAGTTGTTGCGGGATTACCCTGCCTGGCACCACAGGTCCTAGCACCGTAGCAGAGGCCATGGACACCTGCCTGCCCCCATTGCTGCTGCCAGGAGTTGCTGCTGCCAGGTAGGGAGGCTTCCATGAGGTCCGGGGAAAGGGTTGGTTCAAAAGGGATGCAGGGCAAAGGCAGAAAGATTGGACAGCAAGAATTAATGAATAATGGGCAAGATAGAAATATGGGAGAGAGGGATTTATTTGTGGAGGGAATATGTGGGGTTTGGCCTGGGGAGGAATACAGAATTGATGGTGTTAGCTGGAAGAGAGTACAGAACTGATGGATTTATTTGGATTGGGGAAGAGCATGGAATTGGCATCTTTTATGGGTAACAGAAGCATATTGTTAGTCATATGTAGATCAGAAAAACTTGGAGTGAGTAAAAAATCTTGGCAGCACATCACTAACTAGACAGTGTGTTTTATTATCTGAAAGAGAAAATAACACAGAACCAGACTATTGCCTTCTTCTGTCTGTCTGAGCTGATGCCTCTCGCATTTCATTTCCCCATGTTAGCAGTGTTATAGACATCTCTGGGGTATGCCACAAAGGTGGAACCTGGGACATCTGCAGGAGTGTTCAGTGGGAGGTCAGGAATTTTTAAGAGGTATCATTGAAGAGTGGCGGGTCATGTTCCTTGTAGTCATTTTGTCAGGACATTGTCAAATCATAGTTCATAATCTTTTTAAATAATCTATGTGCCTATTAAACGCAATCTTTATCCATTAAACTGAATTAAATAGAAATGTATTGGACAAGTTCAAGGGCTAAAAAAGTCTCCAAATTAAGACAAATAAATTTGGTTCTGACCAGACTTGTTAAGATAGTAACCACTATATACTGCAGCTTAATTACTACCTATTTGCCAAGTGCCTGAAATGAATTTTGATTTAGTTACATGCATGCATTAAATGTCCGCGCTTCCTTGTGAGATAACTGGTATCAAACTCCTTGCCAGAGGATGTTGTTGTGAAAGCCAAGATTATAATAGGGTTCAGAAATGAACTACAGGCAGTCCCCGGGTTACGTACAAAATAGGGACTGTAGGTTTGTTCTTAAGTTGAATCTGTATGTAAGTCGGAACTGGCGTCCAGATTCAGCCGCTGCTGAAACTGACCGCCAGTTCTGACTTACATACAGATTCAACTTAAGAACCCCAAGCTTCCCCAAGTCAGCTGCTGCTGAAACTGATCAGCGGCTGATTCCAGGAAGCCTGGGGCAGAGCAACTCTGCCTCGGGCTTCCTGTAGTCAGCGCTGGTCAGTTTCAGCAGCGGCTGACTTGGGGACGCCTGGGGCAGAGCAGCTGGGGTGCTGCTGGGTTGTTCCAGTAGCACCGCTCCTCGGCGCTACTGGACCAACCCAGCAGCACCCCAGCTGCTCTGCCCCAGGCGTCCTGATTCAGCCACTGCTGAAACTGACCAGCAGCGGCTGAATCAGGACCTGGGGCAGAGCAGCTGGGGTGCTGCCGGGTTGGTCCAGTAGTGCCCAGAGCGGCGCTGCAGGACCAATCGGCAGCGCCCCAGCTGCTCTGCCCCAGGGTCCAAAACAAAAGCCTGGTCTGCTGGGGGGAGCACACTAGCTGCGCCCCCCCCCCCCCAGCAGACCAGGGACACGGGGAGCAGAGCCGCAGTGGCAGCGGGGTGCCGCGCCTCTGAGGCTTTGCTCTGGCAAAGCCTCAGAGGCGCGGGACCCAGCCGCGGCTGCGGCTTCAGTCCCGGTGCCTGTGGTCTGCTGGGGACGGTCTCCAGCAGACCAGGAGCACCGGAGCAGCTTACGAACGGGGCTTTCTCGCCCCGGAGCTCGCAGGTAGCAATCCGCCACCTCGACTTCCGGGGCGAGAAAGCCCCGTTCATAAGTGCGGATCCGACATAAGTCGGATCCGCGTAAGTCGGGGACTGCCTGTAGATAAATTCATGGAGGATAGGTCCATCAAAAGATATTAGCCAGTATAGGAAGGGATGGTCTCTCTATCCTCTGTTTGCCAGAAGCTGGAAATGAGAAACAAGGGATGGATCACTTGAGGGGTTGATGATAATTTGTTCTGTTCATTCCTTCTGGGGCACCTGGCAGTTGAAAGACAGGACACTAGGTTAGATGAACTTTTGGTCTGACCCGGTATGGCCTTTCTTATGTGCCTAAATTCTACAGTGTGGTGAAGTGACTGAGCGCTAGGCTGAAATTTGGGATACCTGGATTCTTTTTCCAGTTTTACTGCTGTGTGCCCTTAGGCAAGACACTGTACATCAGTTTCCCGCTGTAAAATGAGGATAATGATATTTACTCCTTTGTAAAGCACTGTGAGATCTACTGATGAAAATTACTAGACAACACAGGTATTTATTATTGCTAATAGCATCAGGACCTGAAAAGCATAATTTGATATGAACTCTTGTCTAGGAGAAGCAATACAGTATATTGTAATACAAGCTATATTTTTAAAATGTTCCCAGTATAACATTCTCCTTAGTGATTTTGTTGATTTTAATAAGAAAAGATCAGTTTCTAAAGGTACCACAATTTGTCTTCTGTCTTCTAGATGCATCCCACAGGCAGCAGTACATGAGAGCCCAGATCATCAGACTAACACTAATTTAGCTTGATAATTTGGAGGATCAAATTGGGGCACTTGACAATTCAGACAACTATGGGATTAACTGTTTTATGCATCCAATGCAAACCCATTTTCACCTACTAAAAAGGGTATGTTACCCTATACAAAAGAGCAGCCCTATTCTTATAGCCTAAAAGTGTTTTATTTTACAACTAGAAGTTTTATCTGGCATTGCTCGGGCTCATAACTCAAATACATTTTGTTTTTCTTTATTTAAATCATTGCTCTAGGGTGGGGCTGGAGATGATGGGATGAGAATGCTGGCTGTCTCAGGGAAAGAGGACCACCCCAACCCTCTCTGAGTGCAGCAGCTTGGGACCAGGTGAGAAGCACAGGAACAACCGGGGGGAGATGGGGACATGTCCCCTGACTGAGGGACAGACACACAGACAAATTCTCTGAAATATATAGTAGATGCTGTCCCTTTATTCACTCCTGCCCCCTGCTAACCCAATGGGGTTATAGCTATCCTAGTCCCCATCTCTGGCTTCTTGCTGCCCCCTCTGGTCATTCTTCAGTATAATTGTCCTGCCTGCAGACCTCTCCCTTTCCATTTTATGAGAAACAATCAAATTCCAGGCACATCCCAGTGTCCTGGCACAGCCAAACCCTGACCTTACTTTAAGTTATGATCAGAGGACACTGCATACCATTTTTGGTGTTCCTCGCTCTTACTGTTTAGGAGGAGTTCTTGAACAAATGGCCTCACAGACAAATGGACAGACAGACAGATGCACATTTCTAAAATATATAGTGAGATTCAGAAAAGCAAAGAAACAAGCGAGAACAAAAATTAAGTCTCTAATGGGAGAGCATGGTGGGCAGCTCCCCCACACCCTGACTGAAATAAAATCTGAAAACAAAATGGCTGCACATAATCAGAGTTGTTAGAAACATAAGAGAATAACATATAAATGTAAAAAAACCTGCAGCATCGTAGCAATAGAAGAAATCTCAAAACTCATTATGAAATCAGAACCAAAATCAGAGTAAACCATGGTGAATTTACTTGAAAACAATGTCTCTTAGCTTTAAATTTGTGCTGCATGAATAATGGCATGTGGGATTGACCTAACTGGTGGGGAATAGAGCATGAGGCATCCTGCAGCCAGTTTCAAATAGCGAGCATGGGCCAAGTTCTACCCGTACTTACAGAGTCAGCAACACCAATTACCCCAGTGTCAGTCGATTGACATTAACACAGAGTGCTTGGTAAGGTGACAATATTCCCTGGGAATGTTTGTGGAGATATA
Source organism: Pelodiscus sinensis (assembly GCF_052426305.1). Taxonomy (NCBI): domain Eukaryota; kingdom Metazoa; phylum Chordata; order Testudines; family Trionychidae; genus Pelodiscus; species Pelodiscus sinensis. The sequence continues at coordinate 18,406,936 of NC_143061.1, read as the reverse complement.
AATCAGAAAGACTCCTTCCAACATCAATAGTGCTAAACTTATGTGACATTGAATATTAATTTCCTCCCCTAATCTACAGACTAATCGAACCTTCTTGTAAATTGCAGGCGAGATTTTCATAGAGGTGTCTTCTGCCAAATGCTCAGATGAAGTAGGGAGAATTATTATCAATCGCCCACTGGAAGGCGGGGGTGCCATTATGTAAATGTGATTGAGGTAATTCTATTTTAGACACTTAATATGCTGGTTGGAGTTTAACTGGTGAGCCTTAACCGGGGGTTCAGTCCATAAGCATGGGAATTAGGGGTGCCGGGTGTGCTGCAGTACAGGTTTTATGTGGGACCTGGCTGCTGGCCTTGTACCTGGGGCTCTACTCACTGGCTCAGGGCTCAGATCCCGGCAGTTGCCAGCCCTGTGTCCTACTCCCTGGCCACTGACCCCATGCCTGAGGCTCTTCACTGAGGACCCTGCTCCTTGCCCCACACCCAGGATTTGGCCCCACTCCTTGGCTGCTGGCCTAGTGCATGGTACTCCACTCCCTGGCTCTGCTCCCAGAGTCCTGGCTGCCAGCCTGCAGCCAGGGCTCCACTCCTGACTCCATGCCCGCCCCCTGCTGTGGCCCCAGCCTTGGTCCCTTTACCCCTATTTGGGTTCCCCTTCCTAGAGTCAGGGCCCTGCTCCTAGTCACAGGTGGGGGCAGGGTGCATTCAGAGGGAAGGGGGGGCTGGATTTCAGCACTCCCACTGTGAAAGCATTCCAGTGCCACTGCTCTGGTCAGAAGATGCACAAAATCTAATTAAGGAAAATCTGATTATGTTCTGGGGTTTCTTTGCCCCACCTTCAAGACCGCATTTCATATTAAACATAAGGGAAGCTTATATTGAGTATTGTTGCAAAAGATGTTATTGCCTCATTGTATTATGTTTAGCAACACACTGACCATGACTATAAAGGAGAGTCCCATGGACAGAGCACTAGAGAAGGATTTCAAATAACAGGATTTTATTCCCTGTCTTCCACTGACCTGCTGCATGATCTAGGGCAAGTCACTTTACCTCTGTTCCTCTTTCTGTTTTTGTCTGTCTTGTCTATTAGCCTGCAAACTCTACAGGACAGAACTGCCTCTTAGAATGGTTTTGTACAGCACTTAGCTGCAGTCAGGAGTCCTGATCTCAGGTTGGAACCAATAACGGTACATCTACATTGCAATAAAAATCCTGCACCATGGCTGCAGCTGGGATGGATCAACTGACTCATGCTAACAGGAGTTGGGTTGTGGGGTTATAAAACTGCAGTGTATACAGTCTGGCTTAGGCAGGAGTCTAGGTTCTGAAACCCTCCAGGGTGCTTGGATCTTGATTTTTGGTGTTGCCCATTACTGAGAGAGTTTCAGTTTTGGGCCCATAATCTAATTACCAATGGTGAAATTTGGATCTCAGTTCAGTTTCTGAAACACTCTCCTCCTTAATGGATCGGTGGATGTTTGGTCTATCTGGCATGACCAGACTGAAAATGTGAAAAATCATGACAAGATCAGGGATGACGGGGTAATATGCCCACATAAGACAAAACCCCAAATATCAGGACTGTCCCTATAAAATTATAAGACCATAAGAATGGCCATACTGGGTCAGACCAAAGGCCCACCTATGCCTGTATCTTGTCTTCCAACAGTGGCCAGTGTCTGATGCCCCAGAGGGAGGGAACAGAGCAGGGAATCAACAAATGATCCCTCTCCTGTCATCCATTTCCAGCCTCTGACAAACTGAGGCCAGGAACATCATTCCTATCCATCCTGGCTAGCCATGAATGGACCTAGCCTCCATGAATTTATCTAGTTCTTTTTTAAACCCTGTTAAAATTGGGACATCTGGTCACCCTAGGCCTATCTAAAACTATTCAATGGGATTACTTTACTCATAATTTCAGTGTAATACAGCAACTGTTTAACAGGACACAGCAGCAAAACACAATGGTTTAGGACAAAAAGTCAAGAATTCTGTATCTTTGTAAAGCTGTATGGGGGGGGGGGGAGTGGATATAGATAACTTATTTCATGAACTATAAGCTGGTCAGTATATTGGGGTTTCTCTGTTTTTTTCGGGAATATGGCAAGGAAAATCCATTGAAGTCATATGCTTAGGTCCTTGGCTTTGAATCTTTTTGGAAGTCAATATTTCCAGGAGCATGCCATGTTGGAATTTTGGATCAACGTTAACTCAGGGGAAGGCAAACCACCAACACTGACACCAACACCCAGCTCACCTACTTCTGTCAGCACTCTAGAGAGAGTTGTGCTACGCTTCTGAAATCTAATAGACTCACAGCACAGGATAGCATGGCTGCTACTATATGGGATTCCCATCTTTGTTGGTATTTATTGAAAATGGTACATCCCATCTGTTCCTAGGTGCTCATCTCATGTTTTTCATCTTGTACGACTCCCTGGTTCCAAAATGGCTTCTTTTGGTCCATGTGGAGTTAATAAACAGCTCTGGTGTGTGAGGGTGCATGTAAGAACCATAAAAGGCTGTCAGTGATTTATTCCCTCTTCTACTGAGTTACTTCCTGTTCATTTCTCCTCACACTTTTAGAGGGAGGGATGCTGTTTACATTAAGGATGTTTCTTATGTTTACAGATAGGGAGGCATTTGTAAATGATTCTGAAGAGCTGTTTCTGAGGAGTCTTTCTAAACTTTGAAGAAAGAGTCTCTGCCATGTCAGTGGTTTGTATTCATTGCTTGTTTTGATTTATTTTGCACATCTTCAAAACATGACACTGGTATTTGGTCAATTTTTGCTGGTGGGATTCCATTTCTATCTCTGCAGTTTTCTGAAGGATAAGCAGCCAGGACTTCATACGAGCATCATTTAGGGTGGTATGTTTGTGTCTGTGCATTTTTATTCTCATCTCCTGGTATATAATTGAGTACGACATGCAATCATGTGGTTTTATTTCAGAAAGCCATCTCTTTTTTTTTCTCTGAGTTCTGGTGCCGAGTTTATTCTCCACAGCAGCATCACTATTAATGGTGTTCCTTGAACAATGCTGCTTTTTTGTTTCAGGGAAAAAAAGATAGACCTATTTTACAAAAGAATGTGTGTGTGTCGTTAATGTATTTTTTTCTTTTTTAGTGCTATTTAGAGATCTCATCCCCTGCTTTTGGAAACATCGGGATAATTAGAAATACACATATCTTCTTTACCAGTCTTCCAGATACAGTGTTGTCTTATTCAAAGTAATGCACAGATAAAAGGGATAATTCCTTGTGGAAGTGTAATCATTCAGTGTGTGTATGTGTGTGTGTGTGTGTGTGTGTGTGTACCCCTTCATTCCTACTTCATAGACAAGAGGCTTCAAGTATAATTACCTGATGGAGGGCTTAGTCCCCAGGCTCAAGTTGCAGCAGCACCAGCTCTGAGCTGTGGAAGTCCCTGGTGCAATCCCTGGTAATGAGTAAAACGGCAGGATTTTTCAACAGAAGCACAAAACTTAGCATTTTCATCTAGTGAAATGTCCCAACCCTATAGCATTTGCTGTAAAAATGGAAACGCATACAGGGGAATGAAAGACCTTTTACTGGATTCTGGTCCCTTTAACTCTTGCTTAGGCCTAGGCCTTCTAATTTTTTTAGGCGAGAGTAAGAGGGACCAGAATCCAACCTTTTCGTACATTTCTTTTAGGATTAAGCGTGGAAGAAAAGAAAAAATGCTAGTCATATAAGGAGCCTCTATTTGCGAGCATGCTGTGTACTTCCTCTGATTGTCTGCACAGATCCCTGCAAATGAAACTGGCTGCTCAACTCTGCAAACTGAAGACTTGTCTCCACTGTGGGGTGAATAGACACTGCAGCAATCGATCCACCACTTGTCAATTTAGCAAGTCTACCACTTAAACAGCCTCAGTTCACTTTCCTGTTGAGACTGCTACTTCAGCAGAATGAGATGAGTAAGGGGAGTCAACAGGAGAGTTTTTACCCTGGGGTAAGCAGATCCGAGCTTTGAGTTCTGCTACTAATGTAACTCAAATTGTGTAGCTTAGATTGACCTGCCCTTGTAATGTAGACCTGTCCTGAGGGAGTGCTTAGAAAACCAAAGGCATCACAGGTTTATAACTATATACAGTTCCTTTTTCCTTGTTTTTCTTGTTCCCTTTCTCCCTCTCAAACTGAATGTTACCTACTTCTGGCTGCTTTTTAATTCAACAGGAGCAATTTTTTTGAGGCAAGTGAAGAAATTCATAATGAAGGGGCACTCACAACAGTTGCTGTGCCAATGAAGGGGCAGAGTTTGGGATGGGGGTCCATTGACAAGGCTCCAATCCTGATTTAGTTCTGTAAGGTAAAGGAGCTGAGGATGCCTAAGATATTTACTTCTTATCTATTTAGTGACTGATTCTGATTTGATGGCCTTGTGTAATTTTTACTTCTCTGATCTCTTTCCCTCCCATTCTCATTCCCATTTTATAATCATGCACCCATACAAACACTGGGTGTCACACTACAAAAGTGGGGAGAAAGGACTGAATTTGGCATTGATCTCTCTCTCACTTATTTTTACAGGAAACAGAGAGACATACTGTTCCCCAGTGATCATGAAGTAGTTTGGAACATATTCCAATATATATACTTGAAAACTCAATATTCAGACACCTGGTACAAGTAAGAAAACTGCCCATAGAAAAGTGTTTGGTATGAATTAGGATGAACAGGGTTTCTGAACAGAAGAGCAGTACTCAGAACTAAGAAAGCCAATCTAATCAGTTTCTTTGATGGACTAACAAGATTTCAAAACAGCGAGAAAAGCTAATGGGTTTTGGAAAATCTCACCCATGTGCCTGTATTTTTCCGTATCTTCTAAGATGCATTTGAAAATTTAAGTCAAGTGTTTAGCTTCTGTGGAGTATTTCTATATTTAATATGTATGGGATGTAAAATTAAGGTCCCAATCACTTGTTTTCATTTTTGATCTAATGGCATGATGCCCCAATTCCCAGGACAAATTGTTGTCAATTATACTTAGCCAAATTCTTAACTTTTTTAAAATCCACCCTTACCCAAGCAAACTTCCCTAGAAGAAATTGAGTTCTACGGAAAGTTTGGCTGAGTAAGGACTATTTGATTATTGTAGTGGTCAATTGTGGCAGAACTTTGTACGTGCTAGTTTAGGGGTGGTGAGGCCTGCATTCTTTCCTCCCTTTCCCTTTTCCCTATATCTGATGAGCCAGAAGCAAGTCTTTGGGAACATACACCATTTAAGATAAGCATTGTTGCCAGTATAGCAAGCACAAGTATAAGATAAGGATAAAGGGCAAGAACGCATAAACAATTCTGTTTACCCTAATGTACTGATCATGTAAACAAGGCCAAAGAACAAGTAGAACTAGATCAGAACCAGATCGATAACTAACAACTAAGCCCTACATCAGCACGCAATGAGTAACCCCTGGAAATTTCCAAACTGCAAAACAAGGCAGGAAAACTGTATTTAAGGCTGCCTCAGAGCCTAGCAAATTGGATCTCACTGATTGGATCTCACTGATGGGTACCAGCGCCTCAGAAGCTGAGACAATCTCCCACTTCATCCATAGCCTACCCGGGGTTCCAGCCTTGCAGGAAGGGATGTAAGATATGCCACTTCTTTGTTATGTTGTTCTTCCAGTTATGGGGCACAGCTGTTAGTTGTCAGGAAATAAACTGCTTGGCTATGTCTACACTGACAGCTTCTTGCACAAGAACATCTTGCGCAAGGGTTCTTGTGCAAGAAGTCTTGTGCAAGAAAACGTCCACACTGCCATGTGTGAGCTGTGCTTTTGCTCAAGAGCATCCATGGCAATGTGGACACTCTCTTGCACAAGAAAGCTCTGATGGCCATTTTAGCCATAAGGGTTTCTTGTGCAAGAAACCCCTACCGAGCCTCCGCACTACCCTCTTGCGCAAGAGCTGCTGCGTAAGAGGGCTTACACCTGTTTAAAAAGAGTGTAGCTCTTGTGCAAGAAGCCCTCTCTTACCGCGCCATACTGTAAATTTCCTTGCACAAGAACGGGCGGGCAGTGTGGATGCGCTGCGGATTCTTGCACAAGAATGGCAGTACTTGCACAAGAAGCTGCAAGTGTAGACATCTTGTGTTTGACAGATACCTGTGTAGCATACTTTGTACCTTGAGAGCCCAGTGTTAAACCTAAGACTTACTGTGGTGGACTACAATTATGTTTCAAAGATGGACCTTCATATGCTGTGCTTTACTTTTGAAAGCTTCAGAGGGGTACCTGAGTTAGTCTGTAACAGGAAAAACTTTAAAAACAACAATAGACTAGTAGCATCTTAAAGACTAACAAAACTTGTAGATGGTGTCATAAGCTCTCATGGGCACATCTGAAGAAGTAGGCTGCACCCACGAAAGCTCATGCTACCATCTACATGTTTAGTTAGTCTTTAAGGTGTTACTAGTCTATTGTTGTTTTTTAAGTTTTTACTTTTGAAAGCTTCTGAATTACCTAATGGTTTTGTAAAATTAATGAAATAATTATTTATTAGTCTAATATTTTGCCACTCATGAAAACTCTCCAGTTCTTACTTTGAAAATACATGAATGGATAATGGAGTGCCTATTACTTTCTCTTAATGTTGGAAGATTGCAAAAGATTTGCTTAAATAAAAATTTTGAATCCTACCCAAACTTAAGATAGAATCAGAGAGACTGGAAATTTGATACAAAATATGTTAATATAAAAAGAGTCTTCAAGCCAATCTGACCCTGTATCTGAGTTCCTGTATTTGTTTGTATCCATGTGTGTATACATACATATATTCATTAAATCCTAGTTAAAATCTTTCCTGTTCCATTTGCATACACTTCTGAGCAGAAATTCCAAATCCACGATTCTGCTGTTAAATATGTGATTGTTTTTTAATGTATGGCACCAATTTTTACCTAACAAAATAATATAATTGAAAAAATATTTTGGTGCTTTTCATAGCTCTGTTGAGTATGTGCAGAAACATAGTATACAAATGTTTAGATGGAATTTTATCAGATTTGCTGTATACAAGAAACAACTCAAGTGTGGTGTTATTATATAGACGTGAATTGATGCAGAAGTGTTATACTGTAAGAGGTCCATTAGGAGCTCATATACAGTTTTTGTACATATATGGATACATAAGTATTCTCTCCATCACGGAAACTTCTGATGATCCCATTCCCAACACTGTATGCTGCTGGAGTGCATAACTGTACTGTCTGAAAGTTTTACAATGATTCCTCTGTATACCCAGGTTTTTTTTCCCATGAGAAACATTAAAAAATAGATCAAAGTAAACCTCTACAAAACATTTTGTCTTTTCACAAAAACATGACTTTTGCACTGCTGTGTGCACATGCACATAGTGGTGCATGTTTCTAAATTGTAGTATCTCAAGGTGTGTCTACACAGAACCCTAGACTCAAAATAAAATATGCAACTTGCGCTATGCAAATTGTGTATCATATCTCTAATCTATTTTGAAATAACTTATTTTGAAATTTGTCATATCTATACAGCACCAGATTTCAAAATAATGTGCTATTTCGAGCCATCCCTTAATCCTCGTGCAATGAGGTTTACCGGAATGGTGAAATAGCGTGCCTGTTATTTTGAAAAATATTTCAAAATAACAGGCGGCTTGTGTAGACTCAGGGTAGCTATTTTGGGATACCTTTGGTATTCCCAGAATAGCCATGCAGTGTAGACGTACTTAGACGTGCTCAGATGCGTATTTAGTCCTGAAAAACTAAAATGCATATTCTAATGCACATGGTCAAGTATGGAAATTAGTCCAGTGTCTCAAACTCTAAAGCAACTTGGGTAGCATCAATTAAGAAACAACTCATGATATCCAAAAATGCTACAGAGCATCAGTGAATCTCTCCTTTCTTCTCACTTTGCAGCTGTCTTTTGCCCACAGTGTTCTGGTGTAATAGGTTTGCATAGCATGACATGTTGCACCATTATAGTTTAGTGGGGGATGTTTGTTTCTGATGTGGTGTTTGGTTTGGGAAGGACATTTCTGCTGAATCATTAGATGCAAAGAAGGTAACTTGAGAAAGAAGCTTGCATTTCTGTAGCACTTTGCAGCAGATGTCTCCTATTTACCGCTTTATTTTATTGCTTAATGACTGGATCTCAAATCATTGAGCAATTTGACAGATATTTATTTGTAAAACATGATTCATTTAGTCAGACACTTGTGGAATAGTTCTTATGCCAGTTCTATAGATTTTGGTCGAACTTTCTAAAGATGCAAACATTCAAGTAAATTGCTTTTGTCAATAGCACATCCACTTTCTAATGTTCTTTATTGTGTACAAATATTCAAGTTGACAAAAAAGTGCTGGTGAACCGACATCAGGGACTTCTGGACTTTAATCAGCCACAGGCACTGGCAGGGTTCAGAAGTAATTTCCTAACTATGAATCACCTGCAGACAGTGAATCACATACTGGAGAAGATTGCCAAATAAAACAAGCCATCATGTATAGACTGCATTGATTGGACTATGAAAAGGCCTTTGAAAGAGAAGCAGTGACAAAAGCAGGGAAATAAAAGAATTTAAGAATCCAAGCCACATCTGAAAGTAGTGAATGGTGATGTTTACACTTGAGAAAGAAGATCAAAGAAGCACAATGTCAGGCAAGGAAACAAACCTTACTTGAAAACATTTCACTACTTGTTTGGAGAAGTCCTTCATGTACCACTGAGAAGAGGACACCTTCAGAATAAACTTTATGCATAAGTGTCAGCTTAAGATGTGATGGTCCTTTCTGAAATGCCCAGTAACCCTGAAACAATTGCTAGAGAAGTGAAATAATGTTGATTATAGATAAGAAGAATGGTGAGAGAATAAAAGGCTAGGCAGTCTCGTAGGGTCTCATTAGTATTCAGTGTCGCAAATCAGAGCCTTTCTATTGACTTCCATGGACCCTGTATCAGGCTACTAAAAAGCAAGGCTATGTCTATACTGTGGGGTTTTTCCAGGAGGTATCCAGGGAATGCGTCTGCTCTTCTGCTTTTTTTTGCGGAAAAGTAGATGCGCTCTTTCAGAAGCCCTGTTTTCCTTCTCCCACGAGGAAGAAGGGCTCTTTTGAAAGAGGAGGATTTTCCAAAATTTGGCCCAGTGTAGGCAGGCCAAATTTTGGAAAAGCCTCTTCCGAAAAAAACTATCGAAAAAACGTATGCAAATTGCAGAGCGCAATTTGCATGCCTTTTTCTGATAGATCAGTGTAGTACAGACATAGCCCAAGGTCCTTTAGGTTAAAAAAAAGGGACTTAGGTACACTTGTATTTCTACCTTTAGCTAATAAAGCTGGTACTCACAAATAGGCAAGATCAGAGAATAATAGAACCGGAAGGACCCTGAAGTGGTAATGAAGTCCAGTCCCCTGTACTCATGGCAGGACGAAGGACGATCTAGACCATTCCTTCTAGGTGTTTCTCTCGGTTCCACAACCTCCCTACGAAATTTATTCTAGTGCTAAACCACCCTGCCAGTCATGAAGTTTTTTTCCAATGTCCAACCTATTCCTCACTTGCTGCAATTTAAGCCTGTTGTTTCTTGTCCTGTCATCAGGAGTGAAAGAGAATAATTTTTGTTCCTCCTCCTTTTGTAACAACCTTTTCAATACTCAAAAGCTGTTATCTTGTCCCCTCTCAGACTACGTATACACTGCAGGGGTTTTGCACAAGAAGTCTTTTGCAGAAGAGATCTTGCACAAAAACGTCTTGCACAAAAGTGCATCCACACTTCATGTTTTTGTGCAAAAACTTTATAGTGTAGACATAGCCTTAGTCTTCTCTTTTCCATACTAAATAAACTCAGTTCTTTCAATCTTTACTCATAGGTCGTGTTTTCTAGATCTTTAATCATTTTTGTTTCTCTTTTCTGGACTTTCTCCAGCTTGTCCACATAAAGGATGTTAAGTATTATGTAACTGAGTAATTGACTAGTCGATGCATTTTTACACTGACTATTCAATTAGTTGATAGGGCGGCGCTGTTGGAGTGGCCAGCAGGACACCTGTGGAATTTCCTGGAGGCCCCTTATTTTGAAATAACTCCCTCGGCCGTGTCCACGCATGCTCTATTTCGAAATAGCTATTTCAAAATGGGCATTATTCCTTGTGCAATGAGGTTTACAGCCGCACCCTTACTTATCACCTTATTATCTTCTATATGCTTGCAAATAGATTCCTTAATTATGTACTCCATCATCTTTTCTGGCACAGAAATTAAGCTGACTGCTCTGTAACTTCCTGGGTTGTCCTTATTTCCTTTTTTATAGATGGGCACTATATTTGCCCTTTTCCAGTTGTTGGGAATCTCTCCCATATTCCATGACTTTTCCAAGCTATATACTTAAGATTCCTCAAAAAGGATAGTGAAAAAATAAATGTTTAAGAAAGTAAATGAAAGGTAAATCTGAGTCTGTAGACAATAGTAAGGGCTATGGATAGTTTGCATCCCAAGAAGATGAAATAGAAGATAGAATACAATGTACTTTTTTATATTTTCCTTCATAATGAAGTATCCCAATATTCTTTACCAAATAGTAACAACATTGTTAATAGAGAAATGACACTACCAGAAGACAAAGCTTCCAATAACAATATCCTCATGTTTCCCTCTGTTGTCAGTGTTCAATAAACTCTTAGAATTGTACATTGTAGCAGAGCAGTGAATTGGACTGCAGCACAAAACATCTGAATGCAATGAATCAAGATAATCTTTTCACACTACTCAGGTATTGTTCATCTGTAAGGTATATTTTCTTGTTTTCTTTATCGAACATAATTGTAAATGAAGGAAAAGCAAGTTCCAAATAAGTTATTGTTGTAATTCTAAATGCACACATAGTGTGTGGCCAGGAGAAAATCTCTTAAAAGCTTAGTGAGAACAGGGAAGGATGGCTTTGAGCCTATGGGTTTCCTATCTAACAAGCAGCTAGAATGAATGTCTAGTACGTCCCAAAGAAACTGTTAAGATGTGAATGTAGATCTAGACCTCTGTTATGCATTTAGCTATATTCCACCAGATGAGCTCCTGATAAAGAGGATAGAAAATGAGGCCAAGTCACTGTGAAATAGCACAAGAGTAGTAAGATCGAGGAACAGGATGGCTCCAAATATTGGCCATATTGACCAAGAGCTGTTCATTTATAAGTCAAACCCACTGTAGGGAGGTAGAGACTGAAAGTTGCAAGTTTGAAAGGTTGGTTATATCAAGTGATCTCCCAGTTCCTGGCGCATAGATGTTAACATGACAAATTACTGTCATATATTGGCACCCTGATTGGTAGACAGGAAGACATGTATGAACATCATGGGTTTCTCTGATACATCACTCATTCTCATAAAATTTGACTATTTTTGCTGCATGAATACACACAAGGGGGAACAAATAGAGGTATAGCAAAATCATTTTTAGATTGTAGCACATACTCTGAGAAAAGTGTTGGCCATGTTCTCCCAGCCTTCCTCTTCCTCTGATGGGACGGAATTGCCTTTTTTCATGTATTCACTTTCAGGGACAGACCATTCCACTCCCACGTTCTTATTGATCAGAATCCACACTCACGCTAAGGCAATACATGCAGGCAGTGGTATTTTAATTCTGACCTATTTCTGGCTGTACAAATGATGGATGATTAGGTAAAACCTAAAATTGCTATCCAATACCAGAAAAAACAAGGAACTAATTAGCTGTGGTAATACAAAGCTCACCCTGTGTACTCAGCTGTGAAGAGTTCTGATAAGTTAGAAATGCTCTTATTTGAAAGTTTATAATTACACTGTGTTATTTCCATTTGGCAGCTGGCCCTTTGACTTGATTTGTCTTTACAGGTAAAAAAAAAAAAGTATATTTTTAGAGAAAATCCATGCAGTTCCTCTGAATAGCCACAAGAGAGCAGTAAGTAATTAAAACTAGGAAGACGGCTCTCCTTCCTGTCTCAGTTCTAGAGCAGACTTTTCTGTAAGTAAAAATGAAACACGGAGAGGTTTCGGAGAAAAGGCACCATCCCTTTTACAGGCTTTCCTTCTTCTATAATGATCTTTAAATAAAATTCAAACTAGGACAATAATCCATGACACATTAAATGGCTGAGTTTTCCAGTACTCTTTGTTATTTATGTCTACGTTTATTTTAAAATATTATTTCCTGGGGGGATGATTGGATGGATGTATAGATGGATGGATTTGCTATATAAATATCGACTGGCTGAGATGAAAATGACTATAAAATATTGTGCCAGTGGTTAGAGAAGGGGACGGAACTTAGTTAATGAGTGTGTGATGTTGTTTCTTACAGTAAAAGGCTGTTAAATGACAACTATCAGAGCAGAACATGATTTCCTTACCTATTCTAGCTATTTCCTTATGCATATGTGAATTTCCGCTGGCTGATATTGAAGATCCGTGCATTATATGACTGCGAGCAGCGTGTGGCACTTCAAAGCACTGCATCTTGCGAGCAGGGTGGGGGCAGAGCAAAGAAGGCTTCGTGCGCTTCCCCACCCCCAGGGGACGAGGGAGCAGCAGGGCCTCCACGGTCTGGATCCATCTGCTTGGTGGGCTGGATCCAGCCTGTGGAGGCCTTTTTGCCCACCCCTGTTCTAGATATACATTGCTGTCAGTACATATTTCAGGGTCTCAAAATAGTATTTACAGCGCACTGAGAAAAGAGCAGGAGTTAAGGATGAGGAATTGGTTCTAACCTTGAATTTCTTTACTTTCAGTGATTTAAGTAAGATTCTAATTGAAGAGCTTGGTCTGTACTAGAAAAAGGAAATGCAGTTTCATGATGTACATAAATAGCAGGTTATGGGATCCATTGTGGAAAGATCATTTATGTACAAACTCGATGTTTCAGCCAGGATTTTCTAAGCCTGTCAGATAGTATTAACAAGAGAGTCTGTTCATAAACTTCAGGTCACATACGGAACATCCAAATCCAAAGGCCCACATTTACTTGAGAAGTCTGTGGATTGCGTATAAAACAAAGCACATAAAACAAAAATCAAACTGCAGTTGTTTTTTACATTGGATGAGAGTAGGGTAAAGAAAACATGCCCATTTGTGGGATGGATACATGGGCATTGCATGCACACACACACACACACAAAACAACATCGTCACACATACATACACACATACACACAAAACAACATCGTCAGTGACGATCAGGCCCAATGTGCTGACTTGAGTGAAGTTGCTTTTGATTCACCTCTGTATAAAGTTGGCCTTCTGACTCCTGGGAAATAGGTTTGGAAACCTCCATCTAGTTCCAGGTGGGTAGGTCTCCACACTCCAAATACTATTATTACAACTGTCATTTTTGGAACCCTAGCAGCCTTCTTAGCAATTGGTATTAAGATGCTGAGGAATGAAAGGGGCAAGACCTCCTTGCTCTTAGCTATGGGATCCCTCTAATGAAAGCGTAGGCATCTTGGTGAGACAGCATGTGGATACTTGCATGGTCACTTCCCATGGTCTGACTGTTCTTCAAGCAGAGGACTTAGAACACAAGAATGGCCATATTGGATCAGGCTAGAGGTCCATGTAGCCCAGTTTCCTGTCTTCTGACAGTGGCCAGTGCCAGGTGCCCCATAGGGAATGAACAGAATAGGTAAGCCATCAAGTGATCTCTCTACTTGAGATCAAGATTTTTAGAAAGGATTGGTGAGGTGTAGGTATCCAAGCTGTAAGAGTGCAAGAGGAATGCCTAACTCTTCGAGGCCATCCCAGCCCACCGCCCAGTGATGCCAATCTGGAATAGTTCAAGAGCAAATAAAAGACACTTAAAAACAACAAACAAACTCACTAGAGATATGGTCCCTTGTGCTTTTGTACATTCGGCGCCCCATGGCTGAGACACTCTGGCTCCACTAGTTCAAGCAATTTCCTATTATTTTACTTAAAAAAAAGAAAAAAACCAACAACAGCAACAACTTGCTTTTGCTTTTCTAAGATCAAGGCGAGTTTGCACATGCTGTCAGATAAATTAACATAGTGTAATGGCAGCAGTCATGTAAGTCTGAACGCCTCTAATACTTCTGACTTTTCAATTTTCTGGTGCTGCATCTCCCATAGGCCCAGGGTGTGTGGCTTGCAGTGATCTAGCTTGGTTACATGATGAATCAGCAAAGATTTTTTTTTGGACCAGGTTAAATAAAAAGAAACAACTGAATAAAATCAGTTAGATTATACCAAGAAGGGAGGATTAGATTTTCACTGAATAAGGGACAGGAGAGTATATAATAATGTCCATGCTGGGTCAGACCAGTGGTCCATCTAGCCCATTTTCCTGTCTTTCTGCAGCAGCTGGTGCCAGATGCTTCAGAGGGAGTGAACAGATCAGGGCAATTTATCAAGTGACTCATCCCCAGTCAGCCAGTCCAAGCTGCTACAAGTCAGAGGTCTGGGGGACACCCAGAACACCTTGGCTAAAATAGCCATTGATGGACCCATCCTTCATGAACTTATTAAATTCCTTTTTGAACCTAGTTATAACTTTTCACCTGTACAACATCCCATGGCACTATGCTGTGTAGGTTGACTGTGCATTGTGTGAAGAAGTACTTCCTTATATGTATTTTATATCTGCTGCCTATTAATTTGTTTGGGTGACTCCTGGCTCCTGTTACATGAAGGGGAGTAAATAAAACTTTTTTTTCACCCCATTCCTGATTGTATAGATGTCTATAATACCTCTCTTTAATAGTCCCTTTTCCAAGATGAATAGTCCCACTATTTTTAATTTCACCTCATATGGAAGCTGTTCAATGTCCCAAAGAATTTTGTTACCCTTTTGTGTACTTTATATTAGTGCCTGAATGACTGTTCATTTTGTGCACAAACCAATGCTCTGAACAAGTGCTGGAATTGATGCTTCATAGGAATGTCATGAAATAATTTCGTGTCCATCATGACTGGAATGATACATTGGATAATGATGGATACTATCATGTGTCTTATAGCAATAGTTTGAATTAATTTATTTTCTTTTAAAGAAAAGAAAAACAGTAACCACCTGCTGAGGAAAGCAGGCTGCAAATTAAAATAAAGTTCTTCTGAGATGCAAAAATTGACGTATTATTCTTCTATGTAAGTTTCCTTATTGCAACTGTTTGCTGCAGGTTCTACCAGGGTCTGACCTTACAAGATGCTGATCTCCCTTAGCTTCTGCTCATCCCAATCCTTCCTGTATCACAGATGTGATCAACATTTCATAGGAGGTCTGAGACAATGCCCCTGGACACATTCTCATTGGTTTCACTGAGCTTCTGGTCTAGGAGAATTTCTAGTTCTGCCCTTGGGACGAGACCTTAAGGTAGGTATTTCTTCATTCAAGTTACCCTTTGGAGCAACACCTGTACTTCCTTATTACAGAGACTGAAAGACAGAAAACCCCCATTTTAATATGAAAATATTGTATGTATGTAAATATATTCAACTAACAGAGCTCAAATATTAGGTTAAACATTTAAAAAAAAACATAAAGTGTTTATAGTGCCTAGTGGTGGAGCTCTTAGAGGGGAAAGAAGTAAATCTCCTAAGTGAAATATTTTATACTTATGAGTTCCTACACAATAGCGATCTATTTCTTTAAATAAACTTGGATTTACTGGAGAACAATAACAAATTCAGTGTCATGATGCCCTAGGGAGAACAAAGCCAATCATCTGAAAGTCAAGTCAGATTTTCACAATATTGTTTCATTCCATATGTTTGATCATCTGAAAATGTTTTCAGAAGTGAAAGCTTTCCCTTCTGATGTGTCTTGTACTCAGTAAATCTTGTTTATATCAGCTGTAAACACATCTCAGCTGAATATATGAAATTAATGTCTAAGTGCAGAGAACAAAAATAATCATTCCAAAAAGTGTTTAAGGAGAAATCAAGATAGAATTGCAAAACTGCTAGTGGAAAATAGATTCTGATGATGTGAGATGACAGTCAAGCTGCTAAAGACACCTTCTGGATCTGTTTTAAAAATTGCTTATTAGCCACTTCAATAATAAATACGAGATTAAAAGCATGTAATATAAGAAAAAAATGTTGAATATTTCACTTGATTGCCATAAGCATGCTATTTATGCCACTTGAAAACATACCATTGTTGACTCTGTAATGTGATTCAACATTGACTCCAGCGTTAATGATTTTTTGGGAATCTTTCATTGGCCATTAAATATTGTATAATGTAATTAAGATTTGTGTGCCATGTCAAGAAGGTTGGCTTTATTTTTTTTATTGTAAGCATATTATCAAATAAATTGTTAATCGCCAGGGGCCACTTTCTGGAATGTCCAGACATTTTGGAAGTGTGGAAAATACCAGAATACAAATGAATTTAGCATTTTAAGGGCCTAATACTGAAAACCCAGTAAACAGCTTTACTCATGTATTAGCAGTCTTAAATTAGGGACTGATCCTGTGGTGAGTGGAGCAATTAGGTTACTTACTATACCCTCATTTAATAGGTATGCACCACTAAGCGTTTGCTGGATCAAGCCCTAAAATGTGGTTTAGCAATAAATGTGCCCAGTTCAACTGTGCTGCCAAAGGAAATGTCAGGGGATATTTAACATTCACTTAATTATATTTTAACCCACTCTCAAAGTTGCATTAAACTAAGAACCAGAGTAACTGAAGAGATATAAACAAAAAATCTGTTCACATATCATTTGGATATGAACTCTCCCAATTCCACAAAGATTAGAGACTCGGCAAGAAACAATAAGTCCTTAAAAAGGACCTCATCTCTGCCCGTAGCTGAAAAGTTATCGACTGGAGTATGGTTTCTGGAGCATGTAATTAAAGGGCAAAAGTGGTCTTTTTCTTAGCTTCTTGGGTAATATATTTGCCCAGCTACTTGCTGCTTGTAGATACATATGCTTCCTTAATTGTTGTTAAGATGCAATTGTTGTATGTTAAAATAAAAACTTTCAAGAGCTGATTTCCCAAAACATTGCCAGCAGGCATGGGTATCGCCTGCACAGCAATTGTTGACTAATAATATGTGCTTTGTATAAAAAAAAATCAAAAAACAAAATAGAGAAAGAAACAAACTGTTGTATGTTTTTGTTGCGATATATTTAGAGGGTTCTCTTATTGTTAAGAGTTTAGGAACTTTTCAGCACAATAATCAGTGGTATGTCATTCTGGTATTGTTAGCAGAGTCCTTTCTATTGAATTTTCAAGATGTTGTAAAATGAGATTATGTGAGTAGCACCTCTAGACACTTTTTCCCATCATTGTGTTGGTATCAATCGCTGACTTCCACTGTTTCTCCTGGTATTAAATAGAAATGTTGTTTCCCACTGAGCTGATTGGAGAATTTATAACGCATGACATAACTGATAACCCGTCTGAGATTGTGCATTGTAGGATTCTAACTGCAAGAGATTTTGGACAACAAATTAGGTGGCCATTTAGACTGTGAGGCAGACTTTAAAAAGAGGATTTATTGGGATAATTGTTTCAGCTGAGAACAAGAGAACAATGAAAATGGATTTGGTTTGTGATGCTGATATTTCAGGTTTTAGAGAAAAAATTATGTTGTTGGAAAACTGGGCAGGGTGAATTTTCTTATGATGAAATTCTACCCTAAGACACTGGGTCTACCAAACATTTCTTCCCAGTGCCAATGCTGGTGATACGACACATGACGTTTTCCACCAAGGAAATATTAGAAATTCAGTGACTAGCTAGCAGTGGAGGAAGATATGTTCTGGAATGAGCAATAGGCTAAGGAGGTGAGGTTGTTCAGCTCTTTTTAAATCCAGCTTCTATTTTAGCTGAACTATCAAACTCTGTGGATGATGGAAGCCAAGAGAGAACTCTCATGAAAAGCTCTTGATTTGTGCTAACTCAATTAGACCATGGCAGGATAATGTGGTTTTGCAACTGAATTTTAGATTTTGTACCAGCATTCAAGAGGGTTGATTTTGTCACTCTTGTGAAGAACTTATGTACGCTACCAACGGTTAATTTTCCTTTCTTCCCCTATTTTATTAGTGCCTGTATCTATGTTGAAACTGGAAAGTCCAGTCCATGGGTTCCCTAGTCCATGGGTTCCCCATAGCTTTAGGATACATAGGTAAAGCCTAATACCTGAAGGGCTATGCTTTTTACCAGCATGTGTGTATGGGTGGTTGCTATTCAGGGTGCAGAAAGAATGATGAAAAACAATTATTGGTCATGCTCGGCATTTTGCTCCTCTTAGCTTGCTCCATGTAGAGCTATTGGACTGACAAAAATTAAAACCAAATTCTGGAACTTTTTAGATGAATGATCCCAAGTAGCTGCTTCTCATGTTTACCACAGGCTGCCACAGACTAGTTGGCCATCTGTTTTTCAAGGCTTTTAGTTAGGGGGATAGCAAGCCTGGAGTGTGAGCCTCTGCTAGCTCTGAGTGAAAGTTTTAATCTGAAACTTTTTTTTCTGTGAAAAAAAGAAGATTGAGCAACATCATTGAGTTTTGTGAAGTTGTACTGTTTCCATCACCATACTTGCATCATACCACCGCACCTCTCTCCCCCCCCCCCCGCCAACCACACAAAAAATCAGAAAAACTAATAGCATTCTATTCTGACACATTCTAATGCAACACTTCTATTTTTCAATTCAAAATGACTTTTTGTTTCAAAATTTCCTTCATTAAAGCTCTTGAAATTGAAATGAAAAGTTTTGCTGTGGATTCAATATAACTTGGTGTGAAATTTTTTAATTCAGACAAAATTTAATTTTTGGATTAACCCAAATTGCCAGCAAACCAAAACAATCCATTATTCATATACAGCTTTATGCTTTGTTCCAGGATTAGAGTTTTTACTAACCCTTAAACTAGGCACAGTTTCCCAAGCAATTGTGTATCTCTTCAGCAGTGAAAGCATCATAACCATTTCCAAAAGGAGCATCAGTGATTCAAGACTACAAAATAAGAATAGCTGACTATAGTAGTTGGAATGCAGGTGGGGCAATGGAGCTTTTGCATTTGCAGTGTATCGTGTTCTTAAAAAATTTCCACTGGCATTGAAAGGATCTTCCAGGTCCAAAGGTATTCCCCGCCTTTAAATCTGAAGTGTTATGAGCATAAAGGGATGTGGGTGTGTTTTTTTTAATGGGCGCATGTGTTGGGACTATTTTTCAATGTTTTTCCCCTAATGCTGAGCCACTAACTAAATTGGAAGGAAAGTGTTAAGATAGGATGATTCCTGTGAACTCCACATTTGGCAACTATGTGTCAGTTTCAAATTCAAAAACGTTCAGGGTGTGTGTGTGTCTGTGTGTGTGTTAATGATTTCTGCCAGGAAAATAAGGTAATGCCTTAACAGACAGTTGTGTTTTTTCCCCTGGAAAGAAAGCCAATGAATCACTTACTTGTCTGTTTGAGGCCTGGAGGGAAATTCATGTCAGGACTATTGTTATTGTTTTTATTACCCAGAGGCTACAGTCAGAATTGGGCCCCTATTGTGCAGGCAGTGTCTAAACACAGAACAGTGCTTGCCATGATGAGTTTGCAGAATCTCATCACAGGGAAGATGCAATAGCAAGTATGATAAGGAAGAGATAGGAACAGGGGCCCAAGAGTACTAAAAAGAACACATGACTCCACAATGAGCTGGTTTTAAGTCATTTTAAAGGGTTTATGTATAAACACAGATCTACACGGAGGCTTTTCAGAATTGAAATGTATTTATATTTATAATTTTACATATTAATGTTTCTTTTTAAGCTTCTCTTTTATACCAATATATATTTCACAGTTGTGCAACATTATGGGTGGGGCCAGACAATTATTTAATCAAAGTAGATGTTGCTATTGAAAAAGTTAGCTTTGTAACTGTTAAAGCACAAATTGTCAACATCACAGACAAAATATAAAAAGTAAATACCCATAAATCCATCTCTAATATGTTCCCCAACATACTTTTCTTACTTTGCCTATCAGTAAATTTCAATTATCATTGACAGAAATCTTTTTTTTTTGTTTGCATTTATGTGTGTACTGTACCAACATACAACTGATAAAAATCTAATCTTCCAAGCTCTACCTCCTTCCCTCTCTCTCTTGTAAAATTAAGATCAGCAGTCCAGCATCCCAGCAATCCCTGGTGCCTTTTGTCATCCCATGGTGATCTATTAAATAGGGATGTAAGTGACTAGTTCACTACCCGATAAGCCTAGGCTTATTGGATAGTCAAGTCGCTACTCGACTAGTTTCTTCCCCCCCATTGCTGCCTCTGTATCAGAGGCAGCAAGGGGGTAGCAGGAGCTGGTGCTGGGGAAGCCGGCTTAAAAGCAAGTTTCCCCATCACTGTCTCCATGGGGAGAGAGGGGTTAGGGAAGGCAGAGGAGCAGTGGGGGAAACGGCGCAGGCAGTGACTGCCTTGGTCCATGCCCTCTTGTACATTTCAAAGGGAGAGGCACAGCAGCTGCGAACTTGTGATGGAAGGGACTGCTTTGGTATCACTATGTCAGTATTCTAGCATCTGTATTTGAATTTGATCATAAACTCCTTTGGTCAGCACATATGGCTGTGATTTTCAAAGATTCCTAGAGTGAATTGGGCACCCACAACTCATTTTAATTCAGGAGGAGGTGAGCACCTAACTACCTTGTCTCTGAAGATTTCAGCTCATGTCTTCATTCTTTTTCTTTCTCAGACTTTTGGCATTTAACAAATAATAAAAACAATAGTTTAGGGATCACTAAGTGGAATGTGAAATTAAAAATGTATTTGATTGCAGCTGCTAACAGTCCAGGTCTTGGCTCTTTTACCTTGAAAAATTAACCCTTGCTGAGCTATTTCTTACACAGGAACGGCCAGGCCACTTGCAAGACCAGTAAAGTATTATCTAGCAAAGCACCTTGTCTCTGATAGGGGTTAGGACTGGATACATCAGAGATTGGTGTAAAGGCACCAAGTGGACCTTGATGCAGCAAGTGTTATAGCCACATCGGTCCTCAGATATGAGAGAGACAAGGTGAGTGAGGTAATGACTTCTACATGCCCAACTTTTGCTGATAGAGGAGACAATTTTTTGTGCATCCCAGAGCTCTTCCTCAAGCCTGGAGTAGGTAACAAGTGTGTCACAGCAAACTAGATGAGCAAATTAACCAGAGTGTGTCAGCTCAAAAAACAAGCTTGTGAAACACAAAGGGTTTCACACATGTTGGAGTGGACCACTTAAAAGAAAATGGGTGCTTGACACCTCCACACTTGTAGGGCAAAGGAGAGTTAATAGGTTGCAAAATGGGTTTAAATCGGTGTCTCCAGTTTTTAGTGTCCAGCAGAATTATGAATTTACGATCCCAGGCTCATCTTTTGAAGTTGTCGTGCAGGTTTTCATTAAGGATGGGAATGGAGAGGTCCAATATGGAGTAATCGTTTTGTTTTTAAAATATTCACCCACTGGTGAATGTGGAGAGTGGTTTGAGGATGATTTTTCTGAGTTTTGATCTTTAGTAAGAGTGCCAAGGTCAGGTACAATAGCTTTATGACTGTTCCCTTGTTTGTATACTTTGGGAAACATGTAGGTCCCAGGAGTGAGTTTGTGGGGGGAAGTTGTAGAATTGCTCTTGGAGTTGTTTGGGGAAGAATTTGTTGATATCCTTAAATTCCTGTGTGAATTTCTGTGTGGGGTCTTCTTTGAGTTCTTTATACCAACTGTTCCACCTCGTATTTAGCTATGGCATTTCGGTTACCTTCTTCAGACTTGAAGAAATGCTCTGTAAATTTTACAAGTTTGCCCTCTCCACCAAAAAAAGTTGGTCTAATAAAAGATATTACCCTACCCGTTTTGTCTCCTTCATAGATGCAATAACAAACTCCCAAAGAAGCTTTCTCCTAATCCCAAACATTTAGTGGATGGATTTTACAGGGGAGATATGTATCCTCTCCACATTTTTTATTCATGGCCACTAAAACATCTTGTCTTAACTTATAAGATAAGTTAACTTGTTCCATTTGATTTTATAGTATGCCTTTCCGGAGTCAGTTATGGCATTCTTCAGTTGACATAAGAGGTGGAATTGCAGCAGTTATGGTTGTGCAAAGGCAAGCACTTCTTTCACATGCTATCTTTTACAAAAGGCCTAGTTTGCTAAATGACCACATTATTCTGCTGCATATTCACCCCAATTAGCATAGGCCTATGTGGATTCTAATTGGGCCTGACACACACCTATTTAAAGAGATTCCCTGGGAATTAAAAGAGCTACTTCCATCGTTTGACTTGGCTGGTGATATGACACATGACATGATTTTGAGAATTTTCTGCACTTACCATGAAACGAATATGCCACAGGTATCAAGTGGGCTTTGTTTTGGGGCTGTAATCATATTACAAATTGAACATTTCCACATGTGCACACTGGCAAATCTAGTCCCAGCTATCTCATGTGTATCTGCCCCAGGGTACAGATGCGGGGGTCCTGACAAAACATAATATAGATATAAATATATTTTCTACATTACATTAACATATACTAATACAATTGAGGCATAGGGGCCCAAAAGATGCAGCTGTTAAAAATTTTCATCAATCCGAGAAAATCAGCTTCTTAATTACTGATAATTTCAGCTTCAAAATGACCATTAACTCTCTTCCTCTGCCCTACCTTGTGAAGTGGGGGCCTCTTTTAGGAATTACAAGAAGAACTTTAAGGGAAAGTGTAGCATTTCATCACAGATCTTTTACTCTTTCTGGATTTAATTAGGATTAAAATATAACAGGAAAAAGCAAGGCTCATTCTCAAGGTCTGATATTTCAGAACGCGTATCCAGTTTGGCACAATCAGATATTAGTAGCAGTAAAACTGAGCCATATGAAAGCACTTCATATTTCTACAGCACCTTTCATCAGGAAGGATTCAAAAACACTTCCTGAACAGATTTATAAATTACACATATGAATAGTTTTACTCACCACTGAAGTGCAGCCACTTTTGGGTGAAATGCAACAACTGTTCACTTCCCATTGCTGCACGCTAAGAAACGACTGCATCTCCTCTCAAGCTACTCAGGATGTGCTTTTCCCAAATGGAATTTAGCACGTATGCTGTATTTCCCAAATGGAATGTAGCACGAATGAATTTTGCACGTATGTGCTCTTCTTGAGAGAGACATTCAATGAGCTCTTTAAAGAATCAGCGCTGTGTTTGGGCCTTGCTAAAATGCTGCTTTAATTCAAATTTAAGTTTTGGCAAAGCTGGACTCTGTGTACGAAGAGGAAAACAAATATAATCAAAGGGAAAAGGGGCCAACATACCTAGTTATTTTTGTTATCATGTAGGGGTCTTTTTTTCCTTACTTTACATGACTGAATGGTGAGTACTGTATTGCTGCAGCTGTCCGCATCTTTTACATTGACACTAAGGATAAATCAAAATGGCCTTTGGAACCTACACACACTGGTGGACATTTAAGATTTCAAAGAAATTTTCAGTAGGGTTGAAAAGGCAAGAGGTTTTTTGGCAAGGCCTCCTAATTCGTTTAAGCAATGATTGGGGCCCAGGCAAGGTTATGTAGCCTCTGAAGTAAAGAAGAGTTTACCCACATGCTGATAGCTGCATTTGGCTTTGAGACATCATGCAGGTAATTAAGCATACATTTGTACAGTAACTTTTTTCCTTCCACAACCTCTGCACCTGTGGCTGTTTTGAAGTACAGGCAGTCCCCGGGTTACGTACAAGATAGGGACTGTAGGTTTGTTCTTAAGTTGAATTTGTATGTAAGTCGGAACTGGTACATATTGTAGGGAAAACTCTAGCCAAACATTTCTCCAGAGCTCAGTTTTATTCTCCCACACCTCACTTTTCCTCAGTCCTTTATTCTCAAGCTGAGGTGTCTGCTGAGAAAAGCCGCTCCATGTCTCCCTGGTCTGCTGGGGGGAGGGGGGGGGGGCGCTAGCTTCGCGTCTCCCTGGTCTGCTGGGGGGAAGCAGCTAGTGCGGGGTTGCCTCACCCCGTTTGTAAGTAGGGATCTGATGTAAGTCGGATCCATGTAACCCGGGGACTGCCTGTATAAAATAACTTTGCACACATAGGACCAAACTGATGTATTTATTATACAGCTTGACATGCTGGTGGTTGGGCATAATCTCTAGTTGGGATGATAATACACATGGCTTTCCTGTGGTATTCTGTCAGACTAAAAAATACCTAATAGCTGTAGTGTAGAAGAAGGATCCAGATGCCATATTTAAAGGTATTTTTCTAAAAGCCATCTTAGCAGAAAATAAGACATGAACCCTTTGTTTAGACTGTAGTCCCAGTCTGGCAAGTGCCATCTAATTATGCTCCATTAAGACATCATTTACATTTTAAAATTTTTTGTTTGGAGTGGGAGGTGGACGAGTTGTCTTCAAACAAGCAATTAAAATGAATTTGTGTGTTTGAATTACTCTGCTAGGTGCATGAAATCTCCTATCAAGGAAAAAGCAATGAAATTCAAGACCCATCATGGAAATAGGTGCAAAGGTTGCTAAATCATGAAGGGGCACATTACACCTCTTGGTGTCACTCACCCATGTATATTTTATTTGAAATTCCCTGCTTATAGTAATGCTACTATAGGCACCAATGACTTCGTCACTATACATGGGATATGTTATAACGCTACTGCTGAACCTGCATCAAATGACCTTATGGCTTTTTTAAAATAGTGTACAACTAATGCCATTATCACTTAGGGTACATCTACACAGCATGGCTATTTCTACCCCACATCTTAACAATATCTACCCTGCAGCTTAACAAGCCACCTGTTATATAGAAATATTTTTGAAATAATGGGTGCGTTATTTTAGCTCCCTTGTAATCCTGATTCCGCAAGGGTTAAGAGCTGTCTTGAAATAGTGTTATTATTTTGAAATTTGGCACTATATAGATGAGCCAAATTTCAAACTAAGCTATTTTGAAATAGAATCAACGTAAGATATGCAATTTGAGTAGCACAAGTTGTGTATTTTATTTTGACTTTAGGGTGCTGTGTAGCTGTACCCTTAGACAAAAAGGCCTTATATTTAATTTTCTATGGCTAGTGGTAATAGACAAGGTTGATGCAACACTGATGTCACATACGTGGAACACAGACAACCTTTTTGACAGAGTTTGGTGGATCTACATATTGCTTGGTGTAAACAATTTTCTCTTCCATTAGCCTTTCACCATGCTAGCTAAATTACTTTTGGCAATCCATCAAATAATATGTATGGTACCATTAATATACAGGCTTAATGACTAGGTATTAGCCACACTTTAATTTTGCATAGAGACACATGAAAAGGCTCTTTCAGTCTGACAGTGTCTCAGCTATGGGATACATGTCCTAGTGAAAGTGAGATACTTCCCTAGAAGCATTCCGAAAGCACCGGACGTAGGAAGGAACTAGTCATGAGCAGATTCACCCACTTATGTTAAAGGTGGGGACATTTATTTGCAGTCAAAGACAAAAAAAATCTAAATTAAGTTGTGTATTTCATCTCTTTCTGATGGCCTCAGCAGAAACCTGAGTAGATTTCCAACACATATTCCTAAAGAGGATTCAGTAAATCTCTATGCACACCCATTTTTATGTATAATCACTTGCATGTAAATGGGCAGTAGTTAGGGTTATCAGCTGTCTGATTTTTTTTATGTGAATGCCTGATTGAATAGGGCCCCTGGTGGCTCCAGTCAACAGAGCTCATTGTACCAATGGGTTAAGCAGCCTCCATGCCCACCCCTGCATGGCTCCCAGGAAGCATCTGAGATAGTCCTCTGGCTCTGGCAGTCAGAGGGCTCTGTGTCTTGCCCACAGGTGTAGCCTTGAACACCATCTTTGCAGCTACCAGTGGCCAGGAGCTGGAGCTGTGGGGGGGCAGCACCTGCAAGCAGGGGCAGAGCCCCTCGCTGCCCCTGTGCCGAAGAGCCAGAGGAACATAGGCAGTTCCGAGGCAGCAACCATGAGATTTGTACCATCTAGCATCTTCATCCCAAATGCCTTCCCATTCCTCAACCTCCTACCCCAGCTCAGAAACTGCACACAAACTGAAGCCTGTATCACCTGCCCCATCTCCAGCCTGGCACCCCCCCAATACTCTACACTCTCTCAGACCCAGCCCAAAGCCTCCTCTTCCAGCACCGCAAATGCCTCACTGCCCCCTCCACATCTCAATCCCTTCCCACAGTCCAGCGTCCTCTCCCAAATGTCAAATCCCCCATCACCTCCCCGAACCTCCAAATCACTCATCCCCAGCCACCACCCCAGAGCCTGCATCCCCAGCCAGAGCCCTCAGCCTCTCCCACATACCCTACCCCAGGCCAGTGAAAATGAGCAAGTGTGTAAAGCAGGGCATGCAAGCTCGACAGCGGCCTGGAAAATGGCCTGAGCAGGGCGGGAGGAGAGGGGGAGGGAACCCTCTGAGAAGGGGTAGGGCAGAGGTGGGCACAGGGGGTTAGATTTCTGCCTTTAGAACTTTGGCAATCCTAGCAATAGCACTTTCATGTTTGGCAGCCCAAATGGCTCCCCCCCCACACACACAGCTAATAATGTGTGGCATAAATCAAGCATCCTCTGTGACAATGTGGTCCTATAACATCTGAAAGCTAGCTCCTATGTGCCATTAAGCTGCACCCATGGCTCCCAGATTTTAGCATGGTGCAATGGCAGAAAATCGCATTGCAGGGTCTGCCCCCATGGCCTAGGAAGGAAACCAAGACTCTCCTATTAGCTTCATTGGACTTTGGATTGGGCCACATGTGTGTAGCCTGTCACCTTGCTGTTACATGAAAAAGTATCAATGCCAGTGTAGACAGGTAACATGCATTTCTTGCACAAGAAAGCCCGATGGGTAAAATAGCCATCGGAGCATTCTTGCGCAAGAGAGCATCTACATTGGCACAGATGCGTTTGCACAAAAGCAAATCTCTTGCGCAAAAGCACATGCCAATGTAGACGCTCTCTTGCGCAAATACATTAACGCAAAAACTCTTGCGTTAAAAGTATTTGTGCAAAATCTTGTCAATGTAGACATAGCCCATCAGGGCCCCTGATGGGAGAAGGGGAGGGAATGCAAAGGGGGGGGCAGTTGGCCTGGGTTCTGGCAATTCTAAAGGACCCAGGGCTCCCATTGTGGCAGCACCTGGAGCCCCGTTCCCTTTAAATCGCCAGTGGTGCCCCAAGGGGCATGTTTCAGGCAGCTCTAAGGTCCAGGGAGCAGCACTGTGCACTCCAGGTGGTGCTGAGGGAAGGCTGCCCCTCACCCCTCTCCTTCCAGGACTGAGGAGCCAGGGCCTTGCTCACCTTTCCCAGTGGCTTGGCATGTCTGTCAGCTCCCTTGAATGCAATGGATGAAATCCTTGTACCACTGGTGTCAGTGGGAGTTTTTTGCTGTGTAGCCATCCCCAAAGCTAAAAGACCCACATCAGTAAGGTCAGCAGACTTGGGTTCATGCTGTGGTGTTCCCAGCTCTGAAATGCAGCAGGTGGATAGGGGCTCAAATGCCTATACTGTTGTTTAGAATCCAGCAACCCTGGTTCTGTAGAGCCAGGCTCTGAGACTCCCTGATTGTTTTTTTCACTGTGTGCCCCTTAGACGTCAGTGGGCCAGGCTTTCACGCATAGAATCATGGAACTGGAAGAGACCTCAGAGGATCATCAAGTCCAGCCCCCTGCTCTAGGCAGGACCAATTCCAACTAAATCAACCCGGCCAGGGCTTTGTTAAGCCGAGACTTAAACACCTCTAGGGATGGAGACTCCACTACTTCCCTAGGTAACCCATTCCAGTGCTTCACCACCCTCCTAGTGAAATAGTTTTTCCTAATATCCAACCTGGACCTCTCCCACCACAACTTGAGACCATTGCTCCTTGTTCTGCCATCTGTCACTACTGAGAACAGCCTCTCTCCATCCTCTTTGGAACCTCCCTTCAGGAAGTTGAAGGCTACTCTCAAATCCACCCTCACTCTTCTCTTCTGCAGACTAAACAGACCCAACTCCCTCAGCCTCTCCTCATAAGTCATATGCTCCAGCCCCCTCATCATTTTGGTTGCCCTCTGCTGGATCCTCTCCAATGCGTCCACATCTTTTTTGTAGTAGGGGGCCCAGAACTGGACACAATACTCCAGATGTGGCCTCACCAAAGCCGAATAAAGGGGAATAATGACATCTCTGGATCTGCTGGCAATGCTCCTCTTAATGCAACCTAATATGCCATTAGCCTTCTTGGCTACAAGGGCACACTCAGGCTATGTTTACTCTGCCATATTTTTTTTTTGGCAGAAGATATGCAAATCATACTTTAATTTGCATATCTTCTGCCGCTCCTTTCTGTGGAAGCGGTTTTGCCGCTAAAAAGCCCCGTGTAGCCCTTCCAGTTATGCCACTTTTGGGTGATACAGTTCTGCTTTTCAGGGTCTGCTACCTCATGCCTTAATATAGGGACTGGATTTGTGATGTCCTTTGTTCATTTCTTCTTCCATCTGGCTCCTGCTAAAGAAATTCCTTCACCTCCATGCCCCTGGTAGCACTATTTTTCTTCTTAATCACCTCCCTGCTGCATTACCTGGAGCTGTTTTGCTTAAACTTGTAATTCATTTAGTACACTACAAGCTTATTCAGTGCCTGCATGTCCTTGAACCTGATCCAAATGTGAATGCATGAAATAAAGCATTTAAATCTGCATTATGGCCAGTGACAGATTTGTCTTAATTATTTGTAAAGCACATTCATCTAACTGCAAGATACCATGGAAATTCAGATTATGTTGTTATTACGCATGATTATTTGAGATACAGAATAGTCCTAACCCTTAAGTTACTAGGTGATAAGTGAAATGAAATGACACGACAAAAACAAAAGGAACATGAAAAATATGCCTTCAATTTTGTAGTCCTTTATTTTTTTTAGTTGATCCTCCCATAATAATGTTCTGAAATGAGTAACAGTTACATTGTACAAAGCATTTAAAGAAAGTACCTCAACTTGCCGATTATTTCAAAATGAGATTATAAACAAAAGGAAATAAATCTGGTCCCTCACTAAAGGGCAAAAAACAAAAATAAACCAAAAATAACTGGATACAGTCTGTTATTTATTTATTTTTAACGTAAGTTTGGAACACTTCATCTTACAAATAGGATTAACATGAACATAACATCACACAAGCTCGCAGACAACCAGCATAAAATATTGGGTACAGTTTTAATCAGAAGAATCATGCTTTCATGAAGAAATTATAACTGTTTATACAATTGAATCAATTTACTGTATTTTAAAAAAACTAATTCGCATCTATTAGTTATTTAGTTTCATTAAAAGGAAAAAATAAAATAGGAATGTGAGAAAATTTCGAACACTGTTTTGCACTCCAATATACACAGATCAGGTCACCTCACTTGTTTTGAAGTACATGAGTGCCTACATCTTAAAGTAGTGGGGGACTGGAGCAGTGCTGTTTATCATAGGAACAGTGCTATTTTAATCAACAAACAATTGTTTGCTAACAAATAAATACATGGTACACACAACACAAAAAAAAGAAATTAGAGGAAACAAAACAACATAAAGACATGATTGTCTAAATTTAAAATGTCATTACAATGATTTGGCAAACATTGAACTAGTGGTACTGTTTATGAAATGGGCCTTTGACAGAAGTAGCTGAATGACTTAAATGTCTTTGAGTGGTGAACATTCATAGTTTACAATATACACAAACCTCTTATGTATTGTTTTTCAAAGTCTTTTTTGTATTTTCTTCTTTCTTTTTCTCCTTTTTTTTTTTTTAACACAATGCAGGTAAGAAGAAAAAATGCGGAGAGGATGAAATATTCCCTGTTATTGGTCTCTAACATTAATGATGGAGAGTGTGCACACAAGAGAACTATTGTCTTTCTTTCTTCAAAGGGTTAAAACGCATAAAGCTTTAATGAAGAGGATTTGTACATAAAAGCAACTGTTCCCAATCTTGTGTCAAATTTATACAAAAAGAAAAACAATTCAGTTTCTGTTTTAAAGGAGTGCCACGTGTATCAATGCAGTCTTAACCCTTCTGTCCCCACCTCCTCACACCGGGTGAATTGGAAGACATTTTTCCCGGCCTGGTTTACATAATCCATTGAAACTTTTTTTAAAGTCGCATTGATCCTCCAGAAGTCAGCAGCTGCTTTTGCTGTGCAAAACAAAATATTGAGAATAAATAGTTTCTTTCTTTTTAAAATTATTCAGTTTAAGGTCACCACACTTTAAATGAGAGACCCTGCAGATTTATAAGGCATTCTGCTCAGCAGTCTTTTAAATAGTCATATACGAAAGAGCCATGCTACTGGTTTGGACTTGGTCCCATTCTTGGTACGCTTTCACAATGTCATACGTGACTAATGGACTGGATGGCACTGGATTCTGCGGCAGCTCTCGCCATACTATGCCACATGTTGGGAGAATTATGGGATGCAGAATGGAGGGAGTCCTTGTCAGAGAGAGAGAGCATCATAGCATATGCCTGAATGAGGAAACAAGAGAGAGAAGAATGTAGTAAAAACTGCAGAATGCACTGATTTGAATTAAACCAGGTCACCTACATGGACACATCCATGCTTCCAGCCACAGTTTGATAACTAGAGAGTCTTTTGTATTCAGTGCAGGCTGAAATTTGGATTGATTGATTTATACAACATCTCTCCTGTAAAAGCTCTGCCATCCTTTCCTTTGACATTTTTGACACACTAATAATAAAAATTATTTACCCTCATCAGTCAACATAGTCGGGAGGGCAACAGTCTCTGTGGGCCCCTGGGAAAGGTGTGAGGAGACCCCAGCTTTGTGCTCCCATAAGGGGTGGGGCCTCAGGCAGAAGGGTCATGGGTGGGGCAGCCAGCCCAGAGTGCTGCCCGGAGCACAGCATGTCGGCCCCCAAGCAGCCCTAAGATATACCTAGATTGTACCCTCCACACAAGCCCTTAGCACTGTCCAGAGCATGGCCCGGCAGCCGGGCAGCAATTTAAAGGCCCTGGCCAACGCCATTGCATAGTGGTGGTGGTGGCGAGGCGCTCCAGACCCCTTTGAATCACTAGGTCCCCAGGCAATTGTCCTCCTACTCTTCCCAGCTGGTGGGCCTACATACAGTATTCAGCAAACTAAGTACAGGTTGACCCTCTAAAATGCATGACTCTCTGTTCTGGCAGTATTTGTGGTCTGGCATGAATTTGATCCACGAATATTGCTAGACCAGACAGCCCTGTCGGGCCAGGTTCAGAAGTGCAGCCTGGACCAGGCTGGTGGTGTGGAGCACAGCCCCAACTGGGGCTAGCACCATGGGGACCACAGCCCTGACTGGGGATAGGGGCAGGGAGTGCGGTCCCAGCCGGGGCTGGAGGCAGCAGGGCCAGTAGCTAGGAGAGCAGCCTTGGCTGGGGGTAGGATGGTGGGGAGCGCAGCCCTGGCCAGAGCTGGCAGTTGGGAACAGAGCGTTGGTCAGGGCTGGCAGCAGGGAGTGCAGCCCCTGACTGGAACTGGCCTGGCTAGCAGCCGAGCCTACAGTGGGATGGGAAGCCTTGACCTTGACCTCCTCTGGTCCAGCAAACTCTGTGGTTCAGGACCACTCTGGGCTGAGGGGGTCAGACCAGGGAGGTCTTCACCAGTACAACACATTTTCCTTCAGATTGGATGCACAAATGGCTATCCTGTCATTTCTTATGTGCTATTTAAATTGTTGTTTGTTATTATGCAACTTAGTTATGCTATATTATGCTCTATCATATTATATTTAGTTCTGGACCTTTCTTTGCTATCACGTTCTATTGTGATGGCGTATGTATTCCATAATTACCTGGGGGTTTCCAGACAAGATCACAATAAGAGTCCCTTTTTAATTGCTTCCGAATAATACACAAAATTGAGACTGAAATATCAGCCTAGCTGAATGCTACTGAACAGAGAAATGTCATGTTCATTTTCAGCAAACCACTAGGAAGCAACAATACCGCTGCCAAAACAGACCCTTCCCTAGGGAAAGTTCACTAATTCTCTTGAGTGGTGCAGTCACACTAACTTGTGAAAATGCATCTGGCCATGCCCTCTCATTGTACTGGAACACACCCACTGAGTATAAATGATGACTCTAGTGGGATTCTGCTCTCAGATATGCCAGTACTTGCATGCTAACCACAGTGATGTGATCTCTGCATGTGATATATAGGAAAACATTACAGCAAAAGATTTGTTTTTAAAAATATTCCTACATGTGATAGGCCAGTTCTTTGTGTGGTGTAAATCAGCATAGCTTCATTGAAACGTGCTGATTATATCACCCAACAATAAGACCTTCTCTTTAAAACAATCTACTACCCCATTTGTTCTGATTGTAACCATGAAGTGGGTTGAACAAATGGCTCAGGATTGATTAAGATGATTCTAGTTTATGACACAAGAGGTCCATCTTTTTCATACAGAGCAACATTGAGTTATGAAGCTTAAAGTGAATTTAGAATGTACCTGGGTCTTGGATTTCCTGTACAATGGTTGCTTTAGGTCCTCAGACAGGTGCGAAGTATTGAAAGCTGCTAGTTCGGCTTCATTGTATTGATTTTCCTCCATTTTCCTCATTTTGAGGCTATCTGTGAAGTGCCTTATGTGATCCAAAGCAGAGAGTCCAGTCTTGGTATATTCATCCTCTTTATACCTACAAAAATATAATGGAAGTTATGGGTTTTTAAAGTAAATAAAATATTTTGTATGCCTCAAAAAAAAAGCCACCTTATAACGACTCACCAATGAAAGGCTAGTAAATACCAATTTTGATATATTTAAGTCTGCTGTACACTGCTTCACTTTTAACTTTACCAAAAATCATAAGCAGTATGGTCCAGCAGGTAAGGCTAACGTCATAGGTCTCTGGACACCTGGGTTCTCTTCTTGGCTCTGCCACTGACCTGCTGTGGTAAAGTCCCTTTATTTCTTTATGTTCCCCATGCAACACTCTGTTGTGCCACATTAGAGTAGGATCTTTCGAACACAACTTTCTTTGAGTTTGTACATTGCCTAGTGTTATGAAGCCCTGATTTCTACTAGGGCCTCTACGTACTACTCTAATTATTTACTTCTCTCTGAAGTAACAGTTCTCTCAAGCTGTCTGTATTTATGGCTTTTAATGTTGTTATTTCTATTAAAGTGTCTGATTTCATGCACTGATTGCATCAATAAACTAATCATTTTAAAAGATTACATCGATATTATGCATGCAATCCAAATTTCATTTGAGAATGGCTTACATTTGTATATAAATAAATTACTTCTATATATTTCTAACTGCAGCCATTTTCCTTTTATCCATTGCTTTTCACTGAATAAGCTAAATTCTGACTGGGCTACACACAGTTGAATGCCAGAGAGCTGGCAGCCAGCAACACCACTGGACAGAAATTGGTTGCCTATATTCTGATCCCACTGCAACATTCCACAAGGCCATTTCACAAATCACAGGCAGCTAGCAGGTGCCAAATGGTTCATAGCTGTATACATTCAGACCTGATAATAACCCTATGTCAATTATTTCTACTATTAAGAGGCACCAATTACCCAAGGAGATGAGGATAGGGCTGGTGTCAGCCAAACCCAGGTGCAGATTGACATTGCTATTGAGTTAACTCATTAAGGCTATACTAGCACACTAGCCAAAATTTGGTCCTTGGAAAGCTTGCACCATTTGTTGTTGTTTTGATTTAACCTTATTTGACTGTACCATTTAGAATACTAGGAAGGAACTAACCTGCCAGGTGAAGCCTTGCAATTCATTTCCAAAGTACTTGTTTCTTCGTAGTCATCCTCAGTGCTTCCTTCACGTAGGTTACTTGTAACTGGTTCCTTGACTGGCTTCCCTGCAATTTCACTTTCCTCCTCTTCCTCGTCCATCACTACTTCATCTTCTGCCTCCTCATCATCCAGCAATTCTGAATTCTGACTTTCCACCAACACTTTCTCATCTTTATAGTGACTGCCATTCATTCTAAAAGGAAATTAAAAAAAAAAGTATAATCAGGTTTATGAAATCCTACCAAAGACAACTGGAAAAAGCCTCTCCCACCACCAATGCAGAAAGGCCCCTTCCAACATGCTTTCTAGTATTTTGTACTCATTAGCTTTGAATATCATGGAATTACTGTTTGAATTCTGTTTAAAAAGCAATGAAACATTATATCCCAAATGGCATGGAATTCCTCACTTAGTCTTGGGAGCTCATCCAGCTCCATTTTATATATAACTGTCAGGAGGTGTACTCTGATATTCTTTTTCACTTTTCCAATACTTCATTTAATCACAGTACTCCTACTCATACCACCTTGCCTTGGCACAATAATCTAATGACTTTTAATGGAAGCTATACAGGCTGAGAATCTGAAAATCAGCCCTGATTTTTTTAGAAATCACAGAATCGTAGAATGATAAAACTGGAAGGACTTTCGAGAGGTCATCAAGTCCAGTCCCCTGCATACATGGCAAGACAATTCCTGACAAGTGTTTGTCTAATCTGCTCTTAAATATCTTCAATGATGGAGATTCCACAACTACCATCGGCAATTTATTCCAATGCTTAAGCACCCTGACAGTTAGTACAAGAAGCAATGGGCTTAAATCTCAGTATGGGAGGTTTAGATTAGATATTAAGAAAAGCTTCCTATCACGTTTCCCCTTCTTCCTTGTAACAACCTTTTAGGTACTTGAAAGCTGTTATGTCCCATCTCAATCTTCTCTTTTCCAGACAAAACAACCCCAGTCATTTTAATCTTCCCTAATACATCATGTTTTCTAGACCTTTAATCATTTTTTGTTGCTCTTCTCTGACCTTCTCCAATTTCTCTACCTCTTTCATGAAATGTGGCACCCAGAAATGGACAATACTCCAGTTGATGCCTAATCAGCACAGAGTAGAGCAAAAGAATTACTTCTTGTGTCTTGCATACAATGCTCTTGTTAACACATAACAGAATGAGTCTTGCTTTTTTGTCAACACTGTCACACTATTAGCTCATATTTCATTTGTAGTCCACTATGACCCCTAGATCCCTTCCTCAATGTCATTTCCCATTTTGTATGTGTGAGACTGAATTTACAAAATTGGGAGCATTATATTAGAGGCCATTTAGGCCCTTCTTCTTAGGAAGGAACAATCAAAGCTAGGAGCAATATTTTCTACAATAAGTTATGCTTACACTTGCTTAGAAGTCCACCTATGCGACTTCATCCACAGATTATGTATGGCATCGGACCAGGTGCAATTGCAGGTACAAATAATTGTGCCTGCAATTTTGCACCCACATTCAAGTACAGTTGCAAACTTACATCTACAATTATTGGAGGTCACATTGAAATGTGGCCAAAAATAAAGGGCAATAGCAATAACAAAAAAAATTAATTGCAAATATCTAATTCAATGTTCTAAGTGAGAAGTGAAATCAATACTATTATTTAATAATAATAAATATAGCAATACGCATTTTAAAAATGGTTAGAATATTCAGATCTATTATTAAACTCCCTTATGCTTTCAGAACATTAGCTCTCTAGGGCCTGCTACAACTAGGGATATGAAAGCCTAGTTAGTTAGTTAACCAGCTAACTGGTAAGCATCCCCCTTAATTCTAGTTAACTGTTAACCGGAGGGGACTGGAGCAGCTCCCTGCCTGTCCCATAGGTAGCAGCCTGTGCCCACAGTGGACCTAGGAGCCCCACAGGCAGGGGCTGCTGTGGCCAGGCTGGAGCAGCCCCTGCCTGCAGTGTAGGGGGACACACAACTCCAGCCCCTTTTAATCGGTCAACCAGTTAAGCATAATGTTTAACCAATTAACTCATTAAACAGGATTTTACATTTCTAGCTACAACATATTCTATAAAGGGTAATATGTTCATGCTGGGCTATAGAGTTGTATTCTATAGTACAGTGGTCTCCAACCTTTTTAAGCACAAGATCACTTTTTGAATTTAAGTCAGTCTAGGATCTACCTCAAACCCAAATATCCCTGCCCCGCCCCTTCTCCAAGACCCTGCCTCTGCCCCACCTCTTTGCTGAAGTCCTGCCCTGTTTACTCTGTGAAGATGAGGTACAGGGAAGCGGGACAGAGTGACATCAGCATCCTCCTGCCTCTGTTTCCCTGACTCTGCACAAGCAGGAGGCTACCAGGGGGCAGCTCTGAGGCTCTGGACATGAGTAGCAGGGTAGGGTGAGGAGGAACAGTTGAAGTGCCAGTACTTGATAGCTTCTCAGCCAAACCAGTCAGGATCACCTGTCAGAGGCGCCAAGATCGACCGGTAGACCCTGTTCTACTGGTTGGTGACCACTGCTATAGCATGTTTGATTAAGGGGTGTATCCTTTAGATAACTGAATAACTCTGGAGATGCTAAGTGACCTCAACTTTTACTGACTTAAATGGGAGCTATAGGTGCTCAACTCTGTCACTGAAATGCATACATTGATACATGCTGGGCCACATATGCAGCTGGTGTAACTTGGCATAGC
Organism: Pelodiscus sinensis; assembly: GCF_052426305.1. NCBI lineage: Eukaryota > Metazoa > Chordata > Testudines > Trionychidae > Pelodiscus > Pelodiscus sinensis. The sequence goes on along the minus strand of NC_143061.1, from coordinate 18,370,399 downwards.
TCCATTGACATCAGTCAGCCTCTACTGACTGTGCATCTGGTCCTGTGTTTTTATATAAGACGTAACATTGCACTGTTGGTTCACTTACTATTTAATTGCATAAGTTCCCCTTTTTCTTCCAAGAGTACAGCTATAAAATATGGAAACACTGTTGTTTGCTCAGCGTTAGCTCAAGAATATGTGTGACTTAAATCATGCTGCATGATAGAGAATATATTAGCACAGGAAGGTGTGTCATGAAAACACATTTGATATTGATTTGTTTAGTTTATTGTTATACTATCTTTAATTTCTCAACCAAAAACTTTAGCACACCGGATGCTAGCCGCACTCCTTTAGGGTCATTGTGTTCTTGTATACGTGCAACAGGATTTAACCTACCTTCTGTCTCTTCGATTTTGAGACAATCATCATATGGCTAACTACTTTGAAACCATTCTGGGAATGATTCAGTAATTGTCCAAATCACGTGTCATGGTCCTCACATAGTGGCCTTCATGGCATATAAAAATGTTGCTCCAATTGTGCCTGCCAATGGGACAACATCCCCCACATCCCATCATCTACACTACGGTAACTATTATCAGCCAATATTATTCAAAGCTGACCACTTATTAAAAAAATCAGGAAGTGATCTATTTGCAACACAATAATAGAATCCCTGAATTGACACTGAGTCAAGATAGTTGAACTGCAAAGGAAATAGATGAAAGATGTTAAAGATGTCTGCTCTTGGACTCTATTTGAATAATTATGCCCTAAGTATGATGATGGCATGTTTTGGACAGATATAAAAATTATTAATCATGGATCCAACTGTCAACTTGCTAGTTATGCTAAATCAGTACTGTTAAAAATGAAAGGGAAATGGACTAAAACCAAAGTAACGAAAGCCATATGATTAAGAAAACAGATTCACTAATTGTGCTTTCAAATGCAGTAATTTGCCAAGGATAAAGCATCCATCAAAAATAGTCTTAAGTGCTGAATTTAGAAAGGAAACACTGTATGACCCATCAACCTTTTCTCTTTGCTGCTTTCCTGTTGAGACATGTTGAGACCAGATGTGCAAAAAACAAACAAAAAAAGAACACCCTCATTACAAATCAAGATGAAATAAAATTTGAATATTCATACGATAATTGAATCGGTTGCTTTCATGAATGTTTGTTTTACATCTACTACTTTTCTTCCACCCTAAAGACAAATTAGAAATTGAAAATGGGGATGAATGTATCACGCTCAGCAAATTTCTGATGTTGATAATCTGATGCAAAGTTAGAGCTTTTATCCTCCGTCACACCATATATGGTTCATATACATACTCAGCAAAAATAGCCTTTAAATTTAGAAGCGCACAAGATCTCTCATGACCTTTATGCTTAACTATAAGGAACTATAAATAAGGAACAAATAACTTCTAAGAATTTTCAGCTACTATAAAAATATGTTTAAGGAAACCTTAGATTTACATATTCACTTAAATCATACCCTATCAGAAAGAAAGGCTCATATGGTTGAAGTAGTGTGGATTACTTATACTTATACTCAGTAGTTATACTACTGAGTTCATGGTATTAAACTAGGGTTGCCAACTTTCTGATCAAACAAAATGGAACACTCTAGCTCTAGCCCTTCTCTGAAGTCCCACCCTTCTACTCCATCCCCCTCCCTCTGACACTTGTTCTTCCCCACCCTCATTCACTTTTTCATTTCCATGAGGCTGGGGAGGGTCCTTTTTTGACTGAATGTTCTGTTGAAAACTAGACATCTGGTTACTTTACCTAGCAATACAGTTTGAACTTTTCTAGTCTGGCTCTCTCTGGTCCGGCAACATCCGTGGTCTGGCATGATTTTAGTTAGCCAGATGTCCACTTATCATGGGTATGGCCAAGTTTCCCGCTGTCCCTAAAGTTTGTTTACAGCCACCAGGCCTGGCTCTCAGTGCTCTGTGCTGTCATTTAGCTCTAACTTACCCTTAAATGTCTTCTTAGAGCCCAGTAAGCAGTGAAGGTGTTGGTAATGCTTCTAGACAATATTGACCTCCTGTGGTTCAGCAAAGTCTCTGGTTTGGCACCCCATAGGGCCTGAAGGTGCCACACTAGAAAGATTCAGGTTGTAAGTATATCTGAGACTATAGGTTGGACCTCCCTGATCCGGCACCCTCGTGACCTGACCAGTCCTGGATGAGAGATTTTGCTGCACCAAGGGAGGTCATTTCTGGACCCCATCGCCGGGATTGGCCCCTCCAGTCCTGGCCCAGCTAGCTCCCTACTTGCTACTAGCCCCACTGCCTTGCCAATCCTGCTAGATAGCTGCATGTCAGGACTCCCAGCCCCTCCGGGCAGTTGCACACCAGGCCTCTTGGCCTTCTTGGGCAGCCATGTCCAGGAGCCCCAGCCCAGCAGTGCACTGCAGCTTGATGCCCCCACCACTGTGGCTTCCAGCTCGGCCAGTAACGATACACCTGCTCTCCTAGCCCCACTGGCAGCTCACTTTAGGCAACCCACTTCTCTGCCAGTCCCACATGGATTCCTCCTACTGGCTCTCCATCACAACTCTGGTCCTGCATCCTGTGGATGCTGCTGGACCAGAGAATCCTGGTTTAGAGATTTTCAATGTATAATCCCTTACTAAAGGCCTTTTGTAACCCTCACACCCACTTGCATTTGTATTGAGGAATTAAATTTAAACGTCTCCAGCTTTGTTAATTGTAATTTAAAGATAAAGGGGCAATGTTCTTCCTAATCCTATCCACACATGTTAAAGCTGTAGGGTCTGTGATTGTCAGTGAATTAAAAATGGAGGCAATTTATACTATGCTTAGGTTGACATGAGAATTGGTGTTTGGTAGTTTTAAACTTGGGAAGCCCTGACAAAAATAGACATCCATCCATTAAAAAGGCATGCTCTAATGCCTGGTATTTACTGTACTTAGGGATTTTGCTGCCTATCACCAGATTATATGTTCCAGTCAGCATATATACACATAACTAAAATCGTGATCTGTTCATTTGAACATATTCCTCTGATTCCAGGCTTTTGTTTGTCCATCAAGGTTGATATCAGCACAATTATTTCACTAAATATCTGATTATCTGACAACTGTGATGGCAAGGTTGCTAAAATCACTTCCAGTTCAACTCGACCAACTTTCGTTTTACAGTGTACGGAATACTCAAAATAGCAGCCATGGGAAAATGAATTGGGAAAAGAACACGAGACATCTTCAGGAGCTGTTTTACTACAGTCACACCTTACCTTTCTTCTGAATTTCTTGGGGATTGGTTATTGTGGTTGCTGTTGCCAATGAAATTCCGAATTTCTGTGAAATAAGAATCCTCTTTGTCATCCAAAATTGCTCCTGTGCTTTCAAGCTCTGAGTGAGGTGAAGATGTTGCAGTACCTTCAAGAAGGTAAAATTGGAAATAGGGCTGGTTATTTGCATTTTAGATATATTTAATCTTTTATAAATTAATTTAAAAATATGATGTTCATGTGCATTATTTTAAGACAGCTGCCAATATAAAACCCTTAGGTCAGCTTTTTATAACAGTAACCAAGATAGTCTGCATATGTGTATTTCACATTTTCCTTGACATTTTAAAGCACTTTCAAATATTATTTAAACTTCTTACCAGCCAGTGAAGTAGGGAAGTATTTTTAATTCCATTTTACAGAAGGGTCAACTGAGAGACAGAAATTAAGGGCTAAATCCTGTTTGCATTGAAGTCTACGGTTTCACTCCCAGGGTATGTCTAGACTACATGGCTCCATCGACGGATACATGTAGATGAGTTTACTAGACATAGGAAAATGAAACGGTGATTTAAATAATCGCCGCTTCATTTACATCAAAATGGCCGCCACGCTGTGCCGATCAGCTGTTTGGCGGCACAGCAGGGCAGTCTGGATGCGCCACGGTCGACAAGGGAAGCCTTTGTCGACCGCTCCATTATGCCTCGTGGAACAAACTCATCTACATGGCTCTGTCGACAGAGCCATGTGGTCTAGACATAGCCCCAGTGACTCCAGAAATGGTGTTAAATGATGGGCCCATTATCACACAGTGAATTAGTGGCAGACAAATAGAATCCAGGAATCCTGACTCCAAGTTCTGTGATGGACTCGTTAGAAAAACAATGTGGTTCCCTCCTCCTCAAGGACACGTCTAATTATGAACAGGGTTGATTTGCTTGTTTAAGCCTCCCAATTCTACCTGACTAGATAAGTGAGGCAGACACCAGTCCTTTAAATAAATGTTGGTGATTGGCTGTTACTGAGAACTGGTGAACTTTAACCCTGTCCCTTTCAGTTCTTGTTTTCAGTCCAGTAGCATCCCTGTGCACTGTCTATATAGTTGGCCATTGCACATGTCTCTTAAAGGGCTGAAGACTGAGCTCCAGATTATCAGAATTATTTGAGGGGAGCAGCAATGACCCAGTTCTTTGACTGGGGAATTGTTAGACATTGGATTTCAATTTAAAGTTTTACCAGATATCCAGTATCCATGTATTAAATGTAAAGGATGAGCAGCCACAAAGACTGCTTGCATATTGGGTGTTTCTTTCTCCAGTCTACATTTGTAGCATTATTGCTTTTACCAAATAAAAGTTTTAGTGTCTTTCTTTCCTGTCACCCTGTAGCATCAGTAGTAACAGAAAATATACCAGTGTGTTAGATGAGGTTCACTAATCAAATGGAACATAAACTCACCTTCTGATTCGGCGTATAGTTATGAACATGCACATCACTGATACAGTTACTTAGTGTATATCATTAGATAACACCCAGAATAGCAATGAAAAGCAACTGCATGCATCAAGAAAATCCCTGAATTTGATACATGTGTATGATTATGTCTAAAGAAAATGCAGATACAGAATAACACCTAGTTTAGAAATCTGTAGACTTTTTAAAAATGACTGTCTCAGCATTATCCCCCACTGCTCCTCAATGCTACTTTCAAGGTCCATGAAATCCTCAGATGTGGCTCTCTTAATTTTGTGGGGGACCGGGTCTAATGTGGAGTGGAGACAGAAGCAGAGAGGCTTAACTTCTCAGTTGCTGGTGACAGGGAAATTTTCGGGGATGCCAAGCCTAACCTTGAAGACACTCACCTGAATTCTAAGATAAGGGCTTCTATGTGATCATGAAGTTGCATGAAAAACCAATTTGAAGGACCATCCCTAAAATACTATGGCTGGCTTGAACCCCCCCCCCAAAATTGAATTACATTACAAAAATTATTATTATTATTATTATTATACAAATATAAATGGTGGATTTTCAAAATCACCTTGAAAATCATTAGGACTGGTGTTCCTAAATCATTTAGGTGATTTTGAAAATTACACTCCTAGTACGCAGAAGCTGAGAACAAATGGTGAATATTTCACAAAAACAGTGTTGAAAGTGAGCAGGAAATACTTGTGTATTAACACTGGGTAGCTCTCTAGTGCGGGGGAGTGGGAAAATGATTACATACCAGACATGTTTCCATTCTCATGCTTTTTTAAATGTCTGTCTAGATTAGTTTGCTGACCGAAACACCTGTCACATAAGTGACATTTGAATGGCTTCTCCTTATTGTGGATATTACGAACGTGCCTCTGCAGGTTAGAAGATATGCTAAAAGATCTGTCACAGTATTTGCATCTAAAATAAACAGGAGTAAAAGAAATTGTTTATTAGCAACTGGAATAATAATTAAAATAAAGGGTAAAGGGCATTTCACAAAACAATTGTTTAAAACACACTTCAGACCCTAAATTCTCTACCTTTTTGGATTTGCTGCTAACTATTGACGTGATCCCACTCCATCTGCATCTGCAGTCAAAGGCAAAACTCTCATTGACCTAAATGGTACAGGATGACACCAGAGGAGCCCAATTCTCTGCTTCTTCATAGATTTTTCTGACCAGTAGAACACCACTGACTCGTGACCAACAGGTGCAATTCATTGAAGTGCTTATTAGCCTTAACATATGCTATAGATAAAAGGAGTTAGGGTTGTGCTTGCTTGTCACCTCACAGGATCTGGGCCAAGAAGCAGTTATCCTAATACTGGGCCTGATCATAAAAGATGTTATGTTTCTGCACTTTGTTTTCAGGAATAACTTCCTTGGAAATGAAAGGCAGTTTTGCCTAAATAACAACTGCAGAATTTGGGCTCATAGGCTGTAAGTTCTGTTCACATAGTTAGCTTTTCAGATCCAATCTATTGGAGTGTTTTAATATGTCAAGTACAGTACTGTGTTTAGGAAGTTAGGGTATGTCTACACTGCATCCCTAGTTCGAACTAGGGATGCAAATGGAGACAATCGAACTAGTTAATGAAGCAGGGATTTAAATATCCCGCGCTCCATTAACATGATCTCGCCGGCGCGCTAGTTCGAATCACAGCTGATTCGAACCAGGAAGTGCGCGCCGGGACGCGTTAGTTCGGACTAAAGCCCTTAGTCCGAACTAATGTTACTCCTCATTTTTTGAGGAGTAACATTAGTTCGGACTAAGGGCTTTAGTCCGAACTAACGCGTCCCGGCGCGCACTTCCTGGTTCGAATCAGCTGTGATTCGAACTAGCGCGCCGGCGAGATCATGTTAATGGAGCGCGGGATATTTAAATCCCCGCTTCATTAACTAGTTCGATTGTCTCCATTTGCATCCCTAGTTCGAACTAGAGATGCAGTGTAGACATACCCTTATATAGTATTTCAGATGTAACTGAATCAAATTAGTTAAGATAATTGATTCCCATGTATTTAGAAGTATTGCCTGCAAAGTTGAGGAGTTTGAAAAAGAGGAGAGCATAACTATTGTTTCATGCACTGCCAATACAATACAATTAAACACTTTCAGAAAAAACATGAAACAAATTCCTTCTGATGTTCAAATAAGGTAGAAAAAGCAATATTTTCTATGCAAAATTATACTGTGTGATTAAATCTTTTTTTGAGGAATGTTTGCGCAACTGCTAATCCCAAAGGAAATCCAGTTATCTTCCAAAAACCAGCAATAAACAATCCAGATCTTTAATACCATGCCAATGTGGGTAGTTTAGTCTATCACTCTGGTACCAGAAGCATCAATTTTCATTCTCTATAGTGATTTGGAGTCCCTAAAGCCTTCACTGTATTACTCTTTAAGCTATTACTAAGACATACTATAACTATTCCAAATTTGCTTTCTGGCAACTAGCCAATAGTCATCCCCCTAGTTTTTCAATCTTCTACTTTTCTTGTGCTTCAAAACATGCCCATTACACTCTGAACAACACCAGTTTTTCAGTGCAGAAATTATCCATTATGCTTCTAATTGTTTCTGGCTTTTATGTAGTGGACAAGCGTAACGCGCTTCAAGATGCAGCTTCAGTCATGAATAAAATTAGATGCAAATCCCATTTCCCAAAAAGACCCCTGGAAAAAAATCATCACAAACAATGAGCTTTTTCTGCTCTTTTCAGGTCCTAAGTGCACAAATTTGTGTTTGCTTTATTGTAACATGATTTGGCTTCCTTCCAACTGATTTTCAATGAATATTTCTTTTTCAAAAAAGCTAATGCTTCAATTATCATTTCTACATATACATAACTATCATAGATATTAGTAGCAACTACTCATGCTTGTCAACATTTCTGATATTTATACATAGTTCAGGAAAAATTCAAATTAGATAGGAAGTACGTTTATACACTAACTTCTTTGAATATGTGATTTAAAAGAAAAACCATATTTAAGAAGCATCTGAATTAAGTCTAAACACTACAAATAATACCTGCTGTGCTTTTCAGCTGGGATTTACAGAAGTTTCTAACAACAACAAGGTGCTGGTGACACTTTAAAGACTAATAAATGTATTAGGGTATTTTAGAGCATAAGCTTTTGTGAGCTACAATTGACTTCCTCAGATGCTAAAGAGAAAAAGACAGAAAGAAAGGTGGGGAAAGGATATAGAGATAGGAATGTGACATCAGTGCTAATTAAATCAGACTGGATGTGGCTCATTTCCAACAATGATGAGAAGGAGAGAGTACCAGAATGGGAAACTACCTACTGTAATACGAGAACCACTCTAGTTGTTTATTTAGACCTTGGTTCTGGGTGACAAATTTGCGTAGGATTAGGACTTCTATTGAAAGTCAATGGGACTTATGTACCTCAGTCACTTAGACATTTTTGAAACTCCTGTCCTTAAATGTCAGTCATGTACAGTGGGTGAGATTCTGTTACTACTCACATCCATGGGAGCAGAGTTAGATCAAAACTCAGTGTGTTAGAAAATCCCACCTGTTACATATCTAAACAGCTACATCTACTAAGGGCCTGAACCTAAAATGTTTGGCGCCTGTGACACCCACTGAAGTCAAGGGGAAAGTCAGCACCAATCCAGATCAGGTCCATCCAGAATAAGATTTTTTGAATGTATTGAGTATGGATGAATTGTAAAATAATCATATAATTTTGCATTTAATACAGCACTTTTTTATACTGCAATCTCCCAAAGCAATTAAAAAATGTGCACATGAATACAGGAATCTTTTTACTCATCATAATTGAGATGATACTACCTCTGAGATGGAACATGGAAGGTTTTTAGTGCTTACTAGATCCTGATGAAAAGTGAACGTTGTTTATTTGTTTTAAAAACACGTTTTAACTAGTGAGTTTTAAATCCTCTATATAGCCAGGCTAAGTTGTCTTTTAACATGTGTTTGCTGGTCAAGATGATCTCACTCTTCTTTGCAGTAGCATGCACAGGTTCCTGCAGTGGCCACAGGGTCCTGCAATCTCATAGTGGGCCTTCTCATACAGTTCTACATTATTTGGATCACACTCAAATATTGCAGCATTAATTCCCTGCCCCCCAACTATCCTCCACCTATACACATACAACTTTTCATAGGAGATAAGTGGTAACTGTCACATGTTTTTTTCATTGGATTTTTATGGGCATCCTGCAGTGGAATAGTTGTTAGAAATAATCTTGATTCTCGAGAACTAACAAAAAGTTTATGGAAAGTTTGATAGAAACAACTGTACAACTGGTAAAGAGCAAAATAATGCTACTGAGGTCAAGATGGCATTACTTTACTACCTTCAAGTTGGGCCAGATGCATTAGAAAGGCTTTTTGTTTTACACTAAGGAACCAAGCATTGCTTAAGGCAAGGAACTAGGCTGGATTGATTACCGGTGTTCTCTGTAGTCACACCAGCCAGTTTCTTCACTGGAGAAGAGATCATTGCTGTGCATGGAGACAAGTAGAAGAATTTCTGCAGCCAAGAGTAAGGTCTATCATATTGACAAAGCACTTTCAAGAACTTCATGGCCTCAAGTCCCTACCTCACTCCCTGCTTGTAACACCTAACTAAAAGGATCTGAGCTTTGAGACTCTTATCAAGAAGCGATGTTATAATGGAGATAAATAACCTTCCTCACCCCACCCTTGTGAGTCAACATGCTCAAACAGAGTTGGGAGTCCAGATGGATCTATATTAGACCAGTGCCTCACAGACCCTTAAAATTAGTGGAGTGTATTTGCACACATAGGAAGGAGAGGAAACATCACATTGCCTAAATCTGCACACACCAATCGGCAAACACTACTATGAACAAAACTGAAAACATGTCCTAATAATGATAGAATCCCAAAGTGCTCTGAAGACCCTAATGTATCCTCACCACATCTCTATGAAGAAGGCAAGTACTATTGCACCTATTGTTCAGATGGGGAAAATGAGGCACAGAGAGGGAGAGGACTGAGAATTTCAAGTCACCTTGACACACAGTTCCCTTTGAACTTAATAGATGTCTAAATCTTGAAAATCTCTCCCTCTGGATATATCTACCTCATGACTAAAAGTCTGCAGCACAGAGTCTCAAACACTGGATCAACTGACATGGGCTTGCAGGGCTCAGGTTACAGGGCTATAAAACTGCAATGGAGACTGTGCCAATGACTTATGGGCTCAGAGGTCTCATAGCCTGAATGCCTATGCTGCATTTCTATAGCCTGGTAGGTCAAGCCCCACCAGTCAAAGTCAGCTGACCCAGACTCTGCAACTTAGTGCCATGGGTTTTTAATCCGAGTTTAGACATATCCTGAGTCTTCCCCAAAAGAAACTGAAGACGTTATTCAAAACCGACTGAAATCAATGGAAATACTCCCATTGATTTCAATAAGTCCAGTGCCAGAAATGGGGACAAAACACAATACTGAATCCCATTCCCGTTATAAACACCACGCCATGCTTATGATCACAAACATGAGTGTAGCTTTATTATACCTGTAAGGCTGCTCTCCAGTGTGCGTCCTCAGGTGACGTGTTAAGTTAGCCGATCTTGGGAAAATCTTGCCACAGTATCTGTGATTAGAAAATAGTTGATGTGACAAAATCATCACTACTGACTTTATTTCACTGTGAACTGAATAATGCATCAGATTGTCCTCATGTAATCCTTCTTGTACAGTACTGGATTTCTTGGGCATTTAAAAAATTCAACAAAGGTATCAGACAAATATAAAGTAATGCATGAATGAAGCTTGAATTGCTGGCCCTTTTGGATTTCCTTGCACATAAGCAAGCAATTTATGTAAACAGACATTAGTTTTAATTACCTCCCAAAATTCTATTCTTATTAATTCCATATCTGCCACTTTCATGTTTTGGAAGCCTAAAAATCTGTTATCCCAGGCTTGGGATTTTGGTTCGAGGTAAGCAGATTGCAATTCTTTCAGCTTATTCTCTGTGTCAGCAAATGTGACATCATTTGTGCATTGAATAGGATCAGACCAGACAAGATTCAAAGACCTAATCCATCAAGGTATGTTTCTATAACAACTTGTCTTGAAAGAAGGTGACATTTTTCAAAAAGATCAGATAAACTGACATGCCAATGTCAAATACCCTTGCATTCTGGAGATGATCTAGAGACTTAAATAAGGCAATTTTAAAAATCATTCCCCCATTTCCTTAGTATTTCACAGGGAACTACAACAATAATTAAAAAAAAAACCACCTAAATAGTCAGATAGCATTTCAAGAAACAGCATGAGTAGAACAGTTACATTAAGGGGCTTCAGTTTAATGTTGCAGTGCATGCTTTCAGAAGGCATTTACAAGCTTTCAGGATTGGACCTTATTTTTTAACATCGAGTTTATTGTTTGATATCAAGCTATACAAGAATGCCCTGATCCTTCTCACATTGACAAAATTTGGATTAACTTCATTCATATAGGCAATGAAAATGTTTTGTTAAACGTCTAAGCACATGTCCTTATAATTAGGGGTGTTAAAAAGTGGGTAATTGGGTAAACATGAAACTGCTGAAAAATTCAACAGTTACATGCTTACCTGCACCCACAGCACGGGGTGGCAGCTGACTCCCCAGGAGCAGGTACATGCCAGGAGCCAGCTTTCCTGGCATGGACTGGCTTCCATCTGCAGCCCTGCTCCCAGGGAGCTGGCTGCAGCCCTTCGCGCTGCTTCTTCTGATAAAAAGGCAACAGCATGAGGTGGCAGCTGGCTCAAAAGTGGGCCAGGAGACTGCGTGTAACTGTGAACGTTAATCAATAAGCACAGGCTTATCAGTTAACCATTTACCCGGTTACATTTTCACATCCCTGCTTATAATTCATATATTCTGTGAAAGATCACTTCTGACATTAGAGGTAGATGGTCTGAGAAAAGCAACTCTGTAGCTTGTGATCAGAGTAATTAATAGTGAAAGCACATTTATTAATATAAAGGTGATGAGGAAATTTGGGAACAAGCTTGTTTATGTAATATTTTTGGTCTCATTTATCAATCTCGAATGATGTAGGACAAATTCCTCATATAATAACAAAAACAAAACACTGTTTCTATATTTGACTGAATAAAAAGCACTTTGAAATACTAGAGACCTTCCATGATCTCTATTAATCATCCAATCAGCAGTAATTTCTAAAGTAAACAGAAATGTCTTTTGAAAGCAGAGAGATGTTCAGAGACCCTATCGTGATTAGCTCCGCCATTACCTGCAGGTATAGCGTTCCTTGCCCTTTCTCAGGAGGTTTTCTGGTAGGGCACTTGGTGGGGCTCGGAAGTTAAACATGGAAGGGACAGATTGTATGAGTTCACTGGCTTCTGGTTTCAGGGCACTAAAACTCTCTAGTTTTTCAGCCATGTTTTCTATAGCAGACATCTGCAAGGGGGAAAGAAAAAAAAACATATTACAGTGAAAGTGCTGAACAGATAATCCTATATACAAAGAACTTCATTCAAAAAATAACCATGCACAGAAAACTATTTTAGTTTTTCATTCCATAAATAGAACAAAGTGATGGAAAACTACATTATAACAGTTTGAATAAGAGAAGTAACTTTTACTGACAGTAGATCCCTCAACAGCAGAAATTCTGTTTTTACACTACAGTTTAGAATCCTATGCTTTTCTGCTACATTATTTTAATATTCTTGTTTGCACAGTAATTATTTGAAAACTCCATATAAGGAAGATCCTATACTCAGGTTTGATTAAGTAAAAATAATGGGAGATCTGGAGTTGTCTTCCAGAAAGTATTCCTGTTCTTTTTCACCTGGAATTTTGCCACTGAAGCTATAGCTACACTACAGCAAGGATCAACACTCTGAGATCATTCCACTGGCAGTCCATTTAGCAAGTCTAGAGAAGACCTACCAAAACGACTGCAGATCACCCTCCAGTCAACCCCACTACACTATCCTGTTGAGAAGAGTAAGGTAAGTCAATGGGAGACTTCTTCCGATAGACCCCACAATAACTTGATCTAAGGTATGCCATCTCCAGCCACTTTATTCATGCAGATGGAGCTGCGTACCATAGGTCAACTTTCTGCAGAAATGTAGACATAAGCTAATTTGAATGGGAACAAGATCTGGCATTATAAGCCCACATCACAAGAAAGAAGCTTGTGAGAAGCTGGATCTTTTTGGAAAGTACTTGTATATGGTAGCAGAAGGATTCTTTTTAAGTTAGCACCTGCAATTTTAAGATACAAATCTGACCCAGTATATACACAATGTCCCTGAAGATAGCAAGTCACTTTCAGATTTGAATTACATGGTGTAAATCCAGAATTAAGTGGAATTACACTGGCTTCATTCCAATCTCAAGGACAGCAGAATTAACCTCATAGACCACAGGTGTTTGCGAGCCTAAAATATCAGTTCCCATTAAGCAGGAACTGATATATACTGTGATCTCTTATCAAACTTTCGTTTTTTTTCTTTTTCCCCACTGTTTAGGGATTTCTTTCCTAATGTTCTTATCTCATATGCTGGCTAGTTTGACTGTCCTCATTCCATTCATTGAAAGTACTCAATAATAATACTGGTTGAACCTCTCTAGTCCAAAACATTTTGGTCAGGAAACGTCCATCGTCCAGAAAGATTTTAGTTAGCCAGATGTCCATGTATCACGGGTGTGGCCAAGTTTCCCATGGTTCCATAAAACTTGTTTGCAGTCACAGGTCCTAGCTCTCAGTGTTCTGTGCTGTTATTTAGCTCAAATTTATCCCTAAATGTGTTCTAAGAGCCCAGTAAGCAGTGGAAGTGTTGCTAATGCTGCTAAACAATATTGACCTCCCATGATCTGGAAAATTCTCTTGTTTGGAACCGGTCAGGTCTCAAGGGTGCCAGAGAGGTTCAACCTGTACTTGAAAAGAGTATTAGGGGGCAACTTTTTCAGTGAAGTCTGGATACCTCAATCCTAGTGCTCAACATTTGTTACCTTAAAAGAACATGATTTTCAGAGAGTGAATACTCAGTTCTTTCAGGACCCCTGAAGATATCTCAGGTTTGGGACCTCAAAATTACCCCAAATCATCTGTCATGTTTGAAAACTGTGGTGACACTACAGAGTTACTGTAGAACACTTGTAGCATGTGAAAATTAGAGTTTCCTTATCAGATCCCCCCCCTAAAAAATCAAAGTGCTACAACACAAGGTTACAAAAGTCACATGACTATGCAGTCTTCTGAGAACATGGATAGAATAGAAGCCTACACATTTTACAGAGGAGGAGAAAGCTGTTGGGACCTACGTTTTGCCAACACCACTCAGTTTTTAATGACATGGCTGTGTCACTACAGCCATATTGCTAAAAGACTGGCAGCATAGCTTCTGTTTGTTGACTCTTTGGATGACAAAAATCATTCCATCCCCAATGAGCAGAGTTAGCTTTTTCCAACAATACACTATTCACGCTGGCACTTATCATGGCAAAACTTTTGTCTTTCAGAGTTGTTGCCTTTTTACCACCTCAAAATGACAAAAGGTTAGTCATTCAATTGCCAGTGTAAACATAGCCTAATTATCCTCTCTCTTCCCATGACATAGATCAAGAACATTTCTAATGATGCCAATGGTGTTACACTACCCCAGTGTAAGAGACCAAGTCTGACTCATTATCCAATGTTTATTAGAATCTTACTACATGAGTAATTCCTCTGAAACTAACTGGTCCTACTCTGAATGAACAAAGGTTGCAGAAGATTCACTGAAAGATCGGATTTGCCTCTCATGCAGATTGAGATAACTGCACTGACTTGAAAGGAGAGACTCCTGAGTTACACCAGTGGAAAGGAGGACAGAATCGGACTTGCAATGTGAAAGGAGATTATTTTTCATAAAACTATATTGGATTGATAAAGTAATATTCAAGAGACAGATGATTTTTCATGGAACATTCTTCTTAAGTCTATGAAGAGATTGGTCTGTTTTTGATGCTTTTGTTGCAAAAAAAAGTATGCTTGTAATGACTATTCATGTTCTGGTTACCTCAGAGTTTTGCTTTTTGTTTTGTTTTGCATTTTCTTGTGCCTCGTAGCCTGCCCTCTCATTTCATGCTCAGACTCCTAATGCACACTACAAATTGCAATGTACAGGGTACCACTGCCAATTTGCCAAATGTCTTTCTCCAGCTGTGGTGCAAAAAATCGCAGAGGGAAGTCAAGATACATTTACTTGTCAGGCAACAAATGTGAAAGCATTGGGAGGCAGTAGGGGCTGTAAGCTCTGGTGTTTGATTCATAATCACTCAGCTGCTAAAACATTCTCCATAGATGCAAGTGGACAGCACATTTGTCAATATGAAAGATTTTGACATGTACTGATCACAGGGCTGAGATATGTAATGATGCTGCTGCTGGGATAGGAGGTAATTCTGTCCCAGCAGAGCAATGTCATTATCAACACATACAGCTCAACATCCCCATATATTTATTTTTATATCACTTCATATTCTTCTTTACTCAGAATCAATTCTCAAAGCAGTTATGATTGTATTTCCACTGCTTTTAATTCCTGCTAATTGTTTTGGCCAATAATCAATCTGATATTTTACGGTTGCAGAGAATAGATGGTTTGAATGAAAAATGACCTTTGGGCTGATTAGCAGTGACAAGACAGTGCATGGGTTATGATAGAACATATTTATGATAAAGAATACGTGCATTGAGGAAGATAATAAATGTTTTATTTATGTATATATAATACTCAAGTCAGTTTCATTATAAAGGGGGTCTAAATCATTTTTGACCAAATCAACATTTTTCATGTGCATGGACCTCTACAGTAATATATTAAATAAACTATTTTTCCATTTACATTTAAAAGGGCTTAGTCATACTTATTGTCATTATTGTATTTGCAGCTTTCGGTCCTGATTCTGCTCTGGCAGTTTTGTAAATCAGAAGTAACTCCACAGATGTCAGTGGGGCTACACCAGTATGAGATCAGAATCAGGTCCTTAGTTTCTTATTCACAGAAACTATAAGCATTTCCAATTACTTAAAAGCAATGATAACTTTTCATAAGTACGTGCTCTGCCTTGAGAATTAGCATTAAAAAAAATGTAGTTAACTTACATGCTTTATATTCTTAAAGAAATATACTATCATCAAAAGGAAATATTAAGTATTGGGGATCAACTGGTGTAAATCAGTATAGCACCACTGAAGTCAATAGTGTTATACCAATTAATATCAGCTGAGCATATAGATCCCACAATCCAAGCAAAGGCACATTTTTAAAGGCAATAAGGAAAATAATGGCTGTCTTAAAATGAACAACTTTCCTTTGCTTTGCAAGCAGCCAGCCTTGAAATAAATTAGGGATAACAGTGAGGAAAGGGTAAGCTGTTAGCTCCCTTCATTCCTCTTACACAGATTCTTTTTGTCCATTTGTACTCCCTCCATTCATCGCTGAGAACCACTGAAGCACCAAAGAAGCAATCAGTGAAACTTTCTTTTCATCATCTTAATGCTGGCTATGGTAGCACTTTGCCTCAACTAGAAGGAAGGATTGTAGTTTCTCCATCAGAGCAGATTCCCCCACGCTCCCAAAAAATCCCTGATTAAGGTGGAATCGAGGATTAGCATCTCTACCAGCAACGTAAGCTCAGAAAACCATTATCACAGTGGCAGCCATCAGAAAATTCAGAGATGATGTTACATTTAAAATAAAGTGAAATACATGAAAGCACAACAGTACTGGGAATCAGGGAGTGAGAGAGCTTTAGTGATGCATGCCCCTTGGTTCCTCAGGTGATCTCCATGAATCAGCTCCCCACTACGTTTCAGCTGCTCCCTGAGACTCCACATCGTGAGTCCCAATTCCCATTCCCGAGCTTTGCTTGACTACAGATATTCTAAGGTCTATGAGGCTTTCTGTGCACCATGGTAGATCCCTGGGAGCCTAGTTTGGTCTGACTCTAGTTCCTGCAGCCCTATATCCCAAAAAATAGCTTGCCTGAATGACTTCAGGTTCCCATAACCGATCAGTGGTCTGTAGTCCTTCCTGCAAAACTTTGAAGTGGAAATTGTTTTGGGGGGCACTCCTGGTGAAACGTATAACATAAAGCACACTACTAACAATGGAGAGGCTACGATGATCAGTGAAACACTGATCTGCCAGCAGGGTTCCTTAGCACTGTGGCAGACACCCGCCCACCCTGGGAGGTTAGGTAAATAGTTACCAAAACAGGATGCATTTCCTCCTGCCTGTGGTTAAAAATCCAAAGTCTCTTCCCACACCAAGATGCTCCCCTTCCACAACTTAAAGCTAATATGAGTCTTTATCATAAGGTTACTCAGGGCAACGTATCACATAGAAAGGAATAGGTTTCAGAAAAACATTGTGCCAAATTCTGATGAGTCTCCTTTCAAGTGAATATTTAGGGTTCAGTCATGCCAACAAGATACAGCTATACCTTGGAGACAGTAAAGAACCACCCTACCTCTGTTTTCTGGTACTCCCAGGAACACTGGGGGGAGCATGGCTCTTGCACCACCTCTCTGGACATACAGCATGCTTCCCCCTTTGTACCTGAGGGCTCACCGAAAGCTCAGTGAAGCCAATAAGAGTTTGGTTGCTTCACTGGGCTCTGAATCAGGCCTCTGGCCATGTTCACTGGCCTGTATGAATCATGGCTCCACATTTTCCACCACTTTGGGGGGCAGCTTGCTATCTCAGGCTAATAGAGAGCATTACTTGTATTGAGGGAACATTGGCCAATGCATACTGGTGCAGTTGTGGGGAGAGAAAGGACACAATCTGACTCTTCATATAGACATAGTGTAATGTATACATCTACAGAACAAGTTAGCTGATGAGGTAAGAGAATAAGAAGATTGCATTACATATTTTACATAAAGTTATTGCCTTATAGACAAGCAACGTCTGCTCCTAATCTGAAATCAGTGAATGGCAGTATTTTATATAGAACAGTAATTTTTGATTTACATATATGAGAGCTGTTGATTCTATCTGAGTCCAGATGTCTGGAAAAGGAAGCAGCTTTATCCCTACTTCACTCCTGGTCCCTAAGAGGCTATTAAACGCATACTGACGCAAACCAAAATGTAGTCACAATTCCCTAGCGCTGACCCAAAAAGGCAGATATTACCATAATTGGATAAAATAAATATTTTAGAAACATTTTAACAGGCTAGATATCATCAACAAGCGTCTCAAACATTTGTCTTAAAATTTATTTGCAGCAACAGATAATCAGTGACATATATAAAGGAGGGTTTATTTAATTTTTAAAAGATAACCTGATGATATGAAATGATCTAGAAACTAGTGTCAATGAAGTGCATGACCTAATGTTTTACAAATTAGACTTCTTAATGCTAGCATCATAAAACAACAGATTTTATGGCTATAACTCATGGGAAAGGATTGTACAAATGTTTGTTTTCTATTTTTATTCATGTTATTTAAAGGAATCTCAAAATCTTGATGATTAAAGTTCAGCAGCTCTACCTCTCTACCCTGAACCACAATGATTTCATTAAAAGAATGACTTGTGGTCATTTATTTTACTACTATCCCATAGATCTGGGACTGAATTTTGTAAAGTATTAACCAAAGGCCAAATCTGATCTCAGGTATACCAGTATAAATCTGGTGTGTCCATTGACAGTGAGGTAGCTGGTCTGGAATTTAAACTAGGGTAACAGAGAGCTGATCTTGGCCTGTAATAAACACAGTTAATGAAAAAGCATGGTTAATTCATCACAAAATGCATTTATTTATTTGGACAACTATTTTAATTATTTATTATAATTCTTCATAACGTTATTGCAAATGATGAATTATAAGATCTCTTTATAGCACACTGCTTCTAAAGTTAGGTGAGAGGTGGGGACAGGGTGCCAATTTCTGAGGTGGTTTATAAAGTGTGCAGATTGAATACACTATGATCCATTTAAATAGATTGATCCAATTGATCAGGCCTCTACAATTCTTGACACAGAATGAAAAATAACCATAAGTAAACTTTAAAATAGATGAGCTGGGATGCAGTGAATTGAGATATACAGGTTTAAATGACACATTCAAACCTTTCAAACTGGAGACAAAACTATAGGTTGCACCTCACTGGTACAGCACCCTTGGGTCCTGACTGGTCCCAAATGAGGGGACTTGCTGGACCAGGGAAGATCCCTCCCTCCTGGTATGTGCTGGCACGAGGTTAGGACTCCAGTCTGCCCCCACTGCTGCCCCAGCTCCCCGGGACTCTCTAGATGCTGCCAGCCATGCTGCTGCTGAGGTGGAGCACCACAGTCAGAACTCCACAGCTGGACAGAGCTACGCAGCTGCCTCATTCCACAGCCAGAGCTGTGCAGCTGGAGCTCCGCAGCCAGTGCAGAGCTCACTGGCTGCCTGGCTCCATAGCCAGGGCTGGAGCTGCACATCCAAGGCTGGGGCAGAAGAATGGGGACAGAGCACCCTGGCCACTGCTGGGACTGTAACTCCATGGTCACTGCTGGGGGCAGAACTCCCTGCTGTTTCACCCGTTTCCCCAGCATACACACACTGAGTTGCTGGTGCTCCCTACCACACTCCTGCTCTGCTGCCAGACCTCTCTTTTCCTGGTCTCTGTGGTCCAGGAACATCCATGATCCATATGGGACCACGGATGTTGCCAGACCAGGGTGTCCCAGTTAAGGAAGGTACAACCCGTGTCTATAAATCAGCACCTTCTTCCAGTCAGTTTAACAGTACGTTTTCAATTTGTTTTATGTTGCAGCTGTTCTACCCTTTTCATAGCCAGGGGACAAAAAAAAAAAAAAAGTTTTTTAGGTCAGCTGACAAATTTAGAGTCAAAGCCAATATTAGGCTACGTCTAGACTACAAGCCACTTTTTTGAAAGAGAGCACCCAGGCAGTCTGGATGCTCTCTTTTGAAAAAGCACAGTTTGCATTACATAGCGCCTTTTTTCAAAAGAGTACTTTCAAAAAAAGGCTTTCTTCCTCGTAAATCAAGGTTTTCCGCAGTCGAAAAAACTACTGCGTTCTTTCAATTTACTTTTAAAAGAATGAGGCAGCAGTCTAGACACAGGGGAGGTTTTTCGAAAAAAGGCCACTTTTTAAAAAAAAAAAAAAACCTCAGTAGTCTAGACACACCCTGGGTATGTCTACACTACCCTCCTAGTTCGAACTAGGAGGGTAATGTAGGCATACCGCACTTGCAAATGAAGCCCGGGATTTGAATTTCCCGGGCTTCATTTGCATAAGCGGGGAGCCGCCATTTTTAAATCCCTGCTGGTTCGAACCCCGTGCAGCGAGGCTACACAGGGCTCGAACTAGGTAGTTCGGACTAGGTTCCTATTCCAAACTACCGTTACTCCTCGTAAAACGAGGTGTACCGGTAGTTCGGAATAGGCACCCTAGTCCGAACTACCTAGTTCGAGCCCCGTGTAGCCGCGCTGCACGGGGTTCGAACCAGCGGGGATTTAAAAATGGGGGCTCCCCGCTTATGCAAATGAAGCCCGGGAAATTCAAATCCCGGGCTTCATTTGCAAGTGCGGTATGCCTACATTACCCCGCTAGTTCGAACTAGCGGGGTAGTGTAGACATACCCCCTGAGAGAGAGCATGTGGAACAATTCACTGTGGGTTTTTTTCTGATGCATAATTACCAGAATACAGAGCTGATCCTGAGTGGTTCCAGAATGCATCACCTGAGATACTTGACCATTAATGGGCACAATTTTGAATTCACTCTAATGAGGAAATAAATATCTAGGGTCACCTGTGATGAATTTGAAGCTGCGCTGCCTGTTTCTGTTTTACACCTATTTGTGACTGTAGCAGGTATAAGATGTCAAAAGAGAAAACATTTAACACCTTCCACTTAAATTGTTTCTTCCATGCCAAATTATCATGGATGAAATTCATCCTTTCGAATGGGGCCTGCAAACAGCACCTAAGTCTCTTCAGTCCCACTGAAACCCTCAAAACAGTGTTCCATTTCAAAAATAGGGTGTAAGTAAATTCAATCCATTGAGTGCAGTATTATCAGCTCATCCCTATCACTAATAATACTTCATGCATAGAGCCTGATCAAATGCCCATTGGCATCAGTCCCTGTTTTGAATGGGTCAAGACTTTAAGATCATCAGATTATAAGCACCTTACCTCGGAGAATATTATGAAGATGAGAGAGTGTCATTATCATTACTCACATTTTACAGATGGGAAATAGCGGGATTAAAATCCAGGTTTACAGAAAGTAAGACCAATGTTCAGAAGTATTTATGTATGCTCAACTATGGCATCTGGGTTTGTAAATGAGCATTAGGGCAGCTAAGTGTACATGTGCATGGGCAAATGTCATCCCCTATTTTTTACACTATGAAAGTAGTTTTGTGCATAAAAGTAGACATGTAAAAGTATGCATGGATCTCAGACCACATTTTATGAAACTTTGGCCTTGGTCCTGCAAGACTATCTCAAATCACAGTGAATGAGCAGAACACAACATTGGTTTTCTGACTCTGACTCTCTTATTCTAACCACGTAAACCATAATTTTAGGAGAATTCTGGGATTAGTAGGTGTTAGTTAATTGCAGCTGCTGAAGTGGCAGCAAAATAAGAACAAAACATTAAGTTACGGGGGGGCGGTTTCCATACCAATTTGGAACTGACTTTAAATACAAGATTAAAAAAAAAGTTTACTCTCGGTTTTACTCCATTGATGCTCCAGTGCTCACCAATGGAAGTTATATATGTGTACCAATGTCGTTTGTTTCTGTGATGTAAGGGCTAACTTGGACACTTAGGGTATGTCTAGACTACATCCCTCTGTTGCCAGAGGGATGTAAATTAGACATCCCAAGATTGCTAATGAAGTGGGGATTTAAATATCACTAGAATAAAAATGGTCGCCACTTTTTGCTGACGCAACACTTTACTGGCAAAAAGCAGCAGTCTATACAGGGATCGGTTGACAAGGAAAGCCTTTTCTGACTGATACCTTATGCATCGTGCAACGAGGTTTACAGGATCAGTCGGAAAAGGCTTTCCTTGTTGACCGATCCCCATCTAGACTGCCGCTTTTTGCCGGCAAAGTGCCGTGGCGGCAAAAAGCAGCAGCCATTTTTATTCTAATGATGTGTGGGATATTTAAATCCCCACTTCATTAGCAATTTCGGTATGTCTAATGTACATCCCTCTGCCGACAGAGGGCTGTAGTCTAGACATACTCTTAAAGTCTAGAACCCAGAGGACTTTGAACATCAGATTATAACATTGTAATGGAAGTAAAATCTGAGGCCTAATCTTTCAGTACAATTCTGAGGGAAATAGTTTGTAATAGTTTCACTAAAATACAATCAAAGTGCCATATGGTAAAGTCCTTACATAAGCAAAACTCCCATTGCCTTCAATAAGAATAGGCTGCAAGATTATGTAGAAAGAAGGCCAATATGACATGACAAAACATTATCCAGCAGGAAAGCATGTGGCATACTCCTTACTAAGCAGCAGATTATCGTTCATATTATTCTTTTCTTATACAAATTTATTTTACAATGTTTAGATCAAAAATATAAGCAAATAACTTACCCAAGTTCTTTGATCAGGCAATTGGAACTGGGAGCAAAATTGAAACAAAAACAACACATTATTCCTGCATTGGAACCCTTTTTGCAATCAATCTATTGTGAAGTTAGCTAAGATTTCACGGTACGTGGATTGTTTGCTTTTGGGCACACTCTGCCTAAAATGCAATCTTTGAAGTGGCAATTTATTGCACAATATGACCAACTGACCTAGTCTAGTACAGATCTAGGGCCCTAGGCTTGCAGGGGAATTTTTTTTCACAAGCATGGACTGTGTAACAACTATAGGAGGTATCTCTCTCTCTCTCTCTCTCTCTCTCTTCCCCCCCCCCCCCTTCTAGTCTAAAAATCTATTTTAGAAGTCTATCTTATAGCTCTCTTGTCATCCATTATAAGGATACACATTAACCCCTTGCTTAATCAAATGAAAAATGCCTGGCTTATGTAGCTGTACAAATAAGAATTTGTAGAACTGAAATATTTAAATTTATGTCACAAATATTTTTTACAGAGATAATTTTACCTGATCATTTGAAAGTTAAAATACATGGTAGAATCTACATTTGTGTTAATAACCTGAAGACTATAGATATACCCACAAAAAAGTTGATCTGTTAATTGGCATCTCATAGTAAATATTGGGCCAAATTATACTTTTGAGTAGGGATTGGTTTCTACTGATGTTGGTAAGAAGGCAGATTTAGCCCTTTATGTTATGACAGGTTGTGCAACAGAATTTTTATTCTGATATGTTTAAAAATGCACATTACACTCAAGACTTCATGCCAAGCCAGCTCTTACAAGTTAAACAGTCATACCTAGCTCCCAAATAAATGATAAAAATGAAGACCAGTTGTTCCCAGTTGTATGGTAATGTTGTATGGTAATGTGCGAATTGCTATGAATATACATTATTTATCTCACGGTCTCTTTTGAATGAATACTCTGCAACAGAGTTCAGCTAAAGAAATGAATACAGATTAATATGTCATCATCTGATATACCCAGGAATACCATTTTAAAAAATGATAGGGTCATTATAGATCATCCTTCATGCATAGTACAAGAGGACACTTCTTAGGCAGGGTAATACTTAGACAGCTGGATAAGGATTCTCACTTAGGCCAAAGGGCAAACAATGTGCAGACAAATGGCATTCTCACACTAGGTTGAGATCTAGAGGAACAAGCAAGTTTTGCTCATCCACATCTCTTTGGTTATCTCAGACATATATTGTCACGCTGACATTGATTTGTCTCCCACCAGCTGCCCTCACACACTCTCTATGAAATATGGAAAAGCTGCTGTTATTCAGCATTTTATATAGTGCCATACCTGCGCATGGTGTTTTACACACATTAATGAAGACACAGGCCCTGCCCCAAAGAAGGGGACAAGGAAAGAAAAGACAACGTGTAAAAATAAAGAGAAATTTATTATTTATAGAGAAAGATCATACAGGACCAGACTATTTTAAACAGAGGCTGTGCAATGGGCAATAATTGCCTAGTTCAACCACAATTTATGATGCTCTAAATGACAATTACTGCCTTATCTATGCAAAGTTGACCTCCCACATTGCAGTCATAGAGGGGCAACAGGAGGTTATATGGTGGGAAGAGATAGTACAATATGCTTGTCTTTCAACTTTGTGCACTTTCTCTCAGTTTCTCATGGTTTTCCTGAGGCTTTCACTCCTCTTTTCATTAGTCAATGAAGAAGAGTACATATCCCAATATAATTAAATTAAAATATCTGACAATCCCAGGCAGAATTCTCTGCTAAAGTAAATGGGTGCGACTCCATTAACTTAACATTTTACCAGCAGGGAATTTTGCGAGTTCTCTATGAAGAAAATACTAAGAGTGAAATCCTGACCCTATTTTAGTTAATAACAAAAAAAAAAAAAAAAAAAAAAAAAATCTCATTGACCTCAGTGGGACAATGTTTTACTCTAAATGCCTCGCTCATCCAGTCTTTAAACCCTAACTATACTGTATGCCTTTGATTCCCTCCTCCGTCTTTCCTCCTGATGTGTTGTTTATTTAGATTTATGCTGCACTATAAAAAAGAAGGTCCAATCCAAACCCTGGGCACCTTTGCCAAGCCCTGAAGAATACATTCATACATAAACAGACTCCATCATTTAGCCATAGATCACAGTACCCCAGCAGCAACATAAATATAGCAACATCTGATAAACTCCTTCAACAAAACCACCAGAACCACCTCTTCATTTTCAATGGAGCTACGCAGATTTATGGCAGCTAAAGACTTGACCATCACTGAATTTCTACCTGGCAGTGCAACACTTGAAATATTCTCTCTGTAAATGTATTGTAGCCTATGAGTGAGGCTCCTTAACTGCTCTGCTTTTTAAAAATGTCCTAGAAAATCCATGCCTACTTTGTCTTTGTAATACCACAAAATCTCCCATCCAACAACCCTCAGATATTTTCATTCATCTTCCCATTCTAGAGGCTGAGGAGAAGAAAGGATAGCAAAGGCCCATTGTTAAAACATTCTGAACTGAGATTACTGACCAGATTCTGCTCTCACTCACAGTAGTATGAATCCAGAGGTAAAGCTCAGTGGAGTTTAATGGGAATTTACACCACTGTGTCTGAGAGAAGAGTTAGGGTTTTTTCTGTGTATTGACTATTTGCTAGTATCACCTGCTATGAACTGGAAGCACATTCAAAAACGAATTGAAAAGGTTGTCTGGTTGCCTTGCAGATTTCGTACCTATACCCCTCAGTGTAGTCTGCTGAAACACCATCAGGCAAATTTTTATTGCAATACTTAGTGATTAGCATTAGCTGTTCCCTTCATTTCCTATATATCAGTTCATTAATGCCTTTCTTCCTTCTCCAACTGGGCAAGAACATTACTTTCATGTACTATGCTAAAGCATGACAAGATTTAGTCTATCAGAAGCCAAAAAAAGGCCCACACTTGAGTAACTGAGCCTGACAACATGAGGAAGGTGTGTACTAATTATTATCCCCATTTTGCAATGCTAAACCAAAGCAGAGAGTTTCCATGGCCTACCCAAGAGCTCAGTAATTATCAAAGTAATTATCAAAGACAGGAATTCCTTACTCCTGGACCTGTTCTCACGGCCCTAGACTGTCACTGGGGAAGTGAAGACACCCTGTCTCTGTCAGACTGGCAAAGTATAGGATAAGCAAGTGGCCCAAAAATAAAAATAATGCAAAGAAATTTGCCCTTTCTGCATGTACATACTCACATGCTTTAAATACAAGCCATTTATTTTCTTGACATAGCAAATGAGCATCTGGACATTAAACGTATGAGCAAAGAGTCACATAATAGCCTCATCACAGAATGTTAGCTGAAGGTCTTCAACCATGGAAAGGGGATGTCTTGCAAGCAGCCCATTTCCAGTTATTCCACAAATTACTGTAACCACAGAGTTGCTCTGTAGTCAATTGGATATAGGAGTGTTTATACAGCGTATTTTCTGCGTGCTTTTAAATAGGTATATAAAAAGAGTCTGGCCTTTACAAAGGCTATTACTTGGGGTGCACAGATTTGTGGGCCCAACTCTGTATCTGCAAAAAATGACAGGCAAAATACTATTGCTCTAAGGACACACCTGTACCCACACACATCATATGCTTAAACTTACATATGGAAACATGAGGCCCACAATTAATTATCTGAGGGTGCAAAACTGACCAGCAAAAATAGAAACCACTTTTCAAGATCTGGTCCAAATAGCTATTGTCCCTCTGGGTATTGCTTAGCGATGGGAAAAAATGATACCTACGCTGCCATTGGCCACAGTGGGGAAACTGCAGAAGTACAACTTGGTAGAAGCAAATCTTTTTGATCCATTTTAAATTAGTGGGGGAACGTATTCTAAAACATACATGTAGCTGAGCTTTAAGTCCCACTACAATCAGAAAAAGATGGCTTAACTGCAAAACATGAAGAACATGCTAATGTGTTTCCACCACATCAACATTGGAAAAATGGGTGTGTTTTAGGAAATCTGAAAATAACTCAGACTGCATTCCTTTCTTTGCACCTGCTCGGAAGCATCAACAGGATTTGTTTACTATATTGAAATTCCAAAAATACTTACTTGTGGATGAAACAAGAATCCTGGGGAAGGTCTCAAGTACTTTTCCTTTAAAGCTTCAAGTGGGTCAGTTAATTTTCTTTTCTCCACTCTGTAAATGTTAAAATGGATTTGCTTGTGATGAATCAGTCTTAGACATTAATAATTATTTAGTTACTTATGTTTAAAATAGCCAACGATATCCCACATAATTGCTTTCTTGGTGATAATGGTAAAAGATAAGGAGGTACAGTCATCTCTTGATTCATTTCATATAACTCTCAGTAGCACTAATGAAAATCATGAATATCCATTAAAAAGAGATTATACCATTTACATTGGAAATAATCCCATTTTAAAGGCCAAGACTATTGATGATAGAAACTGATGACTAACTACACTGGATCCTGTTATCAAGAAAATAGAGCCTAATCACATTTTTGAAACACAAGGAAAGCTCTCACTGATGCCAGTGGGTGCTTTTCATACTAGGCCTGCAGTAAGGAACCCTTTCGAAGCTCATCTTTGTGTGTTTGTGTGTGTGTGTGTGTGTGTGTGTGTGTGTGTGTGTGTGTGTGTGAGAGAGAGAGAGAGAGAGAGAGAATATGTAAGCTCATCTGTGTGTGTGTGTGAGTGTGAGAGAGAGAGAATGTGAGTGTGAAAGAGAGAGAGAGAGAGAGAGAAATTTAGGCCCTGTCAACTGCTCCACATGGGTACAGGAGTACCCTTCCACAGAAAAGGTAGCAAGTTCCACACCTGGAGAAATGCAGTGAATTTAACACAACAGAAATTAAGCCTATGTTGAATTAATTGTGTGTATTCAAGTATGTAGTGAAACAGGGCATCTGATAGTTTAAAATTAGTACTGGCATTTTAGTTCCTTCTGCACTTTCAATGATTGTATTGTTGATCAAAGGACTGATCCTGCATTCTTTACTCAGACATAATTTTCATTGGCTTCAATGGAAAATCTGCCTAAGAAAAAACTATATAACTGCCATTTTATATTGACAAAATTCTTTTATTACTCCTTCGCAAAGTACACTAACATGCATTACACTACTGCATAGCTAAGAAAAAAATTTCACTAATTCAGTAACGATAAATTAATATGATACAGGAAACCTAAGCCTAATACTAACACCTATGTGGAATAAATTAGCAGTGTGTTACTTACTGAAATGGTTTGAACACTGTTCCTTTCTAATGTATATCCTTTATCTTATGCCAAAGAGTATTGTATGACATTTTTGCCAAAAGCAATTTTTGAAGATAGTAATGACTTAAAAATCATTTGTATTACAGTAACTTTTTATTTTAACAATAGGCTCTTTGTGAAATAGGCCATTTAGATTATGAACAAATCACTTTTATGGCTAATATTTCACTACTTCTATATTTCCTGTAGATTAATTTAGACATATGACTATGCTGATTACTGATATGCAGGCAGAGTATCAAAGTGCATAAAGTGCCGACGTACACAAGACCTTAGGTGAAATCCTGGTCCTGCTGAAGATAATAACAAAATTAATGAGAGTTCAAGTGAATGTGAGAATTTCACCCCTGCTTTCTAAGAGCTTGTCTACATGAGGAACAAGATTGTAATAGTTATTCCACAATGGCATCACACATGAACACTCTTATTCTGCACTGAGAATCAGTGTGGAATAACTGCTGTGCTTTACACTTCCAGTAGCTTCCCTGTGTAGACAAATAATAATATCATGGCTCACATAGAGTCTGATCATATTCCCACTAAAATCACTGGTAAGACTCCCATTGACTTACTCAGGTGATATCAGACTCCTAGGCTATGTCTAAACTACATTCCTCCTTCGAAAAAGGAACATAAATGAGGCCAATCAAAAGTTCAAATGAAGCATGGATTTACAAATCTTGTGCTTCATTTGCATAATCACCTGAGAGTGCTTTTCAAAAAAGGGTTTTTCGAAAGTGAAAGCGCAGTCTAGATGGGGTTCTTTCAAGAAAAAACACCCCTTTTTCAAAAGAACCCATACTCCTGAAAAAAATTAGGAGTATGGGTTCTTTTGAAAAAGGGTTTTTTTTTTCCTCGAAAGAACCCCATCTAGACTGCGGTTTCTTTTTTGAAAAACCCTTTTTCAAAAAAGCGCTTTCACATGATTATGCAAATGAAGTGCGACATTTGTAAATCTGTGCTTCATTTGAATTTTCGATCAGCCTCATTTACATTCCTCTTTTAAAAGAGGAATGTAGTTTAGACGTGCCCTTACTACCCACACATTATTTTTGTTTTGTTTTGTTTTGCAACCCGGGACAAATTCTGCCTTCGCTTACAGCCACAGAGCTTCATAGAAACTGGTGGGTTGCTCTAGTGTAACAGAGTAGAATTTCATCCTATTCCTTTGACCTGTCAGCCAAGATTCAACCCATAGTTGCAGCTGCCTGCTACATCAGTTCGAGTGGAATAGTGCAAAAAAAATTAGAATTTGGCTCAGATAATTTTTGGTGGTAGGCCATGGGATGTAGTGCTTTTGAAAAAAAAAGGATTTGTACTAAACAAATGTAAAGAAAATTTTCAAATAGCTTTAGTGCCATCTCATTTTTGGATAAGTAAATTTATTACATTTGGAATACTGCATCCAACTCTGGGTCCCCAATTACAGAAAGGATGTAGACACATTGGAAAGAGAGTCCAGTGGAGAGTAACAAAAAATGATTGGGGCTGTAGCACATGATGTAGGAGGAGAGTGAGGGATTTGGGCTTATTTCATCTACAAAAGAGAAGAGCGAGGGGGGATTTGATAGTAGCTTTCAACAACCTGAGGGGTGGAGGGGTGTTCCAAAGAGGACGGAGAAAGGCTGTTCCCAGTGGTGACAGATGACAGAACAAGGAGCAATGGTCTCAAGTTTCAGTGGAGGAGGTCTAGGTTGGATATTAAGAAAAATTATTTCAATAGGATTGTGAAGCACTGGAATGGGTTACCTAGGGATGTGGGGGAATCTCCATCCCTAGAGGTTTTTATGTCCCAGCTTGACAAAGCCCTGGCTGGGAAGATTTAGTTGGGATTGGTCTTGCTTTTAGCAGGGGGTTAGATTTGATGGCCTCCTGAAGTCTCTTCCAACCCTATGAGCCTATGATCTTATGATAAATTGCTGCATATTGTAAATTAGTACTTGCTGAGCTAATAGATCACTTCAAGTTACATATGAAAAATCCTGAACGTGTTAGCTATGCTCAAGAATGCTACTAAGAGCCATTAAAGCCAGTTACCTGTAAATGGGATCCATAAAGAACGGAGTGGGCCTGGCATGCTGCAAAGAACCATCAGTCACTTTCCTTGATTCAAAATCACTGCCTTTCTTTTCACCAAAGACGTGGTTTTTCCGAGGCTCAGCTTGTTTTGTACCGCTGGCTCGACTTCTGCTGCCCATGCTCAGATCTAGTGGTTGATCCTGGCTTGTCACAGATGGAGCTGCTGGCTTTGAGGTTATAGGAGTAACTGGCTTCTCCTCCTTACGTTTAGTGGTGAGGTCAAAGGGAGACTCAGAGCTTCCCTTTGGGATCTTCTTTACTTCACTTGGTGACTGAGGTTCCATTTTCAAAGGTAACGGTCTCAAGTCTCTATCAGGAAATGGGTACATTGATTGAGAGAATGCTGGAAAAAATGGGAGGGGAAACATGGAAGGGTAAGGTAAAGCTCCAACTTTTTTGTCTTGCAGCCCCACAAGTCCTGTTGAACCAAAGTATTTTTCAGCAATAGAAGCAATAGCCTTTATAGAATCATTCACAGCTCCTGACACCGCAGTTTGCTCCTCTAAAGATGGTGAGAAAATGGAATGACTGCTGTATTCTTTCTTATTATTTATTGAAGCCAAATTCTGAAGAGAGCTTACTTTGTCTTTGAACATTTTACCATTTTCTTTACATTTCTCTTTATCACTTTCAATGTCACTTTCCAGATCAGAGCCAGAGGTGGT
Source organism: Pelodiscus sinensis (assembly GCF_052426305.1). NCBI lineage: Eukaryota > Metazoa > Chordata > Testudines > Trionychidae > Pelodiscus > Pelodiscus sinensis. The sequence goes on along the minus strand of NC_143061.1, from coordinate 18,339,975 downwards.
CTCCAGGTCACTGCCACTGGGAGTACTGACATCATCAAGGTCACTACTCTCTGACTGGTCACTGATTTTTTCGTGCGGCCTCTCTTCAGAGGACCTCTCTGGTTGAAGCTCCACTGGCTTATTTTCACCTACAGAGGGGTGCTTATTTAGTGCCTTCAAAATATCCTGTGTAGCTGGCAGTATCTGAGGATGTGTCATGAGGGGACTTTGACTTTTGTTTGTTTGGTCTGTGCTTGATAGTCCTTTAACAGGAGAACTAGCAGGTATCAAAGGCGGCCTGTGGTATAAGCCTGAAGGAAACAGACCAGGGAAGCTAAAAGAAAATCCAGGAGCTGTTGGAAAGGTAAGACCAGCAGGATGCCTATTGGCACCAAAATAGTCAGCAAGGCCCGGATTTGCATGATTCATATTAACCATGGACGTTTTATCCATAGCTGGGGTTCCAGGAAGTGAAATGCCTTGGCCAAAAAATCCTCCTGCTGCAAAATGATTCTTGCCCTCACAAAATCTCCTGTGTTTATTTAAGGAAGATGTAGTGCTGAACATTTGTCCACAGTCTTTGCACTTGATTTGGGTTCTGCAATCAGCATGCATGCGCTTATGACGACAAAGGTTTGAAAACTGAGTATAGGATTTATGGCAGACCTCACCTGTGTGTAAACAACAACAACAACAAATCTCAGGCTTTATGATAATCTCCTCTTTCCCCACTGAAATTTAGCAAAGAAAACAATTTGTTACTCCCCAACATGTGAATTAGGAAGCCATAAGGAGAAGTCTGTGAGCTTCATCTTGGTGAACATAAATGAAAACTCATTTTACTTTTTCCAAAGCAAGGCATCCAACCAGACAAATGTCTTGAGACAGCACAAAGAACCCTCCCCATAAACATAAAAATCCCTAAAATACAAAAATTTCCTTTTCACAATCTTTGTGTTGTTTACAATGTTTTAAATTCATGATCATTATCATTATTTATACACAATAGCACTCAAAGCTCCTGATCAGAATCAGGCCCCCAGTAAGCAGGGCACTGTGTGTACAAACTAAGGCCCTGATCCTGGAAACATATACACATGAGCAAGCAAGGGAGGTTTAGGTTGGACATTAGGAAAAAGTTCCTAACTGTCAGGGAAGTCAAACACTGGAATAAATTGCCAAGGGAGGCTGTGGAATCTCCATCTGTGGAGATATTTAAGAGTAGGTTAAATAAATGTCGATCAGGGATGGTCTACACAGTATTTGGTCCTGCCACGAGGGCAGGGGACTGGACTCGATGACCTCTCGAGGTCCCTTCCAGTCCTAGTAGTCTATGATTCTATGATCTGCATAGCTTTATCCATATGAATGTCTCCAGGGGTAGCATTGGGATTATCCAAATGCTTAAAGTTATTCACATACATAAGCATTTGCAAAATCTGAGCCACAGAAACAGGCATAGCTCCTGCCCCAAAGAGCTTACAATCTAAAAATACAACCAAGATATATGAAGGATGGGAAGAGGAAGATAATCAGATACATACAATCACATATAACCATTAACAAACCCAATGTTTTGCAATTACAAATGAGAAACTAATTACATGGAAAACTTGGCATTCCAGGCCGTGGTTTCCAGAGCAATCACAGTCTGGTGCCCGTACACATTTCTAACAGTCTCCGTTTTCATGTACAGTATTAGTGGAATGCATATGGTCTGTATGGTAGAGTTACAATTGCTTTAAAAGCCATAATGCTTCATTTCATATCTAGTGTAATTATAATGTTGACCTTAATGGTTCATAATGTAGTTTGCTTGTCTGTCTTTTGCATGAGAAAAAACAACATATTTCAACAACTATTTCCTCAAAAAGTGCAGCTGTATTTACTTGATTGTCTGATGCTCAAAACAACTCAGTAGATTTCCTCAAACTCCTCTGGGACAAGAACAATTTCAACTCAAAAAAGTAACATTAAGGCTACGTCTACACTACGCCTTCTGCCAGAAGAGGGAATGCAAATGAAGCACTGATTACCATTTTCTTGCTCTTCATTTGCATAATCTCTTCCGATCTGTTTTTGCACAAGAAGTTTTTGTGCAAAAATATGCGGTATGGACGTTTCCTTTTTGTGCAAAAACCCCTTGGCATAAGGATCTTGCACAAAAAAGGGGTTTTGCACAGAAAGGAAACGTCCACACTGCTTGTTTTTGTGCAAAAACCTCTTGTACAAAAACAGATAGGAAGAGATTATGCAAACGAAGCATGAGAAAATGCTAATCCATGCTTCATTTGCATTGCCTCTTCTGGCAGAATGCGTAATGCAGACATAGCCTTCGAGAAAGCCTAAACCAGAGAGAGTAAGGGGTGCAATCCTGTTCTGACAGGCCTTATCTACACTACAACATTTCCCTTGTCTGAATACAGTTATCACATTCAATGACATGTTAATATAGGTGGTGCAGTGGCCAACGTAGAGTGAGATATGGTACATTTTTGTAATGTAAACCAAATCACTGAAATGAACAGGATTTTGTGCTGTGAACAGGTAAATATTCTATAACCACAACTATAGGGTCATTATTGCAATGATGTAATTTCCTACTTTATGAAACCTTGTTATATGCCATTTTTATCTCCTTTAGGAACTTTATTGAGCAAGGTACTGTGATAGAAATTAGTGAACAGAAGCAAAAGGCTTCGTAATTTAAAATCCCCCCTTAGAGAATAAGGTCTAGACTCCATTGTTCTTCACATGTAAACATGTGAGCAACTTCACACATGTGAGTGTTCCTACTGAACTCAGTGGAATTGCTCTTGTATGTATTACTCAAGTAATTAATATTTGCAGATTCATGGGCTTAGTTTGTCCTTAATAAGAGGCTTTTCTTTGCAATTTGGAATAGGACTGATCTCTAGAGCTATGTCTACTCAGCAACATTATTTATTTCAAAATAATGACAAGCTGGAAGACTTCTTACTCTGACTCCTGTAACTCTTATTTCACAAGGAGTAAGGAAGTCCAAGGAAGAATGTTCTTCCTTCAACTTCCTGCTATGTAGACAGCACCAAAAGCCGAATTAAGCTAGGTCAACTACGCATTTGATGTAGTGGAAGTTGCGTAGCTTAATTTGACTTTTTCCCTGCTGTATAGGCAACTTCAATAAGCTTCCATTGAGACCTATAGAAATATGACCAGAACCCTTATTTGAAAGGGGGAAAGTCTGGCTTGTCATTTATTTGGAAGGTTCCTATGGTCTGTCTTACAAATAGTTTAGGCTTTGTTTGTCTGTACAAAGTTGTATGTCCCTTTTCTACTGTACTTTTCCACATAATTAGGAGGACTCCAGAGTTGTGTCATGCAATACGCTGTGTTTGACACTTTCCTGGATAAATAGAATATAAAGCTAATGCTGCTGAAACACACAAGCCACCAATAATTCTTATGTGCCAATGTTTCAGAGAATTCTGCTTCTGTCAGTAAATGTTCTAATTTGTTCAAAAACAAAATTCAGCAACATTATGCTGCTGCGATTAATTTTTTTTTGTTCAGGGAAAAAGTATATGGCTACACTTTGACTTAATATGCCCTATATCTTAAACTCTCATCTTTCACACATCAAAGACAAACAACAATACACATTGTGCATTCTGAGCCCTTTTTAACAATTATTTTCATGATTTGAGACAGGCTGACATAATTTACAATGGCTCTATTTTAAGCTGGTAAAGGAAACTGAATTGAATGTATCTCATCCTGTAGTGCTGGTTCCCATGAACTATAATCACGTCCTCTAACTTCCACTCACACCAGTGCCTGAGCTAACCTTCCTGCGCTTCTAAACCCTTGCCCTTGAGAAACTTGACCACTTGTTGTCATGTCTTGACTGTTTACCTCTTTAGTAGGCTCTTCACATCACAGCAACAATATGTCCATTGTCTAAGGGCCTGATCCTTTCAGCGTTACTCTGGCAAGATTTCCTATTCATGCCTCATTGCTATCGCTGGCTTTGCTCAAGTGGGAAAAGATTTCAGGATTGAGCCCAAACACAGGAAATGTGCAATGCTATAATTCAGGAAGAATGCCTGTTACACTATATCACTTAGTGTTCCTGTAAGATACCTTCATTCACAAAGAAGATTATGGATTTTTTTAAAGTACAACATTTTCCTACCATGCATATTAGAATGCCTGCTTTTTTCTTGCTACATTCCCCCTCCCCCAATTTAGAAACTGGATCCTGGTTAATTAACAGTTGCAGGATTAGCCATTTATTTCCTGTGATATGGCATATTTCACTGACATTTATTTATTATGCCTCATATAGTCAATATATAGGGCCCAATCCTGCTCCCATTGGAGTCAATGCCAAAGATTGCATTGATTTTCATGGTGCAGAATCAGGCCCACAAAGAAAAGTTAGGGCTAGCTTGTGCAATTCATGGGACCAATCAAATATGCCAAGTAAATTGGCTACAGTTGTGTGAATAAATGTTAAAAGTGAGGGAGAGTTCACACTAGTTCTTGGATGCCATGGGTCAAATCCTTATCTCTGTAAATCAGTGTAGTTTCACTAAAGGCAATGGAGCCACACCAATTTATACTAGTTAAGGATCTGACAATATATATATTTCATTCAAAAATATTTTTATACTCCTAAATACTTTTACAAGATTAATATGTATGGTTTTAAGACTGTATATTGCCAAATAATTATTCTCCATCAGTACAATAAAAATTGAAGGGAACAAACAACATTTTATTTTCATGGTAAAGTGGGGGGAAAAAACTTACTACAAGTCATAGGCAGCCTTGCAAACTGTTATAAAGTATGCAATTTAACTTGGAAAAGGCATAACATGAGTTTATACATATTTCTCTTTAAAGCAAAAATATTATTGAAATTATGCAAATACAAGCTGCAGATGTATATTTTGAAGCTCCATCCATGTAAGTGAGAGCCATGACACGAGACTTGCTTTTGGAACTATGAAATACAATCTATTGGTGTCCCTTGTGCAATATTTCTCTTGTATTTAAAATATTGAAGGGAGAAATGGGAAATATTTTCATAGGCAATCTGCTAGGTTATAAGGGCTTTAAAGAGTAGCTGTGTTTGGCAAACAAACTTTGGACCCAACCCTACAATCCTCACTCACAAACACATAGTCTTACTGAAACTTATGTTACCTGATGCTGTTCAATTTTACACAGAACACCCCATTGATTTTATTAGGGAACTGCACATAAATCATTTGTTCAGTATGATCCAATGAGATTACCACATGAGCAAGAACTATTCTGATGAATTAAAGTTTCATGATCTAGAGTAATATAAGGAAATAAAAGTTCTGCGGAAAGCAAAGTTTTGCTTAAAATGTAGATGGAAGGGATTTACTGACTTCAATAGCTTCCATGTATTAAAGATATAGAAGATGGATTTGACTTCTCTGGTTACAGTCTGATTGTATACTTGATGTTCTATATCCCTACCTTTGCTCTAAGCCACTAACATATAGCTACTGCTTCCCTCCTTGCAAGTTTTATCACTGTGTAAACCCTCGGCCCTAACACAAACCACAACCTCCTCCCCCCAAGGTATATTAATTCATTTGATGTGTAAGTGTACTCTCTACTGCAATTTTCTTAGAACCAAGAAATTACCTAGCAGTTAAGTTTGCATATTTTCTGCTTATTAAACAAATTACTGTAAGTACTATTTTGAATACATTCAGCCTATTATAGCATGTGGTTTCTATTTGGAAAGGCTGGAGATTTTGTGAAGGCAGTGAGTAATTATCGTACTGTTGGTGAGTTTTCACGCAAGCTTGGGCGGTATACTGTAATAAGAGACAGTTGCCATAAACAGACTGGTAAGGCAAATCACGGTGTGTGGCCTTGTGCTGGGAAACAGATATCTACTTTAAGTGACCTGACCCCCAACCTCCCCAACACTCAGAAACGCCTAACCCAACATGGGATCTCTATGTTCTTTTGTTCTGTAAATTCATAGCTATTATTCATAGTTGTTCCATAGTTTTCTGTCCATCACACTTTGTATTTGAAGAAATACAGTTGATGTTTTATTTACCAGAGATCACTGAAAAAATTAATGGAAAGCATTTTATGCATGATTTCATTTGAAAAGTACCATCGTTCTATCTGGAGCATGTGATTCAAAAGCAATTGTAACTCTAGTGCTTGAATAGTCCTCCATGGTAGGAAGCCATTGTTTTCTAATTATTTCATTTTTACTAATATTATTTTTTTAAAACTCTCTGTGATCCTGGGCAGCAAACAATAATTAAACAACAACCACAATTGGGTCTAATTAATTAGATACTTGCTAGCTCAAGTAAAGCCAAACATTAATAAATAAGAACTGCTCCACTGGCAGATCCACTGCCCTTACACAAGAACATTTCTTTGAAGTCATTATTACTCATGTTGATACATTGTCAAGACCCAAAGCACATGTCAGAAAACTAGTAAACTGCTCCCTTGGTGAACATACACTGGGTGTTCCAATATACTGAAGAAGTTAATACCAGAACTGTTGAAAGTTGATTGCTGTTGGCTCAAACTCCAGAGCACAAGTCCCTCTAAACTAGCATGAAATTGCAGGTTTGCCCCCTCTTCCATTAACCTAGCTTCCAGTTTCACCTTACACCTTTGCACTGTATTTATCTAAATGCTACAGACTAGTCCTAGTCTGAAGCAGTCACTTTGTAAAGATTGAATGAAATCACAATCAGTTTGGAAGAAACACCAAAAATGAGGGGGTTTTATTTGTTTGTTTGTTTGGTTGGTTGGTAGGGTTTTATTTGCAAACTAGTGCTGAAAACTGGGAGCTGGTTGGAATGAGGGCATGGAGCAAGGATCAGGGGTGAGGATTTTTAATTGTCTTAGAGTGGCATTGGAGGAGACCGAGTTGGGATTCAAATGGCAAAAGGGAAACTCCGGGGCATTTTTCTTTCTTCACCATATGGGGGAGAGAGACCCTTTTGAAGCAGTATTGAGTATCATGAATCCTAATGCTGTGACGGGATCTGACTGTACAGATCCCTGCAACCAATGCAATCAGCAAGAATCTTCACTCCCATGTCAAAATACAGGAAGCAGGTCTACGGAGGTCTACAGAGCAGGTCTACGGAGCAGGTACACGTTTTAAAAAGCTTGAATGCTGTAGGAGCTGTTTGTCAAAGGCTAGCAGCTTCCAATTAATACTTAAGGCTGGAGTTTGCAAAGGAACCTAAGGAAGTTAGGCACTCATCTCTTATTGAAACTGTCTAGCCCTTAGTATCATAAGCAAGTCCCAGCCTGACTGAGGCAATTAATCTTGTAGGAAGACCTCAGGAGCATTTCCAAAGCAATACAAATTGACAGCATCAGATACTTTTGCTGTTGTGCTTAAATCCCATAACCATTGAGGCTTTGCATTATTGGTATGGCATTGCCTCTGTCAAACCTTTCCCTGAAATACTTTGTGTCCCTGGGGAGAAAGATATTCTTGGGGAAACATGCATTACAGTATGCAGTGTACTTGGAAAGGAATAATATATAAAACCAACTCTCAGTATTGGACTACAAATTATACGGCTACTCATTCAGTAAGATGGGGCTTGAACTTGCTCCCAATGGGAGTTTCAACAGGAGCAGGATGGGCCTTCTATTTCCTGATTATGTTGCTTTTTTGAGACGAGACAGACATGGAAGTTTAGAGTTTAGTTGAAGACTTACATATAAAGGGCTTGACACTGCTGTGGATGTGCTTGTGCTGTTTAAGGCCTGAAGAAGTAGCAAACGTTTTACCACACTCTGGACACGCGTGAGCACGAGCCCCAACATGCTGGGAACGAATGTGCCTCTGAAGGTTGCTGGGGTCCGTGAAAACCTGCTAGGAAATGAATACTGATTAATCAAGCAACTTAACTGAAACAAGGGAACCAGCAATCACATAAGACTAGTTCAAGCACAAAACTATGTTTCTGGTTTTTAAAAGGACTAGAAAATGAAAACACCTAATATTGGCTGGATGGTATAACTAGATCTTGCTGTACAGACATTTTGACATTGGCTTCAACTGGAGCAGAATTGCACCCATGTTTTTACGTGACTAGCTGAATACTCTTTGGAACAGTGACTTGATATAGGGCTTGCCAAAACAAGGCTGTGACTTGGTCATTGTCCCTAAGCACTACTGCAATATAAATGCTTTATAACAAAAATTAATGTCTTACATCAAGGAAATTCTCACCTGCAACATAACATCAAGGATGTATGTTCAGAGTTTAGCTTTTTCACTACAAAATTAAAAATATTTTGGAGAAAATTTTGCTTCACTGAACATAAGCAAACTTGTGTTGACTTCGGGGAAGCAGAGTCAATAATAATCTCCATAGTGTTAGGAAGGATTAATAAAATTATGTATCCAGGAAATGCAAAAAGGAAAATCCACCTACCCATAATAAAACCAAAAACAAAACCTGTGGAATCATAGGGGGAAAATAATTCCTTAATTTGGTATAAATAGAGCTGACAACAACTATGCATGAATAGTCCACATAATAGGCCAGAGGCTCAGTTGGTTAAATAGACATCGCTTCTTTGGAGACAATACCGGTGATCTGACCTATCATTTCTTCTTATTATTATTTATCTTGCATTAGTCTCCTGTCACCTCACTCAACCTTGGGCTCACAATGCTAGGCTCTGTACAAACACTTAGACAGACATGGTCCTTGTCCCAAAAAAGCTTAAGCAGTTAAAATAGTAAAATGTAAACATAGCACAAAAAATAAAGGACTAGACTGTGACCATATGATGGGTGCTGATCAGAGAGCACCATATTGTAGCACTGACACTGAAGTCACTAAAAAGGGAGAGAGGGACTTTCAGAGCTACAATCTTCCTCCTGGCTCCCTGATGCCCTGGGGAGGGAGTAAATTGTACTGCTCCCCTACAGCACCAGTGCAGCTACGCTTCCCATTGTGATGAGGGAAAAGAGCCAATGCTGCACCCTGCACCCACGTTCCCAGTAATTCTTTCCATCCATGTGTGGAATAAATGTTATGTGCACCAACACATGTGCAACTGTGCACCACCAATAGAAACATGCTGTTGGCTGTGGGTGCTCTACTAATCAGCTTGGAGGCATTTGAATCTCTCCTTGGTGGAGAGTTTACAGGGAACACTGCTTCCCATCTCCTGTATTCTCTCTAATCTCCATTGCACAAGGTGGAAATCTAATAGCCTCATGAAGGCTAATTTCCTGCCCATGCTACAACCAGTCACTTGGATGGCCTTACACACCCATATTATCTTACATGGCTGTGCTACATCAATCACAATCTGGCCCAGAAAATGGGAAGGAACATGAGTTCATCACTGCATTTTCAGCAGGAATTCTTGCTACTTAGAGATAGATAACTTAAATAAAATATTACTCACACTTTTTAATATATACACTAGGGCTGTGTCTACACTGGCCACTTATTCCGGAAAATCAGCCACATTTCCGAAATAACTTACCAGCTGTCTACACTGGCCCCTTGAATTTCCGGAAAAGCACTGACGATCTACTGTAAAATCATCAGTGCTTTTCCGGAAAAACTATGCTGCTCCCATTCGGGCAAAAGTCCTTTTCCGGAAAAACTGTTCCAGAAAAGGGCCAATGTAGACAGCACAGATTTCTTTTCCGCAAAAAGCCCCGATCGCGAAAATGATGATCGGGGCTTTTTTGCGGAAAAGCGCGTCTAGATTGGCACGGACGCTTTTCCAGAAAAAGTGCTTTTCTGGAAAATCATCCTGCCAATGTAGACGTGCTTTTTCCGGAAATACTTATAACGGAAAACTGTTCCATTTTAAGCATTTCCGGAAAAGGGTGCCAGTGTAGACGTAGCCTCGTTCTTTTAGCAGGCCACACTAATGTAAAGGCTCACCTTTCAAAATATATTTAGCATTTCCATTCCCAGAAAAAGATGGATAGTTCTGCTAATGTGTTGCAAGTGAACTAGTTAATTTGCTTCCTCACCCCAAGTTTCCATACTCAAAACTTACTTTTAGATCTCATAAAACACACAACGATACACAGAGAAAGGCCAAATATCCTACAAATTCCTGTACCTTGGCACAGTTTTCACACTCATAGTGCTTTCCACTGTCATGGGACATTTGATGACGTATCAAATTGGACTTCCAGTTAAAAGCCTTGGGACACTGATCACACTTGTACTCCCTCTCTTCAGTGTGGGACAGCATGTGCTTCTCTAGGCTGTGAAGACAATAACAGGTTTGGTGAAGTTTCAACAACACCTAAAGAGGAACCCAGTTTTACCAATGATTTCCCATCTCATGTTAGATAAGAAAATGAAGCAGCAGGAAGAAAAGTAATTTTAATAGATCACATAGTTATAGAAACTAGAAAGGAAAGACCTAGAGAGCCTTATTCTGAGAAGTGCAACACCCATTGAGTTCTGTTCATCAGCTTTCAGAATCAGGCTCATAGTATCTTCTCATTGGAGTCCATCTCCATGCCAAAATAGTATAACTTCTCCTGTTTTGACCAGTCAAAGCTATTGTTTGTTTTTGTTTGTTTGTTTGTTTGTTTAGGAAGCTTTAACAACTTGAAAAATCCTTGTCATGTAAACAGCAGAAACAAAACAATCATTACAACAGTTAGCTTTTGTTGAAAGAGGCATTCTACAGGAATAGAGTCATCACATCACAACACATATATTGTTTCTAGTGATTTTATTAGATTGACTGAAATTTCTGTACACATATTTAATAGACCTGGCATGTCTATAAAACATTAATATTCAAAAATATTGAATAAGAGTGCTGAGGTTTCCATACAGATAAATGTACATTGGGTATTGAATAAAAGATGACTAGATGTCTAAATATCTATCTATTTTCTGTCTATTTTGCTGTGGGTATTTTTTCCATAACCACAAATTTCCATGATTTTTTAACCATTCCTATATGGTTGGGCTATTTTCTCTTTTCCAGCAAGAGCTGAGAAGCTGCTACTAATTGAGAAATTAATTCTTTATCTCCTTTTGTATGACCATGTCTAGTAGGAAGTGCCAGGAGGATTACAGTTAGATCATTTGCTAATAAATGTTTAACAATTTGTTATTATGGATTGCATTCTAGTACTCTCTAATACCTGGACATGTCTACCACATATGCATAAAGTCTCCACTTTCACCACAAGTTTTCAACATTTCAACATCCATTCAGTGTCTGTGTCTGTGTTTGTGTCTGGCCGGATTGTCGCAAGGTGTCACTGAACCACTATCTTAAAGAAATGCTATTATATTGTTGGCCAGCCACTTTTAAAAATGTTCTAAGAGAGCATCAGGTACTACCACATCAGGTAGTTTTTACTGATATGCAGTATATATATAATCTTTTTCTTAATTTCAATGAAGCTAAACAATTTCTAGCCTTCATTGAGAAATTAGGAATAACCCCATTGAAATAAGTGGATTTACCGTAGGATGAAACAAATATAAAAGAGATTATGAAGAGCTCCCTAAGCATTGCAGACTAACAGCATGCTCCCATCTATTTATCATTAGCAATGTTAAATGTACTGAGTAGTTTTGAAGACAATTGTTCCAGCCCTTTAATAATTTTTGTTGCACTTCTTTGTGTTCTTGGGGTTTGTTTTATTCCTTTCTGTTATTAATGAGCTCAAGCTACATGCAAACAGAAATGTTTTTGAATAACCTATATTTCTTATTACATACAAAATCTTCTATCGTATGTTTAACATTTAGGGGACAGACGATATCACAATGTCTTGTAAGCAGATACACCTTGAAGACTAGAAAAAGGGTCTGGTACTGTTACTACAAAGTGCATGCCAGCCCACCAATATGGGGAACACGTTCTGCAATCCCTCTTTCAGACAAAGCTCCAATTATTTCTATTGATGCAACAGACCAAATTTTAGCTTAGGCTCTCCAGTCTTACTTTTGTTTTCTTGCTCAGCCATAGGTCATAAAAATGTTTTTTTCCCTGTAGATGTCAGTTACATTTAACTCTACCAAATGTCTCTTTCATTCTGTCAAAAATGGCTATGGCTTCCTCCTATCATATTTCTCCAAGAATTAATTTTTACTCTTTCCATTATGCCAGCAGAGTATTCTGAATGATCCTATTCAATGTCTCTTGGTTAATTCTCCCCACCCCCAGGCACATGTAATATAGTCCTTTTGGTTTAATATATAGAACACTCTTCTGTATTTTTCTGCCTTGAATGGTCTTTGTCATGTACTAGCTTTTCAATAATTCATGTAGTTCTGGGACTGACCGTATTGGCTCTCATTTTTCACTGTTTCTCTCACTACAGCACACCTATTTATGATGACTCAGTCTTTGTTTTCTGCTCTATGCCTTTAATCTTTAATATTTTACATAAAATTTACATTTGTTCAGTGACACCCATATGTAAGATGTTGTCCTCAAATTCAAATGTAGAAAAGAGCTATAACACTTACATAATTTGCTATAGAAATATTTCACTTCAGAATCTGCTCACAGGTACACTTTGGCGACCTTGCTGACTTCAACCAGTTATCCCAGTCACTTTGGCTAATAATTACACATATTGAGCTGACTTTTGTTCAATATTACTCAATGAATGAAGCATTCTGCATGCACAACTGCACATGGTATTCAGGGTTGATGACCAACATTTGGCCAACTCTATTTTATTTTCAATGTGGCATTGGTAATTTTGTAGGACCATAAAAGACCCAGTCCATGGGGGCTGAGTGACTCCTATATGATGCAAAGCACCCTCAATTCAGACTGAGGGAGCTGAAGGCACTAGTGATGTAAAATCCCATATAAAATATTAACCAAATAAACTATATGTTTAACTGGTTAACCAGCCCGGAGCACATGGGGCTGCTCCATCTGGGCTATGCCACGGTGGACTAGAGCCACCTCTCGCCATTAACTGGTCACCAGTTAGCATCATCTGTTAAGGTTGCTTGTTTACACCCCTACAAGACACTCAACACTCAAAGGACTACTGCACGATACTGAAATCAGGCCCTGAACATTCAATCCACCAGTTTTTATGCATTCAAAACTCTCATTGTCAGCTCTCAAAGTCAGTGTGGAAAAAAATCCCAATAGAACTAAGTCCTGAAATATGAACCAATGAAGGTTCTTTGTAGTGAGAAATATGAACCGATGAAGATATCCTAGTAGAACTAAAGTTTCAGAGAAGTAGCCATGTTAGTCTGTAACTGAAAAAATTAAAAAAACAACAAATAGTCCTGCAGCATCTTAGAGACTAACAAAAGGAACTACAAAATTGAAAAAGGTAAATGTTAAGGTACAATTAGGATTAAATATTGTAACAAAATGTGCTACTGCTGCCGATGCTGCTTCTTATTCCAGAAGAAATGCTGTCCATAAAAAGGCACTGGAAATTTTTTCTGTATGAAACAACAAACTGCAAAAGGGTGCCAGCAAAAGATGTGGGTCCAGATCCTCTGCTAGTATAAATTGCCTTAGGTCTGCTAATTTCAAAGGAGCACTACTGATTTACACCAGCTGGGGATGTGGGCTGTGATCCCTGACTTTTATTAGTCAATGTCAGGTGCTGGGCCCAGCTTCTCCCCCAGCATATAAGCATCAAGTATCAAGAGACCTAGTACAGACGCACAGATGTGCATGTGTGCGGAAGTTATTGCAGGGTTTATTGTGTTATTTGCAACATTTCAATGTAATCTGAACTGTAATACATTATTTTAAGTAGCTGCAGAAAACAGCAGAGACAGGACATGTAACAATGCTTGCCATCATATCAAATTAGTACTAATTATTTGTAAACATATTTATATAGGTTTATTAGATTTAAAGATGAGAAGGAGCTTGATACGGAAAGGTGCTGAGTGCCCACACATCCAGAACTTCTGAGGGAGTTGGATGGTGCTCAGAAGTGCTTTACAAAACTGAGCCCAAAGTGCAGTATAAAAATACTGCCCTCACTCACTAGCAATGAGTCATCACTAGAGTTTGTTAATATTCAGTGTACTTTAATGTTACTGCTATTCAAATCAGATTAGATGAAAATAAAAATACACATGCTGTAACTGGATACGGGGTGCCTGATCCTTACCCTACTGAAGCCAAAGTCAAAGCCATTGTTTCTGTCATTGTTTTCAGTGGAACCAGGATACTTCCCTAAAACTTTTTTTTCTAGGAAAAAGAGGAAACCGATATTGTTTTCATGGGTCCCTGTGATCATCTGCAGCTTTGTGCTCCCACACGGTGATGTGTTCTATATATCACATTTTAAAATATAGCAGACTTACAGTGGCTAGTTTTGCCTCATTTTAATTGGTGTACTGTGGCTAGTTTGAGCAGAAAAAAAATGTTGTCAGCTATGAACACCACATAGAAGTGTTCTGAATTATTTCTGCCTAGGACAAGAAGAAGAATTAGGTCAGATCCTATCTAGTGTAAATCATTGTAATTCTATTGATTTCAGTGGCACTGTGTTAATTTACATCAGCTTTGGATCTGTCCCAGTTGTGTTTAGGGTCCAGTTCACTCACTGGTAAGGGCTTTATGATCAGTTCTGAGTGTGCAACCCACAGATAACAACTGTATGGTTAAATAAAGAACATTCTGATCAATATATCCTAAACAAATCTGATTTTTGTCATATTTATTTTGTTTTAGATCAGTTCAAACTCTGCACTAACTTACACTCTGTGCAATCCTTCTGAAATCAATACAGACTTGAGTCAGTTGTAAGTGTCTCATTTTAAGTAGCTATTCCTACCTTTGTACATCTGGAAACACTTGATCGCACTCTTTACATTCTTGAATTTCATGCATATCCCGGAGGTCATTCTCATTGTCAAGCTTCTGTTGAAAGTCCTCCTCCACCATAGAAAATGCTGAGTGAGGTGTGCTGCATGGGAATTTCTGATGGTCTACTAGTTCCATCTTGGACTCAAATAGCTGGTCACAATCCTCACAACGATACTGGCGCTCCTCTGGAAGGCAAATTGGTTGGTTATGTGTTGTAGGAGACATGGTGCAGTGAGAGAAGTTCATTGTGATGGTCTTCAGACATAATTTTTACTACCGTTTCATCAACTGTTCCACTGATTTGCAGTAAAACTTATGGCCATTCAGAGACAAGGAAGAACCTGAGAAGAAACTAGGAGAAAAGATATTTCATTTCTCCAATTTTTTTATATCAATGCAGTATAATCCATTATCCACCTTAGAGATCTCTGATAGAGGCTCTTAAAATTAACACAAGACACATATATATTATCCTCAGATACTGTGGTGATGGGAATTAGGTGGATGGACAGATAGAAGTGGACAGCCTCTCTACATTTTGGAGTGAGAAAAATAACTCAGGCACAGACACTTGCATTAAAAATGTGTCACAGTACGTTTGTGAAGGTTTTTTAGTGATGTTTGTAAAGGTGAGCTCACAGATCTGAATTTTAGCTGGTGCTATTTCTTATACAGTAGTATTCTTACTGGCCTGCAGCTAATCTTCACTGTGCACAAGAAATATGAATAAAAGTACTACAAAATATCCAGAGCTAACGGACGGTTAACTATTTGTATCATCCTAAATCAGGAGAATGGTAGCTTTTGAAACAGCATGAGACTTTAGAACTTTCTTTCTTACTCTCACTGACATATCACTTAGGCACTGTTAATATCTCACGGACAATATAAACCTTCATAAAGATTTGTTCTTGTTTCCTTATACATAATCTGTAAATATTTTAAAACTATATTTTTCTAAGGTTCTGTGTGGGTGTTCCCCCTTCAGTTCCTGGTAAGCCTTCCTTGTGAGTTAATCTGTGCACACAACCCAGCAGAATACCTCCACCAAGCATCTTCATTATTGTTCATGTTCAAAGTATATCACGGCTATAAAGCCCTTCTCTTATCATACTCATTCAGTCCTTTCCAGTTTAAGTCATTATGATGTACCATTAAGTTCAGTGAGAGCAGGGACAATCCCTATGTATTTCTAATTAATGACTACCATAAAAATCAACTAGTGTGATGAGTGCAGTTATTTTTTACATACAAAATCTAATAATATTTGATATTCTTATTATCTGAGTGAGATTCTAAAATATCAGTTAGGAAAGCCAGTTCCTCTGAACCTAATTTTTTTTCCATCTGTTAAATAGTACATTAACTGTCTGTGCCAAAACACATGTCCCAACTTTGTTTCTGGCCTATCAGTACTGCAGATGTAAAAGGTATGCGGGCTCTGATTTGACAAGGTACTTAAGTACATATAAAACCTTAAGCATAAATAGTCTGGTTGGGTACTCACAGGCTCAAAGTTAGGCATGTGCTTAAAAACTTAACAGAAAGGGGGTCAAGACACTACACAACGAAACTACCATTACATGAAAAATTATGTAGTCCTTACTGACCCAAAATTTCCAGTGAGGCCAGTTAGAGTTTGGACTGCAAAAGCAAGCCAAATTAATTAGAAAAAGTCCAGATTGAGAGTGTGTGTATCTCTGTGTGGTTGGAGAGCATTAATTACATTAACCACATGAAATAGTCATGGAGAACACCACTTGAAAGGAATGACATTTTCAGCAATGGCTTGACAAAGTGATCACAGAACTATTTACAGGCAGTCCCCGGGTTACATGGATCCGACTTACATCGGATCCCTACTTACAAACGGGTGAGGCAACCCCGCACTTGCTGCTTCCCCCCAGCAGACCAGGGAGACGCGGAACGGCTTTTCTCAGCAGACACCTCAGCTTGAGAATAAAGGACTGAGGGAAGTGAGGTATGGGAGAATAAAACTGAGCTCTGGAGAAATGTTTGGCTAGAGTTTCCCCTACAATATGTACCAGTTCCGACTTGCATACAAATTCAACTTAAGAACAAACCTACAGTCCCTATCTTCTACGTAACCCGGGGACTGCCTGTATCACCTGCCATTAAAAAAAAAAACTGCAGAGGTCCTGAAAGGGGAACAAAATCTTGCTCTTTTGAGCCAAAGGTGTTAAGCCAGTATAGAAACCTAAGGAAGCCCCTATGAATGATCTCTGGGGCCTGGTCTACAATACAGCAGAAGGACCACTTAAGAGATGCATCTCCAAGTACATAAATTACATAGCTAGAGTCGATGTATCTTAAGTCTTGTTTCTACACCATTCACACCATGGGAGATCGACAAGAGCAAATGCTCCCATCAACTTCCCTTCCCTCTTTCCTCAGAAAGAGCAGGAGTACTGGCGCTGATGGGAGTGTTCTCTGAGTTTGATTTAGCAGGTCTTCACTAGACTTGCTAAATTGAACCCTGGAAGATCAACTGTGGAAGCATCAGTCCTCCGCATAGTGTAGACATGGCCTGAACATTTAGACAATGGCTAATGCCTCATTTAGCCCAGTGCACATTAGCACAACCCTTACCTCCAACACAAAGCTAAACGGTGGATGCTCACCCTACCTGCAGTCACAGCTGTCATGCAAACGCAGCCCTTCACACTGCAGACAACAGAGCATTCCTTTATAAACACATTGGACATCTCTTGGAGTCTATACTATTTGAATGACTACCTAAGCATTTTAGGTACTGTTTGTGTGTTAGGGGTTAAAAATTAACAAGCTGAGTTACAGAAGAATAGTTTTACTCTGAAAAGGTGAAGGTTTCAGAAAGGTATAATTGAACTCATTAGATTTGCTCTTTGCATACATACAGGATCACATATGATCACCTGAGTGACAAAAACGTTGCAACCACTGTGCACGTGCATTAGCCCTGTACAGCCAACACAGCTAAGAGATAATGACCTAGACTCTATTCCTATTTACGCATCATCACAGAATTCTTTACTCAGTTCCAATTGTAAAGCTGATTTGTGCACTCAGTCACACCTGTTCAACCCCTCTGCAGACAATGAGGTTGGGCTCTGTCAGTGTAATAGGTCCGAATAGAATCGGAAAGAGAATGAGGTCATAGAGATACAATTACAGGAAAAAATTGTTGGAGAGCAGACTCTTTATTTCTACTAATATGGGAAACAGAAAAAAAAAATCCTATAGTGAGTCTTCAGGGCTGGTAGGTAATAATAGCTCTACTTGTGAATGAAGCAAGTCTGATTTGGAGTGCTTGAGAGACAGCAAGCACAGAACCTCACAATGCCACTTTTTCTGTTACATTTCCCAGCAAAATCACACTTTAAAGAAAACTTGCAGACAGGGTAGTGGAGTGAGTCTCAGGCTACAGTTCACAAGGGGGGCATCACGCCTTCCTGTAGTTTATGAATGGCAGAAAAGCCCCCACGAGTGATTTCAGACATAAGCTCATTCCCAGGCAATCAATCTTTCATTATTTATTTTAGGGGATTTTCATTTATAACCTTGAAAAACATTGAAAAGTTAAAAAGATGAACAATTAAGTTACATCATCAATAGGGATATTATCATTGTCAAAGACAAGAGTAAAATTTGATGATGAGCACTATTAGTTCATTTACTGTGAGGGTTTGCAGAAAAATAAACAGTTAAGTTTGTGCACGTGTAAGCTGTGCACTTGTGCAGCTGATGATATTCAAATGCCACTTAGCTGATTAGCAGAGCACCCACAGCTAGGTTTTATCTACTGGTGGTACACATTCACAGATGCCTTGATGCACATAAAATTTATTCTACACATGCATGGAATAAATCTGCACATGAATGGAAAATATTAGAAGAAACATATAAGCTTCATCTAGCAACACTACTCCAAACCCATTGATTTCGCCTAGATGTGTGACCAACTTTATTTTCAATGGACATTTTGTATCAAACTAGATAGGCTGGAGTAAAAAGTTGCTAACCGTGAATATCTGGAGCCATTGTTTCATGTGAATAATCTTCACTCTTCATGAATAATAACAGTTCCTCTCCTGGGTCGATGTCTGCTACAACTCTGTAGAATATCTGAAAAAAAAGAATCATAGTGGATATCACAAGAGGTAAATGTGAACAAAGTAATGCTATTGGGAAAGCAGGGTTTAAATATCGACCACATCCTCCACTTATTTGAATTGGTGTAGTTCCACTGAAGTGAAGAGACCAATGCCAATTTATATGAGGAAAGAATCTGGCCCTGTACCTTTTGCTTTCTGGGTCCTAAGAAAACAGATATTGCTTTTGACAAACTATCCCAAGAAATAAGTTACGTGATGGTCAGTGGAGGGTTGTGAATGTTGTTGTCAATTCACAAATCTTTTAATAATACACAAATCATCAATAAAACAAACTCCCTGCTGCTCTGCCAAGGAAATATGGATGTACCCAATGCAGCCTTTCCAGATTTGCATCCTAAGAACACACAAAAGTTCTGATTCGCCTCTTGATTACACAGGTGTTAATTAGGAGTAAGCCCACTGAAGTCAGTGGAATTGAATCACTTAAAAGCAAGGAAGAGAGAACAAGCTGCATTAAAATGGGCCCTCGTAATCATGAAAAGGGTTCTGCAATGATGTTTTATGAGAAGCTTGTACTATCCCTTAGTTTTCAAATGTGAATCAAAGGAAAAATTTATCTAGGATGAGAAAACAGCCCAAGGAGTCCATCGGCAGCCAAACAGCATACACAGCTGGTGATAAACCTACTGCCTGTGGAGTCTGTCATGAAGCTGGATGTCATAGCTATTGGAAAACTTTACTGAGTCTGGCATTTGGGTTATGTGGTAGTTATCAGGGAAGAATGAGGGGGAGAGCCAATGCAATGCACTAGGGAAAATAGGCACACATACTTTTTGGTCAGTGTGTATCTTGGAGAAAACACATACATGTGATTGTGATAACTGAGTAATTGGTACTTCATGAGAAGGGAACAAAGTTTATCCTTCCCCTATTCTTTCAGAAGGAAAAGTGTGTGGGGGGGAGGTAAGGTTTAGGTTTATACTCCTTTCTCAAACTACTGACTTGCAATACTAATTTTACTGAGACAAGAAAAGGGCAGCTGTTAACCACTGCCATTTAAAAACATTTGTTTACAAAGAGCCATCTTATAACTATCTGTTCTTCGCAGATATAATTATTGCACAAAAGCATCGGATTAATCCATGTGCAGTTACCATTTTTCCCCTGTAGGTGGCCCCAAAACCTAATTGTTTATTTTTTATAAGGGGCCTCAACCACAAATATGTGCTAAATATCTAAAAATAGCTTAATGGGGAGCTTCCTCTGATTTTTTTAAGTCATTCTGTAGCTTGTTTTGAGAACAGCAGCTCGCCACCTGAAGCCTGCAAGCAGTGCATTTATGGTGAAATAAACACCAGCATTCTCACTAGACAGACTGAGATCGTTCTACATAAGAAGTTCTGAGGAAAAACACGTCAGTCACAATGTACACATGCTGCAGCCTACTGTTTGCTGTGCACTGTCCCAATAAAAGCCATGAGTAGGAGTTTGTATACAACTGCCCCTCCCATTCTGTCAAGAGTACAACTCCCTTTTCCTTCATACTAAGAGATGTACTGGGCAAACTGTCATTTGGGTTTTCTTGGTGTGTGTTTTTATCTTTTAGATAAATGCTTATAAGTCACATGTTTCATTCTGGAACTCTATTTCCCTTTAGAAAACAATGGACTTCTCTCAACAATTTGAATCACCTCCTTTGTTGGCAGCTCTCAAAGGTTTAACTTATTAGCTTCCTTTCCAACAGCATGTTGACATTTGAATGGTGACATATTGGAACTGCAATGAAATCTTGCAATAGAGAATGCAGCTTTCACACATATGCCAAAAGGATTTTAAGGAAGTTCTATAATATTACAGTGTCATTGGGCTTGATTCTGTTTTGATTTATACATGTGTAAACCACAAGTACATCCATGAAGCTCTTGCAGCTATATTGGTGTAAAACCAGATCAGAATCAGGACCTTTGTCTTGCTCTGCAAATGCCACCAGTTTAAATATGATTACTGCCTAATTTAAACAAGTACATGAAAATCAAAGTAGAACACTCAAAAT
Source organism: Pelodiscus sinensis (assembly GCF_052426305.1). Lineage (NCBI taxonomy): Eukaryota > Metazoa > Chordata > Testudines > Trionychidae > Pelodiscus > Pelodiscus sinensis. Next base: position 18,318,978 of record NC_143061.1, on the reverse strand, counting down.
GATAGGGTGACAAAGATTTTAAAAGTACCCCTTGTAGGAGATAAATTAATATTGTAATGTGCCTTGAGGAGCTGAATTAACATCTGTTAAGTGTAATGTACGTATATATAAAAAGAGAGAAAATATGTGTCTATAGCAGTGATACTGGATTTACTTGGTGGAGTTAATAAAAAAGTGACTTAGCAACTCATCAATGGTGAGACCCACTGATGTGTTAACTTCACTGAGTTCATTCTCAATTATAAGCAAATGTTTATTGTTCTTGGGAATATGAGGGTGCAATGCCAGAGGAAAGGGAGGTTCTGAGCTTGCCTTGCCACATAGCTATGCTAATGCACCTCAAGCTTGAGCCACAAAACCTTGAGAAGATACTGCCAATTGTGACAAATGATGCAGGGGATTTGTGATGTGGACTTTGGTTCACCAGGGACTTGGTTTGGGCAACCAAACTCATTTGATCAAAGCCTGAAACCCATTTAAGTGAAGCCAGCTTTTAACTCCTGCAAATAAATCTGATGTCAACTTGCATCCACTGAATACTTGCTGTAAGCAACATTTGTTTTTTCCATTTATAAAGACAGATGTATTTAAATCTCCATCTTTTTTTTCCTGAAGTATAATGGTCTCCATGCACTTGAAAGGTAATAGTAAGTTATATATAGACAGATAAGCCTAAAACAAGGTTAAACTGCTGACTGATTAAGGGATGAAATAATGGGTGCGTGACATGCAGTCTTGGAAATACCTGACAGCACTCCTGCAGTCCTTCATCATGCAACTTCCTTTGCCTCCAAAGATAGTTCCATGTATGGGAAGGATGCATGATTGGGCGTGGAGTGGGATAAATGTTTGACATGGTGAAATCATAAATTGTGTGGCTAATGCACAGCAGAATGGTTTGAAGTCTGGCCCCATTATGGCAGCATTTTAGATGTCATCAAGAACCTGTTATATCAACCTTTGCTAAGCTTTTGTCAAATTAAGTTAGTCAAGTTCTGTGCATTTCTTCAGAATGTGCCTATATGCATACACACATGCTTTCAGAATGTGTGACATCACATATGCATGGAGCTATATTGCCCCTAATCCTAGACAAGGTGTGCCAGGTAATTGAGAGAGTAAAGAATCTTCCGTTTCCACTATACTCCCCGGCTACGTCTAGACTGGCATGATTTTGCAGAAATACTTTTAACAGAAAAGTTTTTCCGTTAAAAGTATTTCCGCAAAAGAGAGTCTAGATTGGCACGGATGCTTTTGCGCAAAAAGTGCATTTTAGCCATTGGGCTTTCTTGCTCAAAAAATTAAGGTGCCTGTCTACACTGGCCTTCTTGTGCAAGTATTCTTGCGCATGAGGGCTTATCCCTGAGCGGGAGTGTCAAAGTATTTGCCCAAGAAGCACTGATTTTGTATATTACAAAGTCAGTGCTCTTGCGCAAATTCAAGCAGCCAGTGTAGACAGCTGGCAAGTTTTTGCGCAAAAGCAGCCACTGCGGGAGAGAGGACACCACTGAAGTCTAGTTCCTGCCTGAGCTCTCTCTGGAGTTGTGCGCCCCAAACTGATCTTCATCCATTCTCATCGTTTTTTGATTCTGAATTATGGTGTGTCAAATTAGCCACCCTTTGCAGCTCAGTAATGCATCAACACCAAGGAACAGAGAAAAGCCATTGTTCAGTGTTGCCTAGTATTGCTTCCACTTGATACATGGCACACAATAGAAGATATTTCAGTTTTCAGATGTTTTCCTTCATAGCTGCAAACCCAGAACACAGGGCATTCTTACGCATTTGAAATGGATTCTTGTTTATACTGAACTGTGTTATGATGCATCAGCTTTCCTTCCAACAACCTTGGTATGATGCATTTCCTTTTGTGGCAAACATGGTACACATGTTGAACCAATTAACGTGTGTGTTCTGCAGCTAATTGTCTAGCCTGGCTGAGCTGGCATTTTGAAAATAAACTGGAATACCAGCAGAGATTAGTTACCTCCAAGAAATGATCTGTCCAGCCTCTCTGTTCACAGAACTCCCACTGACTTCATTTTGAGTTCTGTGAACAGAAGAGATGTAGGGAAATGCCAGCAAAAATTTATTTTGTAGATTAAGTTAGGTTTTGATCTTGTGCTTGTTTAAAAAAAAAAAAAAAAGCTCTCCAAAATGGTTCCAAACTACATTTTTGAAGCTCCAGAAATGACAAACTGCTTAGCTTTTTTTTATTTATTTCTGTATATTCAAAACAAAATTCGACCTGGTCTAACAATGTATATGCTGAATTGCATCCTAAGGGGATTTAAAATAGCATATATTGAACCCTGAAAAAAGTATAGTGCTGTTAAATGTAATCTTGTTTTAATAGACATTCCAAATATTTTATGTAAATATGTTTATACTGGGGTTTTTTCCATTTTCTCCACCCAAAACCAAATTGTAATTGTTCTGCCTGAGATATAGTGGGAAATTCTTCAATGCCTTGAACAGACGAAATATGTTGATTCGGGTTCTTTTGAACTAGCAAAAGATCCGCTATGACAGAGGGTCTGAAGCATCAGGAAGCCCTCTGCAAGGAAAGCTGACAGGTCATAAATTACTTTCAGACCGTATCTGTTTCATAGTGGTTCTCCCTGCTCCTAAAACCAGTAGCTGACTATATTTATAACATTATTACTGGTAGTTGGAAATGGTAGTATAGATTATATGGATTTTTGTACTATTAAGCTCAAAGATTTTTTGGGTGAAATCCTGACTCACCAAAGTCACTGAGTTTTGACTTCAGTGAGGCCAGGATTTCATCCTTTGTGTTCATTAAAGCCATTTTACTATCTAACTGTAGCACTAGTCCTGCAATTTACAATGCACAGGCAAAACAAAATTACTTGTAAATTGCAGAATGAGACCCTATGTATTATAGAAATAAGCCCAAACTGTGATATTCAGATCCAGGTTTCAAATGCCCTAAGATTTCTGGTGTTGGCTCTGGAGTTTTGATTCAGATAAAGAGAGGGCAAAAATTCTGAACCAGTTCTGGGTTTGAATTTCAAAAACCCTTCAATGTTGGGGATGTTTGAATCAGAGGACTTGGTTGATTTGTTTTTTGTTGAAGTTGATTTAAGGTAGTTCATTTATGTTATTGATGAAGGATGGGAGGGGGAACCAAACTGTAATGATGAAAAGGTAAATAAAAAAAATGAACATACACAATTTACTTTTAAAGGAATGAATAAGGCCTCATTGTTATGAATCCCAGTTTACTTTTCCTGGTCAGGCACTCAAAATTTTATTTATGCTTAATAGACTGCATTTGGCATGTGTAAAGATGACAGAAGAGTGAATTATGAATGACCTTCAACCTATTCAGGAAGTTGTAATAATTGAAATAATAGAGAAAATGCACTCCCTGTGAAATCTGTAGAGAGACGACTATTTCAGGCACTGCTGCCTGTTCGCTTTGAAGTTCTCTGTCCATCTCTGCTTATTCCAGTGAAATCTATACCACTCTGTTTGAATTCTTTATTTACTATCACATCATTCAATTTGCCATTCAGCCACCTAGGAAAAGTTTAATAGAACGATACCAGTTCTGGGGGGGAAGTGACACTTAGTTTACATATCTGAACAAAGTCAACAGTTGATATGAACACATCTGTTGCCCTTGCTGCTGAAGAAAAGTTATATTCTATTGCATCTGACTAAACCTTTTATTCTTGTATATACACAACAGCTTTGGAAAACACTAGGTGTCCCAATGATAGTTCGGAAATTCAGATAACAGAATCTATTCAGATTTGGAAGCATGTAGTTTAAGTAAAATAGGGCAGACTACATTATAACTGTTTTTAACATATGTGTAGTTCTAGGAGGAAGGAGTTCACTGTTTACATGTCTTGTACCCCACTGGCAAATGGACTGAATAGCAGTAATAGAAGATGACTATGTAAAACACAGTGAAAAGGAACAGAATATAAAAAATGCTAGGCGCATTTTTATAATGTCTATTAGCCTTCTGCTCTAGAACCCTGTGTTATTGCTTTGGAATGGAAATCTTATACTATATTATATGCATTATTCTCCTAGGTGATAGAACAATGGGAAAATTTACACTGCACATGTGAGACAAAAATTCAAGACCAAAATTCAAATGCAATAAATTTCAGGTTAAAGGCTGTGGGTTTATTTTTGGCAGTCATGGCCTCATGCATTTGATCAGCACAGTGGGAGGACAGCCCTTCCTATGATGCAGATGAAAGGATAGCTTTCACCTTCTCAAAGCAATATAGTGCTTTAAAATAGCCATCCTTCACTTTAAATTATTTTTTAAAACTGCTCCCCTCCTATGTATGTCTACGTGCATTTTTATCACCCAGGACAAAATGTTCAGTGGATGTTAGTATCAGTTCATAAACTGATCACAAGGTGTAAAGAATGATCTGAGCCAAGGTTGTTGGACATATACTAATTAGCAAAAGAGTTAAACACTGATCCTGCAGTCATTCTTCATGTATGGTGTCCTAATACCTACTGACTTCAATGGAGTCTTGTGTGTGAAACAATAATTGGATCAAACCTCCCAAGTGCAGTCTTTTTTGCTAGTGTCCAAAGACTAGAGTCCTAAAAGCAAAGGGGGATATACATGTAAGGAAATTGTGTGTCAGAATGGGACTACACCACTAAATCAGGTTAGGCAAGCAAGTGCATACATTCCTGAGCCCTGCCAATTGGCATTGATCTTGGAATTGTGAAGTGTTATTTCTGAATAAAAGTAGAACTTACCCAAAAAAGCAAAACAAACTAAATGGCCAAAACTAATAATAAGTTTTACATAAAAAATACTAACAAAATATGGATTTAAGCCCATCAGAAAATATGAAGTGCAAACTGATAGATACTTCTGCAACAGATTATACAATTAACCACTCAAACAGTCCAAATTACTAAAGTTCAATTTTAGATTGTAGGATGAACAACTTGCACAGTTGGACAAATGAATTCTGAAATATGAGCCACATCTATCTTGTCATACTGAAATAAATTAATGTTTTGCATAGGTACAGTATATAGAAGTCTTTCTGTTAACCTCAATGGACATTGAAGTAGACATTTAGGATATGTCTAGACTGCATCCCTCCCTGCAAGGAGGTTTACAGGATCTGTAGAAAAGGCTTTCTTTCTCGACAGATCCCCCTCTAGACTGCCGCTTTTTGCCGACAAAGTGCTGAGTGGGCAAAATGTGGTGGCCATTTTTATGCAAATTAGGCACGGGATATTTACATTTCTGCCTCATTTACAATGTCGACCTGCCTAATCTGCATCCCTCTGCCGACAGAGGGATGCAGTCTAGACATACCCTTAGAGAAGTTCAGAAAAAAATCCATAGAAAACAACTCAATAATTTATTTTGTGACTTATATAGATGCAAAGCTAGGAAGTGGGGAGCGGAAGGTCTCTCTCACACACATGCCCTTTTTGCAGCTTATGTAACGGGTAGGCCCCTCACTTAGGGTTGCCAGATGGTTTCAACAAAAATGCTGGACACACTTGACATTACATCACAATCTACATTATATCTTATTTAGAAAATACCGGACATTTATATTTTCTCAATTTTGTTTCCTGAACAGAAAGCTCAAATACTGGACTGTTCGGTTCAAAACTGGACACCTGGCAACCTACCCTCACCCACAGAGATGGTTTCCACCTTTCTGTCTTGGAGCTCTACAGTATCCCAAGGAAAGTGGAGAGGAATGGAGCTATTCCCTAACTACCTCACCTCCAGGCACTTCATATTGTCAGGGTGCTCTGATAGAACATCTGCCTCCCAAAGGCAGAGTAGCTCCTGGTGCTTATCTCAGGTGGCGCAGCTTCAAAACATGACCTGGAGTGGTGCCTAAATGCCACAGTCTATCCCTGTGCTTTGTAATCAGTTCAATATAACAAGCGTGTCTAACCATCATTATCCAAATCACACCCAGGTGGATTTTATTTTTGCATTGTGAATTCCAGTGCTCACAAAAGTCCCAGTGACTGGACCACCACAGCCTCCCACAGAATAGATACAGCCTGCACAGCAGCCATACAATTTCCTTGACAGTGAGTCAATGTTCCTCAGCCTGACAAGGGAGGACCACCCGGGGAAAGGAGACTTTTTCAATGCCTGTGTGCCAATTCAAAATCCTTTACCTCTCTATAAAGACCGGTGGCAGTGTAGTCAATTAGATCAAATGTACGTTTGGTTGTTGTGCGTGTATGTTGGCCCAAACAACACTACGTTCCTGCTATAATTTCAGGGAAGGAATGAGTGTGCCCACCAATATCACAAAGCCATTTCCAAGAGCACTAATGCTTCATAAGGTAAATCAGAAAGGAGAACAATACATATCTCAAGTGACAATGGGCAGAATCCTCTGCTAGTGATCTGCTGCCATTTATAAACCACAAAAGAACTGGCAGAATCTACTTGGTAAATTTCAGCCTGGTATTCTGTCCTTGGGCAACGACAATCCTACATATTATTTCTTGGAAGTCTACGAAGATAATCTATCAACAACATTTGCTCAGAAAGAACTTATCTTCTTGTGCCTGCTAAATATTAATTGCCAAGTTTCTCTCAATAGTAAAACTTGACACAAATGGCAAGCTTAATAATGACTTCACAGGTCTGAAAATGTCCTCCACTCTTAGTTCATGTCAGGGAAGGATAGTGAGCTGAATTAAAAAGTTACAGTGTGTTATGTCACAGATTATAAAGATATATGTAAAATGTAAGGCTGAAACTTCACACCCAGTATTAATGCTAATTGCACTAAGAAATAAACTTGACATAGGCTGGACAATAAAACAACCTGATGACCAGATTTTGCCATCGTAATAAAGAATGAGCTGTCCCATTCATTTCTGTGAGACCATGGAAAGATTGTCACTGACTATAGTAGGAGTTAGACCAGGCCTTATATGCTGAATAAGGTATTACTGAGCAGGAGGAAGCATAGTAGAATTGAGCACTAAATCAATTTAGTGTAAGTAAGCCTGCCTGACTGCCAACAGGCAAAAGCTTAACTTTGCTGAATCATCAAGCAAAATCCACAAAACTATTATTTACATAATACACATGCGCAACCCTTGCAGGTGCATATAGAAATAGGATTGTTTGAGAAATGCAAAGATGCTTACAGCCACAGTTATGTTATTCTCCCAGTTAGCGGTGTGGAGTGGTGTAAGGACTAAGGCAGTAACATCTGAAACACAAGGCTGTGTCCGCAGATTTAAAAAGTTTGTAAAACTCAAAGATATAAAATGTATAGCAATTCACTTAGGACACTGGCCGTGTACCCTTTGATAGTTGCTAGGACTAAAATACTACTGGCTTTTTCATCCAGTAAAGATAATTGAGAATAATAAATTTTTATTTCAACAAGAAAAATTGTCAGCAAACTAAGCTTGAACTATCTGGAAATTTCTATAGCTAAAACAAAATAAATCTTTGAAGAAAAACCTGAAGGCTAAACACAGCCCTCCAGCATTATATGTATGGCTGTGCCACTGTTGGAATCTTGTAAGCAATAAGTAAGTTAAACAACAAAAATTAAGAGTGTTAAGTATAAATATGACGAAGTGGACTTTTAAAATATATTGCATATTATAATTGCAAGATGCCTGATCTCAGCTTGTTAGTGCATTTGAAATAGTCCACTTAAAAAGACATTACTATAATTACTACTCTGTTTTCAATGGGATTCCCTTCAAAATCTGTACTTAAAAATTACAGTTTTATTAGAATGCTGCTATTTTTAGAAAGTCTAACCATTATAATCTTTCTACAGTCACTTTTTAAAAATATCAAACTAAAAATAGACAGACATCGAGCAATAATAAACTTAAGTCTTATAAGATAGCAAAATCTCATATTAAATCTGAACTGTTTTTAAGTTGAAATATACATTCCAGTGAAAGAATGGTTATAGGCTTCATTGCAGTCCTATAAATACTGAAGGCTCTTTAAAGAAAAAAAATGAAAGTGCGCTATTTGTGGAATTTATTATTTGTGTACTTCTTGAATTACACTATTTTAGGACTGATTAGACAGCATACGAGATAATAGGAGGACAGCACAGAGAAATCTTATATCAGCTCTATTTGAAACCAAAAAGAAAAAAAAACCCATACATAGAGCCTTTACACCCCATCCCCAATCAAATGAAATGTGAGTTGCATACATGTTTTGACTGCATCTCACTATTATCAAGCTGTTCATCTCAACAAAGCTCATTCATACAGTTATATGAAGGAGCCCAGACCTTTTGTAAAGTTGATCCAAAGTGATGAAACCTGACCTCAAACAGGAAAATGGAGTGGGGGAGATACGTCTTTCATAATGCCTAACATAGAAAACAAAAAAGGTGTTTTTCTTTTCTTTTCTTTTTTGTTGTATGAAGATGGTTCTACTGAGCACCTTGACTATGTTATACATAGTTCAGAGTTTTATTTGAAAACTACTTCCACCAGTCTAGGGCTCATACCCGTCTTTCAATCATGCTTGCGTTTAGCACTATAAACTAGTGTTCAGACTAAGGGTCAGAGTGCTGGTAAATATCCTTTACCATTTCAGATTGCGTGCAATGTTTGCCTGTGAATTTTACAGGTGAGGTGAAGTAATTGGAGGTTAACAGTTACTGCTGATCAAGTGTCTCTGTCCTGGCCTGGGTAGTGAATAGAATCTCACGCAATGAGAGTGCTCATTATGGGATGAGTATTTCTTATTCACTAGTTGGTGGGTCTCATTTCTTATGGAAAATGAGTGAAACATCAGACGAGGAGAACCTCTTGAACCAGCTCTTTTATCCGTGATCTCAGTGCAGCTTTCTTGTATCAAAGCAGGACAGGAACCTCCTGATTTAACTGTTTTGCATCTATTATCTATCGACAAATTACTGATGTGTACTCTTAATCTTAACTATGACTTAACCATGTTTTGTAGACTTATCTATGTAGACAGACTGACACAAACACTCTCACAAATAGCGTACACACAAATGCATATACACAATAAGCTTAAATTTGACTTTTATTTGGCACTCTTTCTATATGCAGACATTTGGCTATGTAATGTCAATTTCATGGTTTGGTCTGTTATATTTGATGTTACCTTTACAGGTTTGTGCAGAGTAAAGCAGAAGGAGAAGCTAGCTGTTAGAAGAGCTAATTGGTTTAAGATTCAAGAGCACATTTACAGAATTATTTTTAGACTATACTCATAAAATGTGAGAGACAGATACAAATTTTGTGGATAAATTTTCAGTGTTTATAGCAACAGCAATCCATTTTCTCTTGCTGACAGCAGATCTCACACCACATAACTATTTGAAAGCCAACCAGTTTTTAATTTACAAAGCTTGGCAACAATATTCTGTAAAAATTAGGAATTATGAATCACATAATGCTGTGCAAAAATAAATAACAAGTCCCCAGTGCATGAAAGAAATAATTGGCAGCAATAAAGATACCACCACCAAATCTCAGAAATGTAAGTATTAAAAAAGAGGAACTTCTACACTCTAAAACTTCATTTTAAAAACATCAAAATGTGTATGTGTGTTTGTGCACAGGAAAAGATTCTGATATTTCAGTACAGTACATGTTTTCTATGCAGCACAACAATATCATCATGGAGACAGTAAGCCACTTATCGATTAATATGATTCCTTTATGAAAAACTTACCCATTTATTCCAACTTTTATTAATTGTAAAATATTGTCTATTTGAGCTCAGCTGCATACTTTCCATTTTGCAACATGATCAAATGAATGATCTGCACTCATAGAATTGACTGTATTCTGTACAAAAGAATGTAAACTTGAGAATGTTTTTTCCCCATTAACCAGTTTTATTCCTTCTTTTGTTGAGCCAGAGGTTATGTAAAAAACAATGTTATCTCATGGAAGGCTGATTTGTTCTACACTGCACGCAATTAATGCTGAATATTAAAAGTTTAAAATTAAAATGATATTTGATCACAGTTTCTGAAAAAGTTATTTAAGCCAATTTTAATCAATTATTCTGTCAGAAACAAATATATAATCCTGTAATGATGTTTCAAATGGCAGACTGACATTCATTTTTTATATTTTATATATAACATGAATTTGATTAGAAAGAATGATTTCTAATTGAAGCTTAGGTCTTGTGTGATTTTTTTCCTCAATGTCAAAGCAATTAAATCAACTAAAGATAATCTTTAAAATTCACCTGTTTCAATTAATTATTTGGTGACAATGGAATACAGTGATTAAAAGAATCAAATGCTGTGTTACAGATATGAACCTTTAGATATAACATGAGAATTCACTGGCTGCTACCCCTTCAAATTTTAGTGTCTTTTCTTTAATGAATCATAACATTCTTAATCTAACTTCATTTCATTAAAACATTTCATCATGGCATTCATTTGATATGTACATGTGAAAAGAAACCTTTATGATAAAAAAACAAGTCCTCAGACTATTTCAAAGCAAACTGTTTTACTATGATTTCTTTCCACATACCCCAATAATATTTTAAAAATTTAAAGGCAACTAACATTTTAATCCAATAAAATATCAATGTTCTAATCCTGCATTAACTAAAAGAGAAAAATAACCTAAAAATATAAGTAAATTCAGAATGAAACTATTCGTGGTTCTATCTCATTGTATGAAAGGGCATCATTCTATGCATGAATGCACATGTATATTCATATTCATAGACATATGTGTCTGAAATATATTTTAGGGTGAGTGAAGGAAGTTGTTTTTGTTGTATCTTCACCTCCATTTTCCATTAATGTTTCAGTTACTCAAAACATTGAATGTTTTGAGTAACTGAAAGCACCACTTTAGCCATCCAATTAAACTGAAAGATAAATTATGAAGTATCACTAATGACAAATGGAAAATACTGTATATATTTTCCAAAGACATCCCAAAAGTTACCAGATATAGAATAAAAACCATGTATTTTATAAAGAGGACATTAAAGTGAAAAATAGGAAATTCTATTCTGCAGTAGCTGGTAAAAATTACTCTGTTCTGAGTTTCACAAAGGTGTTTTAACTGATGCCATACTCAACAAACAAACCATAAAACATACCGTGGCTTGCTATTATTTTTTCCCACTGATACCATGAAGCTCTTTACAAACAAATCCAGAAATTGTCCACAACATACCTGATCACTTATTTGACATGCAACTAGGTTATGCTGATTGTAGCATCCAGCAAATTTGATATACTTGAGCCAGTTCCCTACATCTGGTTGACTGGCATCTATGCAGAACTTCACATTGCAAAACTCATCCAAGATCTAGAAGGAAGAATAGGAAAGAGTAAATGTTTCTATTGGTGTCAGGCCATACTAATGAAAAGATAAATCACGGTCTTCAAATAAACAAATGGATAATAATGTAAGCAAGTTTTATTCAAAAATGTTACTCCAGTGACACTTTAAAATAACTGTTAGGGATATGCATATTAATAAAGGGGCAATACATTTATTGTAAATATGTCCTAAAAATGCTTTCCCATAATCAAGGTGATGTCTAATAATTTCTAGTGGAGAATATATGCATTTAGCAAAAATCTATTCTCTCATTTTATATCAATGAATATATATTGTTTAAAATTCTATGTCAATGTAATTTTTGTCTGTGATTATACATAAGAATGATTAAAGATAGTATCTATGGTGGGCCTCTTGGGAGTTGTGTATGTATGTGTTATTTTTTCTATGTTTCAGTTTTTATTTTCTTTTGATGTATTGTTAGGTCCCACTTAACATTTTCGTGTTTGATATAAATTCCATACACTAAATGATGTTTAGATTCAGAGTTATTAATCTTGGTTTAATATTATGCTTCCCAAACTCCTCCCCTCTTTAACACTTAAATCATACCCCCTAATCGAAGCAATTCACAGGGCTTGGTTAATAGAGCCCTCTACGCCAAACTAAAGAAAATAAATGAAAAACCATGTAAACACTCATGGAAAACATGGCACAATATTCTACACATAGCAATATACAGTTCTAATTATGAAGAATATAAACAAATCTAATCAGATTGATTGTGGACAAGTTAAAAAGGATGTTCTAGTCTAATATTATGACAAATTGCTAATCGTTATATATGACTTCATACCATCATTTATCTACAGCTTTTATGACTAGCCTATCCGAAGCTTTCAGCAAAATCACAACATATGCATAAAGCTAATATTACATTTCAAAAGTTCTTGTCTTTCTCATATTCTGTACAGAAAATATATTAACCTATTTGTGCTAGAAACCAGAGAGGGAGAGATTGTTCTTGCACTTAAAGAATTTGTATTCACGTCAAGACTCAGAGCACTTTTGGCCTTCAAGTTGAATGGAAAGGAATTCTGGTATTGTATATCATTTAGTTAATGAAAACCTAAGGAAGTTTTCTATCAAAGACTAACAATATAGGCTAGCTCTACCCCACAACAGCTCAGATTCATTAATTAAATGAACCCAGCTGGAAAGCTGCTTTATCTATGCCCTTATGAAGGTGAAAACTGAAGTTGAGGGTACATTTCCCTAGCCCTAAAGCAGTTTAACATAGAGTTCAGGTAATCCTCCAGAAGCAGATTCAGATCATTAACTAACCACAAACTTCAAGAGGACAAACTAGAGGGCACAAGGCGAGACACACTATGAACAGGAGGCAATTAAAAAGCAACCAGTGTGCTACCGAAAAGCAACCTTTAAGAGGACACTTTCTGGGAACGACTGTGTTTGTTGCACAAAAAGTTGCCTTCTTTACTCTCAGCCAATTTTTCATAATAGTCACGCGAGTTTTTATAAGTTCTTCGATCTCGTCAAGTCGCTTCATTTTAAAGATTATTTCACTGTAATAAACTTCAACCTAAATCATTAGATTCGATATTCAAATGAATTGCCCCACACGCCGCACGGCTGACCCCGGCCACTGAGTTCGATTTTGCCACACAGGAAGAAATCATCTCATTTCAGTTGCACGATATTGACCAAGTTTGTTTCGAATTCCACTGCCTTGCAATTGTTTAAAAATAACTCTGCCACAGAAGTTTAGGAAGATATTTCAACAGAGGCTCCGATCCTGCCTCCCACATTCCCCCTGAGTCCGAGGAGAAATTTGGGGTACGAGGGGAAAGCGGGATCAGGCCCTGACTATGGCAAAATAAGAGACGATTGACTGGAACCCAAATCTAACAGAACACTATCCCTTCCCCTCGTCTACGCGTTTTACAGGGCGATCAAAACCATTATATTTTAATTTCAAACTTAAGAAGTAGTGTGAACCAACCATGTTTATAAGCCCCGTGAAAAGGGCAAGTTTTGAGCTGTGTTCTATCACATTGGATTTCGTTAATTATTTCAGCTGCTACCGTCGACAAAAATTCATACAGCAGATCATGCGTAGGACCTATCCCAATTGTATGCCCTTCTTGAAGGGCTGGGAGCATTTCCACTGGAAAATTAAATGTCTGCATCTCGTTGCAACTAGGACTTAACTTTGTTTCACTCGCAAATTATTGGGCATGCTGAACTCGTTCTTAGATGAGCGTCTCCACGAGGTAACGAAGGTTTATCTCGTGGGGGGGGGGGAGGTTTCTCTGACAGGACCAGAGACTTTTAACTAAAAATTGCAGGAGTGTGACTTCCCACCCCCTTAGCTGCTTATGCAGGAGTTTTGCCTTTTCAAAAAAGCCACCATTGCCCTGAGAAGCCTTCATTTGATTACTTTTACACGCCTTGCCTTTTCAAACGCTCTTGGTTTTCCTTTTATTTTATGTGAGGGTCATTGCAAGTGTCTCTGGCAGGGAAGCGTGGGGGTAACAAAGCTACAAAACCACGCACGCCAGGGCTTCCCAGACTTAGCCCCTGGGTGAAGGTGGAACTTTGCCGAAGGCAGATCCAGAAGCAGGTCGGCTGCTTTGCCAGGAATCTAGGGTTTGGCAAGCCAACCCCTTCGCTTTTACTGGATCCCTGGGACAGAAGGAGCGAGCCAGCCAGACACCCCCACCCCTGACACACACATCACCCCCTCGCCCCAGAGAGACACCAGCAAGCCACAGGGAGGGAGAGACGTGGCTGCCCTGAGAGCAACAAGGAAATCACAAGTCTGAGCAGGGGAGCACCCGGAGGCCAGGGAGTAAGTCACTGAGCCAAGACAGAGCGGACAGAAGAGAAAGTGTCCGGGAGCACGCCGAGTTTGTTATGACTAGGATCACTCTCCTCACCCTCTCCTCTTACCTTCTCTCTCACACGGCACTGATTCCTAAAGCCTGCGCGCTTCCGTGCCCAGGGAGGGGGAGGGGGAAAGGTCCTTCAAGCGGCTGGAAGTAAAACAAAACAAAAAGCTCTCGCCGTCTGTCTGCAGAGTGGGTGGGTGGCGGGTGTCCTTGTGCCGGCCGGCTCTGGTCGCTGCTTGCAAGATCCACTTGCCTCCACCATTTGTTGGGACGTTTCTCTCGCCTCGCCTGGAGTTCTCAGGGGCTGTTGCTAGATTATTTGGGGGGAAGGGAGGTGCCGGGGAGGGGAGGAAGTTTGCTTTAAGGATGAGTCTTTGTCATTATTATTGCTGTTCTTACATCTGCAAATTCCGCCCGGCTCCCCATCACCTTCCCTCCTGCTCGCATCGGCTGCTCGGGGTGTGGGTGTGGGTAAAGAAAGTTATCAAGGGTGAAAAAAAAATCCCACCAAAAAAAAAAAAAACTTCTTTCACTTCTCTGCTGGTGATCCCAGGAAAAAAGTGCGAGTATGTTCTGGAGAGGGAGGGGGTAAGGAGGCTGTCCCCCCCCCCATACACACACACACACACTCCTCTTCAGAGCCTGTCCGGTGAGAGCTTCTTTCTCAGCCGGAGCGTCTCCCCTCTCCTCCCCTCCCCTCCCTTCCCTTTCTATTTTTTTGCAACCTCACACACTCAACTGCCAAGGGTTTCCATTTCATGAACTGTCCCTTTAAAGAAGATCTGACCGGCCATCCATAAAGAGGCGAGAGCGAGCGAGCGGGAGCTATCTCCCCCTTGCAACCCAGTGGTCGGAAGCCAGACAGAGGCTCCTCTTTCAGTAAATTTTTAAAGTGACAGCAGCCTCCTCCGGCGAGAGAGGTCACCAAAAGGTCGCCAAGACAGAAGTCCTATAGGGGCAGACTGATTACGGATGCACCATCCCCTTTAAACATGTCGAGTCCATCCATGTAATCAGCAGCCAATAGGGAGATCTTGGGTGGGAGGATTTTTCTTTCGCAGAGGAGAACCTCGCCTTGTTCCAATGTGTTCCGAAAGTGCAAGTGTCTCCATGTGAATGTGTTTATTTAAGAAGCGTTTCACAAACTCGGCAGCCTTTGTCTTTTTGATTTTAACTTATAAAAAGCAGCAGCCCCAATCACTAAATGGAATGCAGTTGAGAACTTTGATTACCACGTTAAAAAAAGCGAATCGGTTGCATATATTGCATCTGTGCTATAGACCCCATGGTACGTATATAGGGCGTTTAAATAGTGTGAAGCCCCTCTCGCTCTAAATTCTACTCTTCCTAGCAGAAATTTTTGTCATTTCTATTTTCCATTTTCCTCTCCGGTTCACTAGACAGAGAGGCGCGCATGCACATACACAAGGCGCGGAATTAATCAATACATGATCTGTTTTTAAAAGTTCCTAAAATGTTATTTCTTAACATTAAAGAGCAACATGACCCGCACATATATCACCGAATCTGATCTGAGGAAAATATTACCTTACGTCTATACATCTGTGAATTTACGGTGAGCCAGTATCTTTTTTGATGTATATTTTACATCTATTGGAAAGTACACAGATTTTTTTAAATGAAAAGTAGCTTTCTTAATATTGTTTTGCACCTCACAATAAATATTATAAACAATCCTGTTTTGAGGAAGGGAAACCATTGTTATATTTGGAATCGTTTCCTAAAGAATCTTGATTTATTTATTTATCTAGTAACAAATCTCATGAATGAAACTGGAGGTAGGCTAGACATTTGGATTGGGGTGGTGGAGCAGAAGGAATCGATAGAGAATTAATTATCCAAGAGATGATTTCTCCTTGAGTTTACATAAAAGATACAGCCTTCGAAATTGCTGTGACTCCTAATTTTTTAAAAAAATGTAACCATAAATATAATAATAATAATGCAATGCAGCAAATTGACCCACCCTATCCAACAAAGTTGGACATTATCTCCCGAGGTTAACTGTAACATTTTAGGAGGGAGGGGAGAGGATAGAAAAAGGGGGCTGAACTTTATCGTTTATTACGCCATCGTAAGTGCCACCCACTTTTTAAAAAAAGTTCGCCTATATTTCTCAGACTAAAAATCGACTTTTTTTTTTACAATGCAGAGGAGAGAAGAAGGCAAGGGCGAGAATCCAAGTGACAAGAGATGATGATTAATTCCTCTCAGCGGCCTGTTATCTGTGACATTGAACTGTTATTTCAGATAATGGCTATTGTTCAAGACGAGAGGAGAGAGAAAACAAATCGCACACAGCAGTGTTAGGTAGGCCTGGAAAAAAATCCTTTGTAAATAACCCCCCCCCCCAAATCTGGCCAGAGATTCCCAGAGTCCGGGGCTTGAGAACTGCACAGAGTTCCCGGTTTGCTGGCCCATTGATTTCCTGCCCTCCCTCAACTTGTCCATTGTTGGAGCCTTCTTTTTCTTTTTTTTTAATTTAGCCATAAATTGGACCAGCTCGAGCTATGAGCTGTTCTATTTTCTTCCTGTCAGGATGAGGGATTTGTTTTATGATGCATTGTGTATTAAATACAAGTAATCTGGGAAACTGATTGCTCGAGCCCATAGGCCTGATCAGAGGTTCTGATACGAAACCTTAGCCCCCTCCCTTTAACAAAGCCTCGATGAAAAGGAGGAAACGTTGGTGGATAAACAAAAGGTCTTTTGGTATCAGTAGCAGGTCCTGGCTAAATTGGGATTTCATGGAAAGGGCTTAGATAGACATACACACACGCACAGCTCCCGTGCCCTGTATATGTGGTACTGAGGAGGGGTGATGCGAGTCAGAAGCTTGCAGCCAATGGCCAGTAGATGGCGTAGCCAGCTGAATTACTGCTGGGCGTACAGATTTAAGAACATAGCGGCGGCCGATGTCTCTCGGGTACTGTACTCTCCTTTCAGGAGCATGAGCCAAGGCGGTGGCTGCTGCTAGAAGGTGTGAGCTGAGTGCTGCTCCCAAGCTCAGCTTTACAAGGGGCAGCATCGCTGCAGAGGGCAGAGCCTGTGCTGTTGCCTCCATTCTCCTGGTACTACTTGGTGGTGTTATTCCCCGGGGTTTTAGCTTGTGGTACTACTCCCCCCTGCTAAATAGTAATCGTTACTGTTCTTGATGCTGATGAAGGACCAGCTGTTAGGGTGACTATTTCGGAAAGTCGAGTCCTGAGTTACTAAATCAAACTCTTTGTGATGCACTAATAATTTGCACTGATATGTCTCTGTATATGCAGAGCGGATCCCATTAGAACAACGCCAGGAGAGCCGGTTAGTACATCAGGGATTATTTACCCTCTATAGCTGCTGTATGTGGCCACACTTAGCTGGATCAGCAGAGTGTTGCAACAGACAGCACCCCACAAACCGCAGTCCCCAGCAATCTTCTCCCTCTCCCCCCCCCTCCAGCTGCTCTCCACCTCGTTCCCCCACCCCACCCCAGCTGCTGTCTGCTAGCAATAACAGGGAACATGCCTGTTTGTTTTAGCTCCACACTTGGAAGGGCTATTAAAAATAAAGCCAGGTTTTAAGATGATAGAAAAGCCATTACTTCGTACGTATTAGGGCAGAGCTAAGCATTCATATCCCCATCTCCCCGGGGACTGGAGAACAAAATCCACAAAAATATGTCAACTTTTTTTCGACGTGGAGGTGAAGAGGAGAAAGAGGTTATCACATGCAGATTTTGCCCCTGGCGTAGGAGGGACTTTTCATTTTCTTGGTCAGTGGTTTAAAGAGGCGTTGGAGCAAAAGCAGCCTTGTGGTAACCACAGAAGGGGTGGCTGAGGAATGACTGATACATGTAAAGATCTCCCGCTAGCTGATCACATACGAGGCTGTAACTGTGTTTTCTTCCTGTTTTGAAAGGTGACCAAATACGTCTTTGGCCCTTTCTCTCTTCCTCTTCCAGTTTTGAGGGTCTGTACCCTTGTATCAAAGCCATTTGATCTGTTTCCCTTTCGCAACTGTTTATTTAAAATAAGTCGCCACATTAGAGGAGGCAGTAAGGAGTTAGTACTCCAGTCTGCTAGCTATTCCCACCAGGCTGTAAACTGATGCCTCTTTTAAGCCTTTAACTTCATGGTCCCCCCAGAAGTAAAAGTTCTCCTAATGGAGACCCTATGGGCATGGTACATTCCAACACATCATTAAAGCCCAGCCAAAGCCAGATGAAATAACTGCACTGTCCACTTTTAATAGGCTTCCTGCGGACAAGCGCTCTGCAGAGGACAATACTGGGGGAAGGGGGAGGGGAATCAGACAAGTTGCTGGCAGTTTCTTAAATGTTCAGTAACATGTTAATTGTAATCTGAAGATTATCTGTTAATTTATAGTCACTTCTTAACCACAGTTGTTAAGTGGGGTTTAATGTTCTGTTTCTCAAGGTGACTAAGCACACTGTGGAGCATCGTGACTACTAACACTGGCAGCTTTTAAAATACTGCAACAAGTGTAGTAAAATGAAAACCTCTCTAAACATGCCCTAGTGCTCTGGGATGCAGGGCAACAAGCCACAAGAATAGTGAAATCATCTAGAAACACTGACACCATTCAGAAGTTTGCTAATTCCCTTTGCCTTACGTTATAGATATTGACAGATGCTTTAAAAAAAATCAATGCTCTTAGTATATACTACGAGCCAGATCTTTACCAGATCTTTCTTGAGTCAAATCAAACACATCCCGGGGTAGATAACGCAAATGATTCTACAGCGCCGGGTTAAACAGACTTTTCCTAGTCCATTTTATCTCTTCCCATGGCTCCGAATCTGTTACTGCCGTCGCTTCTCTGGGTTCTGTTTCTCCCGAGCCAAAAGGCTGTTTTAAAAAGAGAGGGGAGGAGGAAATTAAAGGTAAAAAACATGAAATAAAAATTTTCCCTTGGTTTGGAAATGGGCCCATCTGAAAGCATGTTAATCTCCACCTCAGTAATTTGGTTCTTCTGGAGAAGACAGAAGTCCTGCTGCTGTGCCCTGCACTTCATAAATCACGTCTTTATGTGGACAAGGTCAGGGCACCTAACAGCTCAGACATGGGCCTTTGCAGTGGCTCGGAGGGCCCCGGCATGTTTATTCTCTCGCACAGATCTCCGAGGAGTAGTCCAGCACGCTTCTAATTACTTCTGATTATTTTCATTTGCTGGGGTCAGTCTGGCTTCGCCAGGACTGCTGGAGGGTGGATTTCCGACACATCCCCCCTTGTCTTTGCGGGAGGGCGGTGCGAGCTTTCGGAATTAGCACCCCATTATTGTCCGGGAATCCCATGTGCTAGAGACAAGCAGAGAGGAGGGTTCCCCCGCTGACCGCTTCCCGACTGCTGCGCTTTTTAATTAAACTATAAAACTGTAATCACCGTTTGGGCACGGCTCCGGGCTCCGATTCTTTTTCAGGTAAAGCGATGACGTGGTCTTTTGCGGGAGCTTTCGCTGCAAACAGCGACTGAATCTCGTCTCCTCTCTTGATTGTAATTATTTAGTGAATGTTAACATTTGTTTCGAAGCGGAGACTAATGCGTTGGTGCTCTACCAAATCCCACATTAGCCGCTCCCAGCATTGTCGGCGGAGTTAAACTACAAATTCACACCTTTAATGTGCTCCCCCCCCACACACATACTTATGACAGATGTTCAGCACAATTCCGAGTCCTAACCTCGACCTGCCGCAGATACATACCGTTACCAATGTTATTTCTTAGAACCAAGAACAATCAATTGCCACATTTACTGCGAAAACACTGCGGGGGGGGGGGGGGGAGGAATCAATTGATTATAAAAATCCACACCGCGATCAGAAAGTCTGCAAATACTTCCTGACGTCAAAATAACTTTTTATGTGAAATATAAGGGTGGGTCTCCTAATTTATCAGTGGAAAGTCTCCCTAAAATGTGTGTACTGTGTACACAGAAGATTGAAAATTATAACTGGTAATTTGGTAATATAGATCAAAGGCATTTGATTATATATGAGAACTATTTTTGTAACTATGGAATTTTAGACTTACAAATATGCACACAACTATGTAAACACACACATATCTATATCAATATATAGAGAGAATGTGTGTATTTATGCCCATCGATCCTATTTATACAATTCCATTAATCATAGTGTGTGTGTTAAAGACATATCCTAAATATATTTATATATGTACCCTCAAATACACACTTTGTGAATGGATTGATCACACACCTACAAAACACATATATTAGCACATATGTAGCCACACAGAGAACATAAAACTGGGAGTAATTTCCTAATATCAATTTTTATATTATCAACAGAGATCGTTTGTATATCTGCATTTTGACATAACTATCTTGTTCACAATAATGAGCCAATTTATTTTTAATATCTCAGCAGTGCTCCCACTGACAGTTTAACAACTGATTGCTCAGCAAAACTGTTCTGCTTTTTCTTTTTTAAAATCCACTCTTCCAAATAACAAACAACTACACTCCCATATCTAAACTTCAGTCTCTTATTCTATAATTTTATTCCTTCTGCTTCTTTTCTTAAAAAAAAAACTCTAAAAAATAATCCCAATCTTTGGAGACTTGGGGCATCCGACCATAATTGGCACTATTCAAAACTCCACCCACAACTATTGGGGCTCCTCCAATCAAATTTTCTCTTGTTTGTGTTTCCAAGGTAACCACAAGACAGACAACCACAGAGAAAAAGTAAACCAAGCAAAACTGAAGTATTTCTGTGTTTCAGTCCTTTATTATTAAACTACACCACAAATTAGATCCCATTTCCATCTTTTTGCAACACTAGTTCAAGTGAGATCAGAATCAGATGCACTGGCATTATCTATATGTATATAAATAAACATATAATATGCAGAAGATGTGAGTGCACCTAACATTATTGGTGTGTCAAGGGGCATAGGTGCAGAAATCTATAGATCCCCCAGCTTCACTTTGCCAGACTGTTCAGCATCTCCTGTCAAACAACAGCCTCTCCATTGGTTTTGTGGGCTGTCAGAATTGATGGATAGAAACCAGTTTTCTGACTAGAATTAGGTTTTGTGATTGATGGGGGTGGGAGATTGTGGCAGGTTTGGTGCCAGAATTTGGCCCCAAAACTTTTGAATCTTGGTCTGAAAGTGAATCAAGAATAGACCATAATGCACAAAGGTATAAGAGCATTATTGTACATCAGACACATGGTTTTTTATTCTAAGGAACAATGCTGGTGGCATTTTTGCCATTTTCACCAAGAGAGAAGGAACAAGAACAAATGCAGTTCTTTTGATACATCCTCAGCTCAAAATGGAAATATTCCCCAGCTTGATTGTTTGCCCAGAGAAGTGTGTGGATCTGTCCTGCCTAAGTGAAAGGGAGGGAGGACAATCATCCATATAACACCATTAATCTTCCTCCCAGAGTGTGCAATTGGGCTGCTCATAGGATCCAGCAGATTCACACATGGTGAAACAGGTTAGGTGTGGAGCTAAGGAATTAATTCCATGAGGACTCTCCAAGTTATAATGCTTTCTGGGTGTAGCATGAATGAGCTCCTCCTCCCTGTAAGAGAATACTGAGCAGTTACTGGTAGGGGTAGCCCTGACCGCACAGGCCAACTAAAGCCATCTTGAAAGGCAATGAGAGGAGAGAAGATGAGGGCCAAGAATCCATAGGGAGGCACAGGGTTTCTGTGCAGATAGCAATGACCTCTGGCAAATAGCTTGGGAATTTCAGGAGGTGAAGGCAGCAGGGCTATGGGATGTAGGAGCATAGCATCTTGCTTATTCCACAGGTGGGCAGTATCACTTCCCTTACAGGCAAAATCAAAGGAAACTGTGAGAAAAGCCTCATGGAATTTTCCTTTCCCAAAACTTCTTACAGGTCTTCCCACAGGAGATGGTAATCTGGGCCCATATACTCATTATTCTTCGTCTTCAATATTTTTGTTACAGTAGAACATAGATGTCCCTAGCTGAAATTGTGGGTCTCATTGTACTAGGAATTGTCGATAGCCAAAAGAAGAGACAGTCCCTGGCCTGAAGAGTTTACAACCTAAAAGCATATGTAGGTGAAAGATGATTTGAAGAACAACATTAGTTAATCAACACATTTTAACACATAATGGAAACAGGGCATGCCATATTTTAAATAAAGACTGACTGATTTGAATGCTAGGCTCCTCTGCCCCCAGAAGTTTTATTTGTACAACCCCTTTACATTAATTTTCTTCTTTCCCCACTTTGAAAGACAGCCAAGAATTCTGGAGAACCTTGGAAACTCCAGTTTTGACCATCTAATTCCACCATCCTTCACAAGGTTTCAGAAGCCTGCAGGGGCTACTCCAATACCCAATAACCCACAGAATAAAAAAATTGAGCTTCATTCGCAATGGGGGAGGACCTTTATCTACCAAAAATGCTTTCTAGTTTGTTAACACTAGCTAAAGCCCTGGTTCAAAACTGCACATATGGGTGGCACTACTATATTTATGCACATATGGGTGGCACTACTATATTTATGGCCAAATATGGAATTAACTCACAATCAGGAATGGAAATTTTGCTATTGTGCTCATATCATATCATTTCCTTCCTTCCTCCTGTCCTATGTGAAAAGTGGGTGTTTTATATCCACAAACCAACTGATTACATTTTGGGAATGAGGACCTGTAGAATGACCAGGGATTTATACCTGATCCTGTAGTTCCTTGCATGCTTTGGAAAATATGGTTCCTGCACGAGATGTTCTAAGAAAGGCTCTCCTGATTCAGCTGCCTTAGCAAGCTACTTGAAAGCTCTTTACAGCCTGGAAATGTAAAGCCCAGTAAATGGATGCTGTTGATTTCCCTCAGATACATGTGTATGATAATCCATCAGGGATTTACTATTCCTCCACTTCCTAACTATCCTCTTGTAATCTTTAATTACAAATTTTTCAATTTTGATCAGTTTTTATTAAAATCTGTAAATATTTTAAGGCCCCATTTTGAAAGCTTTCTAGTCTCAGAGTCCCCCATGACTTCAGTGGGAGTTCAGTATGCAAAAATCTTGCAGGATCAATCCTTAAAGCTCAGTAGTCGGGATATTACATGATCTGATAAGGGCTATTTTATGACTGACTAGCATTTACAAGATTCCAAACTCGATTTGCAACTCAAAGCAACCCTTTAAAACAAATGGAGATCAATTGGGAAAGGGGAAACAACCTTGCTAGACCATTAGGCTGAAATGCATTAAAAGGGTTAAGAAGCAGAATTTATCCTGCAAAAATTAAAATGATGCATGACAAAAATCCTATTTCTTCAATCAATTTTAGGAATGACTGGCGCTTGCCAAAGCATTCCTGTTAAAGTTGAGGGTTTTAACTAAGCTTACAATAATAGACATAAACACCTGTTGACTTTATAAGGCTAAGAAGCAATTTATCACCCAATTAAAAAGTCAAACAGTCATTTTAAATTTTTCTGGTTTGTATTTACCATTTCAAACATACAATGGTTGGATGGTGCTAATTGAAGATTTAAAAAAAGCTAGATACAGATTTTTACAGAAAAAAATACACTTTGTAGCAACTTATTCAACTATAGCAGTAGATTGCAATGCCAAAAAATGACTAAAAGGAGCCGTAGTTACAATGTTGCATTTCACCTATACATTGATTAATTATGATAATCTACTAGATTTATTTAAAAGGTGAATTAAATGGACATTAAGTCTGATGGCATATGACATTCATGGATTTTGATTTTCAAACAAGCCACAAAAGTTGATGAACTAATGTTGTTCCAGATGAATTAACTCATCATCTCTGGGAACAGAACATTTTAGAGGAAAGAACTATACAGTCTTTTCCTGAAAGCACTCTAATAGCTATGATTAATCCTTGTTCTATTGAAAGGCACTTGAATTGAAGAGGAACCTTGCTAAAGGCAGATTAACATTTGACACTGCCTCCAGAATTACTGCCATGGTGCCAATCTTTGACAGTAGTGCTAAATATTATTTTCAATTGGTTATGAAATGTAGAATTATTTGTTACAGACTTGTTATGAAATTATAAAGAGGTTACAATCCTATTGACAACTCAAGCCATGATTAGTAGACAAGTACAGGTTTGAAGCTTTAGGATGCTAATTTATTTAGCCAGCGAGAGAATATATAGGGCTGAATCCTGAATCTACTCAAGCAAACTCACATTGACCAAGTAAGTAATGAAACATTTGGATCACCAGTACCATATTATGGATCCTATTTTCAAATTTAAGCATAAAAACTATTTGCATATTCCTAACTTCTGTATGGAAATCAACTAGTTGACTAAACACATGACCAGTTAGGTGTCTAGCCATGTGTGCAAATATCGGATTATGTGTACATATTGAGCACTCCCTTGCAAATGTTAGTGGCTCATGAATAATTGTGCATGATTAATTTTGAAATTCTTGCCCTATGAGACCTATGTGAAGTGCCCAAGAGAAGAGCATTGCAGACAGAAAGGATGCAACAGAAGATGTGCCACATCTAGTCACAAAGGGTGAAATCCTGGCCTCATTAAAGTAAATGGGAGTTTGCCATTGCTTTCAAAGGAGCCAGATTTCACCCAGACTTGCAAATATGTTGTGAACATTTATTTCAGATACCTCTTTTATTATGAGAAAAAAATATTTTAAAAAAGATATTTTATTCACCTATAAAAACAGTGGGTGAATGAGCATGTAGAATATTTTTCACAATAATTTGCAAAATAAATTCACTCATAAAATGTTCATACAGATTGTAATGGGTTACTAACAAAAATAGCCAAGAACATTAACATGTCCTTACTGTAGATTTCTTCTATAAATAAGCGGAGCATTTTCCAAGTTGAAAAAAAAAAAAAAAAAAGGTCTTACCTATAAATTTGGAAATGAACCCCTCCTAAGACTTAGATCCCTGAAGGCACTTTTGTTCTGGCATGCATCCCTTGCTTTTGTTCTGGCATGCATCCCTTTGCTGAAGAAATTTCCAGCTTGGTAATTTAGCACCCTACTGATCAAAAAAAGAATTTAGGTATGTGAGTGTGTGATGAGGGTAAGAGGAAGTGGCAGAAGAGCAGGCATATATCAATCTATACAGTGAGTTGAACAGATGTAAAATGATTTGTGGAATTTAAGTGAGTATAGAGACCATACCATAGCCACTTTCACATATATTTTAGCTAAACTCAAGATATTAAGCTAAATTCACCACTCATATAGATAGTCATATTACTATTAGAGTTATATGAATTACAGCAGCACCTAGAGGCTCTAACTACAATTACTTAAGACTCTATTGTGTATAAGTGCAGGTCTCTGCCCAAAACGCCTTCCAAGCTAAATAGATAAGACAAAGGAAAAATATTTTATACCCATTTTACAGATAGGTAAAGAAACTGAAAGAGATTAAGTAACTTTATCTGTGTCATGCAAGAAGTCTGTGACAGAACTGGGGATTGAACCTAGTGCGATTCTTGTTATAACTTGGGGCAAAATAATCAGTGCGAGGAGCAAAAGGAGAGAGGGTTAGAGAAGGTTTTCTTCCTAATATCTAATATTATAATACAAAGAAACTGCTTTCTGTCACTCACCTAACATCCACTGCTCTTACTGCACTAATAGTCTATCTGAATTCTGCCAGTTAGAATAGTTATGCTTATTTTGACTTGGCTGATCTGAAAGATGAATTATTCTTTGCCATCATTTTAGCTTAGAGAAATATTTTAGCTTAAGAAATGAAATACAGAGGCTTCAGAACAGACTTTAGAAAGATAAGTATATTGCTCTGATTGGTACAGCAAATAAAACTCCTCCTACAGCAACATTCTGGGGGTGGATATTTAAAACTCAGAGTTCTACATTGGCAACAGAAATGTGAAACAGAGTTCATTATGTCAAGGCTTGTTGCTAGGAGTCAGCTTGCAATAATGCAAGTGTGAAACATAAGATTGATCACAATTCCCATAAGGGGGGGATGCTGAAAATAGAACATTGACCTTTTTAACCCTATATGAATGACCAGAAACCTGGCAGGGCATAGAGCTGTGCCCCTTCATTATATGCCCAGGCAGTGATGTAGCCTTTTGAATGTATCTGGGCAAAATAAGATGAATATATTATATATCTGAACAAGAAAAGATATCTTTGCGCTACTAATAAATCTAGAGATGGTCTGATCCATGCTTATTGATTTAAGATTGGGTATTTTTAATACTGTGTATGTATTTCAGGATGTTCTCTCTCTTCTTAATGCCTGCCTTCTTTCCCAGATTTACACCTGCATATACTTTGTGATCACTTTTGGTTATATCCTCAGATGTTGTAAACTGTAGGCAGTGGAGCTAAACCAATTGATGAGGTAGCCTTTTATGTTGATTTTTCATATATTTATGAATAACAAGAAAACTATCAGAGAATGTGATAAGGTAGTCACACGAAAGAGTAAAATAAATATGGTATTAGCTGTAAAGCTGCACAGAATAACTGCAAACTTGGGCAAGGTCTGGATCAATCTAAATGGAGGTTTCTCTTGAAAACTAGACTTTGGGTTTTCAGTAGGTTTCAGTAAACACCAGGCATTTTTTTACTTTCCCAAAATAATGATTGAAGGTAAACCTAAGATAGAAAAATCTTCCAATGGTACCATGTGACAGAAGCTCTGAAGAGCCATTAGAATAAGAGCTCTTATCCTATCAGCTTATAGGAACTGTCCATCTTTTTTTTCATTGTCTGTAATATATTCAGCAGTTCTACACAAGAGAGTTTTTTCCTCTCAAATTACTGACATTTTATCCATTATTCTCTTCAGACTTTGAGGCTGTGTCTAGATTGGCCAGTTTTTCTGGAAAATCAGCCGCTTTTCCGGAAAAACTTGCCAGCTGTCTACACTGGCCGCTTGAATTTCTGCAAAAGCACTGACTTCCTACTGTCTGAAATCAGTGCTTCTTGCGGAAATACTATGCTGCTCCCGTTCAGGCAAAAGTCCTTTTGCACAAAACTTTTGCGCAAAAGGGCCAGTGTAGACAGCTTAGATTTGTTTTCCGCAAAAAAGTCCCGATCGTGAAAATGGCAATCGGAGCTTTTTTGCAGAAAAGCGTGTCTAGACTGGCATGGACGCTTTTCCGCAAAAAGTGCTTTTGTGGAAAAGCATCCCTGCCAATCTAGACGCTCTTTTCCGAAAATGCTTTTAACGGAAAACTTTTCCGTTAAAAACATTTCCGGAAAATCATGCCAGTCTAGACGTAGCCTGATTCTTTTTCCCTTCCAATTCTCAAATGTCAATTTAAAATCTCCCCAGATCTGGAGTGTTTGGCCATTCCTTTTATCTGAAGAAAACTGTCCTTGTTTAAGTGGAAATTTTTGCCTTGAGTTATTCTCCAAGGCTACGTCTAGACTGCAAGCCTCTTTCGAAAGAGGCTTTTTCGAAAGATACTTTCGAAAAAGCCTCTTTCAAAAAAGAGCGTCTGGACTGCAAGCAGTATTTTCGAAAAAGCAAGCCGCTTTTTCAAAAGAGAGCACCCAGGCAGTCTGGATGCTCTCTTTCGAAAAAGCCCTGTTTGCATTCAAGAATGCCTTTTTTTGAAAGAGCACTTTTGAAAAAAGGCGTTCTTCCTTGTGAAATGAGGTTTTCCACCGTCAAAAGAAAAGCCGTGTTCTTTCGATTTAATTTCGAAAGAATGCGGCTGTAGTCTAGACGCAGGGGAATTTTTTTCGAAAAAGGCTACTTTTTTCGAAAAAACCCTCGAGTCTGGACACAGCCCAAGTGGGAAAGGGACGGGTAGGTGCAATTTGGGAGAGCTCTGAGGTATACCTGCTTTTGGAATGGGGACAGCCAGATGGTTATTCTCTGCTAGCAACAGACCATGAAAGAGATTGAAGGAACAAATGTCCCCAACGGACACTGCCCAGCCGCAGGTTACTCAGTTCCAGCTTCTGCCGCTTCTACTCTCCTCCACCCCCACAATTGCCCAACATGACTTCCCATCTTTGGCTACTGCCCCTTTTCCCTGCTTCCAGGGGATTCCTCTAACTCCATCCCTCTTCCTTGACTTCTTAGCATTGCTTTTCAAAGGGTTCTCTGCTTCCCATGTGAATGGCAGTAGTGCTGTAATGGCTATTACTTTTTATTTATTGAATATATGCATACAATCCTTTCAAACTTTCCCTCCTAATGATTGAATAGCTCTCAGATGTTGGTACTTTTCTCTCATATCAAATATTTAGTTTTGGATCCATTTTCTCCCCAATTCTCAAAGACTTACATAAAATTTTGTCATATCATCTCTCTAGTTATCTAATGCTAACTTTACAAGCCCTGAGATGTGTCCCTATCTCTCTAATCATAAAATATTAGCATAAAATCTCAGATTTTGCCCTTTTCCCAAATTCTTGAATATTGATATAAAATCATTGCAAACATTGCTCCTTTTCTATTCATAACATATTTATAAGAAATTCACTCTAATTTTACCTCTTTTCCTATTATCAACTATTAATATACAATCCCTCACATTTTCCTACTTTCCTATAATTTGTGAACATTGATCTCAAATTCCTTTGTATCCATGCTTCTCTCTTTAATTACTGAACATTGATCACAAATCTCAAATTTTGGGCAATTGCTATGTAGTTAATATAAATTTACAAAATTATTCAGGTTTGGAAGTGTTCCCAATGTTTTTAATTGCAGTACCATCTCCATTTTTGGAGGGAACCTCTTGCACTGAGTCATTCTTCAGGAGGGAAGTTGTAGGGAAGGGTAATATTCCCCAATGATACTTTCCCCTTTCATTTCAGAGTCATTTCTTCCCTCTTTGTCTGCCTTAAAATGTGTATTGATGAAAAAAAAACGTGACCTATACTGAATACAAATCAAAGACGAGCAAGCTCCCTTATTTGGAGAAACAGAAAGCTGATTGAACCCTTTTCTTTTTCCCAGATGGTGTGGGATTAAGGGTGAACAATTAATTCATTTTAAAAGATAGCTGGACAAATTGATGAGTGAAGATGGGCCACTTGATGGGATAGGTTACTGTTCTGAGGTGGTAGCTCTGAGCATTGTTTCTGGCTGCCTGGTTCTTGCTTACATGCTCAGAGACTAAGATCACGATAGGAGGGCTCAGAAAGAAATTTAGCAGGGTCTTCTGGGTGTTTATCCATGTTCCTCTGCAGCATTGGATGTGGACCACTTATTTGTGTTTATCTCACTTAATCATTTACCTCGGGCATTGGTCTGTGGGTGCTGGATGGTGTTGATAGCCTCTGACTTACAGGAGGTCAGAACAAGTGACCTGGTGGTTTCATCTGGCCTTAAACAATATGACCATTACTATTATAAAGTTCAATGCCTATTAAAATCTCAGGATAAACCAAAATAATAAGCCCAGATCTAGATTATGTTGGAGTGGCAAGTGTACCTACTGTAAGAGAGGAAACTAAAAGAAGTTTTTGTCTTTCTTTTCACTGTGTATATTTGATTAGTGACCATAAGATTTTCATCCCAAAACATATAAGGAGATTTCCAGAAGTCTAATAAGGCACAGACCTTAGAAATGGAAAATGCATGTATCAATCCAGCTAGTATACAAAGATGGCAGATAACACTGCCATCCGTGCCATGCAATTATACATGCCTTGCATCTGCATATTTACAAGTAACCAATTCATATGAAGCATCTATAATATTCATGATGGTGCCTTTTATAAACTTCTTCTCTCCCAAATCTTGGTGAATAGAATTGAATGGAAGCATTAATAACTTTCCCAGGAATGGTTAAGCATTAGCATAGCACTGAAGATGTTAATGATAGCAACTCACTGACTCACTATCCAGAAGGTTTAGATCTTCTTCACTCAGACAGGGCAAAGGTTAATAAAAAAGAGTGGTTAAAGTGAATGGTGGAAGGAAGGAACCCAAACCCCACAAACACTTGTAAATAATTGTTCTTTTTGATATGGTGCCTTTCCACCAATTCAAGATACTTAAGAAATAAATGGGATATAAATGGAATGTAACAAAAGCTTATTTAGTGTTCCTGACTTCAAAAGAGGAATTTTATGGCCAAAGGTCATACAGTCTGATACTATACAATGCAATTGATTTTGGTAATATAAGTAGTCATGATACACATTACAGTGCAGTGATCTCTGCTTGAACAATTTAGAAGGCTAGTAAAAACATCATTTTGTTGAGTCATATATGCTTGCAACTCAAGATGAGAGGAATAGCTTAACAAGAAAGAGGTACATATTTAGGAGTAAATTTAGGATCAAGCCCCAAGCTTGGATGTGATGATGAACATTTTATATCAGATATTAATACTACTCAATGTTTATTTTTTTAAATATGCCCACAACTCAACTAGACACATTTTAAATATATTAAAATACATAACAAAAACTACTCCACTAAAACATATCCAGCTTTCATTATAGCCCCAAACAGCCACAAGGTGATAACTCCTCAAACTATTTCTATTGACTGTTACATAATGAACATGTTCAATCTAAGCATCTCTTCGGCCAATTGTTTGTATGACATATATAAATCAATATACATTGAGTTTATAATTTTGAGTCATAACTAGCCAGTACTTCAGTTTCACATAATCTTATTTATCAACTCTCTCTGCTGTGCCTTCTCTCCCCCAGTCTTGCATTCCTGTAAGGACTGTCAGACCCTCCTGATCGAAAAGTTGCATTCTGTTTTTGATTACTGTCTTTGTTCTACTCACCAATAATTTGCCAATTCTGCTGAAAGATCCCTTTAATTCCTGGTGATATCAAATGCAGCAGGGTGTGCAAATCTGAGTGAAGAATTTACCTTCAGTCTGGAAATTCACTGATCTCTAGAACTTAGGGAAGCGGCTGTGCTAAATTATATTTACTAGTAAAATTAAGAATCTTGAATACTGCTTTTAACTAAAATCTTGCATTAATCTGTCCACATACAATCCCAGGAAACTGTCCATACATCCTACTCAGGGTTAGAATGTAAGGCTACTCCATAGCCACTAGACTCGAAAGAGGGTACAATGCTTGTTCACCCCCCGGGACATGGGATTGTGGCCAGTGGATCCAAATAATCATGGTCCCAGAACCATACCGTCAAAGTTCCCTCCATGATGGCCTATATAGGGTTGGAACAGAGCACAGGCACATATTCATAGAGGGTTTTGTTCTGGTTTCCTAGATTAATCTTATTTTTTTTTCTCATGGAAGCTCCAGAGGTCTGTGAGAACAAGATGGTGCTTGATGACACTGTATCAGCAAGATCCAAGAAAACAACTGACTACTGGGCATAAGAATCCTGGCTGTTTATGGATTGCCAATTGGCTTCCTGACTGATAAGAGGAAACATATCCCATAGCACATAAAGTTGGTGGCTATCTCATCACAGAAACCCCATTAGTTTCGATGATGTTGCACATGAGTAAATAAAGGCAGAATATGACTCCTTGGTTCTGATCTCACTCATACCAGTATGAATCAGAGGTAACTCCACAGTATTCACAGGATTAATGTGAGTAGCTCTTAATTAATGTAGCTCTTAATTGGTAAGGGCCCCAGCACTGCCTAACAGACCAACTACTTGGAATTAAACACATCTCTAGTTCAACCCTTTATATCCGATAAATTTGTCTCCTTATTGAAATCACCTCACAAAACACCACCCAGGCCTGCAGTAACAGGAGGTGGAGCAGAGTGGTTAACAACAATGTGGGAATCACTAAGGCAAACAGGAAAACTTCTATATCAGAAAAAAATCACAGAATACACTTACTATGATTTTAAAATATATTTACAGAATATTCTTAAGAGAACCAGGAAGCACAGTGTTTTGAAAGCTAATTTGTTAGGATTTATATATCTGGGAAAATACATTTTTAAAAAGAGTCAGTTAAATCTAAACAAAATCTTGGAGGATCAAGCAATCTGTAGCAAGACAGACTTTACTTTGTAATTAGCTCATATTTTCTATCACCATGCAAAAAATAAATGACTGCATAAATAGCTATAGATATCATGTTAAAAGCACCTCTAGGAACTAAAAGATGCTATGCTAAATACAAGAGATCTAAAGGAGTGTTGTTACACATCCATTACATTTACTGAGCTGTCTCATTTACTTTTTGAAGTCCTGTATACATGATACAGCAAGGCAAAATATTTTATGTACCATAAGAAATTTGACACATAATGTTTAATGTTCAGAAGATAAAGTTAACAAAACTATACATCGATGACTTTTTTTATTTCCCTGTTTTATGATCTTTCAAGAACTTAAAGCAAATGCCAGCAAGAAGGAAGGGCAGGTTTAACTATATGCCACTTCTTGTTTTGTTCTAAATGAAGTTACAACTTTGGTGATTGAAGCCCAAAGCAGAAATCATAGTAAAATATGGTATGTTGTAATGTTTAGATGGAAGTTTTCAAAAGATCGAAGAACACAATGTGTTTGAGATGGAAAGCATTTGTTCTTCTTGCAGTTTTCAACAACCATACACTTTATGATTTTTAGTTTTTCCCCTGTACTAAATAAGTCCATCATATATTCCCACATGGTTTAACATGAATTCTACTGCAGTTCTAGGTTCTACTATATATATCAACACTAAATTCAGCTGTGATCTGCAAGAACCCTCTTTGTAGGCATCAGGAGATTAACAGTCTCCTCCTGTTCCTTCTAAGTATCACACATATCTGTGGCCTGGGCCTCTCAGCAAAGATGTTTACAGCAATAATTACTGAACAGACTGGCAGTGACCCCACTAAAAGGTTTCCACTCTGCAGGTTGCCCAAATGCTTATAGTTCACCTCGGGAGACAGGAAAGAGATTGGCAACTTTCTCACTGAACTATCATATTTAACTCTTAACATTGCCTTTTTGACACATACACATTCTCCTTTCTGATGTGAATATACATTTAAAAACAAAATTGTATCTGAATATTACAGTCTATCCAAGCTCAAATCCTGAGTGATCATGGAGTAACTTATTTATGATGGGGCACTCCCCACTTTCAGCTTGGGAAAGGAAGTAAGAGCAATATACAATCTATTGCTCATTTTACATGGACATGATAGGCAGTTAGCCAAAAAAAAGCGGGTTTGATAGGAAATTGATAATAATAATAATACAGAATAAATTATAGTTATCTAATATATTTGCTTTTCAAAAGTGAGGAGTAACAGTTAATCCGAACTAAGGATTTAGTTCGGATTAAGTTTAAACTGCCGCATGCAGCCACGGGCAATTCGTTCGGACTAAGGGGGATTTAAAAATGGCGGCCGGACGGGAACATGCAAATAAAGCCCGGGATATTTAAATCCCAGGCTTCATTTGCAACTCTGGTTCCCTGATTTGCCTACCTACCTCGAATTAACGAGCTAGTGTAGACGTACCCTCAGAGTCTTTTGGACTCACACTAACCTACTACTTGAAGAAAGAAAGGATGATAAGTCCATAGTTTTTCTAAACTGGTACTTAGAAAAAACAGGTTCCATAACCCAGACTTTCTGTGTGACCTTGGCAGGTCACGTAGGGCTGCCCTATACATGAAAGTCATTCCATATCTTTAGCTATACTTATATAGTTAAAGTCGTACTTTACATTTGGATGCAGTTATACTGGTATAAAGGTACTTATTACCAGTGTATCTTATTTCTGAAAAGGAATAAATACTACTGATATGAAGCACCTTTTCACTGATGAAAACACAGTAGAGCTTGTACTATTACAACCAGGGGTAAAAAAAAAATACCCCTAAGAGAACTAATTACACTTTTTCAAAAACTGTGTGTAGACCTGGCCTCTCTGTGCCCCAGTTCCCCTTCTGTAAAATGGGATTAACAGCATTTCTGTGCTTCACAACATTTTGTGAGAATAAATACATTGAGATGCTGAAATATTACATTGATGGAAGCCACATAGGTAGGATCACAGATTTCAATATTTATTTCCTTGCAATTTATGCCTAAACAAAGTAGTTGTAAAATACACCCAAATCAGAATAGTATCATTTCACACCCACTTTACACTGATGTAAAGGTACACTGGGAAATCAAGCTCCTCATCTGAATTTGCATCAGCAAAAGCCACATTGTATAATCTTTAAGCATTTATCTCCATGGAGATCTCTGCTTACAATGTTATGATTTATCTTCCGTATTATTGTAGAGCATCCTATGTCCTAGGTGCTGACTAAACATGAAGTAGAACATAGCTCCTTGCCCAAAAGATCATAAGAGAACCTATGTAAATACCAGCTCCCTCCAGTTAGCCCTTCATCCACTGACTGTTAGTTGATTGTTGATGTGATATAGATGTCACTGTAAAAGTTAGTCGGGACAGCAGCAGAAAGAGGGAACTAGACTCATAGACAAATTCAGGGAGGGTGTTCCCCATCATACAGACAATGGTACCCAACATTGATTACAGGCAGCATGAAGAATTTGCAAAGTTCACAGGAATGTAAATATCTAAATCTAAAACTGGGATAAATGACCACTAACTGACTGGATGTGAAGAGTGTTAACAGGAGGGCAGGAGGAAGGGCAAGTTAAAGCAGGCCATTTTATTAAGCAATGAATGAATATGATGATCTTCCATTTATTTTACCTAGAAGGATCCCAACACATCTTACAAGCTACACATAGAGACCATATCCTTTACCAGTGAGAAGCTCTGAGGTGTAGCACGGCAACTGCTTACCAGTCTGTAGCAAAGTGATTGGGCAGGAAGTGAGGCCTGCCATTTCCAGTTGGAAATACAGGGGAAATGTAGAGAGTCAGAATGTAATTACTTATGTTAGAACTTGGCCAGGACATAGGATTAACACATTAGTCCATCAGAAGGCACGTAGGAACTTTATATCTAAACCACCTAAATTTTATGCTTATTTAGTATTCACTCAGAGGAAAGTGTGCCACCTACTGAGTTACCAATGCCGTTTCCTGTAGTATCGATATTTTCCCTGGAGGTCTCCCATCCAAATATTGTCTTGGCCCACTCCTATGATCTCACAGGATCACAGCACAATTTGGTATGGCTGCAGCCCAAGTAAAGGCATTATTTTATTTTGTTTTAGTTAAGAGAGTTGATATTTGGTTAAGGACTCTAGCTGTGAAATTAGTAGAGGCTGCCAATTTCTAATTTAAATGATATACGTTCATATCCCGCTACCACTAACTCCATTATAATTAGGTAGGAGTGAACCTTGAAGGTTAAGAAGTAAGGTTTGGATGAACATCCAACATTTTGGATGCTTATCTGAGTCTGACCCAAGCCCCTTGGGCATACAGAATTGGGTTAGAAATCTGGCAAGAATGTTCCACAGTTCATTTCTCTCTTGAAGAATATATTGGCAGTTTAAAAAATTTTCTTTGTTGGAATTAGCATAATATATTATTTCCCTGTGGTGAGAACAGCTTTTCTATAGTTACTCTGGCTTTTTGGATTCCAGCCAGCAGTAGAAAGTACAAAGGGTATGAAAGTGAATATAAAAATGCAAAATAGATACATCAACCAACTTTTTAAACAGTAAAATTTTTTTGACTCAACTTAGGGCTTTCCCCTCATTGAATCACTTTGTCCATTCATTCCTGACATCTAAGTTTCCATCCTGAGATTTTATATTCACCGTGGCATCCAAGCACCTTTCACATATATTCTAAGCACCTTTCACATATATTCAGTAACAATAGGAAAGACCTCAGTGAGTTTCTTGGAATCTTTGGCACTTCTCCCTTTTTATGATAAAAGTTCTGCTTGACATAGGGTTTTTTACATTATTAATTTATTAGAGAGAGAGAGAGAGAGAGAGAGAGAGAGAGAGAGAGAATGTTTGCTTAGACTTTATAATGAGTAAAACAAACAAAAATTAGTGTTGACATAAATTTGTTTCCCAGTTACCCAACATTCATGAGGAAGAAAAGAAACCCAGTGTGTCATTCCATAGAAAGTACATTTCGTACTCAAAAATAATCTTTTCAAATTATATTACAAAACATTGCACCCTAGTATGAGCTAAACCCTGATACAAAAAAGTAGCCTTCAGTTTCCCTGAAACAGTACAACTTCCTGCTCGCCCATTATCAGAAGTTTATCTCTATAAACAGAGAGGGGCAGCAGTAGACAGACAGAATCCTCTGTTCTATTTTATTTTGGAACAGAGGCAGTGCTGCCTGTTTCATGAGAATGAAGAAAATGACATCTTGCTTGAACACAAAGGACAAGATGGTATCTTGCTGCTGGGTCAATGAAGTCATATATTAGGAAATGTATATTTAGCTATTCATAGCTATAACAGTGTGGCACTGAAATTCCCTAGGCACCACAGAATCTATTCTAATACATGCATCTTGTTGCTATTATACTCCAAAGAGTTCTGTGAAACAGTCACATCACCTCAGCCCATACTATGCTCAGGAAAGCTCTGTAAAGTGTGGCTGAGATTGTTTGCATAGATGGGAAGCTGCCAAACCTAGCTGAACTACCTCTCATGACAAAACACAATGGATATCTTCAGGGGAGGTGTAGTGGCCTGAAACCCTTCTTCCTTACATGGCTATATCTATTGTACATGCACTAAAGGCAGCTCTGTAGGATGGCAAAACTTTCAGTCAGTCATTGCTTTGAATTGTGTGACTACAGGTATTTGCAGGTTTAATCACAACAGCAGTATCCCTGGATCCACCCCTGCTTTTCTCCTTTCTCTTGAAGCTAATTGGCTTCTTCCCACAGATTAGTTCACAGGAATAGGATAGTTTACAGTTTGCAAACCCTCTAGTAAGTTGAACATGGTGTGTTTTTTTCTGAGAAGCCATCAAAATCCAGCCAAAGCAGCAGGATCAGCTTGTTTGTAAGTATGAGTAAACAGTTATTTAGGAGCAACTGTGCCCACATGGTTCTTTATATTATTATTGTATAAAGAGCAAAACTATACAATACCCACATAATGAAGGTACAGAGAGAGAAGAGTAAATGGAAAAGTTCCCTTCACCAGGGTCTTTAAGGAAACTCCTGGAATGGGTCTATTGCAGCCCTCTACTCTTTTACAGGTTGCTGAGATAGGATGGGGGCCCATTGCTCCATCTCATTGTGTAGTGAGATAGAAGAATCACTCTTGCTTCCAGTTAGCTGTTTCTCTGAGTTATGGAAAGATATGGCCTCAGACCTTGAGTTTAGTAGTTAAAAACATCTGTGGATTCACTTGCAATGAAGAATTAAGAGAAATACCCCAGAAATCTTAGTATGCAGTGTCCAAGGAGTCCTCATTGCTTCCGCAGTTACTGGGCTCAGGCTATTGAGGTGCTACCTAACTTCTTCTTACTGTCTTAATGTAGGAGATGGCTTGCAGTATGAGAATTTGCCTGTATCCACTTCATTAAAAAGTATGCCTTTCCATTAAGATTCCCCTTCAAGGATTTATAGGAAGCAGCAGCTTTTACTAGTCATTTCTCACACCCCCTTCTTGGGGGAATGGGAATAAAGATTTAGGGAACAGGGGAACTGGCCTCATGAAGAAGAAGCAGGAAGACAGTAATGGGCCATCAACCCACCAGACATAGCAGGTGGTTCCAGATCTTCCTAGGGGGAGGGAGTTTGCTAGAAATGCTAAGCTAGAATTGCCAGATATCTAGAGCTCTCCTGGGAGGTACAAATTAATTGAACCTGAACATCCAAATAAGTCATTCCAGACCCAGGAAAACAAAGTTCATGAATCTCTTCTGCTAATATCTATCACACAGGCCAAACAGGTTTCCTGAATCTTCCCATGGAATGAGATCCGTATGGGTAAACCACATGATCCTGAATCTTTGGAAATATATGTATGCACCCAAGTATTTAATCCTACAAAGGGCCTGCTATGTTGTTTGCAGATTACAAGCTAATGAGGCAAGTAATCGGTCAAGTCTGGAAGTAAAGCTGGAACACATCTACTCTCTGTTTCTCTCTCTCTCTTTTTAAATACTTGCACATTCCCTCATGTTAGACAAGTATGTTCATGTCAGCTCCTGACTTTAAAAAAATTATAAAAAGGGTGTTTATCTGCCTTCCAACTAAGAACAAATCTGTAGGTAGATGGTGTAAATTAATGTCACTCCATTAATGGAGGAGTGCAGATTTATACCAGGTAAGGATGTGACTCATGGTATCTATAACTCCTTTTTACATTCATGTTTCTTATGATGTGTGGGTTTAGAGTTATACGCTATGTTTTAAAATAGCAAACATTTTCTTTGATAGCACTGTATTTAAAAGAAATTCAAAGCACCAGCCAAGATAGAATCAGCCAATTAATTATGGATTGAAAAAAATCTGACTCCACTAGTCTTAATTATGTAGGTTCGGTGAGCATATGAAACTAAAGCCGATAGCCAACTATGGACTAAGATAATCATGAACCACTCCTCAATGGCTGAATTTTCCCCCTGAAGTACAGTAGAATCCTTGTTTCATTTCAAACAGAAGAGTCTGCACCAATCTTACTTTTCCCTTAAAGCTTCAGGTTGCATCAGAGGAGCACACACTGAACAGACATGGTACAGGGACAGGCATTTGAAAGAGGATTCTGTGGCAGAGGTAGACATTGCAAGGGGAAATGTGAAATGCATGTTTTGACTCTTTTTTTCTCAAGGGAAAAATGAGAACTGATGAGAGCAAAAGAAATTTCCCAAGAGGAAAAATGAAAGTCATTCCAGAAAAAAACAATATAAAAATTAAAGTTTTTGAAGGCTGGTAAGTTATCAGGGAGAAATGGGCTCCATCCAAAATTCCAAAGGAGCCAGCAAAGGCATTAGAGAACCTAATAAAGATATGTCTGAAAAATCCCTAGAAATAGAGGTACTATAGAGCACTATGACTTACTAGGTTCTGAGGTGGGAACTTGGGCAACAAAGACCCATAAATAATGGGGAAATGTCAATCCAGTTCAGAATCTTACAGAGCTCTACTTACATAAGGGACAGTCACAGTAAATTCATCAAAGGAAACTGCTCTAAACATAATGCAGCTTGGATTTAAACAACACTTTCAAAGTGAAATCCTGGTTCCATTGAAGTCAGCAAGAAAATGTCCATTGATTTTACTGGGGCAAGGATTTCACCTTATGTGGGTGATCAGAGAGTATATTGCCCAGGCCCCATATTGTTTCATGTTGTGTCTGACCTTTAAGTGGGGAGTTCTATCTAAAATCACATGGCAAGATATAGCCCAGTAACCTTACATTTCTATCTATTGTGTTGCAGTAAAAGCCATGAAGAAAGTAACCGTTCTACTTTTCGGTCCAATTATTCTAAATCATAACTTTCCACCTCCCAGGCTGTGTCCAGACTCAGGGGTTTTTTCAAAAAAAGTAGCCTTTTTTCGAAAAAACTTCACCTGCGTCTAGACTGCAGCCGCGTTCTTTTGAAATTAAATCGAAAGAACGCGGCTTTTCTTTCGACGGCGGTAAACCTCATTTCACGAGGAAGAACGCCTTTTTTTGAAAGTGCTCTTTCGAAAAAAGGTGTTCTTGAATGCCAACAGGGCTTTTTAGAAAGAGAGCATCCAGACTCACTCGCTGCTTTCTTTCGAAAAAGCGGCTTGCTTTTTCGAGAGTTCCGCTTGCAGTCTAGACGCTCTTTTTTGAAAGAGGCTTGCAGTCTAGACATAGCCCCAGTTATTTTACCATCTGACTGTATATTACAGACCAGATCCTCAGCTGATGTAAATCAGTGTCATTCCATTGACTTCAGTGAAGAAATGCTAATTTATACCAGTTTAACAATCTGTGCATATCCAAAATCAATTGCAAAGAAATTATTCTTTCTGCTCTCCTCCTATTATTTCCGCTCATTACGAGTAGTTTCCAATCCTAGAAGTTCAACTCCCCACTTTGGGCCAAATCCTGCACAATGCTGACTGCTCCTCCAGAAGTATGAAGGGTGGTCATTTGACAAAATGATACAAGATATAAGAAATGATATAGACACCTTTAGCATTTGAAGTGGGAATAAAGGGCAAGATGTACATCTGTTTCTGTCTAGCTAAAAAAGCTGTTTAAGACTGAAGCTGAAGAACATGTCAAGGAACATCATTCCCTTCAGGATCTCAAAAAGTACTCTCTGCCCTTGTACATCAGGCACAGAGCCCTTCCAAAAACAAGATAAGATTCTGCCACCTGCATCATGGAGAGTTCTGCTGTTCCCAGACAACATACTGTAGTGCAGAGCCCTACATTTATATTAAATGTCTGATTGAAGTCAACTGAAAGACTCCCTTTGAATTCAGCATGAATTGGGTATGGCACTATGTGAGAGAATAGCATACTAGGGAGATGTGCCATCTGAGTGTTTGTTTAAAACGGTGGTTTTCAAATTACAGGTCGCAACCCAGTACTGGATTGCACAATGTCAGGCACTGGGTCTTGTTGCTGCAGAGTGATCATTGGGGGTGCTAAGGCAGGTTACCTGCCTGTCCTGGCATTGCAGAAGCAGCCCCAGAAGCGGCCAGCAGCAGGTCCAGCTCCTAGGTGAGTGCAGGGGGCAGACGAGCACACAGGGCTCCATACACTGCTCCCGCCCTGAGCACTAGCTCCGCATTCTCATTGGCTAGAACCTGCTGCTTCTGGGGTGCAGTATGCACAGACAGGAAGCCAACCTTAGCACCCCCACTGCATTCCTGACTAGGAGTCATTCAAGGTAAGTGCCTCTGACCCAAACCTGACCCACCCCCAATGCTGAAGTTATTATCCTCAGATCTACCCTAGAGCCCACACTTCAATCAAATTTTATTGGGTTGCAGGCATCAACAATTTTCTTCCACTGGGTCATGAGAAAAAAAGTTTGAAAACCACTAGTTTAGAAGAGCCAGGACTATGCCTTCATCTGGGTCCTTAGCCAACAGGTGAAGTGGAGATCTCAGTGAAGAATTTAAGATCCTGTCTCCTCTATTTCTGCAGCTTACCATCTGTGGCGCAGAACAGAAGGGCAGTGTGAAGGATCACTGAGTGGGGGTCTTGGTTTCTGAACAACTGAGCCAGTCATTCGCTTTTCATTTTCCATGTACAAAAAAGTGACATTACCAGCATGTTCCCTTGTAATTCACATTGTAGACATTTGCATGGTACTGAGTTTTATTTCCCAACTCTAAACACTAAGGCCAAATACACTAGTATTTCAAAGAAGGATATCCTATCTCTCTTCTGCATTACACCAAAGTGTTAAAAGAAATTAAAGTGATTCAACAGGGATTTATTAAAACCAGGTTGTCTGGAATTCCCTGTGATGTACTTAAAATGATGTGTTAAAATGATGGTTTCCAGCACAGCTCGTAGTAGTAAGTTTGCCTTAGAAAAAAAGTTTGCTGCACAGGTTGGACTTCCCTGGTTCAGCAATCTTGGGACCTGAGCACTCCCAAACAAGGGAGTTTGCCAGACTGGGGAGGTCAGGCCTCCGGAGCGCCCCTCCTGGTCAACCAGCTCTAGCCAGTGCAGCTGTTCCCAGTGCACTGGCGAGGCTCCAACCCCACCTACCACCCCTCTGGGCTGCCTACTTCCTGTGGGGGCTCTGCTCTGGCTGTCAACACTCTGGCTGGGTCCCACTTATGGCCACTGGCCCTGTGAGCTGCCAGTGGGGCTCAGCTGCCAGTGCAACTCCCTACCCCGGGGGACTCTGCTCTGGGCCTGCTGGTTAGGACTTCCATTCCAGGCCTCTGACCCCATAGCTGCTGGGCTGCTGGCCAGGCTCCCTGCAGGTTGCCAGCCTGCTGGACCAACTGTACCCAGCCACTGGCAACCTCTCCAGCTGGGGCTCTCTGGTCCAGCAACATCCATGGGTCCTGCTGGACCACGAATGTTGCCAACCAGAGAGTCCTGGACGAGAGAGGTTCAACCTATAGTACTAGCAGCCATTATTCTGATGAATTAATATGTGTAATTTAAAAGCCTA
The DNA here is from genome assembly GCF_052426305.1 of Pelodiscus sinensis. Classification (NCBI taxonomy): domain Eukaryota; kingdom Metazoa; phylum Chordata; order Testudines; family Trionychidae; genus Pelodiscus; species Pelodiscus sinensis. Next base: position 18,276,789 of record NC_143061.1, on the reverse strand, counting down.
TTTATTAGGGCATTACAGAAAAATCCTCTATGAACAGATGAACAGGCAAACATTGCACAAAGAACTGCCAATCAAACCCTAGCTCAGAATTGGGGATGAGTAAGTAATTTGTAAAAAAATATGATTTTATTTCTCTTCACAAATTGTTTTCAACAGATCCTGAAATTGTCAAATTTTTATTAGTTGGGCGATTTTTTATTTACTTTCTTCAACAAATAATCACTGGTCTGCAGATCACTACAAATTGTTGTGAATATTTTCAATTTGTGTAGTGCATGTTAATTACATACATCATGTGGCACTGTTGTCTTTGGATGATGTACGTGATTAGGTGAGACTGTGCAAACTGTGAATTATTAAGTTTATAAATGAATATACAATCTAACTTAATTCCAGAGTCTATTCAAGTATTTAAGTTTTTAAATTGCTTAGTATTTGTGCTAATAAAGTTTGGTGCTCAAAGATTAACAAAAAGTGAATGTGAAAGTTGTCACAGACATTGTTGGATTAAACACCACTTTTGAATCTGAATGAATATTCATGGGAAATTTTATCTGCTACTCATTTAGCTCTGGTAAAAGCATCTTCATAGCAAAGGCACTCCATTACCCTGTAGCTATTTAACTTAGTTTGACTTAGTTTGTCACTGTTTGCATGTGTGTGGGGATGTATTTTGTTCAGAAAAGGAGTTAGGCTGACAGCCTAGGATATTGATAAAATCTATCCAGGTGACAGATGTCTCAGAACTAGCTGCACTTTTCCCTCTTTGTGGTCTTTCTGAGTGCTCTCTTTCAAGTGTCAGGCCTTGTGCCTTCCCTTCACCTATTCTGGACTGGAATTTTGTACTTCTCATGCACTTTGGCTACATCTACACTGCACAGTTATTTTGGAATAAGCTATTCTGGAAGAAATACTCCGAAATAGCTTATTTCGAAATAGCATATCAATACTGCAGGGAAGCCTCAAAATTAGCCTGAGGCAGGCTTCCCTAATGTAGACATGCTATCTCAATTTTAGGAGGAATAACGTAGACTGGCCCTCATGAGGGGCTATTTTGAAATAGCAGAAGTGGAGCATCTACACACACTTTATTTCAAAATAGCTATTTTGGAATAGGCGTTATTCTTTATAGAATGAGGTTTACAGAAGTTGGAATAATCCATCCGTTATTTCAAAATTATTTTTGAACCAGAGTCAGCTGGGGAGTCAGAACCTGGAGTCAGCTGGGGAGTCGTAGCGCTGCATGGAACCCGGGATCCCCAGCTGATCCTAGGCTCCGTGCGGCATTTCAAAGTCCCCAGCTGATCCCAGGTTCTGTGAAAATGCCACTCTGAGCCTGGGGTCAGCTGAGGACTCCCCAGCTAACCCCAGGTTCCATGGAAATCCATGTGGCATTTCAAAGCTGGAATCAGCAGAGCTGGGGACTCTTGTACATTTCAAAGCTGGCACGCCGCATGCAGCCCGGGGCCAGCAGGTAGTCCCACTGACTCTGGGCTCCACGTGGGCGCTTCTGCTTTGAAATGCACAAGAGACCCTTTCAAAGGAGGAATGCTGAAGTGCCTATCGACTAGTCGAGTAGTCAATGGAAATTCCATCGACTACTTGACTTGTAAATTAATCGATATTTAACATCCCTATATCTGAGCATATTCTTCCCTTCTGCTTGTTTTTAAAGTTACCCAATATGTTCACACTGTAAGCTTTCCAATAATCAGGTTGAAATACAGTATACATAAGTGATTACGAGCTCCTCCATATCCATCACAACGAGAATGCAATGGGGTCAGCTCACCGCCAGGGTGTCTTCTACTGTTCACACTGGGAATTAGCTCTGCTTATTGCATTGTGCCACCTTCTGGCCAGGGTCTCACTCATCAGCACTCTGCTACACTATCTCCACCCTCTAGCTGGACCACAATATCCTCTTGAGGACACTGATCTCTGGCAGTGCCCACAACTCCATTCTCATCCCCTGCCAGGGGTGTCAGCAGTTCTCACTTGATACACCTGTCACCATGCCCAACTGCAGCCCCAAAGTCTAGCCTCTTGCCTCAGGGCAAGCAGCAGTCTATGTAGGGTATGCTCTGTGGTAGCTACGTAGGGTGTGGGGTGGGAGGGGGAACGTTAGGCCTGCCCACTATTCTGGGTCCCGATCCAGGGACCCTCTGGTGGCAGTCTTGTCCCTGCCTTCTTCATTCCCCTTGACTGCTCCCACTTCCCCATGAGCCTTGCACTTTCTTAGCCCTTTTAACAAGACCTATAGCCCATCAGGTATCAAGCAAGAGCTTCTCTCCTGCTCTCCAAGGCCTGCCCAGCATTGCTCTGTCCAAGGTGCTTCCTCCCTGGGAGCCAGTTCTGCATCCTTGCTAGTCAGCACCCAGCTGCCCTCTGCTCTGATGAGTAGCTTCTTATATCAGGGCTTCCCCTAGCAAGCCATCCTTTGACTGGCTCCCTATGAGCATCTCCCTGATTGGCTGGGTTTGAGCAGGTTCTTTCTGGCCTGCTTTTAATCCTTCCCTTGCTAGAGTGGGGCAGCTCACAAGGTAAATTAGAGAAACATAAGAATCTCTTTCACATATATCTCAATCCCGCCTCCCCACTGAGATTGCTAGCAATGGCAGGGCTGCCGCCAATGTGTGGGGGGGCAGGGTGGTGGAAGGGGGCAGGCTAAGGGAACAGGAGCCCCGTGGCCTGGTGATTTAAAGGTGTTAATCAGTGAGGTGGCCAGAGCCCAGGGCCATTTAAATCATCATCAGAACCCCATGCAGCATGAACCCGACAGTGCTGACGGCTGAGGTGGGCAGGCACAGTGTGGTCTGGGCAGCACTGTGAGCTGGTTGCCCCTAACCCTGACCTTTCCACCAGGGCCTCACCCCTTCTTGGACCCAGACCAGGGCCCAGCAATGTCTGTTGCCATCCCTGAGTAAGGGAGTCAATCTGTGATAACTGGGTGGCTTTTATGATGTGATCTCCTTTCACCAGCAATCTGACAGCAAACACCAACTCGCTTCACAAAAGCCACTGAAAAATGGCTGTCTTTTTATTAAACTCAATTTTGTAATGACTGTTGTGCTCATTTTCAGCTGATACATAATTCAAACCAAGAAGAAAGCAGCTGTTTCTTACCGTGTATATTCTATACATTCAGAAGCCTTTTCTTTTATTGGTTTTCCATTGTCTGGCATTCACAATATGCCCACTGCAGTAGAAAGGCAATTATGTACCTTTTCCTATCTTAGACATTTTAAACTTAAAGTTCAATGCTATTTCCATTTGGAAAAATATTTGTACAAGCCTTTTACAAGGACTTTACAAGCCACAGTATGCCAAGATCTCTCAAATTTCCTATTTATTGTGACTCAGTCTAGCGGGCACTGAGAATGAAAAATCTTAACTATCATATGCAAGTGCCAAGGAGAGTATACATCTGTCTCTGTCTATAGAGGTGAATAAATTGCTGATCAAAAAAATAAAATAGCTAGGCTGTATGACAGGCAACCAATCAATTTGCAAAGCGGGAATATGTGCACAACCATAATTTTTCTGAGCCAGATGTTGATACTGTCTATTTCCTTCATACTATTTAATAACCTGAGTATCAATAAGAGAATGAATGTAGTCATAAAGTCCTGAAGGCTTGATTACCATCTTCACGTATAACAATAGGGAACCCTTTAAATTCTGGTAGAACATACTTCTCACTTTGCAACCTCTCTTGTGGTCATTGTTCCCATATTCTATATAGACACATAAACACTCATACTCCAAATGCTCTTGTAGTTATTTTAACAAATGTACAGCAGTTAATAAACAATAGCTAGTTTGGTGTGATGTTGATGCAGTTCTGATATGGAGTAAAAAATCATGGCCTAATGGACTGAATGGTGCTGAAAGGCAGAAACTCTTGATTTCTCAATGCAAGGCTCCCATCAACTCTATGTCATCTCTTTTCACATCAGTTTCTCACTTGCTATTTGTAGTAGAGTTGTGAGGAAAAGTTAATCTTTGACCAGCACATTGAAGATGGAAGGTAATATGTATAAAGAGTAAAGCAATTTTAAAGTACTAATAAATATTACTGCAGTTTTTTATCATGGTTGTTAAGGATTGGAGTGGGAGGAAGTCAGGTCCGGATAACACCAATGTCTATCTATATGTGAAAATTACCACTCCACCCTTGCTGTAAGGAATTACAATGTTTTAAACAAGAGCTGAAAAGCTCTGAGAAGTGTCCAGGCCTCCTTCCCCACCCCCAATGCCATACTAGTTGTTTATCTTAGGCCACTAGTTCTCAAACCTTTTGGCCTGTGGCCCATCTAGCTCAATGCAAACCTTTCTGCGGACCATCAGTTACTAATGGAAACTTGCCGTTAATTATATAATTATTCCCAAGCCATTTTGCTGGTGCTGCAGTTAGGGAGAATGGTTTAACTTAACCAGTAAGAAAGGAAATATAAATTTAAATGATTAAAGAGATTAAGCATTTTTACTTTCTCATGGTAGTTTCTCAAATTTCATTTTAAATAAAGTAAAATATTAATTTATGTCCAACACAAAAGGGTTCAATTTTTTTTTATTTATGGCAGGAGTGGGGAACCTTTTTTGGGTCGAGGGCCACTGACCCACAGAAAAAAAATCAATTGGAGACCACACAAGTGAGAAACAAAAACTCATCCAAAAAAACCCCAATCCTCACTGATGTGGCCCCCAGCTGAGACACCTCACTTCTCTGGCACTCCAGCCCCATGGGGTGAAGGGGAGGTATAGGAAGGACTGAGGTTCAGGGCTTCCCATAGGCCAAATTTACTCTTCTGAGTTTCCAGGGTTAATGGATTTTGAGGACACCGTTGGCTCTGGGGTGGGGACAAAATGAGGGGTGCAGTGTGCGGGATAGGGCTGCCAATGAGTGTGATAGGGATGGGGGTGCAGGACCTGGGCAGAAGGAGGGGCTGAGAGGTCTGGGTGGGAGATGGGATGCAGGAGCAGGCTGGGATTTGGGTGTTTTGTCAGGGGGAGGATACAAAAGTAAGGAGGGGGTTTGGTGTCTGATCAAGGGTGAGGGTGCAGGAGCAGAGAGGGAGTGTGGGGTCTTGGCGGGGGGTTGATGCATGAGGGGGGTGCATTGGCTAGGCAGGAGTGGGCAGGGGGCACTTGCTTTCACACCCTGTGCCACTCCCAGTCAGAGCTTCCCACTGCTCCTGTTGGTTGGATTCCAGCCAATGGGAGCAGCAGGGAAAGCCTCCAGACAGCATGTCCCTGCTCTGCTGTTCCCCAGCTGGGGGAGGGGGAGCTTCAGTGCACAGAGCCACTTCTGGTTCTGCTTCTTCCCTGTGAGCCAGATCTGGTGGATAGGCTTGGGGCTTTCTCCCCCATCCCCAGAGAGAAGCCAGCACTGGCACTCCAACCTTGAATGAGTGGCAAGGCTGGAGCACCAACGCAGGCTTTCTGCTGCTAGGAGAGAGACAGAGGCATGATGAAAGGGGTGGGGGCTGAGCTTTGGCAGCGACCATCATTAGTGGTCCGCAGACATTGTCTGAGAACCACTGCCTTAAAGCTAGATAGGACAATGAGGGGCACATATTAAACACGTTACATAGAGTAAACAGGTTAGACATATTAGGTTCAACAGATCACCAGAGTCATGTCTTCCATTCCTTTACGCCAATTGTACTGGGTTGCCTCACTGCTCCAGTGCATCAGAGGGAGTCCAGGTTTGAGTCTAATGCGAGACAAGCTTGCATTATGTCTGCGTATGCTATCATAGGTGCCGACCCCATGGGTAGTCTGGGGCTGACGCACCCAAGGGAAACATTAGCAAGTGCTTAGAACCCCTGGAAGCCAAGCTCCCCTCTCCACCCCAGTTCTTCCAGTGCCTCCCACCCACTGGTGGCCCCACTATTCTATTCCTCCCCCATCCTCCCAGCACTTCCCATCCACTGTGAAACATTTGTTTTGTGGCATTCAGAGGCTCCAGGAAGAAGGAGGAGTGCGAATGCCATGTATTGGTGGGAAGAGGTGGGAAGAGGCTTGAGGGAAGGGAAGGGAGGGTGGAAACAGGTTCTGGGAGTGGAGGGGGGAGTCGAGCACTCCTTGTCTAACATGGAAGTTAGTGCATATGCATATTATATTTTGGTTGTGCAAGGTGGGGAGGGAGAAAGGCAGGGAGGAGGAAGGAAGGTATGTTTCAATGAACAGAATGTACAAAAGTGAAGAGAAGAGCACCGAAAGAAGGTAATTAAGAAAGGTAAACTGGACCAGGGATTTCCCACATATGCCTGCATGTGATTATAAAGTAGAAGGCAGGAAGGGAAATAAGAGAGAGAGAGAGAAAGAGAGCAGGGAGATAAGATAAACAGCAATGGCACTTTCACATACCTTTTGAGCATAGACGTTCTCATGACACCACTCTCTGCTACAATCAACTGCTTCACAAAGCAGCCATTTGGCATATATTTAATATAAAAGCAAACACCTCAAGATTATCAACAATTGTGAAATATTGTTATCGCTCACCTTGAAGTGCCATGAGTACTGGGGATGAAATCCTGGCTCCACTGAAGTTAATGGCAAAACTCCCATTGACTTTAACAGAGACAGGATTTCATGCTTGGTTCCCCATTAGCTTCTACACAGTGCAAATGTTCTTGAGTGGAGAATTAGCACTGACTCGCTCATTGACATAGTTACAGAAAAGTAACTAAAAGGAAACCCACAGTGACAATGAATTACTTTCTTTGGGAAACTGCATCTCTAAGGAGATCTATGTGTATAACTTAAAACTCTGGTTCATATTGTGCAGTTATTCTGCAAATAACTGTATCAAGTATGTCTTTCTCTCAATATGTTTAAAAGTCTCAGAGGGGTAGTCATGTTAGTCTGTAAGGGTATGTCTACACTACCCCGCTAGTTCGAACTAGTAGGGGTAATGTAGTCATCCGCAGTTGCAAATTAAGCCCGGGATTTGAATTTCCCGGGCTTCATTTGCATGAAGCCGGCCGGCGCCATTTTTAAATGCCGGCTAGTTCGGACTCCGTGCCACGCGGCTACACATGGCACGGACTAGCTAGTTCGGATTAGGCTACTTCGTAGAACGTAGGAACACCTCGTAGGAAGCCTAGTTTGAACTACTTAGTTCGTGCCCCGTGTAGCCGCGCTGCACAGGGTTCGAACCAGTGGGGTTTTAAAAATGGCGGCTCCCCGCTTATGCAAATGAAGCCCGGGAAATTCAAATCCCGGGCTTCATTTGCAAGTGCGGTATGCCTACATTACCCCGCTAGTTCGAACTAGCAGGGTAGTGTAGACATACCCTCAGAGACTAAGAAAAAATGTAGATGGTATCATGAGCTTTTGTGAAGTGGCTTGTGCCCACAAAAACTCATGATACCATCTACATTTTTTTCTTAGTCTCTAAGGTGCTGCAGGACTATATGTGGTTTTTTAAGATTTTTCTAAATATGTCAGCTGGGACATGTAATTCTCAACAGGAGTCAACACACAGGCACTTGCTCTGGTTGTGTGTTTGGCCATGGTGGCAGAGACAGCAGCTCAAGCAAGCTACCCAAAGACAATCCTGCTCAACTGCCTGGGTACATACGTACTAAGGTGGCTTGCCTCATCTGCGATCCGAGACACCGTAGCCACACCGCTATTTGTAGTTCAAGCAGAGCCAATATGCATTTGTCTACTCACACTGGCAAATACTCCTCGCAGCTGTTGTGTAGATGCACCTTATATTCAGCATGCCTTGCCAGCCTGGAAACACCTGGTCTTCCTCAGAATGAAGACAATGGGAAGTTACTTAAACTTAAAGGACTATACTTTGACCACAATACTTATGAAAAAGAGTAACTGCATCCTCCATTTCTGTAGTCATGTATTTTGAAAATCAAATTAACTTTGAACTGTACGCTTCTCTGGCAGGGACCTGGGATGAAATCCTTGACCAATTTTAAGTCAATGGCAAGATTGCCATGGACTGAAATGAACCTCTGGTCTTTATACAGGCTGGTCAAGTGCCATGCACTCTAAGTGAAATGGCACTATATCAACAATAATAATCAGTCAAATAAGAACAGTAATGTATATGCCCACTCATTTTCTCACTCTCTCAGCTGCAAATTAAACTGTTCTCCTCTTTTATACTCCTCCAATCACCACTACCCTTTGTCTTCTTTGTTGGTGTTTCTCCTGGATAAAGTGAACATTACCATAAAAATGACCATTCCTCAAAGTTGGTAAAATAAAGTATGGGGCTATACACTTACTGGGAAGGAGACTTTGGGGCAGGGATTATACAAGGATTCTTTTAATACTACTGGGACAAAAACATACATGTCCCATCAGGATGATATTTTTAAAATATTCCCACAATTTTTCTATAATTATAGGTAAAATCAGGCATTTTCCTGCCTTTGAGAATGTCTTATTTGTACATTCAGTTATATACCTACCTGAGACATTTCTAATGCATCTATCAGTGCAGAGGCTAGGTGCCCTAACTGTTCTGTCTCTAGTGTGCCTAAAAAGGAGAATGCTCCTCCAGGTACTGTGGATATAGGCCCAGGAATATCTTTTAAAAGAGAGGAGTTCACTCATCCCCCAGTGCAAAGGGGTGTGGAAGAGGGGATCAGGAACATTGCCCTGTCCAGCAAACTCTGATTATCAATGTCTAAGGCAGGAGTTGACAATAGAACAGTGGCTGTTTGCTATGGTTAGCCCCCAGTGGGCTGCCACCACTATATTTACTTGCACCCTCGCAGGTATGGACTATTGCAGCTCCTGTTAGCTAGCATGGCCTTAGACAGCTTCCCATGGTGATCCATGACCTAAGGGAGCTGCAAGCACCCGTACCTGCAGAGACACAGGTAAATACTGTGGTGGTGTCTCATCAGGGGCCAACCCAGGTGAACTGGATCTGGCCCTTGGGCTGGTATTTTCCCACCTCTGGTCTAAGGCCATGCTAGCTAACTTGTCTTTTGCATTCATGGGGTGCTATCACAATATTCTAATCATCCTATCATGAGGGGGGTCTAAGTAATGGCTAATGCTCCTTTTGTCCCTAACTTCCTTACCCAATAACAGAAAAGCAGCCATAACTTGGCTACTCATGTCATCTTTAGTAAAGAATCTCTCTCCCTATCTAACCTCAACACTATCCTCCCTTTGCTGAAAACACAGCATCCAGAATGTTCATGCTGACTGCACCAATAGCCTTCCTCAAAGAGGATCAGTTTAACTAAACACCACTGAGTCAAACGAAGACTGTTTGTACTACCTTGTTTCATTACTTATCGAGGGGTAAAGTTACACTTAGAAGGACATTCATCAATCAGTAGGAAAAAGTACACACATCAAATTAAAACTCCACAAACCACCACCTTAGGGCTTTTTCCTTTTATAAGCAACATTTTCTTCCATTGAAAACAGAACTACTTGTGCAGGTGGTTATTAAATACAACCAGCTGCTGTATGGAAATGCAGTTTTGGAAAAATAAGCCAGAAAAAGAAAGTTGTGGGTGTGGGGTAAGATTCTATATTGTACTGATTCCCTGCGTAGCACACGAGGGCAGGAGGACATCAGCAATAATCAGCAGTGGAGTTGCTATTGCATTGACCCTAGTAAACATGGGCTTTTGGGAAAAAAAATCAAGAAAGCAGACATAACTGCTTTGCATTGCAAGAAAAAAAACTGTGTGTGTGAGCTAGAGCTGAGTAAAGGCTGATTCATCTTTCAGGAAATAGGTGTGCCAAATTACTGCCAGGGTGTAGATTAAACTGGGTTATCAATTGCACAGGTTGGAGCTACATTGGGGCTATTGTAACTAGAGTGCCAGAGTATTGTGCTCAAACTAAAAATTTCCTTGATCATCCATACATCTTCCTCCACTCTTTCCCCCTTTATTCCTTTTAATAGCTCCTCGTGAAACACTCTATCACTACCATCATTATTCTCACCCTGCATTTGATCATTTATGTAGCATTCTTCCTCTTCAAAGTGCACTCAGAGATGTCTACAAACTAATCACAGATTTCCACAGAGAAATACTATTCTCTTCACTGTATGGATGGGAACCATCGTTTACCTGCCTTCTCCAAGGTCACAAAGGCATTCACCACCAGAGAGAGGTGAACTCAGATGCGTTTGCCTACCCTGGGAGATCACAGAAGTTGTAGTAGGGGTGAGGGTACACAGCAGTCTATGGAATAACAGGGGTGAGGGTACACACAGAGCAGTCTATGGACTGACAGTTCTGACTGTGAGGGGCAAAGTGCTGGTGGCAGCAGACGTCTGCTGACTCCTCAGAGAGGCAGGATGCAGGGGTAGAAAAGAAAAAGCAGAAGCTAGGGCATGCCATGAGAAAAGAAGGAAAAGAACAGAAGTCTGGGAAGCCAAGGATAACAAATGACCAGAGATCCAAGGAGAAACAAAAGAGGAGGATATAAGCCTGGAAATCCAGGGAGACGGGAAGAGTCTGAGAACTAGAATGAAGCAAGGAAGGAGCAGAAGAAAAGCCCAACAAGAGGAGAGGAAGCCTGGAGATCCTATGGGGGAAACCAGAGGAGAAGAGGGGAGAACTGAAGCCAAGGATATAGAGCATGAGGAGGACTGAATCACTGGTGCTAGTGTCCCAATTTTTCAGCTTCAATTGGCATGGATTTGTCAGCAGCTCATGACTGGGTGGGAACTGAACTGATATTAGTGGCCAACTACCACATTTGTCATTAGAGAAGGGGAAGTTTTTCTGTACTGAGGACCCCAGAATTTTGTCCATATTTGTCCAATGCCAACAACATGCTAGACAATTTATAAGAGAAAGAAAGAGAAAGGAAGAGAGAAAGAAATTACTACTAGACCACATTCCAAGAAAATGGCATGCACACTAGTGATTGGATAGTAAGGACGCAAATACATCTTGTTAGTTGCACTATATTTTTTTCTTGTTTTAGGTTAATTCTCCTGGGAGGAGATAACTGAGATTGGTAAACTTCACTGAAGAAGTGGGCATTGAAAGAGAATAAAATCTTGTTCCATCACCAGACCACAGCAATTGTCTGTCCAGTTCAGGATCCTGTCTTGGACAGTGCCTAATGCCAGATGCTTCAGAGAAAGGAGTAAAATTCATCATAATGGACAAATCGGTATTAGAAAGCTAAAAGTTTTAAAACACTGGAATAAACAATTGCAATTTAAAAATATTATCCTACCAGTAATGTGATTATGAATTGGCATGACACATATTTCAAAAGTATGTGTCTCACTTTAGCCTCAAAAAGGCTTGTTCAGTTATGTTTAATTTGTATTCACATCATATAACACGAATGTATTTGCTCAAAATTGTTTCATAGTAAATCATCATCAGAGAAATAGGCTTATATTTACTTTTAGTATTTAATTATTTGCATGCTGTTGGAACAATATATATGTAGTATTCCTGAAAAAATACAACCATTACTTTTGAAGGGAACAGCTTTATATATCATTAAAATATTGTTTCCTTTACAGTTAATCATACACTCTCTAATCATGTGATATAAGTCTTTCACCTTCAAAGAAAAAAATGAATGAGTCTTTATCATGCCATGTAAAGTCCTCTACTTGACCTTGAAATGTGAAAAGATGCATAGAGCCCAATCCTGCAAGGTGCTGAGGACATCTGACCAAGTGCTGAGCATCTTGGATTTCCATTGAAGTCACTGGAAATTAAGGGAACCCAGCAACTTGCAGGATCAGACCTCTAATCACTGAAAGCACAGTCTAAAGTGACAAGGATATGTTCACTCATTTCCCAGATTCTGTCTACTACTTAGAGTTACTTTAAAACCAACACTGTCGGGGAAAATGTTGGATCTATGATATAACTTTGAACCTGGGTCACTAAAATCTTACCGAATGCAGCATCTTCTTTTGGATTCTTAAGTAAGCTAAGCCTTAAAAGACAAATATTATGGTAACAAAAATAAATGCACCAGTTTTTAACCTTTTCAGGGAAAGTAATTCCCTTATTAGCTGCAACTAAAACTTCCTACCTTTTTTCCCTTTTTGTTGTATCTGTGAGTAATTTCTTCAATCATAATGTTTATAAGAAGTGAAGTTATTCGTAATCATGCCTTAAGAGTATATACACAAACTGGACATCCTAATAGAGCACCATGTATTAAATTCCTGATTGTTTGACATAAATTCTCTCTCTTTCTTTTACTCAGACAGGAAGCTTCCCATTTATTTACGAATAGGTTAAGACCCTAGTCATGTTCCTAACCATGTTACTAAGTGCTAACATATATTAAGTAAATTTAGAGCCCCTTCTGCATAGGAAACAAATTAAACTGGTTAAACATGGAGAAAGAATAAATGTAATCTATCTTTTGTCATGTTTATGATATCAAAACGCATCTCATATGAATGTTCCAATTTGGCTGCTATAGCAGATGTGCTCTTATGATAAACCACAACTACAGAGAGAGAATGTGATAATATAAATCATAAAGAAGATAAATAATGAAATTCTTTGAAATAACATTGATTAAATATTTAGACATTTGGTTTCTAAGTTGCTTGCACATACAAAATGGCATTTTCATACCCCACAATGGAAAGAAATGCTCTCAACGATAATCATGGTAGGCCAGTTAATAAAGTCAAAAGGATTCATTGAGTCTACTGAACTTGTCTTGATTGTAAACATATATGACTTGCCATATGCAATGAAGATACAATGTTCTGAGGGCTAGACTTTGATATGGTCTCTACACCAACAGAAGACAGTAAAGGGGAATAAGAACTCCAGTTACAAGCACACTTCTGTCCTGTTCTTTAGTCTGACATGTCAGATTAAGAAATTGCTATTCACTCATTTACCCCTTCCCACAGAGCAGGCAGGTGGAAAGGGGTGAAAAAGAGTGGAGTCTTGGCTCCATTCTCACTGCATTATATTCAGTGCAGATGAGCTGGCATGATGAGGGGAGAGTGTTGTAAATTACGTCTGGAATATTCAGCAGTAAATTACTAGCCCCATTCTACCCAGAGTGGGAGGAAATGGAGAGAACTGTGACAGAAACATGCCACTATGCTTCTCAGGGTCACTCCTGGGGTGGCTGTCTAAACCCCACCCCATGTCAGGACTGTCCATGGAATCACAATGTAGCCCCCACAGTATTAATAGAATATGGGCTAAAAATGAGGGATGCACCGAGAGCACTCACCTCTCTCCACCAGTTTGCTCTCCTGTACCTTCTGTGGAAGGGATATTCACTTCCAGAGTTGAGTAGATGATGTTTTCACCTATGTCATCACTGCTTTCTGCCTATGGAAAGCTGCTATAAAATCTGCCAACATACCCCTCCAATGGTCATGGCCAGATTAAAGTACAAGTACTACGGCCTTCCTGGAGTCATGTGGTTATATAGGTTTCTATCCCTCAACCTCATGGTTCCAAAAAAAAAAAAAATCCAAACGAAGAGTTCAGTATAAAATGGGTATAAGCAATGAAATAAATCTGAGGCAATTGCAAGAAACTGTGTCTCAGGAAAGGAACGGCAAAGTGGATCTGGCCCACCATCTGTAACTTCCAGAGTAAATATTCAGGAGCCTCCCCTACTGTTGCTTTTGCAAAGGGCAGAAGGATACATAGAAGATCTGGACTTTATCATCTACAAGTCATTCATGGTAGCCCTTCTGAGTAGCTGCATGTAAGGCAGCCTTACAAGACATTTTTTGTCATCCTACAAGCAAGAAATTAAATTCCCTATAATCATCTGATGAAATGATGCACTGGAAGCAGGTACTTCAAGAAGAAACCCCCACATCTCTCATGATCGGAGGCAGAGTAAGTCTGAGCAGGTGTATTCCAAGGGAACCTACAGCAGTAGGCTCAATTTTCAAATTTCAGAACTTAAATATAGGTACCTGTGGCTAGATTTTCAAAGATTCTGAGCATTTGTAAATCCCAAATAATTCATCCCTGAGAAATTTAGGTGCTCAACAATTCTAAGGACCAGCCTGCTAAATCAGTTTTTAAAAACCTAAATGAGCACTTGCAATTTGGGCATCTAACTTTAGGCACTGGCCAAGTTTGCAAATAAGGCTAATGCCCAAAAACAAAAGTTTAATTGGTAGAGCAGGTTATTCAAATAAAAAATCTTTTCGTTATTAGGAATACTACATTATGGGTGATGATGTGTTTGGGCCAGGATGTACATCAACCTTTGAGTAGACTCCTTCATTGAGATAAATTAATTCTTCCTAAATCCTGTATGGCTGTCTGTGATTGCCAGAGAACACCAGTCCAAAAATTGGCATTGTTTTAATGGATCTCACCACTGGAGAGAGACTTCTTAGTCCAAATCCTGATAAAGATAAAGATCATACTAAAAATTCCCTCAGATTAATCATAGAAAATTCAAACATAGTAAGTGTGGCAAATACCTACATACTGTCAACAGAGCTCCAAATAAAATTTGTCTTAATGGTCATGTCCCAGCATTTACAAAGAGACAAAAGAAGGGTGTTTCTCAATAGTGGAGTATACTGAGGCAATACCACAAAGGCAAAATTGCTACCACGTCAGGTACAAACCCTCAATAACTCAGCTCACAAAATTTCCAGAAATCTGGCTGTATCCATTATTTAGAACCAAACTGTAAGTTTTATGAGTAGAAGAAAACTAAAAATTGTGGTTAACAGTATACCACAAAGATAAATAAATCTATGTAAGAACAAGATTATTTACTTTTAGTGTTCTGTCTCCTTTAAAAATAAAACACAAGTTACATCCCTGGAAAGACTAGGAATCTCCATGCAAGATAGAGTAGAAATTTGAACATGAAATTTTAAAAACAAAATAGAGACAGGTATTGCATGCATGTTCCCTGTGAGTTTAAAAAAAAGTATTAAGTTACTTTTTTATTACAAACTAGGCCAAAAATGTCACCCACTGAAATCAGTAGGATTCTTGCCATTAATTTAGCCTAGGACAAAGATGGAGCCTTGATTTTGTTACTATTAAAATTGTTAGAATATTATGAGAGGAAAGGATCATTCTTAATAAAAGATCTAATCACAGAATTGCTACCAAGGCAAAATATTTCTGTACTTCCTGATTTGACTTTTCAGTTAAAAGCAAATGTTGCTACACTTTGTATTATAAACAAGACAACTGAAAGAGTCATGCCTGATAAAAACATTCAGATAACCAAAGTCTTTCCTAACTTATATTCATTGGCATCAGTAGGGTTGTAAGGGCATACACCTCAGTAGAATCTGGCCAATCATCTCTCAGCTCCTATGAACTATGCTGATCCCCAATTAAAAGTGTAACAACTGAAGTATATGATTTGCTCTCTTTTTTAGTATGCTGCTCTTTTAAATAAAAGATTTTGCCTACTTGAATAAACTGCTTATTATGAAAGGGTAAGAAGAACTAGAGTCCTTATAAGCTGATTCCTTTCAGTAATAGGAAGCTTTCTAGAGGGACCACTATTTTACTTCAGCTAAACTTTTATTAAAACCAATTAATTCATTGAATAGGCTTCTATCGTTTTGCAGTGTCTGGACCTGTGCTTAAAAGAAATCAATTGTAGGAGTACAGCTGAGAAATAACCACTATAATAGATGTTTTAGCTCTTGCTTTTACTTTTCTCTGATAGCCCTTAAGGTGGTCAGAGGTAAAAGCTAAAGATGCATTGTAGCCTGAGGGAAGATTGAATGAAAAAATGGGGGATGGGAGTATAGCTATGCTGATAGACCAATTTCCCACCACTGCAAGCCAGTGCAATTGATTGATGAATCCTTGTTCTGTCAAGAGGCAGCCCTTCAGATTTGATCACATAAATACTCATTCAACTCAAATTCTGCTTGACAAGCCTCAGACAGCTTTGTTCTGTCACAGATATCATTGGAAGGAAAATGCTCCATTAATCATCCTTAATTAACTTTACCATAGTCTGCTGGAACCAATATGTTCTCTGGCTAAATCCTAAGATTCTATGGTTATCAAATTGAGAGTAGTTTTTAAAGTTCCTCTTACTGCCATTAACTATAGGAAATCTTCTCCTGTGCAATTTTCAGGAAGCGTCTATCACTGATCAGGATGTAGACTAATCCTTTGACAGTTTACATCTTTTTTCAAAGAAACACAGTTTTACATACTGCTAATTAGGAAGCACTCTCCTCTAGATCAGTTATGTCCACAGTATTTGGAAAACAATTAGAATTATTTTCTTCCAAAATTATGTGTTACTCTCAGGTTGTTAAAAAGTTTCAGGAATACAGCTATGACAAAATATACTGTTAGACAGTTATTAGGGAACATTTTGTTGAATGATGAAAAATATATTTTTTTTTTGTTCAACTCCAAAACTGTTCGTGATCCTGCTTCTCTTTCCTCCTCTGAGTAGCCTTACTTTGGCAGTGGCTCATGGGTGTGTAAAGTGTGTGGGATCAGATGCAAAGAGTGAAGACATGCATGTTATCTTAGGCTATCTGATACAATTTCCTCACTCATCAAACTGTGATGAGGTGTTGCTAAAGAATTAGAGGAAGTTCCCAAGATCAGCTAATTAAAATTCTACCACCTGATTAAAGAGAACTGGGATGGTTTTCTGCTTCTGATGGAGTTGCCTCCTCTCTGCATTCTGCTAAATTACCCAGCCAAATATTAGAACTCATAAAAATACTCTAAAGAGCATGTGAACATTAACTTACTCTATATTGCTGCCTCCAACCTTATTTATTATCATTAATTTCAATTATTTGTCTCCAATAGTAGCTGTTTAAATCCTCATACTCCAAGGTGGAAAAAAAGATCAGCTCTCATTTGCTTTAATAGGAATGGTACTTTGCAGGCATGGGACCTTACTGTGCAAGGCACTGCACAAATACTGTGAAAGAGAAACCAAAAAAAGAGATTCCTAATCCTTCTCCTCTCTTGTCTGCATGCACATGCACCTGTGAAAGGGTTTATCTCAGGGTATGTCTACACTACCCTCCTAGTTCGAACTAGGAGGGTAATGTAGGTATACCACACTTGCAAATGAAGCCCGGGATTTGAATTTCCCGGGCTTCATTTGCATAAGCCGGGCGCCGCCATTTTTACATCCCGGCTCGTTCGAACCCCGTGCCGCGCAGCTACATGCGGCATGGACTAGGGAGTTCGGACTAGGCTTCCTAGTCCGAACTACCGTTACTCCTCGTGGAATGACTAGGAAGCCTAGTCTGAACTCCCTAGTCTGTGCCGCATGTAGCCGTGCGGCACGGGGTTCGAATGAGCCGGGATTTAAAAATGGCGGCGCCCGGCTTATGCAAATGAAGCCCGGGAAATTCAAATCCCGGGCTTCATTTGCAAGTGCGGTATGCCTACATTACCCTCCTAGTTCGAACTAGGAGGGTAGTGTAGACATACCCTCAGAGGGTACATCTACACAACATACTTATTTCAAAATAAGCTATTTCAGATTTTTTTTTCCAAAATAGCTTATTTTGAAATAGCATATCCACACTGCAGGAAAACCTCAAAATTAGTTCAAAGCAGACTTCCCTGATATGGATGTGCTATCTCCAGTTAGAGCTCCCCCAGGCACTGGGGAGTAATTACAGTAGACTTCTGATAATCCGGCACCTTTGGGATCTAGGTGGTGCCGGATTATTGGATATGCTGGAGTATCGGGAGGTACTCCAGCGGGGGGGCTGTGACGGGTCTGCCGAGACCCACACTGCATCTGGGGAGGTGGGCGGGGAACGGCGTTAACTATTGCAGTCTGGGGGGTGGGGAGCCCACTCCCCTCCCGGAAACTCTTGGCGGCAGCGCAGGGCTTCCCCCGCCTTCCTGCAAAACAGCAGAGGGTTCGCCCGTCGCCGCGCTGTTCCCCGCCCACCTCCACCCCCCGACTGGTCGCAGTGCGGGTCCCAGCAGACCCATCACAGGGATATAATCCCCTTCTCCTCTTCTCCCCTTCCCTTTCCCAGCTGCCGCAAGCACCCATGGGGCTCACAGCAGCTCCAATTAACCGGCTGGCCGGAGCATTTCCAGGTTCCAGTTGGTGCTGGACTATCAGGAGTGCTGGACCACTGGATGCCGAACAACTGGAGTTTTACTGTACTTTGAATGGTCCTGGGGAGGAGCTATTTCAAAATAGCAGCAGTGGAGCATCCACACTATAGCTATTCCAAAATAGCTATTTCAGCGTAGGTGTTATTCCTCATGGAATGAGGTTTAACGATTTCAGAATAAGCCAGCCTTATTTTGAAATTATTTAAAATAACGGAATTGCTGTGTAGAAACTCACATTGTTATTTCAAAATAACTGATGTTAGCCTTTACTATGAATAGTCCTCCTGAAATAGCAAGCATTTATGGGATCAGGTCCGTTCATATGTAAACTTGGGTAAAAGGTGTTGGAGTGTAAGTTACATTGTTGAGCAAATTTACTGATAAAAGCTAATACTTCTTTCCATATCTCATGTTAAGGAAATATAGTATTCAAAAGAAAACATCACATCATGGGACAAAAAAAATTCATCCTCTGTCCTAGTATAGGTCAGAATCTGCTCTCTCCTTCTACAAGTCGCTTCGTATTATGTTCTCTACCAACTTTGGACTCTGGTCAATTTAATCAATGCTCTGTTTTCAATTGCAAGGCTAGTCAGATGAAAATGGAAGTGACCATTTCAAACTGTGCACTTTTAAAAGCCAGCTTGCCCATTTTAGAGTCTCTGGAAACTTGACATACTAATGTTTTCTTTACAACACAGAATATACTATTTACAAAGGTGTCTTCCTGGGTTATCTGATAGAAAGCAGTGAATGTTTAAGTTAGTAAAAAATATTACTATGCCTCAGTAGGCTAAGCAAGCAAAACAGAAGCGTAAGAGATGCCAGTGACACAACAATGAACTGATAATTAAGTACAGAGGCTAAAGACATCTACACAAGTTCAATGTTAAACCAAATTATTATTTTCTGTCCAGGATATATTCAGAAGCTGCTGAATCAAAGACCACCTTGCAAGGCTATGCAAACTTACAAGACAGACAGAGAGGATACCCACTTGATGTTGTAGCCCAGAATCCTACACATCTCCAGCTGACAATGATCTAATATTTGGTGGTTTTACAGAGGGCTAGATTCTGACTATGCGCTGGCACAAGGATTATTAAGTTCTCCCCTAAAGCACCTCCATGGGCAACCCAGCCCTGACATCCAAGTATATAGGAGTAGGTGGGGCTATGCCCTGGCTTCAGCACCCAACTTAGAGTCATTCAGTCAAGCAGGAAAACAAGAGCAAGGGCAGTAATTAAGTTCAAGGAGGAAGTAGGGGAGGTATTGTGATTCAAGAGGGGTGCCTCTGAGTCAAATTCCCTCCCACAGCTATTGCTTGGGTGGTATGGGTAAGATCTGTTTCTAAAGTGAGAAAACAGCCCAGAGCTTTGAATACAAACAGACGGTCTCTTTATGAAAATGGTATGAATTCCTATATTTGGTGACTCTGGTTTCTTTGGCATGTGAAAGAGGCTCAGGAACATATACTTCAGGTATATTAATAAGGCTCTTCTTAGCTCCCTTTGAACATGGAACTCCTATGGACGTAAATCACACTTAGCTAGGGAGAAGAGAAAAAATATATTCTGTTTTCTATTCTGTACTCAGGAATATAGGCACTGATCCTGCAATTCAGGCAGACTTCTATCACCACAAAGAGCCCCATGGTCTCATAGTAACTGACTGCAGGATTTGAGCCTTAGTTTTCCTGTCTATTATGGAATCTTATCAAAATGAGCTGATACAAAAAGCTTAAAGATATTTCACTTCTGAAGTCTTTAAAAACATTTATTATCAAGACCTCCACAAGAATGTTCAGTCCATCATTAAGTCATGAAATAAACTAAACAGGATCAGATGTATAGGGAAAAACCTGTAAATGTCCTTTCTCATTACAGAGGTCAAAGACTGCATTAGTTATTTTTAACTAATGTCTTATTCAACCCCATGCAAACTTAAATCAGCTTGGGTCTGACTGATTCAAAGCTGTTCTCTGGTTCCCTGCTCTGCAGTAATAATTGACTAGGCTAGACTTTACAAAGGTTAGAAAAATGGACCCGCTTCATATTATTTCAACTAATAACTCAGTTTTTAAATCAAAATTTAAGAACTAATCTCTCAAAGCACCATTTCCTCCCTCCTCTGCCTATCCATATGTAATTTCAAATTAAATGATAGATGTCTAAAACTGTTATTTTCCCCTTAATTACTTCTAAGCAGCTAGGGGACGCAGTATGAAGGTTTGTTAGAAGATCTAGGATTCTCCAAAAAAGAGGAATTAATAAAAACTGAGAAAATGCAGCAGAGACTAAAGAACCTGAGAAAAAGCACTAGGATAGGGAAGCTGAAGGTAAAAATTAAAAGACACAATGCAGTATCTAATTTAATTCCGAAAGGCTGCGCTGAAAATCGTTATGGTAGATAAAGGACAGGAGGGATTTGTTTGTCATGAAAACAGACTATAGGCCTTCACTGAGTTACATATATATATATATATATGGAGCTATCAAGCTAAGCCAAGGCTACTGTGCTCTGAAATACATTTCAGAGACATTCCCAGGGTAGATTTGTCAGAGAGGTTCCAAATCTACACATTGAACCTGTCAAATTTGGTCCACGTAGTAATAATAATCACCTATTATGCATAAAACAAATTAGTATATAAATGTCCCCAACATTTTACTCTCTAAAAATGGAATATTTGGTAGACTTTATTTTATTATTTTAATTTGCATACATCAGACCAAAAATATTCATCCTATCCTTTTTTTTCTCTCTAAAGATAATTCTATGCTTAGGGTCCAATTCTGCTGCCTTTGTCTGAATCACTTCAATGGGAAATTCACCTGACTAAAAACTAAGTAATTGAGGACAATCCAAGAAGAATTACAGACACAGTTATTCATATACGAGTCTTTCATTTAAAAGTCCTATTGCTACATTAAGAAAAAAGGATTAGGAGACCACTTGCCCATGAAACAATGACGTTGCTCCTGCTCCTCTGTTGATGTGAGTAGCAAAACTTCCATTTGGTTGCAGTTCAGCAAAATCAGGAGCAAAATTCATGCATCTGATGTGTGTGCACAAAACCATTTGGGTGCACCCATCATCAATGAATATAGCTCTACCGATCTACTATTCACTTTATGAAAACAAGGACATTAAAATACATTACCACGATGGGAATAATACTCATTTATTTCTCAATCATTATAGGCAAACAAAAGCCACAACAATGGTTTGACTCTCCACCCAACTCTCAACTCTTCTCCTAATATATGCCTTTTATTTTTAACTTATAAACAGTCTTCCAAAAACACAAAATGTAGGAGGAATAAGTGGTATTTAATACATATTTCATTTTGGAGTTATATTAAACTGTGAACTATTTGTTTATTGATTTTTAAAAGTGTAACCCCTACAAAGTTTTCCTGCCTACTGAATTCTTCTTTCCCACTTTCCCTTGGTCACTTACCGCCAGGATTTGGTTTATCCTCTCAACAAGAGATTGTTTATTTACATTAACAGTGCTTACTATGACTCCTTGTGGACTGTTTGTTCAATGGCATGTGGAGTCTCCAAGCTTTTATTGTTGACAAGTGGTAGGTGGGTTCCCAGCTTTTGTGGTTAAATTGTTTATTGATAATAACCTTTTAATTATGGCTGCTGCCTGCCTCCCGCAATTTACTATAATCGCTACTTCTGTCTTCTTGGAAATATGTAAAACAGGGAGGAACAACAAGGATAGGAATGAAACATGTAGGCTGATGCTAATCCCATTTATGTGGGCTTTACAGTCATGAATTTTAAGAAAGTTAGTTAGGGTATGCCCCAAATCACTTAAAGTCACATAATATAAGACTGACCAGTATTTACATGGAGCTCAGCAACACTGCTCAACTAGTTCAATTAAAACTTTGTCTAGTTAGAAACTTACCATAAGAAACAGCAACTCTTAAGAAAGCATCTCATTGAAGTACATTATTAGCATATATATTTTTACAAAGCTTGGAATCTCCACTAAAGATGGGCTCAAGCAAATCCACCTCTTAAACTTTGGGAATACATGGGTATTGAAGTCTACCAGAATTCCTAAATTTAATACTATCAAATTTTAATGAAGGAGAGTGATTGAGATCTGAATTTTGTGGTTTGGGAGTTCTCTTGTTTCTACACTAAGATGTTCCTACCAGCTACAAGAAAAGGGACCAAATGCTACCCTCATCTACACTGGTATAATTCTGAGGTAACTCCAGGCATAAACTGATTTATGGAGAGCAGATCCAAAGTATTTTAGTTTGCAGAAGAAAGAAGTCTAGATAAAAGAAGAGCTGTGTAAGAGAGAAAATTTGTTTCCAGAAACATTTTTTTCTGAACAGACTAAAGTCAGGCATGGGAATGGAATTCTCTTCGTGAGTGACAGGATAGGGGAGGTAATATTTTTTATTGGACCAACTTCTGCTGGTGAGAAAGAGAGACACTTTGGAGTCACACAGAGTTCTTCTTTAGGTCTGAGAAAGGGGCTCCCAGAATCACAGCAAAATGAGTGACATTCTCTGTAAAAATCCAGAGGGTGAATGCCTTGGCAAGATCAGCAAGGGTCTGGAGAGCTAGAACATTCCCTCTGGCTGCCACATGGTGGTGTTGAAGTTACCTGTTACTTTAGACATTTTAGTGGCCCCACCCCTTCTACAGGGTGCTATGTCGATTATGAAATTGTTGATTCATCAACCCATCTCTTCACTGCCCCTAAACTTCAAACTTCTCTAGGACTAAGAAACACAAACCTTCCTTATGGAACAGGTCAGGTTAGGAATGTTATCCTGTTGCATGGCCTACTGCATATTCTATCTCCAGCTGCAAGGACCTTCCATGGCCACAGGATTTGCCTTTAAAAGCTAGGAACTAAACTAAGTTATTTCTATATGAACATTTCCATGCCCATGACATTTGGACTGATCTTATGTTTTAACCCACACTACTCAGACCTGCCCACACACAAGCTAAACCTACAGATCTGTTTCCATCAGTAAGTTACTGCAAATCATTTAACATTGTTATAGACAAATTGCTAACTTCATGGAACAAACAATTGTGTTTTCATGTTTTAAATAGTTTACATAGTTCCCCCTTTGGAAGCACTACAGCTGGAAAGGAACTATATCTCAATTTAGATACATTTATGGAATTTTGTTATGTGACCATTTACCCATTTCCTGATCTAAACAATAGCTCCCCTCCTCAAGTGCCATCTGCTCGTCAGTCACTTACAGGCATGATCTGTTTTTGTGACTCAGCCAGGCTGTGTACAATTGTCTAAGCAACTCACAATAGTTTATCATCATTGTTTGGTATAATTGGAAGCAGAAGTATTTAAACGCACCCACATACCCCACAAGTAAATTTATATGGAAACTGTCTCTTTTAATCTATAGTGCAGCCAGGATAAACAGTAGTTTGAAAGAATATGCAGTTTTATTACATTACTTTCTTATATATCATTGTTTAAAATGGATATATTTTGCATTAATTCAAGCATGCAACTTATCCATACAACTATTTGCACAATGAATTTGTAATTCCCTCAGTCGTTTTAATTCTGTTTCTGCATCCTAGGAATACCTTTTCTGTAAACTCACACATGTGCACCAAATACTGTTATAATGTTAATTAGCCTGATTTATAAACCTCTAACCAGACCACTAGCCTTCATATTACATACATTAAACCAAAGCAGTCGTTAATTAAGGTCATGTTATGGGGATCTGACAAAAACAAGGAAATTCAGAGTTAAGGTAAGCTCCAACTCATCTCATTGTGCCTAGCTATTGTCGTAATATGGTATATGTAGAGTCATTGCTAGAGTCTTTGGCACCACAAAGGAAGTTAAAAATGTCATTTTAGCCTTTACCTGGAATTTTGTTATCTTTCTGGATGTAAGTCAAACCCTAAATTATTTAAAACTCATTTTCTGTGGTTCAGAATAATATCCTATTGACATGGTATTCAAGACTCCTTCCGACCAATAAAAATGTCACATGAGGCAATCACCATTCATGCCAACCCTATGTCTAATGTGAAATTTTATAACTGATTTATACCCCACCCCCCCAAAAACAAAGTTTATAATGGAAATGCTGACAGACTCTTAAGTATACTGTTTCTAGTGGGCTCCTGTTTAATATACTGTATTTCTTCCTCTTCAACATATTAATTTACTTTTTGAACTGTTCATTGCTAAGATTAAGCATAGGTTTTTAAAATGTGTTCGTAGGGAATTTATGCAGAGGCACAAATGTTCTCTTTCGCCAGATGTACAGAATACTAATTTGAAAATGATGTATACACCATGCTCTACTGTAGAGCCATCCCCTATTCAAAAGGCTTTCCTCTGACATAATACAAGGATCTTCTCATTTATTAGGAGTACAATAGCATTAGAAAACCTTTGAAAATTGTATGAGGATTCTGGTCCATGGAATGAGTCAGAATGAATTTGGTAGATTTCAGCTAAATTGCCAAGAACAGCAGAACAGATGAGATAAATTGATCAATAAGTGAATATAATAGAAAATAAACATGTTGGAAGGGGTGGGACTTCAGGCAGAAGATGAGCCAGAGTATGCTGTGCTACCTCCACAACACAGCCAGCCCTGAGAGCCGCCTAGAGCAGGATGTGGTGCTCTCTGGTGGCAATTTAAAGAGCCCAGGCCCCTGGCTGCCACAGCAGCCCTTGGCTCTTTTGTATCACCAAGCCGAGTGGCAAATGCGCCTTTTGTCCTCCCTCCATTAGTGGGCCCCTACACATATATTAATATGAAAAGAAGAGCAATATGAAGAGCCAGAAAAGTCAGGGAAGGGTGTTGAGGTTGCAAACATCTCACAATAATCACTCTGTAACCTAATAACATAGGGTCATATTCTGCCACATTTCTGTACCATGATCAGTATCTTATTTTGTAAGTAAAATTACTCCTCATATACAAGGAGGCCACAATATAGCCCTTGCAAGTTAGTAACAGATCACATTGTTTGTAATGTGTTGCCTTCATAGTGCACTTTGGATGCATATATACAATCATTTAGCATATTAAAACAACAAAATGTTTTCTTGTCATGCACCTCCGGCCTCACATGCATCAATTCATCTGAGGCCAATTTTTGTTTCCTCAGTTCATGACAAAACTATTGAACCATACAAAAAGGTTTGGATACAGATTTATAAGGGCTTGTAGCCTTAAATCCTACCAAAGGAGAGATTGAGAACCCGTGAAGGGGTCTTTACAAAAACAAAGCACAATGTGATATGGGCATAGGAGACCTCTACATGCCTATGAATTCAAAATTTCAAACTATCTAAGATTTCAATGGGAAGGACTACATTTTCAGTGGATCTTTATGACATTTGGACCATCTATCACAGCAAGAACCTTCATCATCATATTAAAGTCAAACCTCTCCTAAGGTCCCTCAAGGTAAAACTACTAGTTCTCTTGGACAGTATACCCATGTCAATCCCTTAAAATAGATACCATCTTTTGTGGTCAAAATGCTGCTACCAGATGTTCTAGGTTTTATTATAAACAAACAAGGCCTAATCCTAGGCACTCTCCATTCCCACTGACTTCAAACAAGGCAATTAAGACCTTTCAGGGAGCACTTAGTATTCACAGGAATTACTTATTGTACAGTGCTGTCTGCATAACACTGACTGCTCTCCCTCCCCTTCCAGGTGTCCTGACAATTACCCACAGAGAGGGAGGCAAGAGGAAAGAATGTTTAGGTAGAACCCCTCTTTTTGTGAGTTCCAGACATCCTTTGTACTCAAGGTTATGGGAGAGCCTGGTACCCAGTACTGCATAGTATTGTGTTGTACTTTGTTGTTCTGTGCCCATTCAAATCACTTAGACTTTGATGCCATTGAGGCAGATACCTATTAAGTGTTTCATAATCATTCGCTAATTGTACAGCACCATGTACATCCAGAGTACTGTCCAAATGATAAAATGTTAAATATTTGTTTTAAAAGTCCACTATTTTATATAAATTACAGCAATCAGGATGCTAATCTCAGTACATAAACATACTATTGCCTGTTATTGCATCTCTCCTTTTTAACTTGAATTTTTTAAAATATATGTGCTTTGGTATATGCCTGTATGACAATATTTGCCAGTATTTTAGTTGTTTTCTGTACTGTAGGTGAAGCCAGACACACTCGTTTTAGTAGTTATTCAAAACCAGTTTATGAATGATTACACAGTAATCTGTTCTCTGGGAAAAAAGTAGTTTCATTTCATTTTTAAGTAACGCTGGCCTGAAAAAGAACAAATGAAGTGTCTAATTCTGTTGCCATTGAAGTCTGACAGTCTTGTCATAGGAACAAATCCTTGGCTAGCAAACGGATGTAGCTTTGCAAAAATCATGAAGTTCACCTATACATTCAGTGGCGACCAAACTCATTTCCATCATCTGAGGGCCAGGATCATACGTTGTGTTTTCTTTTTCTTATCTTTTACTCTCTTAAAAAGGTTCTGGCATCACTAAATAGCTCAATACTAACATAGGATTAAGTGTCTTTGCTTATTAGAGAATTTACTGCAATTGTGGCTTTAGAAGGATGCTTAACCTATCCAGTGAAGAAAATTCAGTAATATCTTCTGTCAGCTGAGAGGCCAACTTCAATAGAAAACTATTCCATCTTCCCCTGCTTGAGATGATATATTTTATTTGAAATAATTTCTTCAGTCTGTGGCTGGAGGGTGAAAACTGACTTGTCTCTTATTTATCTTTCTTTTGGGGCAGCATGAATTTTAGACTCATGGAAGTGAGAGACTGATAGCAGTTAAGCTAGGCAGAGTACGGGCAGGTGCTTTCTGAGCTTCCATTTCAAAACCATCCTGCGTGTGCGTGAGTATATATGCATATATATTTTTTCTACAGAATAGCCACCTTTTGCAGGCACTACTAGTTTCATAATAACAATAACTATGCATGATGGCTTGGATTACCTATAGAGTGGCAATTGGTTGGTATCAAGTGTACTTTCAGTCTCACTTTGTTAACAATTTGTAGAGCACCCTTCAGTATCTGAACACTTGTTCAACCCATTTATCCTAGAGCCCCGGGGCTGCAATATTGCGCACCATATGGTAGTAGGAGGTAGAAGTTGAAGAGGAATGCGGATGTAGTACCTGATGTAAATAACACTAGTAATACGACACAAACCAACAAAAATAATTGAGAACTAAGAACCTGTCTATCAGTCACGCCATTAATAGGAAAACAAAATAAACAAAAGGCCCAGTGGTACATACTGAAGACAAAATGAATCCAAATTTCATCTCTGCATATCAGACCAGGAACTTAATTTACATGGAAGTGCTTGTCAACACATTATTTTTCTACTGTTCTACCTACCAATGTAACTGTGCCTGCACTAGGGAACTGCTCTGCTTTTACTATAGCAGTTTCTAAAATGCTACAGTTATAAGGCACAAAAACTGTGGGAACATCAGTACAAAGATTTTTCTACTTCCCCTTTTTAAAGACAAAATAATTTGGTAAGGCTGATTTGCTACCTTCAAAACCAATCCATGATCTTAGATGGGTAAATTCATATTTGGGGCTAGATATCTAGACACAGTCTAGTACTGGGATTTGTATAATTACATTGTCCCAGCATGAGATGGAGAGGGGATTGTGGTTCATGCAGCCACAATTTCTCCTGGAGCTGCAAGGTTATAGGTGGACGGCTACTGCAACACCCATTACAATTATGCTGTGTTCCTCTTCTTTCACCCTGCCAACCCTACCTTTTCCCTGTCCATTTTGGGCAGGCCTGCAGTCTCAAGGAGGGGATAGTCCTGGTGCCTGAAGTGCATGTAGATTGTGATCATGCCTAGTCACATACATCAGACTCAACAAGAAAAGGTTCCTTGCGCCCTCTCCCATTCTCTTGAACATTCAGGTAGGTGACCCACATTGTGAGACAAATGTGTACTCAAAACCTTACAATAATATGCTTAGTAACACAGCCTTATAATTAGTGGTTATAAAACACAGCAAAACATTATAGAGACTTGTAGATCATTTACTTATAATAGTTCTGGGTTTGGTGAGGGATATATTTCTACTGCATTTAATTATTCATGCTATGCTATTCCTCTTTTCTTAGAATAAAGAACAAACAGCTAATGCATAGTACTTGAGGATCAGAAGCTGTCTATTTGCAATGAAACCGATTACCTTTCATCCATCTTCTGAAAGGTAAGCATATGTATAAACAATCAATTTTATATGGTGTGTGAAACTAGAGGTGGTTGCAAATGGTGAGTCAGAGATGAATCAGTTATGAAGAATTTAAACATGAATCCATGGAAATCCTTTTTTCTCCTGTTTTGTTTTGTTAAAACATTTCTATAATAAACTCTTCAGCGTGACTTGAAGTTTCCTCAAGTCCTTTCTCTTTTAGAACAATGATGGTTGGCAGCCACTCAAACTAGTTCAGTAAACTTTAGAAGATAAAGCCAGTTTAGTTTCCCTATAAGATTTCCTTGTGAAAGTTATGCTCATTGATTTTTAACCTCATAATTAAAATTCCTCATTAAATATGCCTGACAGCCAAACGTGATTCCTTTTTTACCTGCAACTGCTACCTTTTCCTCCCCATGATACCATTTCATTACAAAAGAACAATAGATTTCCTTTCAGTATAAAGTAAGGACACAATGAGTAATGTACTTTCTATTCTGCAGAAGGCATAATATTGTTAATTTGCAAAATCAATTAAAAGGAACCACTTTGGAGGAATACGAAGGTCTTGCATATGGATCACATCAGATATAATGGGTATTAGTTCAAAGGCTGGCATTCTGCCATAGTTGGCACCTAACAATTTACTCTGGCCCAGGGAATTTGGCTGTTGATTTCAAACAAATGCATCCTGGAGGCTTAAGACCAGAAATAGTTTGATGTGATTTATGCTTCGTACTTTCTCACAACACGAAACCTAAAAAGCTAAAAGACATTTTGTTATTGCTAGGCATTTGCTGCAATGTGACTGCAAACAAAAAGTTCTAGCAGTCAGCTTGGGGTTTTGGGGACACGGCTAGACACAATTGGTCTCCCGATAGTATTTCGTATGCTCTGGTGGGAGTGTGTTCTGCGCTATGGCTCTTGTCACTGAAGCTTACAGACATACAATGATTGCTAATTGTCAAGATGGTGGCCACCTGATGGTGACTTTTCCCCAGACTATATTGTATTGAAAATTGAAGCCCCAACGTTCATTTTAGTTAAACAGGAAGAGTTGATAGGCCAATTTCTTACTTCAGGCACCTTCAAGAGTATGAATGTTGCAGGGTTTGTTGAGTGGGAAACTGGCTGTATTGAGGAAGGTTGACTCCAAGGTGTCTAAACTACCTCATGATAGATCAGTTTTATGGGAATGGGCAAAAAAACACATTACAGATATGTGTGGATTCTACCTTTCTCTTTGTCAATGTGTGTGGAGGGGATTCTGCTCCTCTGCATACTCAGTCTGCTTTCCTCAAGAGCCTGTGGTAACCATATAGGTCCATTGTGTTTGGGTTTGCAGAACAAGGAATGGGGTCATGTGGTGTTTTAGATGTTGCTTATAATTATTAGAACTGGGAGCACTGGCTGTTGGGAATCTGGAAGCACAGGAAACAGGAAGGAGGGGGGAGGAGATGGGCCAGGCCTGAGTGAGAGCTACAGAGGGGAGCAGCATCAGCTTTGGAAAGAGGTTTCACCCTTGGTAAATAAAGGCCTGTTGAAGTTTGTTACTACCTTGCTTGCATGATACAACAGGTGGAAAGGCATGGAGGGGTCTCCCCCAGATTCTTCTCCATCCCATTCTACAGGGAGAAGAGTATACATTAGTACACTCAGGGTATGAAACTACCTGCTGCAGGACCCACACTACCCAGCACATGTAGCAAACCTAAGGCAGAAATGGATGCTACGACAAGGGGACAGTGCACAGAGATTGAAGAGTAGAAACCCTCACCACTTTTGTGAGCATTCAACTCTGCCCGCTATCCTTGGTGGAAAAATTCTAAGGAAACTCTTTGAGAGAGTTATTCCCATCTAGAGGAGAATCATAGAAACATAGAATATTAAGACTGGAAGGGACTTCGAGAGGTCATCGAGTCCAGTCCTCTGCCCTCATCGCAGGACCAAATACTATCGCTGATAGACATTTATCTAACCTACTCTTAAATATCTCCACAGATGGAGATTCCACAACCTCCCTGGGCAATTTATTCCAGTGTTTGACTACCCTGACAGTTAGGAACTTTTTCCTAATATCCAACCTAAACCTCCCTTGCTGCAGTTTAAGCCCATTGCTTCTTGTTCTATCCCCAGAGGCCAAGATGAACAAGTTTTCTCCCTCTTCCTTATAACACCCTTTTAGATATCTGAAAACTGCTATCATGTCCCCCCTCAATCTTCTCTTTTCTAAACTAAAGAAACCTAATTCCTTCAGCCTTCCCTCATAGGTCAGGTTCTCTAGACCTTTAGTCATTCTCGTTGCTCTTCTCTGGACCCTCTCCAATTTCTCCACATCTTTCTTGAAATGCAGTGCCCAGAACTGAACACAATACTCCAATTGGGGCCTAATCAGCGCAGAGTAGAGCAGAAGAATGACTTCTTGTATCTTGCTCTCAACACACCTGTTAATGCATCCCAGAATCATGTTTGCTTTCTTTGCAACAGCATCACACTGCTGACTCATATTCAATTTGTGGTCCACTATAACCCCTAGATCCCTTTCTGCCGTACTCCTTCCCAGACAGTCGCTTCCCATTCTGTATGTATGAAACTGATTGTTCCTTCCTAAGTGGAGCACTTTGCATTTGTCTTTATTAAACTTCATCCTGTTTACCTCAGACCATTTCTCCAATTTTTCCATGTCATTTTGAATTATGACCCTATCCTCCAGATTAGTCACAACCCCTCCCAGCGTGGTATCATCTGTAAACTTAATAAGCGTACTTTCTATACCAATATCTAAATCGTTGATGAAGATATTGAACAGAGGCGGTCCCAAAACAGACGCCTGCGGAACCCCATTTGTTATGCCTTTCCAGCAGGATTGTGAACCATTAATAACTACTCTCTGAGTATGGTTATCCAGCCAGTTATGCACCCTCCTTATAGTAGCCCCATCTAAGTTGTATTTACCTAGTTTATTGATAAAAATATCAAGTGAGACTGTATCAAACACCTTAATAAAGTCTAGGTATACCACATCCACCACTTCTCCCTTATCCACAAGACTCGTTATCCTATTAAAGAAAGCTATCAGATTGGTTTGACATGATTTGTTCTTTACAAATCCATACTGGCTGTTCCCTATCACCTTGCCACTTTCCAAGCATTTACAGACAATTTCCTTAATTACTTGCTCCATTATCTTCCCTGGAACAGAAGTTAAACTAACTGGTCTGTAGTTTCCTGGGTTGTTCCTATTTCCCTTTTTATAGATGGGCACTATATTTGCCCTTTTCCAGTCCTCTGGAATTCTCCTGTCTCCCATGATTTTCCAAAGATGATAGAGGAGGTATCTGAGCCTCTAGCTATCAGCTCCTTGAGTATTCTAGGATGCATTTCATCAGGCCCTGGTGACTCGCAGGCATCTAACTTTTCTAGGTGATTTTTAACTTGTTCTTTTTTTACTTTACCTTCCAAAACTACCTCCTTCCCACTAGCATTCACTATGTTAGGTGTTCCTTCAGACTTCTCGGTGAAGACTGAAACAAAAAAGCCATTGAGCATCTCTGTCATTTCCAAGTTTCCTGTTACTGTTTCTCCCTCCTCACTGACCAGTGGGCCTACTCTTCAAATGGGTTTGCAGTTTGATGCAAGAACTTTACATAGCAGTAATGTGTGCCATCCTCACTTTCCATTTATCTTTCTAGAGATTTAAATTTAAATTGTAGATAGGCATTTGCATTGAATAACAAATACAATATGCCATAGAACCAGAAAAGATAAAGATGTGAGACTGATTAGATCCCCCATCTTTTCTCTGTCAGTGCAGGCTTGTTTGTTGTTATATGCTTACTTCTGCCAAGCCGATATTTAATGTGCTACATGGCTATTTCTTCTTTCCCTGAGAGATTATTCCACTGTCAGGAAGATTCCTTTTCATTCAGTTGACACTTTCTCTTTTCTAATTTCATATCACTGCCTGTTATAACTCCTTGCATTATCTTAAATAATTATCGATATCATACACAACAGCTTTAGTAGATGTGCCTATCTCCTTAGCAAGGTCACTTTGCCAAACATTATATATTTAACTCTTAACCTATTTAACTGTTGCTCTTCTTTAAAATCCCTCCAATTCCTTTCCTGTAAGGAGTTTCCCACAACACTAAAGAACTAGTGTAGGTGTAACAGTCAGGTTGAATCACAACCAGACAAGGCAGTTCTTGATTGGTGCCTCTCACCTGCAACATGAAAGCACACCGGCAGTTGCCCATGGAGAAGGAATGTTTCAAACTTTCCCAGTGATGAAATCAATATTGCAATTGTTTAAAAAAATCACAGATTATATTTTAAAACTATTGATAAATGCATCCAGTATTGCCTAAAGTGTCTGGGGCAAAATACACCTCCCAGGATGCTTTGCAACAACTCCTGGAATATCCAAAGAATCACTGTCAAAAGAATGTCTCAGCACACTATCTTGAAAAATTGCTTACTTGTTCATTTTTACCATATAATTATAAAATAAATCAACTGGAATATAAATAATGCACTTACATTTCAGTGTATGGCATACAGAGCAGTATTAACAAGTCAATGTCTCTATGAAATTTTAGTTTCTACTGAGTTTGCTAGTCCATTTTAAGAAGACTGTTATAAAACTAGGCAAATATATGGATGACTTGAGGTACCACCTAGAAGACCTCTGCGTACTCCCAGGGGTACACGTCCCCTTTGCTGAAAACCACTGCTATAGATTCTGTCTCTCACAGATATAATATAATAATATATATTCATAGCAATTCCCAGTTATAGTTAAGCTTGTCAGAATTTGATTTTTAAATAATTTCTATGAATAATATTGGTATTTATATTAAGCATTTTTATTTATATTTGCATTATTGTATGAAATTATGAGAGGTCAGACAAGAGTTATGTGGTGACAGTAGATGTTGATATTCAACTAGTTAAAGCTTTATAACCATTAAAAGATAAATTGTTAATATCAGATGTCAAAATATAAAAAGTAAATATCTTTAAATTAAATTCTAAGAAGTTTTCAAGCAGTATTTCTCTTATTTTGTTTTTCTGTAAATTTCTGTTCTCATCAATGAAAATGCATTTTCATCAGAAACTGTGATTTCCCAAAATTTATATCTTGGGCCTTTTTTAAAACATTGTGAAGGTAAATTTAGTGAATGATACCATAGATTTTGAATCTTGAAGATTGGTGAGATTCATTTTAAAGACTTTGGGGAAATAAGATTTTTTTAAACCCCCACAAAAGTATAAATACTAACATAAGAGCTCTTGATATAAAGAGAATAGAACACAGACTAACTTTTTAGAGTTGCAGACTTGATTTGCAAAGATTTAGAGAAAAAACAGATTAACTGTGAAAAATAAAATTACTGCATTTTCCATGCAGTATATTTTTAAACAATCCCTTGATATTTTATCTGAGCTGAAGAATTCTGCCCATCATAAAAGGGTATCAGAGGAAGAATGAATTAACAGAAACTATCACTCTTTGGGTATGTCTAGACTACATGCCTCTGCCAACAGAGGCATGTAAAATAGGCTACCCGACATAGCCAATGAAGCCGAGATTTAAATATCCCCGGTTTCATTAAAATAAAAATTGCCATCACGCTGTGCTGGCTCAGCTGATTGTCGGCACAGTGCAGCAGTCAAGACACGGATCAGTCAACAGGGGAAGCCTTTGTTGATCACTCCCCTATGCCTCGTGAAACCCCAGTACTGTCTAGACCATCCCTGATAGACATTTATCTAACCTACTCTTAAATATCTCCAAAGATGGAGATTCTACAACCTCCCTAGACAATTTATTCCAGTGTTTAACCACCCTGACAGTTAGGAACTTTTTCCTAATAGCCAACCTAAGCCTCCCTTTATGCAGTTTAAGCCCATTGCTTCTTGTTCTATCTTCAGAGGCTAGGAAGAACAAGTTTTCTCCCTCTTCCTTGTGACACCCTTAAAATGTATAAGGTGGCTATGGTCTGTTACATGGTGGTAGGTAAAGTGATCTTTGTATGTAACGAAATACAAAATACTTTAGGGTCCTTCTGAATGAAATATGTTCACTTGTTTTCTCTCTGTACTTTACTATATATTTTAGAGAGTTTGTCTGTCTGCATGATTAAGAACTCTTCCTAAATTATAAGAGCTAGGACCACTACATTCAGCTTCCTCTGACCATAACTTAAAGCAATATAAGGGCTTGGTTGTGCATCTGGAATAGAATTGCTTCTCATAAAACCAAACAGAAAAGAGACAGAATCACCAAATCTAGTACAATCCTCACAATCAACATAACTGAGTGAATGTTGAAAGAGACTGAACCAAGAGAAACTAAAAAATAGGATGAACCTGAAATAGGATTGCTTCTCAATAAATCGTACAGAAAAGAGATAAAATGGAGAAATTTGGAGTAGTGCTCCATTTTGGTACTACCAGGCAATGTCGGGTAAATCTGATAGTTTTGTATAACAAAAGCAATAAATAATTATAAAATGAACTCACGGGATAAATGCAGAACCATCCAAGCTGCCCCATAGCATTATTTTGTGTATTCCTGCCTTCTTCTCTCCCATTGCCTGATATTGTCTTCTCCGGAGTCTTGTCTTATGGTACTTAATTTAGGGCTCAGATGTGCTGGCCTGGACTGGGAGCAGGATGAAGTGTGTCACCCTTGTGGAATCTTAAGGAGGTATTGTGAGTTCTGTCTCTCCTCCTGGTGCACCAAGTTGGTACTGGCCATTACCTACACTTCAAGGCATACCGACAGGTCTGAGTTCAAGGAATGCAAGGAGAGCATCTCGGACTAAAAGGTTGTTGGAAGCTTTATTCTGACTCCTCTGACCAGTGAGTTTGCCCACAGTCTTACAGTCTATTGTTAATTCTTTCAGCAGACTGCTATGAAAAACGTGTTACAGTCTTTTCAGGAAAGGGATGTTGGATTCATCTCTCTAGACCTTTTGTCAGGGAAAGCCACAAGGCACAAAGTCCCAACAGCCTTTCCCTACTGTTTAGACTTGATTTGGTTTGTTTCTCATTGAGATGTTTATGGTAGCCTGAGACACAATAGCAGTTTGGCTAGGACGCTATTGCTGACAAGCAAAAGAAAAGCTTGTATTGGCAAAAAAGAAAAGAGATTCCAACAATTCTTAAACACATAGGTCCACCATTTCCTTAAGAAATCATCACTTCAAAGAAGAGTACCAAATAACTGTAATATCATTTCCTCTACTTGGAGGAAGGTGACACAGAAAAGCCAAATCCAGATGCTGTTGGACCACAAGTCTGGTGGCTGGCCTTTCTTTTGGAACTGAAATGCATTTCTTTAGGTCAGGAATGCTCTTCTGCTGGCATTAGATAGGTTTACCTTCTTTATTCATGATGGACGGTCCAGCAGCAAAAGATATGATTGGCACTGAGCTGTGTGTTGGAGTGTCTGACATTGTCCTTATATTAGTGTCCTGGGTAACTGTGAGACAAACAGAAGCTGGATGACAAAGAGAGCAGAAAGAAAGACAAAGAGAAGGATGAAGAGATCTGGGTGCTAGAGAGGGACAGAAATAGAAAACTAGCATGGGACAGAGAGCAATGTTAATGTGGTGATGCTTAAGTAGCCACAGAAACTCTACTGTTCTCAAACCTAGCAAATGCTAACAAACACCATTAACATCATCTCAAAGAACAAGTACAGTGTGCAGGGGAAAAGATAGACACTGACGGAGAAGGTGTGAAGGGCTAAAGGAGGGAGAGTAAAATTTATATTAATCATGCCAGCACTGTATGAACACTCAGGCTACGTCTAAGCTACAAAGATTTTTCGAAAGAGGATATGCAAATTCTGTGTAATTTGCATATTTTCTTCCGATCACATTTCCAAAAGAGGATCTTTCAAAAATGAAAGTAGTCTGGATGCAGTTTTTTTGGGGGAAAAAGACCCCATTTTTGAAAAAAATGCTCTTCCTATAAAAAGGAGGTTTACGCGGTTTTTTGAAAAAGGGGTTTATTACGAAAAAAACCACAGAAGTGCAAGTGAAAATCTTGCATGGCAAACAGTGTAAAGAAAAAAAATACATTTGGAAAGAACATTTTAGGCAGTGAAGTGGGCATGTATCTATTCTACTCTACTGCATTTATACTGGCCATATTTTCAGGAATATAATTACATGCTTGAGAATGAATAGATGAATTTTATCCAACTGGAATTTACACAAGAGTGAACCAATACCTGAAATAAACTGATCCTTACCTTCTTGGTTTATCCTGGTTCTACTTGCATACATTTCAAATTATACCTTTCTTCACAGAAAATTTATACCATCTTCTGTTCACTCTAGCTTCAGATCTCTTATTTGTTGTCTCACAGCTACCAAGCCTGTCTTAATTTCCTTGCTTACCTGCAATAGCCCTAACACACCCCAGAAGGCTTTGAGTGCTTCTTCAGTACAACTGACAGTCACAAAGCCTTTGAGGCGGCATTAATGTTGCTAATGTCTAGAATGCAGTGGATGGAAAAGCAGGGAGTAGAATATATATATAGCAAAACAGTAGGAAAAAGCTCTAAAGAGGGAAGGACTGGAGAATGCACAAACTAAAGTTTGGAGGCAATCTCTTCTCTCCCTTGAATGATCCTATGTCTTGAGTATATTGTCTAGTATCACACAGAACACCTTTGTATATAAAATTTGATGCATAACAACACTAAATAGTGCAGATTACCTCTAGAGAGAGCCAAGGTAAATATGATATGGGGAGCATATTATAGAAAACCTGAAAGAGGTGACAAACAAAACCACTGGCAGAGATTTCAAATTAATTTAAAAGCAGCTCTGTCTTTGCAAGTAATTGAAAACATGTCCAGCTCTTATAGCCTTGTAACAGCCTGCCATTCCCACTACGAGACAATGCCAAAACACCCCATAAGGTATCCTGACCAGTCACATGACTTTTAATACCCACATGATGGCACTAAAATGGCCTATTAGATTTACAGTGTCATTAACCTTCCAAAATAAAATGAGAGTCTGCTCTGGCGCAAAAAAAAAAAAAAAAAAAAAAAAGTCTGACTGCCGTTGGGTTTCGGGTAACCAGTCCGTGAGGAAATGCTGACAGGGGTCACTGTGGCATAATCTTTCATTCAGCCCCAAAGCTGTCACATCCTCCCCAGATGTCTGAAACATAGATATAAATTTTCATTATCCAGCAGTACAGGGCCAGAGGTACACCAAATGAATTTTTTACCAATCAAATTATAGCTCATTGCCAGATTAAGTGTAAACACTAATTTTGTGAAGTTTTCTGGTGGTCATTTATCTACAGGCTGGCTGAAGTAGCACTGCTGAAGTAGTAGCAAAGCTGTGAAAAAGAAGGCTTTCTAAATCAAATTATTGGTTTTATAATTGTGTTGTGGACACAATAAAATTGAATAAAAATAAATGTTATTAAGGAGGAGCTGTGCCTTATACTACGGAACATGAGATTTCAAAATCATTTTAAGAAAAGTAAAAGGGAAGGCATTTTTTTAAAAAAATCATAAAAAATATTTGTTATAAACAATATAAAGTCTAGGATTTTCAAAGGAGTTTGATGCAAATTCAGCAGGATTTCAGTGTCTACGTCCCTGGGTCTCTTTTGAAGTCTCAGCCAGTAACTCACTATTTTACTACAATGAACATAACACATTTAATCTCAGATAATGTTGTCCTATTGAAACCAGGATGTTAAAAAAAGAATAGCCTTTCTCACTTATATTTTTCACAATACAGTGAGGGAGCATTGTCTTGAAGTTATAGAAAAAAGGCAGAAGAAATTAATTCCATTCCTAGCTTTGACACTGACTTACTTTCTGACCATGTGGATGAATTAAATAACTTATCAGTGCTCATTTTCCCCATGCACAGGGATATTAATATTATCATACATCATAGGGAAGCTGAGATACAGAAATTATTAAATGTTTGTATAAAACTTTGGGACCCTTCAGCATTATAGAAATGCAAAGTCTAAAACATTATCTCATCTATTATCTTCAAGTTTGGGCTTTACCAAATACCCTTCATCTAGTAAGACCACTGTCACCCTAATGAATTCTATTTTGGTGAAAGATAAGTCCTAGGTTTCATAGCTGCCCTAGGCATTCTTCATGAGAGTTCAGAGGCTACTTCTTGGGTCAGCAGAGGATATGGGAATTCTGAAGCAAAAGATGTGGGCTTGGCGTGACCTTTGCATCATGCTCCTGTGCTATTTCACTAGACAGAAATTTCACTCCAATACAAGAGTCTGAGCTCCAAATAAGTACTAAGTTTTGGGTATGATTATGGATACACAACATCCTTTTCTCTCAGCCTTCAACAACAAGAGCATATATATCTTATGGGAAGTCCATTTGCAAGTGGGAATGGGGAGGGGAGTGAAGAGCATCACCTGAAAGGAATGAATAACTTTCAGCTCTTTCTGTCATCAATCGAAACTGAGAACACTCAACTTCATACTTTAATCCGGTAAGATTCCTTTGGTAACAGGGTTTTCTGGATGCAAGGAGGCAGATCTCTTGATATAGCACTCCACAAAAGACCTCCTCTGTATCTTGGAATAAAGTAGTACAGAGAGAGCCACACCGGCCAATGGAAGAACACCACATCCAAAGCTGCTTATTAATTAATTCATGGAAACGAAAATTGGCAAGCCTTCTATAAATAACCCCACTCTGGAATACATCCCTAGTGCCCAGAGAATCCTGTGATAAGCCTGTGATTATTATTTTAAAAAAATCCCACAAATATCCTAAAGACTACATAATCAAATCCATGAAATTGTGTTAGTTTGCTTTAATTTTTTTTTAAATTGCACCAGATAGTATCTGTGATCAAGATTGTGTTGCTTTTCTCATCTGAGACTCTTCCTCAAACAGCTAAAAACAATTAGGATAAATCAGTAGGCATAGAGGTCAACTCTACAAACAATTTTGCGGAAATTAGATACCTCACAGGCTCTCAAGCTTTCCAGACTGTCGTAGTCCTTTCAGGAGTCTGATTTGTCTTGAGTACCCTCAAGTTTCACCTCACTTAAAAACTAGTTGCTCACTAAATCAATCATAAAACCACAAAAGTGTCACAGCACACTATTAATGAAAAATTGTTCACTTTCTCATTTTTACCATATAATAATAAAATAAATCAATATGTATATATTGTACTTACATTTCAGTGTACAGTATATAAAACGGTATAAACAAGTCGTCTGAATGAAACTGTAGTTTGTACTGACTTTGCTAGTGCTATGTAGACTATTGTAATATTAGGCAAATAATTAAGTTGATGTACCACTGGAAGACCTTTGCATACCCTTATGGTATATGTACCCCTGATTGAGAACCACTGGCTCACTGGATAGTCACTTTACTTCTTTTACCACTGAATGAATAGATGTGTGTTCAAAGTTCTCTCAGAAATCTGATTAGAAAGATTTTCAAAGTTCCTAAATAACATTTGTGGTTTCATCTTTTTTCCCTTGCTGACTTGACCCTGCATTGCAGATCCACCACAGGATTGGCAAAAACTAACAATTTTCTTAAAAAGAAATGCCTAGAGTATTTTTTGCCATTTTAGGATGAGTTGTGTAGAAAAGACTCTATGGAAATGCCAGAATGTGGCATTCCTGGCATGTGAATGTCATTCTTTAGAACCGTTAGTCATCTGCATATCATCTAATGTCATCACTAAGGAAGGAAATGGAACAACATAAAACCAATAGAGAACAGATATCTATCTATTATGCACTATAATTTGTGCATTCATCAGTCTGTCAAGCTGTAAATCTAGTAGTTTAAAACACATTTTTGATATTTTGATGTATAGCAGGAGGACATTAACATAGGGATGAATTATAGCAAATAGACATTATGAGCAGAGTTAGAATACAGTTTTAAATAATTATAGTGACCAGCACTATAGTTAAGATTCAGAAGGGGTTTGGGTTCAACCAGCTTTTTCCTCAGTCAATCACACTGGCTCAAAATAACTCTTCCAGACTGAACTTTCCAGGTATAGTCTCCCTCTGACAGTGAGTGTGGATCATATGGGAACAATCAGCAGATTTGAATTAGAAGAAAGCAGGAAACAATCATTTTGAGGATTTAGGAAGTGGTCCAGTTTATACCATAGTCAACGAGAGCTTATTGATCTAATTTGGTACTGGATTGATTCTTTGCTCTCTACTCAAAAATGGCCATACTTGAAAGTTCCATGGTGGGCCCATGAGGGCTTATGGGGGACTGTTTGCTAGTCCAGTATGACATATTAATCTTTTAAATGGATGGAGAGATCAGTCGTTAAAAATGGCAAGCTGTATATGTGCTTAAGGGCTATTCCTAATGATTCAAATGCTTTACCTACCGTGGCTCAGAAAAATACATTAGTCTTGTATCAGTGGCCTATGACCTAAGAAATCACTAAATAAGGCCAAAATGGATAAACCATAATGGCCTTTGGTCAGCAAATCAGCTTTAAAAATATCCATGTACAGTTGGCATTTACATGAAATGAATTTAAAAAACACTCTTTAAATGATGGAGAAAGGAAAGGAAATTAATACCAGTAACATTGATTGCAATACTAGTCACAAATAAGCAAGGAAACTGAAAGTTAAGCTTGATATAACTCGGCATTTTGAGGCTACCGTAAATACCAAAAAACTCCAGAATACAAAAAAAATCTACTGAAACCAGTGGGATGCTTTCCATCACATATGTGATCTTTGGATCAGGCCAATATTACATCTTAATTTACAATCCCTTTAATGATAAATGTATGCTCCATATAGCCTTCTACTGAGTTATCATGAGAACTCTTTGCTGAACACTGCAAAGAACTGGTCAGGCTCAGAACAGAGAAAATGTAGCAGCACAGGATTATTTTTTTAATTTGCACGGGAAGCAAATTGGGGCCAGATCCAAAACCCCACTGAAATCATTGTGGTGTTTTCCATTGGCTTCAATGAGCTTTGACTCAAGTCAACTTTCAGATGTTTGAGTTGATTTTGTCAATATGAACCAATGGCTACGAGACTCATATCCCTATTTATACAAAAGAAACGTTAATTGTCACTCTGCTACTGATACATATTAGTTCTTTCTTTCAGTCAGGAAAATGATGGCAACTTCACCATCCAACAGAGCAATTCTGCAAATTCTAATCTATAACTCAAGTAAAGAGATCTGTATTACTATTTATGTACAGTGCCTCAGCTGGTAACCCTTTATATCTAATGAAAGAACATCACAACACACATACATTCATGATGCAGGACACAAAATTGTGATGGTTATTACATTTTGCCATTCTACAAAGCAGAAGGATGTTGTGCTAGTTAATATTTTACAAAGACTGCCATTAAAAAGGGATATTTATAAAAACATAACATTTGCTATTATTATGGCATCCACTGTATGCAAGAAAGGAAATACCACAAATACTAAAGTAAGCATAACCAGAGCTGGAGATACATGTCTCATTTTTCATGGCATCCACTGTAGTTTACTGTTATTGCATGATCTTCCCATTTATACTGTGGGATTAATTACACAGCCCCTCAATATACTCTACTTCCTCTTCCGTGTATACTAAGCACAGGCCCACAATATGTGCATGAATTCAGTTTCTACATAGTTGTCCATAGGGTGAATGCCTGCTTTGAGGGCAATAATTTAACAATAACATTTAGTTAGAATTAGTAAACTCCTGAGATTCCATTGCTGAATAAGTCCTTCTCTTATGGCAGATCCTTTGTCAAATATATCATCTAGCTTCAAAATTTTTTAATGTATTTATTCGAGTATAAAGTTGTGGAAGGAGTGGTTATCGCATAACTGGGTATCGTGATTTTGATGGGAGCTGTGGACCATCAGGACTTTTGAAAATAAGGTCAACCTTATTTAGAATCCTAAACAAAGGTTTTGGGCTCGCATTGTAGGAATCTATTTTTTAAAAATATCAGTCAATGTTCCTACAGGTCAGTACCAGGTTCTTCCTGAACAAAAGTCCTAGCCCATCCATGAACTTTTTCTGATGTTTTCATTTCTACCTCAAGCATGAAAAGTCACAGAGTTACCCTGGAATCTTACCATATGTTTAGGCCAGAAACATGTTTGGAAATTACTATAGATGTTTTTGTAATGTTCCAGCTCCAGCACAGACTGAAAATTGTTTTTTGCTGTCCTTCCAAAATATGCTATATGGAAACCACAACAAACATCTCTTGAGAGAAAATTTAACAGCAAAAAAATGTGATCCTTCAAAACTTGAAAGCATCAAAGAATCTGAATATCATAAACTGGAACATAACTTCTGAATGTGAGCCCAAGACTGGAGAGACAACTGTTTTATTTAAATAGGCAGCAAAAGGAATTTAAAGAAATTTTGGCTAGTGCTCTATTGTTATGTTCCTGAATAAAATTTTCCCAAATATGTATATTTAGAAATAAAGGGTTTGCTCCAAAGACCACTGAAGTTACTGGAAAGACTTTCATTGATTTCAGAGGGTTTTGCACTATCCCCATAAACTTTAAACTCTTGGGATTAGAACTGCTTCTTCTGATGTGCGTGGACATTCCAAAGCCTACTAAAATACAATTATTATTAAAAACAACACCAAAAACAATGCTAAAATACAAAAACA
Source organism: Pelodiscus sinensis (assembly GCF_052426305.1). Lineage (NCBI taxonomy): Eukaryota > Metazoa > Chordata > Testudines > Trionychidae > Pelodiscus > Pelodiscus sinensis. Next base: position 18,233,806 of record NC_143061.1, on the reverse strand, counting down.
GTATGTTATCTAATGGTTCCAATAGATAACAAAATGAAAACCCTTACTGACTAGCCTTTCCCAGCTTATCATCTAGGTCTTATCATCTAGGTCTCCGCTAGCTCCCCACAATTCCCAAACTGGTTTTAACATGTTCTAGATTATCTACAAAGCCCTGAAGCATAAGTCAGTTTTAAAGCATTTCTCAACCTTTTGTCACCTTATGTTCCTTTCACATCATTCTGATAGGTCAACCATTTCCTGGCCGGCTTGCAATAGCTGGGTGCATTTTTCATATTTTGAGCTTGTAAATAATTATTCTCCATAATTGCCGATTTATCTTCCATTTCCCAGTCAAGATTAGAAATGCCAAATCATTTCCTGTTTTCTACATCTAAATGAAAGATGCGAATATTTGATACAGGTTTTCATTAGATTTTAATTTTGAAAAAATTGCCTTGTGGCTTCTTTTGATGGATATTATATAATGATTCCCCTATAACATCATATTATGTCAATGTTATATGGTAGTATCTGTGTTTGTTGTTTTGTTGTTTTGGCAAACAAGATTATATTATGCATATATTTGGCTATTGCATTTTAATGAAATTAATTTGCTTGTTGTTTGGAAGAGTCTTTATCTACTATATATGTGAGAAAGTTTGTCTGTGAGTCTTGTTTGTCTGTCCATACATCTGTTTGTTCAAGAACTCCTCCTAAACGGTAAGAGCTAGGAGCATCAAATTTGCTATGCAGCTTTCTCTTACCATAACTTAGAGCAAACTTAATGCAAGGTGGTAAGGGTTTGGTAGTTCGGTGGGGCTGAAGTTTCCCCCAATTCATACAGGGATGCCTACGGGGTTACCTAAAGAGAACTTCTCCTAAACAGTAAGAGCTAAACCCACCAAATTTGGTATAAAACCCCCTCTTACCATAACTTAAAGCAAGTTATGGGTTTGATTGTACAGGGATGCATAAAACCATATAGAAATAGAATCAATGGGCAAGTGAAAGGAGCTAGCTGGAGGGTGCTTCTCAGGACTGCCCCAGCCTTAAGCCTTCTACCTACCCCCAGTCACTCTCCAGGGAGGGCAGCTCCTCCCTATTCATATGGGAACATTGCTGGCTGTTCCCCTTGATCAGGAAGTGAGGGGAAAGTGCACAATTTGCTCCATTACTCATTTTGGCTGGGGAGCACAGGGGGCAGACGAACTTGGACCTGCTGTGGCCAGGGACATGCACCCCTTCCCCAGAAAGGAGAGAACAGATCAAAAGGATGTTAAGTGACATTTATGAAAGTGGAAAAAATAAAATTTTCTGCTGACAAAACCTCATATCAAACCTGTTTTTACTCTGTTTTATTTCTTATAAAATATATTATTGCTCATCAACTTAAAGATAGATAATGGGGACATGATTATTACTCCAGAAAGCAAACATGTTCATATCAGCCATTTGCTTTAATTATTGAATACAGCTCGCATCCTATCTATAATATATTTTCTCCATCACATGTACTTACTTCATTTCACTGTGACAGAAAATCTATGCACTAGTATTTAAGGTTATAACCTGTCTGTTGCATTTTACAATGACAGGTGTATAACTTTAAAAAGCTGAAATGTAAATACTCTCATTCAGATCAAAGGTCGGTCCAGTTAGGTTTATGGTACATTTTCTTCCAAGGGTATGGAAAGCATTTTAGCTTCTCTGTAAAGAATGGCTGTTAACGCTAAGAAAGTATAATGGGACAAACATCAAAGCATACGATACACTGAACAAACTCTGAAGATGGGTCAGTCAATTATATGTAGAACTATTGTAACCATATTCACATAGCAGACAAGCAGAAACATTCACCCTTTTGTTGGCTGCAAAACACCCCAAACATTGAAACAATATTAGAGTCCGTCAGAATGATTTAAGTCTTAACTCAAATAATTTGTGATCACAGTCATTTGTAGGGAATGTAACATTTAGCCAATTTCAAATGATAATATTTAAGTCAGAGGGAAAAAAATTCGCTGTAATGCCATGATAATGTTTCCACTGACTTCAAAAAGAATTGGATCATCCTATTAGGCTTGAATTCAGGAAAGCATCCCTGTTCTGAATAGCACTTCAGAACATGCTTATGTGTCACTAAAGCAAATTTCAGTGCTCATTAAGCAGAGAAGTGTGATCCTTAATCAGGGCCTGAATTGGTGCATCTACATGCATCTGACGAAGTGGGTCTTTGCCCACGAAAGCGTATGCTCCAACACTTCAGTTAGTCTATAAGGTGCCACAGGACTCCTCGCCACTTTTACATTGCATTAAAAGACCTGAGACACTGCTGCAGCTGGCTTGGGTTGTAGGGATATAAAATTATAATGTAGATGTTCAGGCTTGAATTGGAGATTGGCCTCTGAGACAGGAGAGGAAGATCTCAGAGCCCAGGCTCCAAACCAACAGTAAACACTACTCTTTTTAGCCCGGCAGCCTGGGCCGCAGGGAGACCAAGTCAGCTGACCTTGGTTCTGAGATGTAGTGCTGCAGGTTTTTTATTTTAGTGTTGACATACCAAAGCAAGAAAGCAAGAAAGCAAAATAAAATTCCTTCTAGTAACTAAATATCTGGTTTTGTCAATGATTACTGCAAAAGGGCTGATGAAATTCTACAAATATTTTTCCCCAGTACCTAGATCTATTTGTATGGACAGTATTTATTTGTTTCTGTTTAGCTGAGTTACAAGAATGAAACAGTAGCACAACTCCTTTTGTCATTGGCTCTTACTTCTGGCAGTATTTCACATTTCAACCTGTTCACCATATGTGTGTACACTTTCGCTTTCTGTGCCACTAATTGCTTCTTTTTGACAATACCATCTATATGTGCACACCATATTGCTGTTTTTATCACTCTAAGCCTATTAATGCCCAGACTTATAGTTCCCAGAGGATTTAAAATTAACCAGCTCTCTAAATATTGTTCATGTCTTTCAAAAACTCCTGTCTTTTAGAGCCTGACTTGGGTTGTTTATAATTGGTTTGCTATATTTCATTCTTGAAGGCCCGCAGTCTTAACTTTTGAAAGTATAGCTCAACAAAATTTACGAGTGATATTAATATCCAGGAGAGGCAAAACTTAGAAAAAGTAAACAATTCTTTGGTCTTTGCTGTTTGCTTACCTAGGGTCAAAATCTGCCCTCAGATATTCATGTGCAACTCCCATTGACTTCAATGGGCCCCCCACACACAAGCATTTGAGGAAAGAATTTGGCCTCAGATGACTTAAGAGGTTTGTCAGTCTAACTCCCCAAAAGAACACTGAATACTTCTATAGGATATTGCACTCTCAGGTTTTCTTTTCATTTTATTGTGTGCTATACACCGATATATATCAATCAATTTTAGAGCTATTTATTAAATACTGTTCAGAGAATATTGCAAGAAGTTAACTGAGAAATCTTAGTTCTCCAAGATTGGTTACCTAACAAGGAACTTAAAGCAAGGCACTGACAAACTGTCCCTAAATTGCAAGGAGCAATGCAGTCCTGATGACAAAAGCACAGCAAAAGAAAACAGTCATGCCATTTACTAAAAAGACAACAATTCTTAGGGATATAGAATATTGTATATACTATAGAGCCCACCGAATGCCAGCTGTTGGACAATCCCTTTCCTAAGGGAATAACAGTGATGTTATCAGCATCTAGACGCTTTTCACTAATTCCAGTCTGTTTTACTGAGAGAGATAAAGAATGTCAGCATTGTAACCACACAGAACACATGGAAGCCAAGTGACAGATAAAATCATAGTGGTCTATTGGCATGTTACAGCTTCAAATTACCACAAAACGCTATCATCAAAAAAAGATGTTAAACTAAAGTAGCTCTATGTCAAATCATAATCTCATTATGTCCTACTTGCTGAATGCAATATATTGGCAGAATACATACATACACACACACAAACACACACACACACACACACACAGAATATATTTTAAAATTATTATCTGCTATAGATTCTGAGGTCATAATGACAATGTGGCCATGTGTAAAATTTTAGAAGTGCTTAGGTGTCAGATTCACAAAGGGCATGTCTACATTAGGAAATTATTTAGAAATTATTAAAATCGACTTAACTCCCAATTTAACAAAATCGAAATAACATGTCTATACAACAGGGAAGCCTCAAAATTAGTCCGAGGCAGGCTCCGATAATGTGGATGCGATACCCAGACTTAGAGTCCCAGGAAGAACAGCAGGGTATAGATTTCAAAATAAGTGGCTCGTTATTTTGAAATAATGGGTTTGGTAGAGTGGACGCTCCACTTATAAATTTGAGCTAAGGGGGGTTCTTTCAAAATAACGCCCTCATGTAGACCAGGGCAAAGGTACTTTGGTACATACGTAGGGAGGAGCCTAGTGGAATTTACTAAAGCATCTAAGGGCCGACTGATTTATTTAAAATTCTATGGGAATTAAGCACCTAACCTGCTTAGGTGCTTTAGTAAATTGTACTGTGATCCAGACTGTCAAAGGCTTATGCAGGTTGACACACAGAGGGATTTTCTGAACAACAAGGTACATAATTCACATGAATCCCCTAGTCACTCCCCAATGATAGCTAGGCATCTAGACATTTAAAAAAAAAAGTCAATAGAACTTAGTGTTAGGTGCCTAATGCCAATTTTGAAAAGGAATTTTGGCTCCAAAGTGACTTAGGAGCATCACTAATTGTACTCCGGGCCTAAAAGTCTCACTTTTATTACAGCTTCAAATCAGCACACCTGCCAGGCACCTCAAAGACTCTGAAAAGCTATGGGTTGCCCTGCTATATGTCATGGCACTGAGTTCTACATTTCTCTGTCATCAAGTATAAAAATATTTGAGTGAAATAGCAAACTAGAAGAACAATTCTAGGTACAAATTTAATTAAAGTCGATGGAGATAGGATAGACAAAGTATCATCTGAAGCTAATGGACTGTCACCCTTAAATGGGGGAAGGTATCAGGATGTCACTTCAGATTCTATTGTCTTTGTTGAGACTCCTTGCTATACCAAGGGTGCTTTTTTCCCCTCTTTGACTAGCCAGGGCACTAGGTCTTTATCCTACTGGATGAGAATCTATTTAATTTGATATATGGAGATATACTATCTCATAGAGCTAGAAGGGAACTTGAGAGGTCATTGAGTCCACTTAACTACCCTCACAGAGGGACCAAGTACCATCCCTGACAGATTTGCCCCAGATCCTTAAATGGCCCCTTCAGGGATTGAACTCACAATCCTGGGTTTAGCAGGGCAATGCTCAAACCACTGAGCTATCCTTCCTCCATGCAAGCTAGCTCTGATGACCCATTGATTCAACACTTCCAGGCCAGACTACTGCAATGCATTCATTACTGAATGAGATTGTGAAGGCCATGTAGACAGGACAGCTGACATAACATGAAATGGCTCATCCTTGAAAAAAAGCAGATTGCTAAAAGCACTCTGCTGGCTTTTCTATCTCAATCTAGATCCATTCAAATGTCTTGTTCTTTATATTTAAAAGCCCCTTTGGTAACATTTTCTATGACTAAGTCATTTAGGTGCTTCTTAAAATGTTACCTTTAAGCATAAGGGCTGAACTGTCACAGAAATCATCAGTCCCCCTTGAACTCCACCTTGGAAACTTGGACTCATAAGAGTTTTCTGGCTCACAGTCCCTAAAGTGTAACATCTCAGGGGACAGGGACTGGGCATTCTGTGTGGACAGCCCCGGCTATGGAATTTACTACCATCAGCAATCAAAATGAAGTGATTCCTGATGCTTTCAAGGTCTAATAAAAGACTCATGTAGATTTTAAGTAGGTTTTCCTCCATACGGAACAGCAGTGGGCTGACCCTGACAATGTTTCTCCTGGAAGACACACTCCAAGAGTTATTCCATCAAAGACTTATCATGAGAATAAGAAGGGCTTTTCTAGGAAAGAAATTATGTTCTAATTTTGTAGTGATGGTTATTTTAAAAAGGAAGATAGGCAGGTAACAGGTGGACATATCCAAGCAAGGTTTGATCACATCGTTTGTGAAGCAGATTCTGCTACCCTTCCTCAGACTGATTAGTACCTTACTTCATGAAATAATTAGAATCAATTACCTGAGTGGGACTATTCATGAAGAAACATAACACTCAGTGTGAGGAAGAGCAACAGCATCTATCCTTGTATTTCCAGCATGGTCACCTTGCTCTCTACATAGCACCCTAAACTCGAAATAAGATACACAATTTGCATATCTTATTTCAATTGTATTTCAAAATATCTTATTTCAACATTTGGTGCATCTACACAGTGTCAAATTTCAAAATAATATGCTATTTCAAGATATCCCTTGACCCTCATGGAATGAGGTTTACAGGGATGCTGGAATAATGCACCCGTTAATTTAGAAAAATATTTCGAAATAACGGACGCATTTCAAAGATGCAGGGTAGCTATTTCGGGATACTAGAGGTATCTGCTGTCTATATGTACCCTACATGAATGTTTACTTTTCTCAGGTACAGACACAACGACTCAGAGCTCCCACTGGGAATTACTTGAGACTTTGAACTGAAAAGCAAACAGGATACATCCCATCTCAAATCAATGGAGGAGAAAAGGAAAAGTTCTTCTAGCTGTTAGACTAGCAAATGTAAGTAAACTTGATGATTTGGAACAGTGTTTACACAGTAAGTTTATTTCATTTAAAAAGATGATAGCAAAACAGCACGTATACAATTACAGACCTCAAAGGCACAATTCAGGTGCTTAAAATCAGGCATGTGTCTACCCCTCTTGCTGAATCAGAGTCATAGAATCACAGATTAATAGAAATGGAAGGAACCTCAAGAGGTTCCTAAGTCTAGTCCCCTGCCCTCATAGCAAGATCATAGACAGAGTTAGAATTGTTGAAAAAAACAAGTCAAACTGAGAACTACATAGAGATCATTTGTACTCTAATGCAGTTGCCTTCAGTCATACATAAAAGAGTTGTCTGGAGTAGTGGACATCAATATCAAGAATAATCCTATTTGCAAATATAGATGGCGAAGCAGAAGCAGCGATGATGGAGGGATTACAGTGATACAATTAAAAGGAACAACAAAGCAAGAGGTTTGAATCTAAAACTCTTCACCTTTTTAGTTGGTATAAGGAGTACAGATTTGCATTACTGAACAGGTTCAGATTTGTCCCAAAATGGTGGAAATTCTATGAGAACAACTCAAGATTTCATTACTGTGATGTGCCAATCTAAACCCTGGCTAATTCCGCATTGAACTGAACTCCAAATCTGATCTTAAATAACTCTAGAGTCAAATTTGAATGCTGCCTTCTCAGCCCATCTCTAGTGACCATGTATGATATCTGAGAATGAACCTTTCGTAGCATTTTGCTGATGAGTACTTTGGCATGGGGACATTATGGTGTGTGGTCTATTCAGTGTGCAAACTGTTCACTTTCATCTATGTTGAGCCTGTCACTTGACATTTGACCTTTCACTTGGCACTGTCCTGCCATTTCCTTGGTTTCACAAATTTTAGCCTATCACTTGACCTTTGAACTGTAACATTTCACTTGACCTTTGCTCTCATAAATTCTAGAAGCTCGTACATGTAATCGTGGAACAAATAAACAAAGCAGCTGAAAGAAGCTTTTCCAGAATGAAACCCAAGTGGAAGGAATATAGCGAGCACTGCACAACTCTGACAGACAACATTAGACCCAATGAAAATGTCCTTCTGTTCTGATGAAGATTGTCATATAATCAGTATGAAGTATATTGTATTCTGTATTGCCTATATATCTTGGCTGATGTCCTTGTGTATGTGTATTGCTTTGTGATAGTGGCAAGGAAAACGGGATTAAACTGGTCCCAACTTTGCTGTATAACATGAAATATTACTCAAGAGATACTCATCCAGAGTTGTGAGCATATTAATCATGACCTCTAAAGTCCCATTCGGGACTTATTAAATAAAGCCACCAAAATGAGTAGAAGCTCACGGCCCGAGGCTTTGACTCCACTTCATTATAAGAGGAATGAAGCAGAGCCCTCTTGTATTCTTACTTCACCTCCAGGCCCATCCTTATCCTATAGAACTTGAAACAGTAAGTGATGTTCAACTTTAGCTACAGCAAAGCTGCAGCTCTGCTATAATAACTTATTCAACACCTACGGCTTCCATACATTTTTCTCAGCCCTATAAACTAGGTTTCAGGACAAAGTAAGGTAAAGAGCCCCATGATACCCCAGCATAATGAGATAATAGTCTCAGCTTGCAACAGTGCAATCAATACAACATCCTAGAGCAGTTCGTACACATACACCTGCAGACACAGTGACAAAGCATGCATCCAAATTAAATTAACAACTTCAGAAAGCGAATAAATGTCATAAAATATAGCAGAGCAAAAAGATCAGGTGCAGATGCAAGTGGGTCTATGCTAGCAGAAGTATGTCATGTGACAATAAAGACTTACAGATGTTTCTTAGAGTATCTGCGTTGCTGTGCATTAATGATTTAGATTATAGATTTATATGTTTTGCCTTATGTGATCATTTTGGAGAACCTTCCAATGAAAGATGGAGACCTTTAATGAATGACTTGTAGCAGTGTTTCCAGCCTAGAGAATCCCAAACTTGTCAAGAGAGGACATAAGACAGAAACAGTGAGAGAGGACCAATGCATTGCAGTTATACTCCCCATGACATAGAATAAGCAGTGTGTACCGCACATTCCCATTCTGCTCTTGTAGAGGCGTATAATTATACTAGCAGCAGGAGCAGCTGATGTGTACAGTGTAACCATACATGAATATGAAGCATGAACATTGGAGGTAAGCAGAAGGATCACCTATCTTCCAATCTTTTGTAAAGGGGACCACTAACAAAAAGAACCTTGGGAACCACTGATTTACACTGAGATCTAATGTAATGAACCAGTTCACGCTGTCACTTCACTTGAATTGAGTTTGATTTTGCATTTTGGAAGAAAACTATTTCATGTTCACACAAAAGAGACTATACAAGAAAACAACTGACTAGAAAGCATGATCAACTCTGGTATTCCTTTAGTTCCATCAAAGGATTTGAAAATCAAGATGAAATTCTGCATGTCATACTAAACAATGATCATACTGCATGGAAGGAAGGCTACACAACATTTGACTTATTGTGAACAGATTTTGCAGGTTTTTCAAACTTAATATTGTTTTGCAAAACTAACGAAGTATCTATGCTGCGCCTCCAAACATTGTGGCCTCTTACTCAGAATCATCCTTTGTGTCACAGGCAAGAATGAGATTCTTTTTAACGCAGTGAGAGACTATTTTGAGAAAAGGGCACATCAAATCATTCAAACTCCTCCTTAGGGACCTAACCTTGAAGAAGTTTCAAAGTCTGAATGTCCAGAAAGATTATGGTAGTTTTTCCTGGTAAACTTTATGGGTCTAATGCAATTTAATAATAAGTGTTCACTAAAGAATATTATTATTATTATTATTATTATTAATGTATTCATGTATTCACTACATCTGTTTTCTGTTTGGCCAAAATTAGAAAATAAAGAGGAGTAAGAAAATGAAAATTAGAGAGGAAACAGGAGTCAAAAATGTTCAGATTGAGACTTAGGTGGAGATTCAGGTTGGGTTTTTTGTCTGATTTACCCTGCTGGTAACAAAATAGAGTTGAGAATTTTTTAGATGGTTAATGGATGAGATGTGAGAAAAATGTAGCTCCTATAAAAACACAAATATTATTCATCCGATGAAACCCTAGGATAATGAGATCATCAAGACATGGAGAAATGCAATGAAATGAGGTATGTTCAGAGCAGTTATAAAAGGGATTAATATGATCCATTTTATTTTAACTCATTTTAGGAATTAATTTGCCCACTCTCCACAGCAGAAGTTGCCTAACCCCTTGTTGTCATTATAATTTTTGCCCTAGCTTTTTTTGCATAACATTTATCTTCAGATAGATATGTTTTGCTGTTTACAATCTCTCATACATAGCAACTATTATGGGACATGTCCTGAAATCCTTGCTCTTGCAAAACTCTTAGGGTACATATACTAGCTCCCTAGTTCAAACTAGGGAGGCTAATGAGGGTGACCAAAATTGCTAATGAAGCATGGGATTTAAATATCCCACGCTTGACTAGCATATTCCCGGCCGGTTGCCATTTTGGAAACTGACTAGCCCGAAGTAACTGCCTGCATCTACACGTGGTAGAGAAGCAGGATTCCGAGATAAACCCCTTAGTTAAAATTAACTGTTACTCCTTGTGGAATGAGGTTTAACAGTTAATTCAAACCAAGGGGTTTTTCTCAGAATCCCGCTTCTCTGCCATGTGTAGACGTGGGCAGTTACTTCGGGCTAGTCAGTTTCCAAAATGGTGACCGGCCGGGAATATGCTAATAAAGCGTGGGATATTTAAATCCCATGCTTCATTAGCAATTTCGGTCGCCCTCATTAGCCCCCCTAGTTCAAACCCTTACTGACTTAATGGGAGTAAGGGTTAAGCATTTGCTGAAGTCAATAGAAATTTTGTTTTTAATAGAATGGGAGCAGAATCAGACACTAAGAAAAACAGGATAGTACCCAAAAGGACTTGAGACATCCAAAGCCTTCTCAGCCTCTTGCTTTGAACAGGGAATAACCATGAAAATTTGCAACACAGGATTCAGGACATGTATTTAGATTAATCCGGGAAGATCATTTGACTTACAGTGTTATGTGTGTGAGATTTTTCCACCAATAAGGATATATGGTAGCTAAGTATTATTATTTATTATCATTATTTTCTAATAACTCTTGTGATCAAGCATATTGGTAAGATATCTTTCCCATAGGATAATGCATGCTAATTTTATATCACCACAAAATACAAGCATTTTTCATTGGTTTGGTTCTGCTTTTCTATTAGGAAGTTTTTCATTAGAGTCAAGACACTGCACTTCACTTCATGGTGACAAGTATCAGAGTGGTAGCTGTGTTAGTCTGAATATGCAAGAACAACGAGAAGTCCTGTGGCACCTTATAGACTAACAGATTTATTGGAGCATAAGCTTTCGTGGGCAAAGACCCACTTCGTCAGATGCATGTAGTGGAAATTCCACTACATGCATCTGACGAAGTGGGTCTTTGCCCACGAAAGCTTATGCTCCAATAAATCTGTTAGTCTATAAGGTGCCACAGGACTTCTCGTTGTTCTTGAACTTCACTTCCTGTCTCTAATCTTTAAGGAGCAGTTTACTGATCATTTGCTATCTATAGTTGTACAAAAAGAAAAGTAAATTATTTTGTTAAACTCACTATTTCTCTTCCAAAAGGTGGTGTTTAATGGAAACCAGGCAAAAAGCAAGAGGCCCATTTAATGCTAGTAAGTACAGGCTGTACTTTCCTTAACCGGGACTCTTTGGCCCGGCAACATTTGCAGAACCACGGGTGTTCCTCTACCATAGGGTCCAAGTACAGGGAATGCAGGTTGTGGAGCAGGAGTAGGGGGGAGGGGAGACTCAGCTGGGAGCCTCATGTGGGATAGGAGGAGGCCGGGGAGGGGCAGCGCAGTGGAAAGTTCTGTCCACTCTGGCCAGAAGGCAGCAGCGGTTGGCGGTGGCCGTGGAGCTCCTGCCGTGGCCACAGCCAGGAAGCTCTGGCTCTGGCTGTGGAGCTCCGGGTCTCGCAGCAGCTGTGGAGCTCCAGCCCTGGCTGTAGACATGGAGCTCTAGCCCCTGCGGCAGCTAGGAAGCTTCAGCCTGGGGAGCCATGGCCAGCCAGGCAGCAGTGGTGCCAGGCTGGAGCCCTAGCAGAGAGTAGCAGTTCAGCACGGGACATGTTGGGAGAGACCTCCTCTGGTCCAGCAAATTCCCTCATTTGGGACCAATCAGGTCCCAAGGGTGCTGAATGAAGGAGGTCCAACCTGTATCTGAATACTATTTATCTCACTAAATATTCCTAAATATTCTCAATGTCTTTTGTGATTGCCAGTTTAACCCCAGAATAAATAAAGCACTTTTGGTCTGCACAACTAAGCCCAGAGCAATTAAGGCCAAAAAGCTGTAACACAAATTGGAACTATTAATTTTCTCAGTATTTATCATGAAAAAATATCCGTTGGTCTGTGGGTGTTTGGGTGTGTACGTGTGCCCCCACTCACACAGAATCTCTCTCACAACTAGATTATAGACCAGTTTATTCAGACCTTTTATATTAGTTATACATCTTGTAATGAACAATTAAAACAGACATACCTAAAGTAACCCATAATCTGAATTAATGTTTGAAAAGTTTGTGAACTATATGTCCTGGTGGCAGGGGATAAGGAGAGAAAAACATGCGTTTGCTTTCATCACTCGACGGTCATCTGATCATAGAAGGGAGAGGGATTATATTATTATTAAAGTCAATAGGACAACTTACAATGTCTTTCTTCATTTAAAGGGAGCCTAAGCAACATCCAAAATTCAGATACAAAATATTCTTGATACAATTGTGAATTTAAACAGTAATACCTGCCTGTTTGGGAACATTCTGAATTACTTCAATAGGAAACTGGCAGCAACAAATGATTCCATTATTCAAGGCTTAATGATTTAAGGAGATTTTATTGGACAGATTTAAAGTAAAGGAATACATAAGAAACTTTATTATCTCCTGTGCATTTTACTAATACTTTACCTTTTGAATGAAGCTTAAATGGCAAGCACAAACAGTTTTTTTTCTGTGTGGACCTGGATTATTTCAGCCACAAGCAATATGAGTAGTCACAGGTGTTGCACTAAATAAAGTAATAGAAAGTGTCTAAATTGTAACAGTGGAAGCACTGTTTCAGAGTCCTTGTCTGCTTTTTATTATTAGTCAGATTCCTTTCTATCACCAGTCACAACTGGCTCTGCCCTATTTTTCAGCAAAAATATTTTGATAGGGAAAGATCTATTAAAAATTACTACTGCTCTTTGGTGACTATAGTTAAGTTTGTAGTTGAATAAGCTTTCAATCTTCTCACAGAAGGGGAGAACGTAAACTTGTGATTCAGAAAAGAGAGGAAACCAGGGGTTACAAAGGTTGGGAGGCCAAGTAGTATGAAACAGACCCCCTCCATCAAGTAAAAACTTGGCAGGATAACTAGAAACAGACCAACCCTAAATCCTAGAGTTCATGAGCTAGCAGTAACATAATTAGCTGGAATAAAACTAATATTCTAGTGTCAAATTTCACCACAACACAGAACAGCAGTTATTAGTGAAGACACTGGTGAGAATGGGAAACATACGTTTTGTTTAAGGAATTTACACACAGACAGACAAATACGCACATGGTAATTTCCTAAAATGAGCTAAATTAGATAGGCAAAGCAATGCTGCCACATATATTGCCAGTAAATAATGCTTCTAGGTGGATGCATTTATCACTTGTTTGAAATCTCTTGTAAAGTACAGTGTACCAAAATTCTGAAGCATTTGTTCCTGGGAAACCACAAATCCACTGGAAAAAATGTTGAACAGGAAATATTTGACCACGGTTGCATCACAAGATATAAGAATTTCACATTGGCTACTTCCTCAGGGAAAGAAGTTAGGGTATTCTCTGTTTTGAAAAATAAAATGCATCCAGAGGCCTTACAAAATAAAACTGGAGCATCAGTAAGCATTTTTAGACTTTCCCCAATTAGTTAAAATAAAAGTATTATCTTCTTGAAAAAATAAAAACACACAGAGGCAATATCAGTGCTGAGAGAGTAGATAAAGAACAGTAGTGATCTATGAATAATATTCAGGAAATTCCATCTATCTGATAAACTGT